>NC_059426.1:40082766-40797766 GCF_021028975.2 Sphaerodactylus townsendi | reverse complement strand
GGGGGTGGGGGGGGGGGGGGGTGGGGGGGGGGGGGGGTGGGGGGGGGGGGGGGTGGGGGGGGGGGGGGGTGGGGGGGGGGGGGGGTGGGGGGGGGGGGGGGTGGGGGGGGGGGGGGGTGGGGGGGGGGGGGGGTGGGGGGGGGGGGGGGTGGGGGGGGGGGGGGGTGGGGGGGGGGGGGGGTGGGGGGGGGGGGGGGTGGGGGGGGGGGGGGGTGGGGGGGGGGGGGGGTGGGGGGGGGGGGGGGTGGGGGGGGGGGGGGGTGGGGGGGGGGGGGGGTGGGGGGGGGGGGGGGTGGGGGGGGGGGGGGGTGGGGGGGGGGGGGGGTGGGGGGGGGGGGGGGTGGGGGGGGGGGGGGGTGGGGGGGGGGGGGGGTGGGGGGGGGGGGGGGTGGGGGGGGGGGGGGGTGGGGGGGGGGGGGGGTGGGGGGGGGGGGGGGTGGGGGGGGGGGGGGGTGGGGGGGGGGGGGGGTGGGGGGGGGGGGGGGTGGGGGGGGGGGGGGGTGGGGGGGGGGGGGGGTGGGGGGGGGGGGGGGTGGGGGGGGGGGGGGGTGGGGGGGGGGGGGGGTGGGGGGGGGGGGGGGTGGGGGGGGGGGGGGGTGGGGGGGGGGGGGGGTGGGGGGGGGGGGGGGTGGGGGGGGGGGGGGGTGGGGGGGGGGGGGGGTGGGGGGGGGGGGGGGTGGGGGGGGGGGGGGGTGGGGGGGGGGGGGGGTGGGGGGGGGGGGGGGTGGGGGGGGGGGGGGGTGGGGGGGGGGGGGGGTGGGGGGGGGGGGGGGTGGGGGGGGGGGGGGGTGGGGGGGGGGGGGGGTGGGGGGGGGGGGGGGTGGGGGGGGGGGGGGGTGGGGGGGGGGGGGGGTGGGGGGGGGGGGGGGTGGGGGGGGGGGGGGGTGGGGGGGGGGGGGGGTGGGGGGGGGGGGGGGTGGGGGGGGGGGGGGGTGGGGGGGGGGGGGGGTGGGGGGGGGGGGGGGTGGGGGGGGGGGGGGGTGGGGGGGGGGGGGGGTGGGGGGGGGGGGGGGTGGGGGGGGGGGGGGGTGGGGGGGGGGGGGGGTGGGGGGGGGGGGGGGTGGGGGGGGGGGGGGGTGGGGGGGGGGGGGGGTGGGGGGGGGGGGGGGTGGGGGGGGGGGGGGGTGGGGGGGGGGGGGGGTGGGGGGGGGGGGGGGTGGGGGGGGGGGGGGGTGGGGGGGGGGGGGGGTGGGGGGGGGGGGGGGTGGGGGGGGGGGGGGGTGGGGGGGGGGGGGGGTGGGGGGGGGGGGGGGTGGGGGGGGGGGGGGGTGGGGGGGGGGGGGGGTGGGGGGGGGGGGGGGTGGGGGGGGGGGGGGGTGGGGGGGGGGGGGGGTGGGGGGGGGGGGGGGTGGGGGGGGGGGGGGGTGGGGGGGGGGGGGGGTGGGGGGGGGGGGGGGTGG
Source organism: Sphaerodactylus townsendi (assembly GCF_021028975.2). NCBI lineage: Eukaryota > Metazoa > Chordata > Lepidosauria > Squamata > Sphaerodactylidae > Sphaerodactylus > Sphaerodactylus townsendi. Next base: position 40,796,366 of record NC_059426.1, on the reverse strand, counting down.
GGGGGGGGGGGGGTGGGGGGGGGGGGGGGTGGGGGGGGGGGGGGGTGGGGGGGGGGGGGGGTGGGGGGGGGGGGGGGTGGGGGGGGGGGGGGGTGGGGGGGGGGGGGGGTGGGGGGGGGGGGGGGTGGGGGGGGGGGGGGGTGGGGGGGGGGGGGGGTGGGGGGGGGGGGGGGTGGGGGGGGGGGGGGGTGGGGGGGGGGGGGGGTGGGGGGGGGGGGGGGTGGGGGGGGGGGGGGGTGGGGGGGGGGGGGGGTGGGGGGGGGGGGGGGTGGGGGGGGGGGGGGGTGGGGGGGGGGGGGGGTGGGGGGGGGGGGGGGTGGGGGGGGGGGGGGGTGGGGGGGGGGGGGGGTGGGGGGGGGGGGGGGTGGGGGGGGGGGGGGGTGGGGGGGGGGGGGGGTGGGGGGGGGGGGGGGTGGGGGGGGGGGGGGGTGGGGGGGGGGGGGGGTGGGGGGGGGGGGGGGTGGGGGGGGGGGGGGGTGGGGGGGGGGGGGGGTGGGGGGGGGGGGGGGTGGGGGGGGGGGGGGGTGGGGGGGGGGGGGGGTGGGGGGGGGGGGGGGTGGGGGGGGGGGGGGGTGGGGGGGGGGGGGGGTGGGGGGGGGGGGGGGTGGGGGGGGGGGGGGGTGGGGGGGGGGGGGGGTGGGGGGGGGGGGGGGTGGGGGGGGGGGGGGGTGGGGGGGGGGGGGGGTGGGGGGGGGGGGGGGTGGGGGGGGGGGGGGGTGGGGGGGGGGGGGGGTGGGGGGGGGGGGGGGTGGGGGGGGGGGGGGGTGGGGGGGGGGGGGGGTGGGGGGGGGGGGGGGTGGGGGGGGGGGGGGGTGGGGGGGGGGGGGGGTGGGGGGGGGGGGGGGTGGGGGGGGGGGGGGGTGGGGGGGGGGGGGGGTGGGGGGGGGGGGGGGTGGGGGGGGGGGGGGGTGGGGGGGGGGGGGGGTGGGGGGGGGGGGGGGTGGGGGGGGGGGGGGGTGGGGGGGGGGGGGGGTGGGGGGGGGGGGGGGTGGGGGGGGGGGGGGGTGGGGGGGGGGGGGGGTGGGGGGGGGGGGGGGTGGGGGGGGGGGGGGGTGGGGGGGGGGGGGGGTGGGGGGGGGGGGGGGTGGGGGGGGGGGGGGGTGGGGGGGGGGGGGGGTGGGGGGGGGGGGGGGTGGGGGGGGGGGGGGGTGGGGGGGGGGGGGGGTGGGGGGGGGGGGGGGTGGGGGGGGGGGGGGGTGGGGGGGGGGGGGGGTGGGGGGGGGGGGGGGTGGGGGGGGGGGGGGGTGGGGGGGGGGGGGGGTGGGGGGGGGGGGGGGTGGGGGGGGGGGGGGGTGGGGGGGGGGGGGGGTGGGGGGGGGGGGGGGTGGGGGGGGGGGGGGGTGGGGGGGGGGGGGGGTGGGGGGGGGGGGGGGTGGGGGGGGGGGGGGGTGGGGGGGGGGGGGGGTGGGGGGGGGGGGGGGTGGGGGGGGGGGGGGGTGGGGGGGGGGGGGGGTGGGGGGGGGGGGGGGTGGGGGGGGGGGGGGGTGGGGGGGGGGGGGGGTGGGGGGGGGGGGGGGTGGGGGGGGGGGGGGGTGGGGGGGGGGGGGGGTGGGGGGGGGGGGGGGTGGGGGGGGGGGGGGGTGGGGGGGGGGGGGGGTGGGGGGGGGGGGGGGTGGGGGGGGGGGGGGGTGGGGGGGGGGGGGGGTGGGGGGGGGGGGGGGTGGGGGGGGGGGGGGGTGGGGGGGGGGGGGGGTGGGGGGGGGGGGGGGTGGGGGGGGGGGGGGGTGGGGGGGGGGGGGGGTGGGGGGGGGGGGGGGTGGGGGGGGGGGGGGGTGGGGGGGGGGGGGGGTGGGGGGGGGGGGGGGTGGGGGGGGGGGGGGGTGGGGGGGGGGGGGGGTGGGGGGGGGGGGGGGTGGGGGGGGGGGGGGGTGGGGGGGGGGGGGGGTGGGGGGGGGGGGGGGTGGGGGGGGGGGGGGGTGGGGGGGGGGGGGGGTGGGGGGGGGGGGGGGTGGGGGGGGGGGGGGGTGGGGGGGGGGGGGGGTGGGGGGGGGGGGGGGTGGGGGGGGGGGGGGGTGGGGGGGGGGGGGGGTGGGGGGGGGGGGGGGTGGGGGGGGGGGGGGGTGGGGGGGGGGGGGGGTGGGGGGGGGGGGGGGTGGGGGGGGGGGGGGGTGGGGGGGGGGGGGGGTGGGGGGGGGGGGGGGTGGGGGGGGGGGGGGGTGGGGGGGGGGGGGGGTGGGGGGGGGGGGGGGTGGGGGGGGGGGGGGGTGGGGGGGGGGGGGGGTGGGGGGGGGGGGGGGTGGGGGGGGGGGGGGGTGGGGGGGGGGGGGGGTGGGGGGGGGGGGGGGTGGGGGGGGGGGGGGGTGGGGGGGGGGGGGGGTGGGGGGGGGGGGGGGTGGGGGGGGGGGGGGGTGGGGGGGGGGGGGGGTGGGGGGGGGGGGGGGTGGGGGGGGGGGGGGGTGGGGGGGGGGGGGGGTGGGGGGGGGGGGGGGTGGGGGGGGGGGGGGGTGGGGGGGGGGGGGGGTGGGGGGGGGGGGGGGTGGGGGGGGGGGGGGGTGGGGGGGGGGGGGGGTGGGGGGGGGGGGGGGTGGGGGGGGGGGGGGGTGGGGGGGGGGGGGGGTGGGGGGGGGGGGGGGTGGGGGGGGGGGGGGGTGGGGGGGGGGGGGGGTGGGGGGGGGGGGGGGTGGGGGGGGGGGGGGGTGGGGGGGGGGGGGGGTGGGGGGGGGGGGGGGTGGGGGGGGGGGGGGGTGGGGGGGGGGGGGGGTGGGGGGGGGGGGGGGTGGGGGGGGGGGGGGGTGGGGGGGGGGGGGGGTGGGGGGGGGGGGGGGTGGGGGGGGGGGGGGGTGGGGGGGGGGGGGGGTGGGGGGGGGGGGGGGTGGGGGGGGGGGGGGGTGGGGGGGGGGGGGGGTGGGGGGGGGGGGGGGTGGGGGGGGGGGGGGGTGGGGGGGGGGGGGGGTGGGGGGGGGGGGGGGTGGGGGGGGGGGGGGGTGGGGGGGGGGGGGGGTGGGGGGGGGGGGGGGTGGGGGGGGGGGGGGGTGGGGGGGGGGGGGGGTGGGGGGGGGGGGGGGTGGGGGGGGGGGGGGGTGGGGGGGGGGGGGGGTGGGGGGGGGGGGGGGTGGGGGGGGGGGGGGGTGGGGGGGGGGGGGGGTGGGGGGGGGGGGGGGTGGGGGGGGGGGGGGGTGGGGGGGGGGGGGGGTGGGGGGGGGGGGGGGTGGGGGGGGGGGGGGGTGGGGGGGGGGGGGGGTGGGGGGGGGGGGGGGTGGGGGGGGGGGGGGGTGGGGGGGGGGGGGGGTGGGGGGGGGGGGGGGTGGGGGGGGGGGGGGGTGGGGGGGGGGGGGGGTGGGGGGGGGGGGGGGTGGGGGGGGGGGGGGGTGGGGGGGGGGGGGGGTGGGGGGGGGGGGGGGTGGGGGGGGGGGGGGGTGGGGGGGGGGGGGGGTGGGGGGGGGGGGGGGTGGGGGGGGGGGGGGGTGGGGGGGGGGGGGGGTGGGGGGGGGGGGGGGTGGGGGGGGGGGGGGGTGGGGGGGGGGGGGGGTGGGGGGGGGGGGGGGTGGGGGGGGGGGGGGGTGGGGGGGGGGGGGGGTGGGGGGGGGGGGGGGTGGGGGGGGGGGGGGGTGGGGGGGGGGGGGGGTGGGGGGGGGGGGGGGTGGGGGGGGGGGGGGGTGGGGGGGGGGGGGGGTGGGGGGGGGGGGGGGTGGGGGGGGGGGGGGGTGGGGGGGGGGGGGGGTGGGGGGGGGGGGGGGTGGGGGGGGGGGGGGGTGGGGGGGGGGGGGGGTGGGGGGGGGGGGGGGTGGGGGGGGGGGGGGGTGGGGGGGGGGGGGGGTGGGGGGGGGGGGGGGTGGGGGGGGGGGGGGGTGGGGGGGGGGGGGGGTGGGGGGGGGGGGGGGTGGGGGGGGGGGGGGGTGGGGGGGGGGGGGGGTGGGGGGGGGGGGGGGTGGGGGGGGGGGGGGGTGGGGGGGGGGGGGGGTGGGGGGGGGGGGGGGTGGGGGGGGGGGGGGGTGGGGGGGGGGGGGGGTGGGGGGGGGGGGGGGTGGGGGGGGGGGGGGGTGGGGGGGGGGGGGGGTGGGGGGGGGGGGGGGTGGGGGGGGGGGGGGGTGGGGGGGGGGGGGGGTGGGGGGGGGGGGGGGTGGGGGGGGGGGGGGGTGGGGGGGGGGGGGGGTGGGGGGGGGGGGGGGTGGGGGGGGGGGGGGGTGGGGGGGGGGGGGGGTGGGGGGGGGGGGGGGTGGGGGGGGGGGGGGGTGGGGGGGGGGGGGGGTGGGGGGGGGGGGGGGTGGGGGGGGGGGGGGGTGGGGGGGGGGGGGGGTGGGGGGGGGGGGGGGTGGGGGGGGGGGGGGGTGGGGGGGGGGGGGGGTGGGGGGGGGGGGGGGTGGGGGGGGGGGGGGGTGGGGGGGGGGGGGGGTGGGGGGGGGGGGGGGTGGGGGGGGGGGGGGGTGGGGGGGGGGGGGGGTGGGGGGGGGGGGGGGTGGGGGGGGGGGGGGGTGGGGGGGGGGGGGGGTGGGGGGGGGGGGGGGTGGGGGGGGGGGGGGGTGGGGGGGGGGGGGGGTGGGGGGGGGGGGGGGTGGGGGGGGGGGGGGGTGGGGGGGGGGGGGGGTGGGGGGGGGGGGGGGTGGGGGGGGGGGGGGGTGGGGGGGGGGGGGGGTGGGGGGGGGGGGGGGTGGGGGGGGGGGGGGGTGGGGGGGGGGGGGGGTGGGGGGGGGGGGGGGTGGGGGGGGGGGGGGGTGGGGGGGGGGGGGGGTGGGGGGGGGGGGGGGTGGGGGGGGGGGGGGGTGGGGGGGGGGGGGGGTGGGGGGGGGGGGGGGTGGGGGGGGGGGGGGGTGGGGGGGGGGGGGGGTGGGGGGGGGGGGGGGTGGGGGGGGGGGGGGGTGGGGGGGGGGGGGGGTGGGGGGGGGGGGGGGTGGGGGGGGGGGGGGGTGGGGGGGGGGGGGGGTGGGGGGGGGGGGGGGTGGGGGGGGGGGGGGGTGGGGGGGGGGGGGGGTGGGGGGGGGGGGGGGTGGGGGGGGGGGGGGGTGGGGGGGGGGGGGGGTGGGGGGGGGGGGGGGTGGGGGGGGGGGGGGGTGGGGGGGGGGGGGGGTGGGGGGGGGGGGGGGTGGGGGGGGGGGGGGGTGGGGGGGGGGGGGGGTGGGGGGGGGGGGGGGTGGGGGGGGGGGGGGGTGGGGGGGGGGGGGGGTGGGGGGGGGGGGGGGTGGGGGGGGGGGGGGGTGGGGGGGGGGGGGGGTGGGGGGGGGGGGGGGTGGGGGGGGGGGGGGGTGGGGGGGGGGGGGGGTGGGGGGGGGGGGGGGTGGGGGGGGGGGGGGGTGGGGGGGGGGGGGGGTGGGGGGGGGGGGGGGTGGGGGGGGGGGGGGGTGGGGGGGGGGGGGGGTGGGGGGGGGGGGGGGTGGGGGGGGGGGGGGGTGGGGGGGGGGGGGGGTGGGGGGGGGGGGGGGTGGGGGGGGGGGGGGGTGGGGGGGGGGGGGGGTGGGGGGGGGGGGGGGTGGGGGGGGGGGGGGGTGGGGGGGGGGGGGGGTGGGGGGGGGGGGGGGTGGGGGGGGGGGGGGGTGGGGGGGGGGGGGGGTGGGGGGGGGGGGGGGTGGGGGGGGGGGGGGGTGGGGGGGGGGGGGGGTGGGGGGGGGGGGGGGTGGGGGGGGGGGGGGGTGGGGGGGGGGGGGGGTGGGGGGGGGGGGGGGTGGGGGGGGGGGGGGGTGGGGGGGGGGGGGGGTGGGGGGGGGGGGGGGTGGGGGGGGGGGGGGGTGGGGGGGGGGGGGGGTGGGGGGGGGGGGGGGTGGGGGGGGGGGGGGGTGGGGGGGGGGGGGGGTGGGGGGGGGGGGGGGTGGGGGGGGGGGGGGGTGGGGGGGGGGGGGGGTGGGGGGGGGGGGGGGTGGGGGGGGGGGGGGGTGGGGGGGGGGGGGGGTGGGGGGGGGGGGGGGTGGGGGGGGGGGGGGGTGGGGGGGGGGGGGGGTGGGGGGGGGGGGGGGTGGGGGGGGGGGGGGGTGGGGGGGGGGGGGGGTGGGGGGGGGGGGGGGTGGGGGGGGGGGGGGGTGGGGGGGGGGGGGGGTGGGGGGGGGGGGGGGTGGGGGGGGGGGGGGGTGGGGGGGGGGGGGGGTGGGGGGGGGGGGGGGTGGGGGGGGGGGGGGGTGGGGGGGGGGGGGGGTGGGGGGGGGGGGGGGTGGGGGGGGGGGGGGGTGGGGGGGGGGGGGGGTGGGGGGGGGGGGGGGTGGGGGGGGGGGGGGGTGGGGGGGGGGGGGGGTGGGGGGGGGGGGGGGTGGGGGGGGGGGGGGGTGGGGGGGGGGGGGGGTGGGGGGGGGGGGGGGTGGGGGGGGGGGGGGGTGGGGGGGGGGGGGGGTGGGGGGGGGGGGGGGTGGGGGGGGGGGGGGGTGGGGGGGGGGGGGGGTGGGGGGGGGGGGGGGTGGGGGGGGGGGGGGGTGGGGGGGGGGGGGGGTGGGGGGGGGGGGGGGTGGGGGGGGGGGGGGGTGGGGGGGGGGGGGGGTGGGGGGGGGGGGGGGTGGGGGGGGGGGGGGGTGGGGGGGGGGGGGGGTGGGGGGGGGGGGGGGTGGGGGGGGGGGGGGGTGGGGGGGGGGGGGGGTGGGGGGGGGGGGGGGTGGGGGGGGGGGGGGGTGGGGGGGGGGGGGGGTGGGGGGGGGGGGGGGTGGGGGGGGGGGGGGGTGGGGGGGGGGGGGGGTGGGGGGGGGGGGGGGTGGGGGGGGGGGGGGGTGGGGGGGGGGGGGGGTGGGGGGGGGGGGGGGTGGGGGGGGGGGGGGGTGGGGGGGGGGGGGGGTGGGGGGGGGGGGGGGTGGGGGGGGGGGGGGGTGGGGGGGGGGGGGGGTGGGGGGGGGGGGGGGTGGGGGGGGGGGGGGGTGGGGGGGGGGGGGGGTGGGGGGGGGGGGGGGTGGGGGGGGGGGGGGGTGGGGGGGGGGGGGGGTGGGGGGGGGGGGGGGTGGGGGGGGGGGGGGGTGGGGGGGGGGGGGGGTGGGGGGGGGGGGGGGTGGGGGGGGGGGGGGGTGGGGGGGGGGGGGGGTGGGGGGGGGGGGGGGTGGGGGGGGGGGGGGGTGGGGGGGGGGGGGGGTGGGGGGGGGGGGGGGTGGGGGGGGGGGGGGGTGGGGGGGGGGGGGGGTGGGGGGGGGGGGGGGTGGGGGGGGGGGGGGGTGGGGGGGGGGGGGGGTGGGGGGGGGGGGGGGTGGGGGGGGGGGGGGGTGGGGGGGGGGGGGGGTGGGGGGGGGGGGGGGTGGGGGGGGGGGGGGGTGGGGGGGGGGGGGGGTGGGGGGGGGGGGGGGTGGGGGGGGGGGGGGGTGGGGGGGGGGGGGGGTGGGGGGGGGGGGGGGTGGGGGGGGGGGGGGGTGGGGGGGGGGGGGGGTGGGGGGGGGGGGGGGTGGGGGGGGGGGGGGGTGGGGGGGGGGGGGGGTGGGGGGGGGGGGGGGTGGGGGGGGGGGGGGGTGGGGGGGGGGGGGGGTGGGGGGGGGGGGGGGTGGGGGGGGGGGGGGGTGGGGGGGGGGGGGGGTGGGGGGGGGGGGGGGTGGGGGGGGGGGGGGGTGGGGGGGGGGGGGGGTGGGGGGGGGGGGGGGTGGGGGGGGGGGGGGGTGGGGGGGGGGGGGGGTGGGGGGGGGGGGGGGTGGGGGGGGGGGGGGGTGGGGGGGGGGGGGGGTGGGGGGGGGGGGGGGTGGGGGGGGGGGGGGGTGGGGGGGGGGGGGGGTGGGGGGGGGGGGGGGTGGGGGGGGGGGGGGGTGGGGGGGGGGGGGGGTGGGGGGGGGGGGGGGTGGGGGGGGGGGGGGGTGGGGGGGGGGGGGGGTGGGGGGGGGGGGGGGTGGGGGGGGGGGGGGGTGGGGGGGGGGGGGGGTGGGGGGGGGGGGGGGTGGGGGGGGGGGGGGGTGGGGGGGGGGGGGGGTGGGGGGGGGGGGGGGTGGGGGGGGGGGGGGGTGGGGGGGGGGGGGGGTGGGGGGGGGGGGGGGTGGGGGGGGGGGGGGGTGGGGGGGGGGGGGGGTGGGGGGGGGGGGGGGTGGGGGGGGGGGGGGGTGGGGGGGGGGGGGGGTGGGGGGGGGGGGGGGTGGGGGGGGGGGGGGGTGGGGGGGGGGGGGGGTGGGGGGGGGGGGGGGTGGGGGGGGGGGGGGGTGGGGGGGGGGGGGGGTGGGGGGGGGGGGGGGTGGGGGGGGGGGGGGGTGGGGGGGGGGGGGGGTGGGGGGGGGGGGGGGTGGGGGGGGGGGGGGGTGGGGGGGGGGGGGGGTGGGGGGGGGGGGGGGTGGGGGGGGGGGGGGGTGGGGGGGGGGGGGGGTGGGGGGGGGGGGGGGTGGGGGGGGGGGGGGGTGGGGGGGGGGGGGGGTGGGGGGGGGGGGGGGTGGGGGGGGGGGGGGGTGGGGGGGGGGGGGGGTGGGGGGGGGGGGGGGTGGGGGGGGGGGGGGGTGGGGGGGGGGGGGGGTGGGGGGGGGGGGGGGTGGGGGGGGGGGGGGGTGGGGGGGGGGGGGGGTGGGGGGGGGGGGGGGTGGGGGGGGGGGGGGGTGGGGGGGGGGGGGGGTGGGGGGGGGGGGGGGTGGGGGGGGGGGGGGGTGGGGGGGGGGGGGGGTGGGGGGGGGGGGGGGTGGGGGGGGGGGGGGGTGGGGGGGGGGGGGGGTGGGGGGGGGGGGGGGTGGGGGGGGGGGGGGGTGGGGGGGGGGGGGGGTGGGGGGGGGGGGGGGTGGGGGGGGGGGGGGGTGGGGGGGGGGGGGGGTGGGGGGGGGGGGGGGTGGGGGGGGGGGGGGGTGGGGGGGGGGGGGGGTGGGGGGGGGGGGGGGTGGGGGGGGGGGGGGGTGGGGGGGGGGGGGGGTGGGGGGGGGGGGGGGTGGGGGGGGGGGGGGGTGGGGGGGGGGGGGGGTGGGGGGGGGGGGGGGTGGGGGGGGGGGGGGGTGGGGGGGGGGGGGGGTGGGGGGGGGGGGGGGTGGGGGGGGGGGGGGGTGGGGGGGGGGGGGGGTGGGGGGGGGGGGGGGTGGGGGGGGGGGGGGGTGGGGGGGGGGGGGGGTGGGGGGGGGGGGGGGTGGGGGGGGGGGGGGGTGGGGGGGGGGGGGGGTGGGGGGGGGGGGGGGTGGGGGGGGGGGGGGGTGGGGGGGGGGGGGGGTGGGGGGGGGGGGGGGTGGGGGGGGGGGGGGGTGGGGGGGGGGGGGGGTGGGGGGGGGGGGGGGTGGGGGGGGGGGGGGGTGGGGGGGGGGGGGGGTGGGGGGGGGGGGGGGTGGGGGGGGGGGGGGGTGGGGGGGGGGGGGGGTGGGGGGGGGGGGGGGTGGGGGGGGGGGGGGGTGGGGGGGGGGGGGGGTGGGGGGGGGGGGGGGTGGGGGGGGGGGGGGGTGGGGGGGGGGGGGGGTGGGGGGGGGGGGGGGTGGGGGGGGGGGGGGGTGGGGGGGGGGGGGGGTGGGGGGGGGGGGGGGTGGGGGGGGGGGGGGGTGGGGGGGGGGGGGGGTGGGGGGGGGGGGGGGTGGGGGGGGGGGGGGGTGGGGGGGGGGGGGGGTGGGGGGGGGGGGGGGTGGGGGGGGGGGGGGGTGGGGGGGGGGGGGGGTGGGGGGGGGGGGGGGTGGGGGGGGGGGGGGGTGGGGGGGGGGGGGGGTGGGGGGGGGGGGGGGTGGGGGGGGGGGGGGGTGGGGGGGGGGGGGGGTGGGGGGGGGGGGGGGTGGGGGGGGGGGGGGGTGGGGGGGGGGGGGGGTGGGGGGGGGGGGGGGTGGGGGGGGGGGGGGGTGGGGGGGGGGGGGGGTGGGGGGGGGGGGGGGTGGGGGGGGGGGGGGGTGGGGGGGGGGGGGGGTGGGGGGGGGGGGGGGTGGGGGGGGGGGGGGGTGGGGGGGGGGGGGGGTGGGGGGGGGGGGGGGTGGGGGGGGGGGGGGGTGGGGGGGGGGGGGGGTGGGGGGGGGGGGGGGTGGGGGGGGGGGGGGGTGGGGGGGGGGGGGGGTGGGGGGGGGGGGGGGTGGGGGGGGGGGGGGGTGGGGGGGGGGGGGGGTGGGGGGGGGGGGGGGTGGGGGGGGGGGGGGGTGGGGGGGGGGGGGGGTGGGGGGGGGGGGGGGTGGGGGGGGGGGGGGGTGGGGGGGGGGGGGGGTGGGGGGGGGGGGGGGTGGGGGGGGGGGGGGGTGGGGGGGGGGGGGGGTGGGGGGGGGGGGGGGTGGGGGGGGGGGGGGGTGGGGGGGGGGGGGGGTGGGGGGGGGGGGGGGTGGGGGGGGGGGGGGGTGGGGGGGGGGGGGGGTGGGGGGGGGGGGGGGTGGGGGGGGGGGGGGGTGGGGGGGGGGGGGGGTGGGGGGGGGGGGGGGTGGGGGGGGGGGGGGGTGGGGGGGGGGGGGGGTGGGGGGGGGGGGGGGTGGGGGGGGGGGGGGGTGGGGGGGGGGGGGGGTGGGGGGGGGGGGGGGTGGGGGGGGGGGGGGGTGGGGGGGGGGGGGGGTGGGGGGGGGGGGGGGTGGGGGGGGGGGGGGGTGGGGGGGGGGGGGGGTGGGGGGGGGGGGGGGTGGGGGGGGGGGGGGGTGGGGGGGGGGGGGGGTGGGGGGGGGGGGGGGTGGGGGGGGGGGGGGGTGGGGGGGGGGGGGGGTGGGGGGGGGGGGGGGTGGGGGGGGGGGGGGGTGGGGGGGGGGGGGGGTGGGGGGGGGGGGGGGTGGGGGGGGGGGGGGGTGGGGGGGGGGGGGGGTGGGGGGGGGGGGGGGTGGGGGGGGGGGGGGGTGGGGGGGGGGGGGGGTGGGGGGGGGGGGGGGTGGGGGGGGGGGGGGGTGGGGGGGGGGGGGGGTGGGGGGGGGGGGGGGTGGGGGGGGGGGGGGGTGGGGGGGGGGGGGGGTGGGGGGGGGGGGGGGTGGGGGGGGGGGGGGGTGGGGGGGGGGGGGGGTGGGGGGGGGGGGGGGTGGGGGGGGGGGGGGGTGGGGGGGGGGGGGGGTGGGGGGGGGGGGGGGTGGGGGGGGGGGGGGGTGGGGGGGGGGGGGGGTGGGGGGGGGGGGGGGTGGGGGGGGGGGGGGGTGGGGGGGGGGGGGGGTGGGGGGGGGGGGGGGTGGGGGGGGGGGGGGGTGGGGGGGGGGGGGGGTGGGGGGGGGGGGGGGTGGGGGGGGGGGGGGGTGGGGGGGGGGGGGGGTGGGGGGGGGGGGGGGTGGGGGGGGGGGGGGGTGGGGGGGGGGGGGGGTGGGGGGGGGGGGGGGTGGGGGGGGGGGGGGGTGGGGGGGGGGGGGGGTGGGGGGGGGGGGGGGTGGGGGGGGGGGGGGGTGGGGGGGGGGGGGGGTGGGGGGGGGGGGGGGTGGGGGGGGGGGGGGGTGGGGGGGGGGGGGGGTGGGGGGGGGGGGGGGTGGGGGGGGGGGGGGGTGGGGGGGGGGGGGGGTGGGGGGGGGGGGGGGTGGGGGGGGGGGGGGGTGGGGGGGGGGGGGGGTGGGGGGGGGGGGGGGTGGGGGGGGGGGGGGGTGGGGGGGGGGGGGGGTGGGGGGGGGGGGGGGTGGGGGGGGGGGGGGGTGGGGGGGGGGGGGGGTGGGGGGGGGGGGGGGTGGGGGGGGGGGGGGGTGGGGGGGGGGGGGGGTGGGGGGGGGGGGGGGTGGGGGGGGGGGGGGGTGGGGGGGGGGGGGGGTGGGGGGGGGGGGGGGTGGGGGGGGGGGGGGGTGGGGGGGGGGGGGGGTGGGGGGGGGGGGGGGTGGGGGGGGGGGGGGGTGGGGGGGGGGGGGGGTGGGGGGGGGGGGGGGTGGGGGGGGGGGGGGGTGGGGGGGGGGGGGGGTGGGGGGGGGGGGGGGTGGGGGGGGGGGGGGGTGGGGGGGGGGGGGGGTGGGGGGGGGGGGGGGTGGGGGGGGGGGGGGGTGGGGGGGGGGGGGGGTGGGGGGGGGGGGGGGTGGGGGGGGGGGGGGGTGGGGGGGGGGGGGGGTGGGGGGGGGGGGGGGTGGGGGGGGGGGGGGGTGGGGGGGGGGGGGGGTGGGGGGGGGGGGGGGTGGGGGGGGGGGGGGGTGGGGGGGGGGGGGGGTGGGGGGGGGGGGGGGTGGGGGGGGGGGGGGGTGGGGGGGGGGGGGGGTGGGGGGGGGGGGGGGTGGGGGGGGGGGGGGGTGGGGGGGGGGGGGGGTGGGGGGGGGGGGGGGTGGGGGGGGGGGGGGGTGGGGGGGGGGGGGGGTGGGGGGGGGGGGGGGTGGGGGGGGGGGGGGGTGGGGGGGGGGGGGGGTGGGGGGGGGGGGGGGTGGGGGGGGGGGGGGGTGGGGGGGGGGGGGGGTGGGGGGGGGGGGGGGTGGGGGGGGGGGGGGGTGGGGGGGGGGGGGGGTGGGGGGGGGGGGGGGTGGGGGGGGGGGGGGGTGGGGGGGGGGGGGGGTGGGGGGGGGGGGGGGTGGGGGGGGGGGGGGGTGGGGGGGGGGGGGGGTGGGGGGGGGGGGGGGTGGGGGGGGGGGGGGGTGGGGGGGGGGGGGGGTGGGGGGGGGGGGGGGTGGGGGGGGGGGGGGGTGGGGGGGGGGGGGGGTGGGGGGGGGGGGGGGTGGGGGGGGGGGGGGGTGGGGGGGGGGGGGGGTGGGGGGGGGGGGGGGTGGGGGGGGGGGGGGGTGGGGGGGGGGGGGGGTGGGGGGGGGGGGGGGTGGGGGGGGGGGGGGGTGGGGGGGGGGGGGGGTGGGGGGGGGGGGGGGTGGGGGGGGGGGGGGGTGGGGGGGGGGGGGGGTGGGGGGGGGGGGGGGTGGGGGGGGGGGGGGGTGGGGGGGGGGGGGGGTGGGGGGGGGGGGGGGTGGGGGGGGGGGGGGGTGGGGGGGGGGGGGGGTGGGGGGGGGGGGGGGTGGGGGGGGGGGGGGGTGGGGGGGGGGGGGGGTGGGGGGGGGGGGGGGTGGGGGGGGGGGGGGGTGGGGGGGGGGGGGGGTGGGGGGGGGGGGGGGTGGGGGGGGGGGGGGGTGGGGGGGGGGGGGGGTGGGGGGGGGGGGGGGTGGGGGGGGGGGGGGGTGGGGGGGGGGGGGGGTGGGGGGGGGGGGGGGTGGGGGGGGGGGGGGGTGGGGGGGGGGGGGGGTGGGGGGGGGGGGGGGTGGGGGGGGGGGGGGGTGGGGGGGGGGGGGGGTGGGGGGGGGGGGGGGTGGGGGGGGGGGGGGGTGGGGGGGGGGGGGGGTGGGGGGGGGGGGGGGTGGGGGGGGGGGGGGGTGGGGGGGGGGGGGGGTGGGGGGGGGGGGGGGTGGGGGGGGGGGGGGGTGGGGGGGGGGGGGGGTGGGGGGGGGGGGGGGTGGGGGGGGGGGGGGGTGGGGGGGGGGGGGGGTGGGGGGGGGGGGGGGTGGGGGGGGGGGGGGGTGGGGGGGGGGGGGGGTGGGGGGGGGGGGGGGTGGGGGGGGGGGGGGGTGGGGGGGGGGGGGGGTGGGGGGGGGGGGGGGTGGGGGGGGGGGGGGGTGGGGGGGGGGGGGGGTGGGGGGGGGGGGGGGTGGGGGGGGGGGGGGGTGGGGGGGGGGGGGGGTGGGGGGGGGGGGGGGTGGGGGGGGGGGGGGGTGGGGGGGGGGGGGGGTGGGGGGGGGGGGGGGTGGGGGGGGGGGGGGGTGGGGGGGGGGGGGGGTGGGGGGGGGGGGGGGTGGGGGGGGGGGGGGGTGGGGGGGGGGGGGGGTGGGGGGGGGGGGGGGTGGGGGGGGGGGGGGGTGGGGGGGGGGGGGGGTGGGGGGGGGGGGGGGTGGGGGGGGGGGGGGGTGGGGGGGGGGGGGGGTGGGGGGGGGGGGGGGTGGGGGGGGGGGGGGGTGGGGGGGGGGGGGGGTGGGGGGGGGGGGGGGTGGGGGGGGGGGGGGGTGGGGGGGGGGGGGGGTGGGGGGGGGGGGGGGTGGGGGGGGGGGGGGGTGGGGGGGGGGGGGGGTGGGGGGGGGGGGGGGTGGGGGGGGGGGGGGGTGGGGGGGGGGGGGGGTGGGGGGGGGGGGGGGTGGGGGGGGGGGGGGGTGGGGGGGGGGGGGGGTGGGGGGGGGGGGGGGTGGGGGGGGGGGGGGGTGGGGGGGGGGGGGGGTGGGGGGGGGGGGGGGTGGGGGGGGGGGGGGGTGGGGGGGGGGGGGGGTGGGGGGGGGGGGGGGTGGGGGGGGGGGGGGGTGGGGGGGGGGGGGGGTGGGGGGGGGGGGGGGTGGGGGGGGGGGGGGGTGGGGGGGGGGGGGGGTGGGGGGGGGGGGGGGTGGGGGGGGGGGGGGGTGGGGGGGGGGGGGGGTGGGGGGGGGGGGGGGTGGGGGGGGGGGGGGGTGGGGGGGGGGGGGGGTGGGGGGGGGGGGGGGTGGGGGGGGGGGGGGGTGGGGGGGGGGGGGGGTGGGGGGGGGGGGGGGTGGGGGGGGGGGGGGGTGGGGGGGGGGGGGGGTGGGGGGGGGGGGGGGTGGGGGGGGGGGGGGGTGGGGGGGGGGGGGGGTGGGGGGGGGGGGGGGTGGGGGGGGGGGGGGGTGGGGGGGGGGGGGGGTGGGGGGGGGGGGGGGTGGGGGGGGGGGGGGGTGGGGGGGGGGGGGGGTGGGGGGGGGGGGGGGTGGGGGGGGGGGGGGGTGGGGGGGGGGGGGGGTGGGGGGGGGGGGGGGTGGGGGGGGGGGGGGGTGGGGGGGGGGGGGGGTGGGGGGGGGGGGGGGTGGGGGGGGGGGGGGGTGGGGGGGGGGGGGGGTGGGGGGGGGGGGGGGTGGGGGGGGGGGGGGGTGGGGGGGGGGGGGGGTGGGGGGGGGGGGGGGTGGGGGGGGGGGGGGGTGGGGGGGGGGGGGGGTGGGGGGGGGGGGGGGTGGGGGGGGGGGGGGGTGGGGGGGGGGGGGGGTGGGGGGGGGGGGGGGTGGGGGGGGGGGGGGGTGGGGGGGGGGGGGGGTGGGGGGGGGGGGGGGTGGGGGGGGGGGGGGGTGGGGGGGGGGGGGGGTGGGGGGGGGGGGGGGTGGGGGGGGGGGGGGGTGGGGGGGGGGGGGGGTGGGGGGGGGGGGGGGTGGGGGGGGGGGGGGGTGGGGGGGGGGGGGGGTGGGGGGGGGGGGGGGTGGGGGGGGGGGGGGGTGGGGGGGGGGGGGGGTGGGGGGGGGGGGGGGTGGGGGGGGGGGGGGGTGGGGGGGGGGGGGGGTGGGGGGGGGGGGGGGTGGGGGGGGGGGGGGGTGGGGGGGGGGGGGGGTGGGGGGGGGGGGGGGTGGGGGGGGGGGGGGGTGGGGGGGGGGGGGGGTGGGGGGGGGGGGGGGTGGGGGGGGGGGGGGGTGGGGGGGGGGGGGGGTGGGGGGGGGGGGGGGTGGGGGGGGGGGGGGGTGGGGGGGGGGGGGGGTGGGGGGGGGGGGGGGTGGGGGGGGGGGGGGGTGGGGGGGGGGGGGGGTGGGGGGGGGGGGGGGTGGGGGGGGGGGGGGGTGGGGGGGGGGGGGGGTGGGGGGGGGGGGGGGTGGGGGGGGGGGGGGGTGGGGGGGGGGGGGGGTGGGGGGGGGGGGGGGTGGGGGGGGGGGGGGGTGGGGGGGGGGGGGGGTGGGGGGGGGGGGGGGTGGGGGGGGGGGGGGGTGGGGGGGGGGGGGGGTGGGGGGGGGGGGGGGTGGGGGGGGGGGGGGGTGGGGGGGGGGGGGGGTGGGGGGGGGGGGGGGTGGGGGGGGGGGGGGGTGGGGGGGGGGGGGGGTGGGGGGGGGGGGGGGTGGGGGGGGGGGGGGGTGGGGGGGGGGGGGGGTGGGGGGGGGGGGGGGTGGGGGGGGGGGGGGGTGGGGGGGGGGGGGGGTGGGGGGGGGGGGGGGTGGGGGGGGGGGGGGGTGGGGGGGGGGGGGGGTGGGGGGGGGGGGGGGTGGGGGGGGGGGGGGGTGGGGGGGGGGGGGGGTGGGGGGGGGGGGGGGTGGGGGGGGGGGGGGGTGGGGGGGGGGGGGGGTGGGGGGGGGGGGGGGTGGGGGGGGGGGGGGGTGGGGGGGGGGGGGGGTGGGGGGGGGGGGGGGTGGGGGGGGGGGGGGGTGGGGGGGGGGGGGGGTGGGGGGGGGGGGGGGTGGGGGGGGGGGGGGGTGGGGGGGGGGGGGGGTGGGGGGGGGGGGGGGTGGGGGGGGGGGGGGGTGGGGGGGGGGGGGGGTGGGGGGGGGGGGGGGTGGGGGGGGGGGGGGGTGGGGGGGGGGGGGGGTGGGGGGGGGGGGGGGTGGGGGGGGGGGGGGGTGGGGGGGGGGGGGGGTGGGGGGGGGGGGGGGTGGGGGGGGGGGGGGGTGGGGGGGGGGGGGGGTGGGGGGGGGGGGGGGTGGGGGGGGGGGGGGGTGGGGGGGGGGGGGGGTGGGGGGGGGGGGGGGTGGGGGGGGGGGGGGGTGGGGGGGGGGGGGGGTGGGGGGGGGGGGGGGTGGGGGGGGGGGGGGGTGGGGGGGGGGGGGGGTGGGGGGGGGGGGGGGTGGGGGGGGGGGGGGGTGGGGGGGGGGGGGGGTGGGGGGGGGGGGGGGTGGGGGGGGGGGGGGGTGGGGGGGGGGGGGGGTGGGGGGGGGGGGGGGTGGGGGGGGGGGGGGGTGGGGGGGGGGGGGGGTGGGGGGGGGGGGGGGTGGGGGGGGGGGGGGGTGGGGGGGGGGGGGGGTGGGGGGGGGGGGGGGTGGGGGGGGGGGGGGGTGGGGGGGGGGGGGGGTGGGGGGGGGGGGGGGTGGGGGGGGGGGGGGGTGGGGGGGGGGGGGGGTGGGGGGGGGGGGGGGTGGGGGGGGGGGGGGGTGGGGGGGGGGGGGGGTGGGGGGGGGGGGGGGTGGGGGGGGGGGGGGGTGGGGGGGGGGGGGGGTGGGGGGGGGGGGGGGTGGGGGGGGGGGGGGGTGGGGGGGGGGGGGGGTGGGGGGGGGGGGGGGTGGGGGGGGGGGGGGGTGGGGGGGGGGGGGGGTGGGGGGGGGGGGGGGTGGGGGGGGGGGGGGGTGGGGGGGGGGGGGGGTGGGGGGGGGGGGGGGTGGGGGGGGGGGGGGGTGGGGGGGGGGGGGGGTGGGGGGGGGGGGGGGTGGGGGGGGGGGGGGGTGGGGGGGGGGGGGGGTGGGGGGGGGGGGGGGTGGGGGGGGGGGGGGGTGGGGGGGGGGGGGGGTGGGGGGGGGGGGGGGTGGGGGGGGGGGGGGGTGGGGGGGGGGGGGGGTGGGGGGGGGGGGGGGTGGGGGGGGGGGGGGGTGGGGGGGGGGGGGGGTGGGGGGGGGGGGGGGTGGGGGGGGGGGGGGGTGGGGGGGGGGGGGGGTGGGGGGGGGGGGGGGTGGGGGGGGGGGGGGGTGGGGGGGGGGGGGGGTGGGGGGGGGGGGGGGTGGGGGGGGGGGGGGGTGGGGGGGGGGGGGGGTGGGGGGGGGGGGGGGTGGGGGGGGGGGGGGGTGGGGGGGGGGGGGGGTGGGGGGGGGGGGGGGTGGGGGGGGGGGGGGGTGGGGGGGGGGGGGGGTGGGGGGGGGGGGGGGTGGGGGGGGGGGGGGGTGGGGGGGGGGGGGGGTGGGGGGGGGGGGGGGTGGGGGGGGGGGGGGGTGGGGGGGGGGGGGGGTGGGGGGGGGGGGGGGTGGGGGGGGGGGGGGGTGGGGGGGGGGGGGGGTGGGGGGGGGGGGGGGTGGGGGGGGGGGGGGGTGGGGGGGGGGGGGGGTGGGGGGGGGGGGGGGTGGGGGGGGGGGGGGGTGGGGGGGGGGGGGGGTGGGGGGGGGGGGGGGTGGGGGGGGGGGGGGGTGGGGGGGGGGGGGGGTGGGGGGGGGGGGGGGTGGGGGGGGGGGGGGGTGGGGGGGGGGGGGGGTGGGGGGGGGGGGGGGTGGGGGGGGGGGGGGGTGGGGGGGGGGGGGGGTGGGGGGGGGGGGGGGTGGGGGGGGGGGGGGGTGGGGGGGGGGGGGGGTGGGGGGGGGGGGGGGTGGGGGGGGGGGGGGGTGGGGGGGGGGGGGGGTGGGGGGGGGGGGGGGTGGGGGGGGGGGGGGGTGGGGGGGGGGGGGGGTGGGGGGGGGGGGGGGTGGGGGGGGGGGGGGGTGGGGGGGGGGGGGGGTGGGGGGGGGGGGGGGTGGGGGGGGGGGGGGGTGGGGGGGGGGGGGGGTGGGGGGGGGGGGGGGTGGGGGGGGGGGGGGGTGGGGGGGGGGGGGGGTGGGGGGGGGGGGGGGTGGGGGGGGGGGGGGGTGGGGGGGGGGGGGGGTGGGGGGGGGGGGGGGTGGGGGGGGGGGGGGGTGGGGGGGGGGGGGGGTGGGGGGGGGGGGGGGTGGGGGGGGGGGGGGGTGGGGGGGGGGGGGGGTGGGGGGGGGGGGGGGTGGGGGGGGGGGGGGGTGGGGGGGGGGGGGGGTGGGGGGGGGGGGGGGTGGGGGGGGGGGGGGGTGGGGGGGGGGGGGGGTGGGGGGGGGGGGGGGTGGGGGGGGGGGGGGGTGGGGGGGGGGGGGGGTGGGGGGGGGGGGGGGTGGGGGGGGGGGGGGGTGGGGGGGGGGGGGGGTGGGGGGGGGGGGGGGTGGGGGGGGGGGGGGGTGGGGGGGGGGGGGGGTGGGGGGGGGGGGGGGTGGGGGGGGGGGGGGGTGGGGGGGGGGGGGGGTGGGGGGGGGGGGGGGTGGGGGGGGGGGGGGGTGGGGGGGGGGGGGGGTGGGGGGGGGGGGGGGTGGGGGGGGGGGGGGGTGGGGGGGGGGGGGGGTGGGGGGGGGGGGGGGTGGGGGGGGGGGGGGGTGGGGGGGGGGGGGGGTGGGGGGGGGGGGGGGTGGGGGGGGGGGGGGGTGGGGGGGGGGGGGGGTGGGGGGGGGGGGGGGTGGGGGGGGGGGGGGGTGGGGGGGGGGGGGGGTGGGGGGGGGGGGGGGTGGGGGGGGGGGGGGGTGGGGGGGGGGGGGGGTGGGGGGGGGGGGGGGTGGGGGGGGGGGGGGGTGGGGGGGGGGGGGGGTGGGGGGGGGGGGGGGTGGGGGGGGGGGGGGGTGGGGGGGGGGGGGGGTGGGGGGGGGGGGGGGTGGGGGGGGGGGGGGGTGGGGGGGGGGGGGGGTGGGGGGGGGGGGGGGTGGGGGGGGGGGGGGGTGGGGGGGGGGGGGGGTGGGGGGGGGGGGGGGTGGGGGGGGGGGGGGGTGGGGGGGGGGGGGGGTGGGGGGGGGGGGGGGTGGGGGGGGGGGGGGGTGGGGGGGGGGGGGGGTGGGGGGGGGGGGGGGTGGGGGGGGGGGGGGGTGGGGGGGGGGGGGGGTGGGGGGGGGGGGGGGTGGGGGGGGGGGGGGGTGGGGGGGGGGGGGGGTGGGGGGGGGGGGGGGTGGGGGGGGGGGGGGGTGGGGGGGGGGGGGGGTGGGGGGGGGGGGGGGTGGGGGGGGGGGGGGGTGGGGGGGGGGGGGGGTGGGGGGGGGGGGGGGTGGGGGGGGGGGGGGGTGGGGGGGGGGGGGGGTGGGGGGGGGGGGGGGTGGGGGGGGGGGGGGGTGGGGGGGGGGGGGGGTGGGGGGGGGGGGGGGTGGGGGGGGGGGGGGGTGGGGGGGGGGGGGGGTGGGGGGGGGGGGGGGTGGGGGGGGGGGGGGGTGGGGGGGGGGGGGGGTGGGGGGGGGGGGGGGTGGGGGGGGGGGGGGGTGGGGGGGGGGGGGGGTGGGGGGGGGGGGGGGTGGGGGGGGGGGGGGGTGGGGGGGGGGGGGGGTGGGGGGGGGGGGGGGTGGGGGGGGGGGGGGGTGGGGGGGGGGGGGGGTGGGGGGGGGGGGGGGTGGGGGGGGGGGGGGGTGGGGGGGGGGGGGGGTGGGGGGGGGGGGGGGTGGGGGGGGGGGGGGGTGGGGGGGGGGGGGGGTGGGGGGGGGGGGGGGTGGGGGGGGGGGGGGGTGGGGGGGGGGGGGGGTGGGGGGGGGGGGGGGTGGGGGGGGGGGGGGGTGGGGGGGGGGGGGGGTGGGGGGGGGGGGGGGTGGGGGGGGGGGGGGGTGGGGGGGGGGGGGGGTGGGGGGGGGGGGGGGTGGGGGGGGGGGGGGGTGGGGGGGGGGGGGGGTGGGGGGGGGGGGGGGTGGGGGGGGGGGGGGGTGGGGGGGGGGGGGGGTGGGGGGGGGGGGGGGTGGGGGGGGGGGGGGGTGGGGGGGGGGGGGGGTGGGGGGGGGGGGGGGTGGGGGGGGGGGGGGGTGGGGGGGGGGGGGGGTGGGGGGGGGGGGGGGTGGGGGGGGGGGGGGGTGGGGGGGGGGGGGGGTGGGGGGGGGGGGGGGTGGGGGGGGGGGGGGGTGGGGGGGGGGGGGGGTGGGGGGGGGGGGGGGTGGGGGGGGGGGGGGGTGGGGGGGGGGGGGGGTGGGGGGGGGGGGGGGTGGGGGGGGGGGGGGGTGGGGGGGGGGGGGGGTGGGGGGGGGGGGGGGTGGGGGGGGGGGGGGGTGGGGGGGGGGGGGGGTGGGGGGGGGGGGGGGTGGGGGGGGGGGGGGGTGGGGGGGGGGGGGGGTGGGGGGGGGGGGGGGTGGGGGGGGGGGGGGGTGGGGGGGGGGGGGGGTGGGGGGGGGGGGGGGTGGGGGGGGGGGGGGGTGGGGGGGGGGGGGGGTGGGGGGGGGGGGGGGTGGGGGGGGGGGGGGGTGGGGGGGGGGGGGGGTGGGGGGGGGGGGGGGTGGGGGGGGGGGGGGGTGGGGGGGGGGGGGGGTGGGGGGGGGGGGGGGTGGGGGGGGGGGGGGGTGGGGGGGGGGGGGGGTGGGGGGGGGGGGGGGTGGGGGGGGGGGGGGGTGGGGGGGGGGGGGGGTGGGGGGGGGGGGGGGTGGGGGGGGGGGGGGGTGGGGGGGGGGGGGGGTGGGGGGGGGGGGGGGTGGGGGGGGGGGGGGGTGGGGGGGGGGGGGGGTGGGGGGGGGGGGGGGTGGGGGGGGGGGGGGGTGGGGGGGGGGGGGGGTGGGGGGGGGGGGGGGTGGGGGGGGGGGGGGGTGGGGGGGGGGGGGGGTGGGGGGGGGGGGGGGTGGGGGGGGGGGGGGGTGGGGGGGGGGGGGGGTGGGGGGGGGGGGGGGTGGGGGGGGGGGGGGGTGGGGGGGGGGGGGGGTGGGGGGGGGGGGGGGTGGGGGGGGGGGGGGGTGGGGGGGGGGGGGGGTGGGGGGGGGGGGGGGTGGGGGGGGGGGGGGGTGGGGGGGGGGGGGGGTGGGGGGGGGGGGGGGTGGGGGGGGGGGGGGGTGGGGGGGGGGGGGGGTGGGGGGGGGGGGGGGTGGGGGGGGGGGGGGGTGGGGGGGGGGGGGGGTGGGGGGGGGGGGGGGTGGGGGGGGGGGGGGGTGGGGGGGGGGGGGGGTGGGGGGGGGGGGGGGTGGGGGGGGGGGGGGGTGGGGGGGGGGGGGGGTGGGGGGGGGGGGGGGTGGGGGGGGGGGGGGGTGGGGGGGGGGGGGGGTGGGGGGGGGGGGGGGTGGGGGGGGGGGGGGGTGGGGGGGGGGGGGGGTGGGGGGGGGGGGGGGTGGGGGGGGGGGGGGGTGGGGGGGGGGGGGGGTGGGGGGGGGGGGGGGTGGGGGGGGGGGGGGGTGGGGGGGGGGGGGGGTGGGGGGGGGGGGGGGTGGGGGGGGGGGGGGGTGGGGGGGGGGGGGGGTGGGGGGGGGGGGGGGTGGGGGGGGGGGGGGGTGGGGGGGGGGGGGGGTGGGGGGGGGGGGGGGTGGGGGGGGGGGGGGGTGGGGGGGGGGGGGGGTGGGGGGGGGGGGGGGTGGGGGGGGGGGGGGGTGGGGGGGGGGGGGGGTGGGGGGGGGGGGGGGTGGGGGGGGGGGGGGGTGGGGGGGGGGGGGGGTGGGGGGGGGGGGGGGTGGGGGGGGGGGGGGGTGGGGGGGGGGGGGGGTGGGGGGGGGGGGGGGTGGGGGGGGGGGGGGGTGGGGGGGGGGGGGGGTGGGGGGGGGGGGGGGTGGGGGGGGGGGGGGGTGGGGGGGGGGGGGGGTGGGGGGGGGGGGGGGTGGGGGGGGGGGGGGGTGGGGGGGGGGGGGGGTGGGGGGGGGGGGGGGTGGGGGGGGGGGGGGGTGGGGGGGGGGGGGGGTGGGGGGGGGGGGGGGTGGGGGGGGGGGGGGGTGGGGGGGGGGGGGGGTGGGGGGGGGGGGGGGTGGGGGGGGGGGGGGGTGGGGGGGGGGGGGGGTGGGGGGGGGGGGGGGTGGGGGGGGGGGGGGGTGGGGGGGGGGGGGGGTGGGGGGGGGGGGGGGTGGGGGGGGGGGGGGGTGGGGGGGGGGGGGGGTGGGGGGGGGGGGGGGTGGGGGGGGGGGGGGGTGGGGGGGGGGGGGGGTGGGGGGGGGGGGGGGTGGGGGGGGGGGGGGGTGGGGGGGGGGGGGGGTGGGGGGGGGGGGGGGTGGGGGGGGGGGGGGGTGGGGGGGGGGGGGGGTGGGGGGGGGGGGGGGTGGGGGGGGGGGGGGGTGGGGGGGGGGGGGGGTGGGGGGGGGGGGGGGTGGGGGGGGGGGGGGGTGGGGGGGGGGGGGGGTGGGGGGGGGGGGGGGTGGGGGGGGGGGGGGGTGGGGGGGGGGGGGGGTGGGGGGGGGGGGGGGTGGGGGGGGGGGGGGGTGGGGGGGGGGGGGGGTGGGGGGGGGGGGGGGTGGGGGGGGGGGGGGGTGGGGGGGGGGGGGGGTGGGGGGGGGGGGGGGTGGGGGGGGGGGGGGGTGGGGGGGGGGGGGGGTGGGGGGGGGGGGGGGTGGGGGGGGGGGGGGGTGGGGGGGGGGGGGGGTGGGGGGGGGGGGGGGTGGGGGGGGGGGGGGGTGGGGGGGGGGGGGGGTGGGGGGGGGGGGGGGTGGGGGGGGGGGGGGGTGGGGGGGGGGGGGGGTGGGGGGGGGGGGGGGTGGGGGGGGGGGGGGGTGGGGGGGGGGGGGGGTGGGGGGGGGGGGGGGTGGGGGGGGGGGGGGGTGGGGGGGGGGGGGGGTGGGGGGGGGGGGGGGTGGGGGGGGGGGGGGGTGGGGGGGGGGGGGGGTGGGGGGGGGGGGGGGTGGGGGGGGGGGGGGGTGGGGGGGGGGGGGGGTGGGGGGGGGGGGGGGTGGGGGGGGGGGGGGGTGGGGGGGGGGGGGGGTGGGGGGGGGGGGGGGTGGGGGGGGGGGGGGGTGGGGGGGGGGGGGGGTGGGGGGGGGGGGGGGTGGGGGGGGGGGGGGGTGGGGGGGGGGGGGGGTGGGGGGGGGGGGGGGTGGGGGGGGGGGGGGGTGGGGGGGGGGGGGGGTGGGGGGGGGGGGGGGTGGGGGGGGGGGGGGGTGGGGGGGGGGGGGGGTGGGGGGGGGGGGGGGTGGGGGGGGGGGGGGGTGGGGGGGGGGGGGGGTGGGGGGGGGGGGGGGTGGGGGGGGGGGGGGGTGGGGGGGGGGGGGGGTGGGGGGGGGGGGGGGTGGGGGGGGGGGGGGGTGGGGGGGGGGGGGGGTGGGGGGGGGGGGGGGTGGGGGGGGGGGGGGGTGGGGGGGGGGGGGGGTGGGGGGGGGGGGGGGTGGGGGGGGGGGGGGGTGGGGGGGGGGGGGGGTGGGGGGGGGGGGGGGTGGGGGGGGGGGGGGGTGGGGGGGGGGGGGGGTGGGGGGGGGGGGGGGTGGGGGGGGGGGGGGGTGGGGGGGGGGGGGGGTGGGGGGGGGGGGGGGTGGGGGGGGGGGGGGGTGGGGGGGGGGGGGGGTGGGGGGGGGGGGGGGTGGGGGGGGGGGGGGGTGGGGGGGGGGGGGGGTGGGGGGGGGGGGGGGTGGGGGGGGGGGGGGGTGGGGGGGGGGGGGGGTGGGGGGGGGGGGGGGTGGGGGGGGGGGGGGGTGGGGGGGGGGGGGGGTGGGGGGGGGGGGGGGTGGGGGGGGGGGGGGGTGGGGGGGGGGGGGGGTGGGGGGGGGGGGGGGTGGGGGGGGGGGGGGGTGGGGGGGGGGGGGGGTGGGGGGGGGGGGGGGTGGGGGGGGGGGGGGGTGGGGGGGGGGGGGGGTGGGGGGGGGGGGGGGTGGGGGGGGGGGGGGGTGGGGGGGGGGGGGGGTGGGGGGGGGGGGGGGTGGGGGGGGGGGGGGGTGGGGGGGGGGGGGGGTGGGGGGGGGGGGGGGTGGGGGGGGGGGGGGGTGGGGGGGGGGGGGGGTGGGGGGGGGGGGGGGTGGGGGGGGGGGGGGGTGGGGGGGGGGGGGGGTGGGGGGGGGGGGGGGTGGGGGGGGGGGGGGGTGGGGGGGGGGGGGGGTGGGGGGGGGGGGGGGTGGGGGGGGGGGGGGGTGGGGGGGGGGGGGGGTGGGGGGGGGGGGGGGTGGGGGGGGGGGGGGGTGGGGGGGGGGGGGGGTGGGGGGGGGGGGGGGTGGGGGGGGGGGGGGGTGGGGGGGGGGGGGGGTGGGGGGGGGGGGGGGTGGGGGGGGGGGGGGGTGGGGGGGGGGGGGGGTGGGGGGGGGGGGGGGTGGGGGGGGGGGGGGGTGGGGGGGGGGGGGGGTGGGGGGGGGGGG
Organism: Sphaerodactylus townsendi; assembly: GCF_021028975.2. Taxonomy (NCBI): domain Eukaryota; kingdom Metazoa; phylum Chordata; class Lepidosauria; order Squamata; family Sphaerodactylidae; genus Sphaerodactylus; species Sphaerodactylus townsendi. Next base: position 40,772,436 of record NC_059426.1, on the reverse strand, counting down.
GGGTGGGGGGGGGGGGGGGTGGGGGGGGGGGGGGGTGGGGGGGGGGGGGGGTGGGGGGGGGGGGGGGTGGGGGGGGGGGGGGGTGGGGGGGGGGGGGGGTGGGGGGGGGGGGGGGTGGGGGGGGGGGGGGGTGGGGGGGGGGGGGGGTGGGGGGGGGGGGGGGTGGGGGGGGGGGGGGGTGGGGGGGGGGGGGGGTGGGGGGGGGGGGGGGTGGGGGGGGGGGGGGGTGGGGGGGGGGGGGGGTGGGGGGGGGGGGGGGTGGGGGGGGGGGGGGGTGGGGGGGGGGGGGGGTGGGGGGGGGGGGGGGTGGGGGGGGGGGGGGGTGGGGGGGGGGGGGGGTGGGGGGGGGGGGGGGTGGGGGGGGGGGGGGGTGGGGGGGGGGGGGGGTGGGGGGGGGGGGGGGTGGGGGGGGGGGGGGGTGGGGGGGGGGGGGGGTGGGGGGGGGGGGGGGTGGGGGGGGGGGGGGGTGGGGGGGGGGGGGGGTGGGGGGGGGGGGGGGTGGGGGGGGGGGGGGGTGGGGGGGGGGGGGGGTGGGGGGGGGGGGGGGTGGGGGGGGGGGGGGGTGGGGGGGGGGGGGGGTGGGGGGGGGGGGGGGTGGGGGGGGGGGGGGGTGGGGGGGGGGGGGGGTGGGGGGGGGGGGGGGTGGGGGGGGGGGGGGGTGGGGGGGGGGGGGGGTGGGGGGGGGGGGGGGTGGGGGGGGGGGGGGGTGGGGGGGGGGGGGGGTGGGGGGGGGGGGGGGTGGGGGGGGGGGGGGGTGGGGGGGGGGGGGGGTGGGGGGGGGGGGGGGTGGGGGGGGGGGGGGGTGGGGGGGGGGGGGGGTGGGGGGGGGGGGGGGTGGGGGGGGGGGGGGGTGGGGGGGGGGGGGGGTGGGGGGGGGGGGGGGTGGGGGGGGGGGGGGGTGGGGGGGGGGGGGGGTGGGGGGGGGGGGGGGTGGGGGGGGGGGGGGGTGGGGGGGGGGGGGGGTGGGGGGGGGGGGGGGTGGGGGGGGGGGGGGGTGGGGGGGGGGGGGGGTGGGGGGGGGGGGGGGTGGGGGGGGGGGGGGGTGGGGGGGGGGGGGGGTGGGGGGGGGGGGGGGTGGGGGGGGGGGGGGGTGGGGGGGGGGGGGGGTGGGGGGGGGGGGGGGTGGGGGGGGGGGGGGGTGGGGGGGGGGGGGGGTGGGGGGGGGGGGGGGTGGGGGGGGGGGGGGGTGGGGGGGGGGGGGGGTGGGGGGGGGGGGGGGTGGGGGGGGGGGGGGGTGGGGGGGGGGGGGGGTGGGGGGGGGGGGGGGTGGGGGGGGGGGGGGGTGGGGGGGGGGGGGGGTGGGGGGGGGGGGGGGTGGGGGGGGGGGGGGGTGGGGGGGGGGGGGGGTGGGGGGGGGGGGGGGTGGGGGGGGGGGGGGGTTGGGGCGGGGGGGGGTGGGGGGGGGGGGGGGTTGGGGGGGGGGGGGGGTTGGGGGGAGGGGGGTTGGGGGGGGGGGGGGGTGGGGGGGGGGGGGGGGGGGGGGGGGGGGGGGGGGGGGGGGGGGGGGGCGAGGGCGGGGGGGGGCGGGGGGGGGGGGGGGGGGGGGGGGGGGGGGGGGGGGGGGGGGGGGGGTGGGGGGGGGGGGGGGGGGGGGGGGGGGGGGGGGGGGGGGGGGGGGGGTGGGGGGGGGGGGGGGTGGGGGGGGGGGAGGGACAGTGAACTGGCCCCCTGTTTAAAAAGTTTGGGGACCCCTGCATTAGGGCATTTGGCTTTTATAAATGTGCCAGCACAGAAACGTTCCAAGTTTAAAGATAGAACTGCGTTAGGTATAATGATTGGATATGAAAAGGGATGAAAAGGAATTCTCAATCCAAAATCAGGAGAAGTGAAAGTGAGAAGTGTTGTGTATTTTAAAAAAGGAGAGGAATCTTATGGGTATGTCCCTAACAAGGAGGATCATAAAGAGGAACAGACTAAAGAAAAAGGATATGATACACGGGTAACTGAAAATGATCAAGTGAAAATGATTTCAGAAATTGAAAAAATAGATTCTCGAAGACTTTCACAGCCGGATTCAACTGGTTGTTGTGGGTTATCCGGGCTGTGTGGCTGTGGTCTGATAGATCTTATTCCTAACGTTTCACCTGCATCTGTGGCTGGCATCTGCAGAGGTGTATCATAAGAACATAAGAACATAAGAACAAGCCAGCTGGATCAGACCAAAGTCCATCTAGTCCAGCTCTCTGCTACTCGCAGTGGCCCACCAGGTGCCTTTGGGAGCTCACATGTAGGATGTGAACGCAATGGCCTTCTGCGGCTGTTGCTCCCGATCACCTGGTCTGTTAAGGCATTTGCAATCTCAGATCAAAGAGGATCAAGATTGGTAGCCATAAATCGACTTCTCCTCCATAAATCTGTCCAAGCCCCTTTTAAAGCTATCCAGGTTAGTGGCCATCAGCACCTCCTGTGGCAGCATATTCCAAACACCAATCACACATTGCGTGAAGAAGTGTTTCCTTTTATTAGTCCTAATTCTTCCCCCCAGCATTTTCAATGAATGCCCCCTGGTTCTAGTATTGTGAGAAAGAGAGAAAAATGTCTCTCTGTCAACATTTTCTACCCCATGCATAATTTTGTAGACTTCAATCATATCCCCCCTCAGCCGCCTCCTGGATCAGTCCCTCAATCATCCTTGTTGCCCCTTCTGCACTTTTTCTATCTCCTCAATATCCTTTTGAGATGCGGCGACCAGAACTGGACACAGTACTCCAAGTGCTGATGCATCCACTGCTTTATATAAGAGGCATGACAATCTTTTGCAGTTTTATTATCAGATTCCTTTTCTAATGATCCCCAGCATAGAGTTTGCCTTTTTTCACAGCTGCCATGCATTGAGTTGACATTCCCATGGAACTATCAACTAAGACGCCTAAATCCCTTTCCTGGTTCTGTGACTGAGTAGCACTGACCCCTGTAGGCGTCTTAATGTGAAGTTTGGATTTTTTGCCCCTATGGCTGCATCACTTTACATTTTGCATACATTGAACTGCATTTGCCATTTCTGGAGCCCACTCATCTGAATTTATCATAGGTCCGCTTGGAGCTCTTACGCAGAATCCTTTGTGGTTCTCACCACCCTACATAATTTGGTATCATCTGCCAGAAAACTTGGCTAACACGCAGCTACTCCACCCCTACTTCCAGGTCATTTTATGAATAGGTTAAAGAGCACTGGTCCCCAAAAGCGGATCCTTGGGGACACCACTCCCGACATCTCTCCATTGTGAGAACTTCCCATTTTACACCCACTCTTGCTGTTTCCTGTTTCTCAACCAGTTTTCTCTTTAATCCATAGGGAGGACTTCCCCTCTTATTCCTTCATTGCTGAGTTTTCTCAACAGTCTCTGGTGAGGAACTTTGTCAAAAGCCTTTTGGAAATCCAAGTAGACAATGTCCACCGGTTCACCCCTGTCCACATGCCTGTTTACACCCTCAAAGAACTCTAGTAAGTTTGTAAGACAGGATTTGCCTCTGCAAAAGCCATGCTGACTCTTTCTCAGCAGGTCTTGCTTTTCTACATGTTTTATAATTTTATCTTTAATGATAGATTCTACTAATTTACCAGGAACAGATGTCAAACTGACTGGCCTGTAATTTCCCGGGTCCCCTCTGAGATACACTTCTGAAGATGCCAGCCACAGATGCAGGCGAAATGTTAGGAACAAGATCAACCAGACCACGGCCACACAGCCAGGAAAACCCACATCAACCAGAAAAAAAATAGATATTATTATTCCAAATTCAGAGAATATGCCACCAGAAAGGGAAACAGAGTCAAAAGAAGGAGCTGTATGTGAAGACATAAATGAACAAGCAGAACCTTTCATTTGATGCTCATCATGAATTAGCAAAAGAGTGCCAGCAGAGTGACTAATATATGTTGCAAGTTAGTGCCAACCTGTGAACTTTCTACATGGGAAGAAATTGACAAAACTTACTGAAGAAAAAAATTGCCAAGTGAATAGAAACAGCCAAGGAAGAAAAGTTTCATGTTGAACAGCTGGATGTAAAATCTACATTCCTGAATGGAGAAATTGAGGAGGAATTGTACATGGTTCAGCCAGAAAGGTTTGAAATAGGTGAAGAACAAGTTTGTAAGCTACAGAAGGAGATATATGGATTAAAACAGGTGACGAGAATGTGAAATGAGAAATTAAATTAAAATACTTTTACAAGGTTTATACTAAGTAGAGTAGATCCATATCTCTTGATAAGAAAGCAAAATGGAAAAAGAGCTTATGCACTTTTTTATATAGATGAAAACAGTGAAAACAAACAGGATTGTGCAAATATTGTTGCATGTTTAAATGAGAAAGTGGAAGTTAAAAGATTAGGAAACTTTTTTTATTATTTGGGTATGCAAATAGAAAGAATGAGAAGAAGATAGTAGTTTGATTCTAACTCAAAAACAGAAGATTAGGAACCTAACAGAATTTTCGGGTCTTAAATAAACTCATTATGACAACTCTTATGTGTACTAATTTTTTATTGGAGTTGGATGAGAGTGAATCTCTGCCTAACAATGAAATGTACAGAACTGCAATCAGTAAGTTATTGTTTCTAACTACTACCTGTAAGTCTAATATTGCATCTTCTGTTATGTAGAAAGGTCAGTTCACCTACTGAAAGTGGTGACAGCAGCCCTGAAGCTGGGGGTGGAGGGAGTACAGGAGATGACATATGCAGCACAAATGCTCCACCTTCGTGCCTTTGGGTGGGTGGGGAGGGAGGGAGGAAGTCCCTGGCTTCTCTCCGGCCACTGCTTGAAGCTGCTGTCTTCTTCTGGCCCTCAGCAGGAGTTCGAGTGGAGGACAGGCAGCTGGCAGCGGTAGAGGTGGGCAGGCGGCTGGCAGTCCTGAGGCTGGCAAGGGGAGCACAGCAGGAGGCGCAGGCAGTGCAAATGCTCCACCTCCTCGCTCCTGGGTGGTGGGAGGTATGGGGCATCTAAATGCATCCCCCACATGATCCCCTCAAGTTGTGCTGGTGGCTTGAGCTCCCCATGCCATCCCTCATTAAGCCTACGAGGACAGCAAAGAGTGTAATGGTTAAGATTGCTTCTGAGGGCTGGAGTGTGGAGGCCTCTGAACCCCATAATGGGGTGGAGAGTTTAGGACGTGCTGATCAAATAAAACAGAAATGGAAGACTTTTTAAACAAAGCATTTTCCCCATTCCAAGATTTTGTATCCAGTTTTCTGTTTCAGTGTTTGCAACCCCATCCTTCAATTAGGATTTTGACATTTCCTTAGGCCCTTTATTATCTAAATATAACATTGGATCCAGTGACTCTATTCTCCTTGTTTGTTCCTTTCTTCTCTTTCTCTAGTAGCAGGGGTATAAACTACAGGATGGCAGTGGGTCCAAGGCCTCCCCACTCCCGATTTTTTGGTGGGGGCAATTTCTCCTCTGGGCTGGCAGGCTGGCAGGCTCTCAAGTTCAGACTGTCCTGTTTGTCTTTGTAGCAAATTAATTAGTTTCTAGGAGGTCCAGGACTGGTGTTGTTCATTTTTTTTGGTAAAGATAAGAGGGGGCGGGACCATCAGTTGATAATACTGGAATATCATTGATTACTGAATGTTGCTTTCCACTATTCCTCACTAAAGAGCAAGTACTGCGAAAGGACACTAGATAATATTATTTTCAGCTTTCTTTTCCTTCTCATTTTATCATTGTATCAGAAAAACCATCCTCAAGAGCTCTTGAGTCACAAAGAGGAGTCAGGGAGGTTTGTGTCTGTCAGGGGTTTAAAACCTCCATCATAAATAACATTTCCATCGACTGCCAAGAATCTTGCAGGAAACAAGGTATAACAGGCATTTGGTAGAATGAAAGATTGCTCTTAAAACATTAAGTAACGTTTTTGGGAACAAGAGAGTTTAATAACAGATTTCCTCTGAAATCGACGTGTCTGGATCTTATTGAAAGGGAAGAATTGATTGCTTTATGGTGCAGTTCTCTTATTGACTGGCAGCCTATCTCTTTGCAGAGACTGAGTTGGCATTTAACATTTGTGCAGCTCTGGAGACCTGAAATGGGTCCTGCTTAAGGCAGACAAAACAGCAGTCTTCCTTGCCAATTTTGTTACCACAAAGACATTGTGTGCAGTAGCTTTCATTATCAAGAACTAAAAGTCTATGGTAAACGAGGCTGAAATTAATGGAAAATTTCCTGTGATGGAAGGGACCTTTGGATGAAGGTCTTGCATGCCAGTTAGTTAAACACGGATGGTTTTAAAAAGTACTTAAAATGTGTAGTACTATCAGTAGCGTAGCTATGGAAAATGGAGCCCGGGCCAGACACTGAATTTTCTGCCTCCCCAAGGGCCCCCATGCCCCTCTCCCATGCCCTGCCCCCTGCAAGCTCTGCCCCCCATGTCCGACTTATCTTAGCCGGTGGCCAGGCCTGGAGGGGCGAGGGGGGAAGGAGGAGGGGCATGGCTGGGTCTGGACATGATGTCGGCCATCCTGGTGGGCCACGGGCATGCTCTCCATAGAGACAGAGAACACTGGTGGGCCATGGGCACAGGTCTTGTCCCGAGTGGTGCACACATGTCGCGCTTAGGCCTAGCCATGCCCTTCCTCCTTCCTGGGGTGTGGCTAGGCCTGTGTGCGATGTGTGCATGCTGCCCGGAGTGGCCTTGTCCATGGCCGGCATGCGCATGTTGTGCCCGGGCCCAGCCATTTCCCTATCCTAACAATGGTCCCTTCATGATTTTGCTCTGAAGACACTTGTGATATAGAGCCTAGTTGAAATCTTCAGTCCTGAGCTGGTGGGGTAGAAAGCCAATGGCTTACAGGCTCAGTGGATGAACCTAGGCTTGGCAAGTTGTGGGATCCAGGTTCAGAGTGTGATTCCTTCTATTAAAAAGGATATGAAATACCAAAACTGTGAGAAAGGCTTCAGATGTCTAGAGAGGTGCTGCTGATCAGACTACTCAGCTTGGTAGACTGATTGTCTGCATAAGTAAGCCTGTAATGAGATTTTATTCTGCATTATTCTACTTTTGGAAGCAGCATTTAGACTTTCCTCTTGTATGTGGCATGAAATTCATTTTAATGTCACAACATTAATATCATTAGGATCCATCCATATGGGAAATAGGCGTGGAAAACAGTTGATTTTTTTTCACATTACACATGGGCTGTGTATTCATGCACTGCTTTTCTTGCAGCTGTTTGCTTCACAGTGTGATTTTTTGTTTGGACAGGAATTCTCCACCTGTGAAATGTCCCTGTCTGATCTGCCATTCTGCCCACCTGCTGCTTCCTTGCTGTTTCTGTGGAGCATCTATTTGCGGAGATCGTGTCACACTTTTTTTTGGTTGCCATCTTTGGTCTAGCATTATTTCGCTAGACCTGGCCAATTTCATGTTAATTTTACTGGGTCTATCACTGCAGTGATAAACTTTTAGCATTAAAACTAAAAGAAAGAAAGAAACCCTTTTGATTGTGCTGAAATGGCTGCCTGAAGAGTAGAAAGAACTGCTGTGGTTTGGGCACGGAAGACAGGGAAGAATGAGAAAAGCCTTATGGATCTCTGCTTTCCATGCAAAGGGACAGGAAAAAGTCTCACTTTGAGAGCTTTCAGAAACCACGGGGATTCTTTGATCTGAGAACATGGTGAGTTTTGAAGAGGGGATAACCTGAGCATAATCAAGTATCCAACTGGAAGGGAATATATGCTCAATGAGAAGATCACAAATGTGTAAATGGCCCATGATTTCAAACCTCTGGTCATTGCATACAGTTACTAGTAGTATATTAACATGCAGTTTTTCTATCCTATACTTCAGACTAATTCCATTCTTGGTGGTTGAAAAGGGAAAAGAACTGATCTAATCACCTGCATCCTAAAAAAAATAAATTTTTAGATTTACTGGCTTGTGCTGTAGGTAAACTAGACATCTAAAATTCCTTACAATAGGAGGGTGGAAGGAAGTAAAGTTAATTTACTTATCTATATAGGAAATTAAATTTGTCAGATGGAACCATTAATGGGACATTGTAATAGTCTCTCTTTGCTATATGTATATGGATATCTGGATTATGAATATTTTAACAACAGCAGCATAGCTGATATATCGCCACACTGCACTGTAGAATATTTCCCATGAGAGAACCATATTACATTATACAAAGATACTTGCATTACTCTGGCAGGCAAGAGCCTTTTTATATAATTGTATGAAATATTGAAGGGTTCTTTTTTCATACCTGAGCGTACTGTTATTCAAAATATTGGAGTGAGTGAAAGAGATTCAGAAAAAATTATCTTTATTCACATTTTTGTTATTAGCCTACTTGGAAAACTCATACAGGCTAGACCATTTTTCATGTGTGTCCCAGTGTTTATATTATAAATCTGAGGAAAAAGAGTTTTTTTTCATAAGCTTTTCTAATACAGATTCCGTTTTTTTTAAACCAAGGGGGACTTCCAATCAATATCGGTGGGCTAAGCAGGTAGCTGTGGGTGAGGAACATACATATTATCTCTTCCAGTCTGAAGGAAAAAAGAAGAATAGCGTACAGGTTAGTCACTGAAGCAAGATCTGTTAGGCATGGAACACTTACCTCAGGGCTTTTAACTGTGCAGTGGGCTGTAGGACGGTTTTCTGTTTACACACAAGGAGGCATTCACAGCCTGCCCCGCAGCTGCTTGCTAACGTCTGAATGGGCCTCTGCTTTTCCTTGTTCTCTTAACTTTGCCCACCAACTCCCTCTTAAAGGCGCAGAGTTGCATGATAAAGTTGCATGATAATTTGTTAAACCCTTTGATTGCAGTTATACTGACATTGTAGGCCCTTTCCAAAAATAATCCCCCCCAAAGAAAAAAGCAGTTTCCTGAACCACACTCTGCTGAAGAATGGGAACAAGTGTTAGAACTGATATCTCTCCACTCACTCCACCCACCCACACATCCTGGTTTTCAAATGCCATAAAAGACAGAGATTTTGCAGTGATTCTCTGTTTATATCAATATAATAAATAACAAAAATTGAAGCAATAACAAATCTGAACAGGGGGAAGGGAAGAGTTATGGGAGGGGCTGGTGGTGTGTGGAGGGAATGGGAGGGGCTGGTGGTGCATGGAGGGAAGATGTCCAGGTCACTGTGCTCACTGGCAATTCTCCCCTGTTGTCACAGAGAAGAAAATTAAAGTTGAACATAAAGTGGGGGCACTTTGCACAGGGAAAATGGGAATTGAAAGTGGGGCTTGGGAAAATATATCCATACAAAAATCTTGCTTTGACAGACATTCACCCCTGCCACGCAGCGGACACCTTATTCCTGATGGGCCAAAGTCTCCATTTCCCAACTCAAAAACCAACCAAACAAACAATGGCCTGAATCTCACTATACATCTCCACTGACAGAACTGATCTCTGCCAGCCAAGTGGGCTTTCCTTGCCTCCTTCCTCTCACTACCCCTGGCAAGTGCATGCCTGCAATCCCTGGGAGTCTTTGGTGGTTGGGATAGGAAAAGAAGGATGATGTCTATGTCATTTCAGACTAAAACCTGGAGGTGATGTTGATACTCTAGGATTTGGTCCATCTCTATAATACAAATAATTTGTTTTGCTTCAAGTTTTGCTTCAAGTTTGCTGAGCCCTTCGGGGGTAGGGCGGTCTATTAAATTGAATAAATAAATAAAATAAATAAATAAGTTGCAGCTGACCTGATAATCCTATATGGTGTTTAAGGCAAAAGACATTCAGAGATGGCTTATCATTGCCTGTATTTGAATAGCAACTCCGTTATTTCTTGATCGTTCCTATCCAAATGTTAGTCAGGGCCAACCCTGCTTAGCTTCCAAAATCTGATGACACCATGCAAGCCTGATTTATAATTGTTCTCCCTTCTCATGGCTACCATTGGGTTTAGGCACCCACTCCCTGTTCCCAGTGTTCTCTAACTGCCCTCTGGTTCAACAGGGTTGTAAACCCCTGTCCTAGAGGCATCTATGGCAAATTCTTTACTATAAACAAGGAAAATACCAGATTTTGATGTGGTTAGTCATCACTGATTTGAAAGGAAGTAGACAATGAAGAATGAAAGCAAGAAACAGTGGAAGTAAGTTGGGGAGGACAGGACAAATATTGCTGATAACAAATCCACTTAGCACATGGTGTTTATTGTGCAGGAACACATTCTGACATTTAAAAGTTAAGGCGTGCAATCTGTTAGGTCCACTCCACCCCCAACCCCCTCAGTTGAAAGCAACTGTTGGCCAGTCTGATCTGAATGTCCTGAGAAAGATGCAGACTCTGATAGCTTAGAAAAGAAGGATAAAGGATTAATGTATTGGCAGTGCATGGAATTGTTTTCTTAGACAGGTGTAACAATTTGGTTGACAGCTTTGGGGCTGAGATGGTCAGGTACACAAAGAGAAGCAAAGCCTCTTTATAGCTAGCAATTGTTAGCAATTAAGAGACCCATTCATGTATTGTTTGTGGCATTATGCCAGGCTGATAGATAACCTCTAGGAGGATTTCATCTATTTGGGGAGGTCACCTATATAAGCATTGGTTTGTGTTGCTAACAGTGCAAAACTCATAGTAACATTGTCAGCTTTCAAGACTGGATAGAGACGTGTCAAATTTCAGCCTTACTTTGAATAGGAAGAACATTTTGAAATTAAGCTAAAGTAACCTTCATCAAAGTTGCTGGTTTTGACCATCATTATATACTGCATGGATATATTAGATGGAAAAGATTTCTCCAGTCTCTATAGATGGTTACAAACAAGAAGGGGGGGGGGGGAGGTAGTGGTGGGATTCAGCAGGTTCGCACCACTTCAGCAGAACCAGTTGTTAAAATGGTGCTTGTAAACAATCAGTTGCAAAATTATTTGAATTCCCACCCCCAGAACCAGTTGTTAAGTTATTTTAATCCCACCACTGGGGGGAGGGTGCCAACTTAAATCTAGTAATCACCAAAGAAGTAACTACAACAAGTAAACTATTATAATGTACAAAAATTAAATAAACGTTATTGCACTGAAAATTGAGTAACTCTTTTCTGTAATTTTCACTTAACAAAACTCATCAGACTAATCAGACTAATCTCTCAGACCACTTCAGCAGTGGTATGTTTAGGAAATACGTGGACAGCCCAATCTGGGGGGGGGGGGGGCATAGAGTGGCAGCCGGTTCATGAGATTGATCTGAAGTTTATTCCACTTGAACAAATAATTTTTACTTCATTTCATGTTTTGACATAATCATTTTGGAAAAACATACAATTAATATTTGTCAATACCCAGATAGTTCTATATGTTATATATTTTACATTAAGGTTAGAAAATTTGTATGTTGCCTCTCCAGACCTGTTTGAGGTAGACCACCACAACAATAACATAAAACCGTTCGTGATGTGGGCAGGATGCAGAAGTAGATTCCCAAGGACTCTGGTTGGGCTGAATCATTTCAGAAGAAAGAGGGAGCAATATAACTTCAAATACCAGATATTAGATATGTACAAGCATGCACGTAGGTAAGGGGGTTTGAACCCCCCCCCATTCATGTCCGAAGCTCCGCCCCTCCGTTTGTGGGTTTTTAAAATATTTTAGTGCTTTTTGGTTTTTGGCCTGCAGGGGGCGCATTGTTTGGGCTAGCAGCACCAAACTTTCAGGGACTGTTTGGGGGACTCTCCTGATGATACTACCCAGGTTTGGTGAGGTTTGGTTTAGGGGGTCCAAAGTTATGGACTCCCAAAGGGGGTGCCCCCATCCTCCATTGTTTCCAATGGGAGCTAATAGAAGATGGGGGCTACACCTTTGAGGGTCCATAACGTTGGACCCCCTGAACCAAACTTCACCAAACCTGGGATGTATTATCAGGAGACTCTCTTATTGATACCACCCAGGTTTTGTGAAGTTTGGTCCAGGGAGTCCAAAGCTATGGACTCCCAAAGGGGTACCCCATCCCCCATTGTTTCCAATGGGAGCTAATAGGAGATGGGGCTACACCTTTGAGGGTCCATAAATTTGGACTCCCTGAACCAAACTTCACAAAACCTGGGTGGTATCATTAGGAAAGCCTCCTAAATATACCCTGAAAGTTTGGTGCTTCTAGCTTAATCATTGCACCCCTGACAGCAGGCACCCCCCAAATTTCCCCAGATTCTCCTTTTAAATCCACCCCCTTCGGCATGGATTTAAAAGGAGAATCTGAGGTCCTCAGTTTAGAATAAGAAGAGTTTGGATTTATATCCCCCCTTTCCCTCCTGTAGAAGACTCAAAGGGGCTTACAATCTCCTTGCCCTTGCTCCCTCACAACAAACACCCTGTGAGGTGGGTGGGGCTGAGAGAGCTTTGAAAAGCTGGGCCTAGCCCAAGGTTACCCAGCTGGCGTGTGTGGGAGTGCACAGGCTAATCTGAATTCCCCAGATAAGCCTCCACAGCTCAAGTGGCAGAGCAGGGAATCAAAACCAGTTCCTCCAGATTAGAATGCACCTGCTCTTAACCACTACGCCACATTGAAAGTGATGCTGTTTCAGGGTGGGGGATAATCCACCCCAAAACAGCATCACTTTCAATGTTGTTTAACTAGGGACCCCAGATTCTCCCTTTAAGGTGGATTTAAAAGGAGAATTTGGGCTCTCTAGTTTAAACACCATTGAAAGTGATGCTGTTTGGGGGTGGATTCCAGCATCACAGCGACTGCCCGGGGGGGGGGGGGCAAAACTCAGATTTTGCACCCGGCTCCATTTTTCCTCTATGCCTCTGCCCAGAGGGGAGGGGTAGGGGAGGGCAGGGCAGGGCAGGGGAGTCTGCCAACCCCGACCTCGGAGAGCTGCTTTTATAAGTGCTAGGCCAGGGGCGGGGCTTGGTGGACATGGCCATGCCCTAGGAGCGGGTGGGGGTGTGGCCCCCTCGACCCCCCCCCATAAAAAATCTATACCTACATCCCTGTGTACAAGAGGTGGCTGCCCTCACTTTCACACCCTGGCTAGGGACATTTTAGTGTGGTCATTGTTGGAACTGGGCTCTGTGGACCTCCATCTAATCCAGTATGACAATATACTTTTTATTTGCAATAGAAGAAGCAGCTGTCTCCTGTATCCTTTCAGTGCTGAATTATTAAATTTGTCATCTTTTATTGGTGCTGAAGTTAGCAAGAAACTTGTCAGAGCTAATTCTGGAGAATGGCAAGGCTTATGTGGGCATGACAAAACTGTTTTGATTTCTAAGAGAGTGGTGTTTTATATATCAAAGATAATGTTGTGGCAGGAATAGGACACCTTATGTTGTGGCAGGAATAGGACACCTGAAACACATGTGTGTGTAAAGTGCCATCAAGTCACCACTGACTTATGGAGACCTCAGAAAGGGGCTTTCAAGGCAAGTGGAAAGTAGAGGTGGTTTGCCATTACCTTCCTCTGGAGAATCTTCCTTGGAATTCTCCCTTCCAAATACTGACCCTGTTCAGCTTCCAAGATCTGACAAGAGTGAGCTAAATCATGCTGCGCATAAATTTCTTTGTTTATTTTATCATTTACATTTAGACCTTCCTTGCCCTTTCAAGAAGGCCTGTGACCATTCTTTAAGCTTATACATATGTGTTATATGAAACAACTGAATGCAAATTTGATTCCAAACAAGAGTTATTGTAAATCTTAAACTGGAACAGCAACGGCTGCAAGTAAGGAAGTGAAAGCCCATTTCCATCTGCACCATTTGATTATTTGCCTTCGTTTTGCTTTGGTGAAACCCCCTTCTTTTCTATCTTGAAGATAAAGAGCCAATTCAAACAACCAGATTACTGTCCTGTAGGAGAGATACCTACAGATTACTATCCTGTAGGAGAGATACCTTGATTGGCTATATTAATAAAAATGTGATCTATATGTTGTATCCCCATCTCATAACGCCATGATTGGGAAGTTTTAAAGCTTTGTACAAGCTTCTGGCTTGGCTTCATTGCTCTTCAGATTTTACAAAGCCAATTGTGCATTTGAAAGGTTTAAACAATAGCTTTTCTTCTTTTAAATTGTCATTGGGTTCAATCCCCACCCTAATGATCTGTAGCATTGATTATGTTGGCCTAGTGTGGGATGCTGTTGAGAGTTTGGCTGTCTTGCTGGTGTACTAGCCATGTAATGCACCAGCAGATACCCTGCAGAAACTGCTAGACGTTGTGTCGGACTGGGCCTTGAGGTATCTCAGGCTGATTGTTTTGGGGGACTTCAACATACATACTAGCCATGTAATGCACCAGCAGATATCCTGCAGAAACTGCTAGACGTTGTGTCGGACTGGGCCTTGAGGTATCTCAGGCTGATTGTTTTGGGGGACTTCAACATTCATGTAGACATGGCCTCATCATCTCAGACAGTGGACCTAGTGCAGTGGTGGCGAACCTATGGCACGTGTGCCAGAGGTGGCACTCAGAGCCCTCCTGGTGGGCACGTGCGCTGTCGCCCCAGTTTGGGCACTCAGCAGTGGCATAGCACCAGGGGGACGAGGAGTGCACAACGCACTGGGCTCATTCCCCTGCAGGGGCGTAGTGAGGGTGTTCCGGGGGCGTGGCGGGGTGTTTCAGGGCATTCCAGGGCATGGCGGGGGTGGATGGGGGTGTGGCAGGGGCACAGGGCGCACGCATGCCCTGGGCGCAGTTTCCCCTCGCTCTGCCCCGGCACAGTCTCTAAAAGGTTTGCCATCACTGACCTAGTGTCTTCCATGGCAGTACTGGGACTCTCCATGATTGATACAGATCCCACACATCAAGCAGGCCACACATTGAATCTGATCTTTGGCATGGGGGTGAATGTGGATCTGATCTCTATGGATAGAGTGCCATGGTTGATCACTTTGCCCTGAAGGCCCAAGTGGACCTTGTGACAGATTCCAGAACTTTGCTGAGTAACAACCAGAACAAAGGGTCCTGAAAACAAAAAAGTTATCCTCAGCAGCTTCTGACAGGCTGGCAGTTAGAACAGGCAAGCCTCAACTGACCCAGAATTTCAGTTAGTGCAGATAGTACTGAAAGTCAGTTGGTGACAGAGAGTTGGTTTGCTCTGTTTGCTTGGTTAACTTGAAACATACCTCTCCAAGGGAAATTATAGTCAGCCAAGGGTTGTCTTTTCTAAGTTCCCCACCTAGCAGTCTAACACTGTAAACCCACCTGATTTGTTCTAGGCTCTGGGAAGTTATATTGATTGGAATGAACTACTGGGCTTTAATTTCAGTGGTATCTACAGAGTGGCAAAGGGATTCTTCTGAGAGGCATCAGAAGAGAAATTGCTGTTATTTTATCAGTGTTTGAAGAAACAGATCTAGAGAAAGATATCCCTTAGTGTGTAGATTAATTTGCTGTTAGCTTTTATCTGAAGATAAACTAAAAGCTCTCACCAAATACAGCAAGGAAGGAGTTCTAAGAACAACATAATCAATAGTGTAGAAAACCTGACTATTAAGTATATATATTATAAGAAATTAAACACTTCTGGAAAGCCCTGAGTGAAAAACAGTTACTTGTAACCTAAGGTCAATATCTGAAGACCTGAATGTAAACTGAAAATAGTGTTAAAGCAAATAAGCTACAATTCTATGTAAATACTGCCTGTTTATAAACTTACCTGTTTTTCATATTAATTACTTTGACAAACCTCTTTATTATTTTTAAATAGATTATTCTAGTTCAGCTTTCAATCTGTTAGAAAGTCTCTGATGCCTGTTTTATTTTCTGACAAGGAAAAGTATGTGGAAAGAGAGTGACACCTCTGCTTTCTGGGTGGTGTCTTGGAATCTGAGTATGAGAATCCTACTCTATTGTATATTTATTTTTGGTTTAAAGGTGGGAAAACAATAAGATTTTTAATTAAAATTGCTCACCAACTAACCCCCCCCCCCCCAACCCTTTACAGACAAAAGGTGTATTTTTGTCAACTTGGCCCTCTCATGTGGATCTACAGCTACACTTCCATGCTATTTCTGGGTGTCCCACATCTCCCTAGAACAAAATTGGGTGACATTTTGGTTGCAGAGAGTGGGAGAGGCAGAGATCCTTCCATGTGTGGAAATCTGAGCCAATGTCTCCAGACTGACCTACCTTATAGGACTACTGTAAGGATAAAATGGGAAATCTACCCTGTATACCGATTCTTGAACTCTTTGGAGGAAGGGTAAGGTGGTGGATATAAAGGGGATAAATTAACATTTGCTTTGGCGTTGAATTATTTTTTTCAGCAGTTGCTGATTTGTTCCTTGTTGTACAGTAGCACTGTGTGCCATTGTGTTACGTGCCATCGAGTTGCTGCCAATTTATGGCAATCCTATGAATGAATGACCTTCAAAATCCTATCATCCTATCATCAACAGCCTTGCTCAGCCCTTGCAAACTGAGGTTCACGGCTTTCTTTATTGAACCAATCAGTCTCATGTTGTGTCATCTTCTTCTCCTATTGCTTTCACCCTATGGAACGGCTTCTTTTTTTTTAAAAAAAATGTTATTTTCCTGTCTAAAGAATTTTATCTTGCATATTTTAAATTTATGATGAATTTGAATCAGAGTTGCCAGCTTCCAGGTAGTGTCTGGAGAGCCCCCGTTATTACAGTTGATCTCCAGATGACCCAGATCAATTCTCCTGGAGAAAATGGCTGCTTTGGAGGATGAGCTGTATGACATTGTGCCCTGCTGAGGTACCTCCCTAGTCTCCACCTCCCATCCTCCCAAATCTCCAGGCATTTCCCAACCTAGAGCTGGCAATCCTAATGAGAATATTTAACCTTTACTTTAGTTAAAGGTAGCCCAACTGCCACAATTTATTAGTTTTACCTAACTGGAAGAATTCAAGCTGCTGTCAGAACAGTATCGAAGAAATGTGGTGCATAAAATAGCATCTGCACACCTTTGTCTCCTTTACAAAGACAAAAAAGAAAGCCTTGCCTGTATATAATAGCTTTTCTGTATTTCTCTACAGCTAAGGAATGTCTCAATGAGAAGAGAATAATTATTTAAATTTTATCTTTTCATGCTCCTGGTTCCTTCGCTGAGCTCACAGTGTGGCACTGGCTACATTAAGCTACTTTGCACAGGAGCCAGCTGTGATTTCACAGAACTGAGACTTGGAATGGGAACAAGTAGTTCCAGCAGATACTTTTTAAGGAGAGGAATCAGAGTTGTATGCAAATACAAGAAGAAACAGGCAATAATAAGGGTGAGGTAATTGTTGTAATATGGGCTGGGCTGCAGTGAGGAGGAAGGGAACTTTTCCCTCATCAAATGTTGTCTATACAGTTCTACAGCCTGAACACTGAGGAGCCAGACAACTTAGAAGGAACTAATTCTGCTTAAGGTGTCACTGAAAACAGTGCTGATATATCTAATAAGATAACTATCATGTATCTCTTCTTCCTTCCCCATTGACTGTTTTGCAGTGTTTTGTATAGTTACAAATGATAAGGCAATATTATACATAATAAGCAGTAACTACACAGAAATGTGATTTGGCTTTCCAGTAGCAATCACATTGGTTGAATAGCATGTAAATGGGGCCATAGATTCTAATCTTTTAAAATGCAATTTATAAACCATTTAGAAGCTGCACGTTGAATGATGACAATACAGTCACATAAAAATGGGATTGTAATCTGTTCAGTTGATTTGGTTACCATCTCCTGCCTGGGAAATTCCTGAAGATTTGGAATGGAGCCTAGAGAGTAGGGTTGCCAGGTGCCCCATGGGAACTAGCAGAAGTGGGGTTGGGGGGGGGCTTACTGGTAACAAACTAAGCCCTAAACCCAGTGGCGTAACTAGGCAAACTGGAGCTCTGGGCAAAACCTGAGTTTGATGCCCCCCCAGGTGCATGCCCAATGCAACGTGCACCCCCCCTTGTAGCTGCGCCCAGTGGCGTATCTATGCAAACTGGAGTTTGGCGCCCCTCAGCCACCCTCCCACACTGTGACCAAGCAATGATTTTTTACACCAGGTTGTTTCAAAGTCACCATCACATTATAGAGCATGCCCCAACTCACAAATCTGAGCACAGCAATAAGCCATGCCACACAGCAGAAATAATTTTTGAAAACATTTTTAAAATGCTTTCAAAATGTTTTATTACTGCTATGAAAACATTTTATGGTGTTGTATCCAGTACCCCCAATTGGGGGAAACAGCATCACTTTCAATGTTTCAAAGGAGAATATGGGCTCCCTAGGTTTAAACAAGTGATGCTGGAATCCACCCCCCCCAAAACAGCATCATTTTTTCAATGAGTGTTTAAAACTAGGGAGCCCAGATTTTAAATTCTACCTTAAAAGGGAGAATCTGGGGTTCCCAGTTTAAACAATATTGGAAGTGATGCTGTTTTGGGATTGATTCTCCCCCACCCTGAAACAGCATCACTTGCAATGTTTAAACTGGGGACCTCAGATTCTCTCCTTTTCCCAAATCCCATGTCAAAGACGGGGATTCTAAAAGGGAAAATCTGGAAGGAGAATTTGGAAGGTGCCTGCTGGCAGGGGTGCAATTGTTAAGCTAGCAGCACCAAACTTTCAGGGTATCTTTAGGAGACTCCCCTAATGATACCACCCAGGTTTGGTGAAGTTTGGTTCAGGGGGTCCAAAGTTATCGACCCTCAAAGGTGTAGCCTCATCTCCTATTAGCTCCCATTGGAAACAATGGGGGATGGGGCACCCCCCTTTGGGAGTCCATAACTTTGGACTCCCTGAACCAAACCTCACCAAACCTGGGTTATAGCATCAGGAGAGTCTCCCAAAAATTTTGGTGCTGCTGGCCTAAAAACTGCGCCCTCTGCAGGCCAAAAATGGAAAAACACTGAAAATACAAAGAATCCCACAAACAAACCTGCGCCCCCGCACAGGGCTGCGCCCAGGGCAACTGCCCACTTTGCCCAATGGGAGGAATGCCTCTGCCTAAACCTCTGTTGCTGGAAATGTATTCACGTCTCTTCTAGCATGCATTGGAAATGACATAGTCACATCACCAGCAACATAGGGTTGCTCTGGTATTGGGGCAGTTATTGTCCAAATACCAGTGTGCATGCATTACCAGTAATGTGATGATGTCACTTCCCATGACTGGAAGAACTGGAAGTAACTTCAATGTGTTGCTGGAAAAAGAGACTGAGGCTGCCAGTTTGCTGCTGGCAAGTACTCCTGCACCCTGACCTGGATAGTCCCAGGCTAGCCTGATCTCATCAGATCTCAGAAGCTAACTAGAGTTGGCTCTGGCTGGCATTTGGATGGGAGAACTCCAAGGAATACTAGGTAATGATTCCAAGGCAGACAATGGCAGACAATGGCAAACCACACCTGAATGTGTGTTGCCTTGAAAATCCTATGAAGTCACCGTAACTCAGATGTGATTTGATCGCAAAAAAAAGTGGAGGATCCCTCATCTCCAGTGTGAGTCTGGAAACCCTACTGGAGAGGGTGGAATCTGGGGAAGACAGGAAGCTCAGGTGGGTATAATACCATGAAATTTACCCCAAAGTAACACTTCTTCTAGGAGAGCAGTTGTGATTCCAAGCTCCATCTGGAGGTTAGCAACTCTAGATTTCATGTGGAGCAAACCTAGAATGTGAGGTTGACTTTAGAGGGTGGCAAGTAGATAATTTGGGGCGGGGGGGAGAAGGAAGGAAGGTTGTGTTTGGTGATTCAGACATTCCTTTAAATAACAAAGCAAATTATTCTTTCTGCAGTAGAGATTTTCTGTCTTCTGCTTGTAACTTAGCAACAAGCTGAGTTCTCCCAGGGACAGAGGCACTTTGCTGAGCTTCTTGCAATGCCATAATGAGCATTTTGAAAGTTGGGCATGCCAGTTATTATCAGTGGCTTTTTAACCCCCTGTGGACTCACAATGAAGCCATGAATGCAGAAAATCTCTCTTTTATTATTTTGTTTGGATAGCTGAAGGAATTTGAAGGTCAGCTTTCTATTTCTTCATTTTGAAGTTTCACCTGTTCTGTGGGTATTCTTACCCTTTCTTGGCCCTTCCATGCCCTTTCTTCTGGAATATACAGCTGTCTTTGTGTTCTTTGTGAATGCTCTGCTATTCTATGGCTACTAAAAAAAAGCAATGGAAAAACTCCTTGCCTAACAATTTAAGATCACTTAATTCTGAATAGTATATGAGCAAAATGACCACCATTGTGATAAGCAAAGACCATTTAGGAGATATGTATGGATTCTTTGTGTTCCCAGGCACATTACAGTTCTATGGAATCCATCTCATTGGATGTGAAAGAAAGGAGAATGATCCCTCCCGTATTATTTATTTATTTAAACATTTATTAGCTGCCTTTCTCACTTACAAAATTCAAGATGGCTTACAACGTAAGTAAAACATTATTTTAAAATACAGTAAAAACATTATCATAAAACCCACAAAATTTATAATTTAAAAACCCCAATTGGGACTGCCAATAATAAAAGCTAAATCAATTAAAATGTAGTCCTAAATATGACTGCCTCATGAAATTCAACTGCCTCATGAAGATCAACAATAAGTGGGCCAGGTGCATCTCTCTTGGGATGATTGCACCATAATTTTGAGACTGCCACTGAAAAGGCTCTCTCTTGTGTATTCACCAAATGGGCATTGGTGGGACAGTCAGGAGGCCTCTGCCTTGAATCTTAGTATGATGGCATGAATGTTTAGGTGAAGATTGTACTTTAGATATCCAACTCCCAAACCATGTAGGGCTTTAAAGATGACGCTGACCAGTAGTGTAGTTGCAGCATTCTGTGCTATACTCTGTTCCACAGAAAGATAATAGTCTGGTCGGTTGAGGTGCACCAGTTGAGAAAATAGCATGCTTCCACATTAGAATATAGTCCCAAATGAATATGAGATTTAACATTCATTTTTATGTGCTGCCTTTGTCAAAATTATTATTTTGTGCATTATTGAACATGGTACTTTGATACAAGAGCATATATAGTTCCTCAGATGACTGTCAAATGGATGGGGTGAGTGGGGGAGGGCAGGGCAGGTAGCCACTGGCAACCCAAACAGAGCATTCTACAACAAAGTCCATGCTTTGTTCAGTGGCAGAGGAATATACAACACTACTATTATCTTTCTGTGGAACAGAGTATAGCTGCAGCTTCCAATTGAAAGAGCACATTGCAATAGTCCAGTCTAAATTAGCTAAAACATAAATCTCTGTCGCTGACCCAGGAATGAATGTAGTTGGTGTACCAGCCAGAACTGGGCAAATGCACTGCAAGCCACAGCAGCCACCTGGGTTTCTAAGGTCACCACTTTATCAAGCAGCCTTCCTAAACTGGCTTTTAAAGGGGAGTATAGCCCCATCCAAGACAGAGGAAATTTCAAGTCCCTGGTCTGCCTTTCCATTAACCTAGAGAACATTTGTACTTACCAGAATTAAGTTTAAGCTTGTTCACCTTCATTCAGCCCATTGCTTACTCTAAGCACTATTGCTGACAATAATCTGTGTCTCCAAGTGCTGTCAGTGGTGTATCTGCCAGAGGAACATGGGGAGGGGGTCAACTGACCCCGGGCACCAATGTGGAAGGTGCAAAATCACCCCCTACACCCTCCTGCAGTGAGGCGCCCCGCCTGGTGCTCCCTCCTCTGCCAGCCAGGACCGCCGCTGTCCTTCTCAGCAGGCTCCTGGCTTGGCTGTTCCTTCTGCTGGGGGAGGGTGGTGGCAGTCCTGGGCAGCCTGGCAGGGCTGGGGCTGGCAGGGGCTGGAGCCTGCTGCAGGCCCACTGGGCACTCCTTGACCCAGCCCGGCCCGGCCCCTGGCTGAGGAAATGGAGTGGGGGAGGGGTCAGGAGGGCTGTGTGGGGACCCCAGGCAGGTGTTGCCCCAGGCGCCATTTTCTCCTGGTATGCCTCTGAGCGCTGCACTTCATTTCTTTCCAGAAGAGTGAACAATAACCAATCAATTATAGGCGAAGGCATGTTTGTTTGTTTATTTCATTCTTACATTTTATACCAACTAGAGTTGTCATTCACCAGGTGGAGGCGATATGACGAAATTGCAACTGATCTCTGGACTACAGAGATCAGTTGTGAAGAAAACGTTTGCTTTAGAAGGTGAAGTCTGTGGCATCATACCCTGCTGAGGTTCTTCCCCAGGCTCCACCCCCAAATATCAGGGAATGTCCCAAGCCAAAGTTGGTACCCCTAGTTCCACCCTTTTCTCAAGAGGTTCAGGGTGGCAAATCTTCATTTTAGCTTCATGAGGTAGGTTCGGCCAAGAGAGAATAACTGGGCCAAGGTTAATCAGCTGATGAGCTTCAGAGCTGAGTCAGTGAGTTTGCCATTGCCTTTCCCTGCTTAGTGACCCTGGCATTCATTGTTGGCCTCCCACCCAAATACTAATCAGGGGTGACCCTGCTAGGCTACTGCAATCTGTTGAGATCAGGCTAGCCTGGGCCATCCAGGCCAGAGCCAACAGTTACTAATGCAACTCATTTACTTCACCCCATTGAATTCAATGGAAGCCATTGGCAATTGAGCCCACACTCTTCTTAGCTAGTACCCATTGTGCCTTAGAAGTAGTCCTTGCTGGGAGAAAAGTGGTGAGAAGGTTAGAAACCTGATAATGGGTTTGTACCCTGCCTCCTGCTTCACAGCTTTAATCCCTCATGGGATTATACCTCCTTGACATAATCAGGTCATGTTGCTGGCTCATCAAGTTAGAGGGACACATGAGTATTTGATTTTCACTGGAATATGTACTACAACTAAACGAGGGAATAAATAAAGATGAAGCTTATAAACTCATGTAGAAACTGTCTCAATAGAAATAGATGAAAAAATATGGATCCTAGTTTTGTTCTTTGTTGTACTTCCAGATTTGTTGATCAATGCTTCCTTTTGCACACCCATGGAATTAAAAACCACCACCACCAACTGCTGGTCATCATGTTGACCTATATAATTCATACCAGTTTTGAACTCTACAGTCCCCATGATTCCTGGAAGGAATGTGTACTGATTATATATCATTTTTTATGTATTATCCTGCTCTAACTGCATTGGTTTTTTTTTACTTATGTAGTACCATTTTCTGCATTGTTTAACATTTCTGATTAGATGTCTCATTCTGTTGATTGTATTGACTTAAACACTACCCCAATTACAAGTTACAGTGAATACATGTACAGTCTGTGTATAATGTATACACTGATATATACCCATACAAGCAGGATGTATATGTCTTCTCTGAAACATGTGAGGAGGGCTTTACGTAATCCACCTTGAGTCCAAAGGTCTTTTTGAACAATATGTGGAATTCAAACTGGGTTGGGAGAAACTAAAACTTGACTTTTATCTCACATCTGACCTAGAATTCTCCTTATAAACAACAAGAGACCTGAATAGCATGGGGTGAAAGGGAGGGAAAATTGAAGTGGCGAATCCTGTCCGATAACTGATTTGGTCCCCCCAAAACTGTTTTTAGTGGGACTTCTGAGTCAGACATGAAGTGCCAGTGGGGTTGCAGGTTTCCTTCAGTGACCTTCAGTTACAAAATTGGACTATAAATACATCCTGACTTGGATCAGTTCAAAACTGCCCAAGTGTGCAAGCAGAAGCAGTTTTATGTGAAGTTTTACTGATTTTCTCACATTGCTCTGAAAAGCCACTTCTGAGAGCCAGAGGATCCTAGAGCAATGCAGAGGAGACTATGAACAAGAGGCATTATCAGTGATTCGTGGCAGTGTGAGAATTTGGGTCTTTCCCTCTGCAGATTTCTAGTCTGAAATGCAACCTTTATTATTATGATTTTTTTTTGACTAGAAAGAGCAAGAATAGAAGTGTGACCTAACTGGTCAGAACTCAGAGTCCAGGCACAAATCAATCATAAGACATTAAACAGTTTCTTTTGTTGATGTCTGAAATGGTCAACCACAGCAGTTAGAAACAAATTGCTCTCACTGCAGGAGGTGAGGGCTGTTTCAGTGGAGCTGGCATATGGTGAGAACTGTTTTGAATGGCTCCCCTGTGTTTAGAATGGGTAGACTAGGTTTGCTGACTTACCTTTTCCGAAGCCCAGGACTCTGTTGCTGATTGTGAAAGGGGAAAACAAATGTTCTTTCACCTGTCATGGTTTCCTGTTCCCATTAAGTAAAATGTTCATTTCAGTGTGTGCTTTTTTGTATAGAAAATGTGTTCATAGTGACCAGGGGTTGGGGTTGGTGGGTGATGCCCACGAGTGTGTTTAAGCTTTTGAGAAATTCAAGTAGGCCAGCACATCTGGCCATTGTCACATACACACACGCACGCGCACACCCACCCGCCGCTGCCTCCTCCTCCTCCTCCTCCTCTCCTCCTCCTCCTCCTCCTCCTCCTTTTTTATTGGCAGAAAAAGGTTAAATATAAAATTTTATAAAATCAGCTTAACTAACACTGTGGTTCCCTTAATCATATAGCTAAGGCAAGAAATTAAGCTATGGTATTAGTAACAATTGGGCTAAAATCAGCTACTAAATAGATCACAAATCCTCTCATCAGATGAGGTGCTATATGAGTATCAGAGAATGATTTAAAGTTTTTGGAATGCTTACATAAAAGCAACAGTGCAAAAGCAAATGCTGAACAGTTTCTGTCTCCTTCAAGGAACAAGGACAGAGTCTGTCTTTAAGTAGGAATCTGGAGGAGATACCTGGAAGGTAAGATGCAACACATCGCTGTTGTGAGAAAATTGAATTATTAAGATAAGGTGAGGGACTATTATTAATGTAAGGGACTGCTGATCCATAAGATGGCAAAATGCCCAGCAACCGAGGGGAGCAGATGTGAGTGTGATCTGGCTGGCTACACTGGTGTTCCCTACTTCCCTCACTGCTCCATGTGCATTCCTCTTGAAGCTGCACATTCAGTGGAAGTGGACAACCATCCCAGATAGAAGAAGTGTTTTGTTCTTCAGTCAAGGGTATTTGATAGCTGTGCTCTGCTAGAGCCTCCAGAAAAGTTCAAGCACATACTAGTTTCCTCACTGTGACTGCAACAGCAGCTAAGCTGCTAAGGATGAACAAGAGGTGGAGGGTGGGTTTGCGGAGGGAAGAGGAGGGAAGAGGTGGAACTTATGTGGGGTATGATACCATAGAATCCAACTTCCAAAGCAGTCAACTTCTCCAGGAGAACTGATCTCTGAAACCTGGAAACCAATTGCAATTCCAGGAGCTTTCCAATCACTTGTGTATCTAGGGAGTGCAGAGGGGGCAGATGACCCAAGTGCTATTTGCCTACCAAATTCCTCCTGCCACTGAACTTCCCATGCCCCCCGCAGCTGAACTCCCGCTGTCACCACCTCGGCTGCCCCCGCAAAAAACTTGCCAACAAACTTTTCCGTCCTTTCAGCAGTGCCAGCTAGCAACACCCTGGAGTCAACCAAGGGGTAGTGGGGGGAGTTTGGGGGATGGGGGGGTTCGGTGTCAGTGGGGAGTGAGGGGAGTTCAACTGGAGACTGGGCCATTTTTTGGTGGTATACCACTGTTTATGGTCACCACTTGGAGACTGGCAACCCTAGGCTATGGACAAGCTGCACTGTCTGGTTGGCTTGCTGTGCCTTCTCAGTCTAAGACATACCACAGCTGCCAGGGTAGATGCTTATATGAATACCCAGCTCTGCCCATGGTGATACCAGCACCTGCCCCTGCTCTGCCTGTCAGCCTATTTGTTGACCTGCCAAATATCAGCCAGCAGCAGTGATGGAGTGCTGCTCAGCTAGGCTGACAGCCAGTAAACAGGGGACCAGGAAAAGCAGCCTCCAGGTCAAACAAAGTGTGTGTGTGTGAGCATGTACCCACTTCTCTGGTGCTTTTTTGCTCAAATTGGAGCCTCTGAATGCAGCTTTTCATTTCAAGAGCAGCAGTGGCGTAGTGGCTAAGAGCAGGTGCACTCTGATCTGGAGGAACCGGGTTTGATTCCCACCTCTGGTGCTTGAGTTGTGGAGGCTTATCTGGGGAATTCAGATTAGCCTGTGCACTCCCACATATGCCAGCTGGGTGACCTTGGGCTAGTCACAGCTTTTCAGAGCTCTCTCAGCCCCACCCACCTCACAGGGTGTTTGTTGTGAGGGGGGAAGGGAAGGGAGATTGTTAGCCCCTTTGAGTCTCCTTACAGGAGAGAAAGGGGGGATATAAATCCAAACTCCTCCTCCTCCTCCTCCTCCTCCTCCTCCTCCTCCTCCTTCTTCTTCTTCTTCAAGCACATTTTTTTTTACATCAGAACAGTAAGAGCAGGCGTTAGGCATTCCGGAATGAGGAACTCACTTAATCCAAGGTCCATAATTACACTAATTTTCTTTGCCAATGAACTCTGTTAAGAGTTTTAACTGATAAGGATATGTGCTTATTTCCTCCATTTCCTCCTCTCAGTGACTCATACACATTACTTGAGACTATAAAACTGCTGACAGGGTTTCAAAGAAGCTACAAGTCATTCAAAAGAATCTTTTCATTCATTCATTCATTCATTCATTCATTCATTCATTCATTCATTCATTCATTCATTCATTAAATTCATAGGCCGCCTCACCCCCAAAGGGCTAGGTTTTACAGCCCATAAGCCATACACCAAGAAAAATGTTTAAGAATTTAAAACAACAGCAATGAACATTTTAGCCATGTCAGTCATTTAGGCTTTACAAAAGCCAGCCAGCAACCATCTTAATTTCTGGGTATCAGAAGTGGCGGAATATTTTAACAACTGTTTTGCAAAATTTCTCTCCCTGCCTTTATTACCTGTTATGGATAAGGCTTTTCTTTGTTGAGCTACACTACCATGAATACAATTAAATTCATCAAGCTGTTGTATCCGATGTTTTGAGAAAATTTTGAATATATATAATTAATTGCACTATCTAAAAGAGCACACAAGTCTCACCTAGATATGGACCATGAAATTAAAACGATTTTGCACAAAAATGAAAAAAATCATCCAGATTAAGGTATGACAGGCAAAATTATAACCTCTGTGATAATTTCACTAAATTTTTACCCATGAAAGGTTTTGGAAGTGAAAACTTCACTGGAATTCCTTGGCATAGCTTTTTCACAGACTGTTTACAACTTCTTCATAGCCATTTCTTTCCCCAACTTGGAAGTTTGGCACAGTTTTTAAAAATACGTGTCCTCATGAGGCAATCCCTGACAATGAAAGGTTCAATGTCATTGTGATGTCACTAGTTAAGTCATTCATTGTGATGTCATCATGGCAAGTGAAAGTGCAAACGCATTGCCCTCATTCTCGATAGTCTACTTGGATGTGTGGCATGATGTGGTGTGGTAACATCATGATTTTTTGTCTCCATTGCACACATTCTTCCCAGGTCACTAAAATTAGGATCCACATTGCAGATGACAAAAACATTTCCCCATCTCTTTCAGGTTAGTCCTAAGATAACCCTTAGCAAATTGACCTATTATATTTACCACATAATGATGTGGCCCATTTAATACAAATACTTTTGCCTTGGGGAGAGCTCTTAAAGAGAGTAAGGGCTTCAGTGTCTGCACAGACCTGTCTTGCAATTAAGGTTTTATCTCAGTTGAAGCAGTATTTCTGTATTCTCTAAAGCAAAAATAGAGCTTTCCTTCCATTGAAATGAGAGGGGAAATCCATAGGGATTTTTATGCATCCCTTGAAGCACGACCTCTTTTCAGGCAATCACCCAAGCAATACCGGCACTATCTGTTTCCACCACCGCATGTCTGTGCTGTAACCTGTTCTACCAGAGCTGTCAATGTGTTAGCTTTTCATGTGCAATTAATTTGCACATCAACTGAAAGAAAATATAAATGAGAACAGGAGGGTAGTAGTAGAAGCTTTTGGGATCATTACGTGAGCAGATTTTAAAGCGCCAAGGTTATTCCTTCAGCAACTGTCTGAGTGCATGACAAGAGACAGACTACAGTGTTCCTAAATCTCATTATTCTTTTACTATTTTTTCTTAGACTTCTTTCTGTGTTCTGCCCATCAGCTAAACCAGTTTTTTTCCTCTCTCTTTCTGGGCCTGACATCTTAATTGGCATCCCCACCCCTGTAGTTTCTAGCATTAGGTGAGCACTATTGAGCTTATGCATTTTGTCATGTCCAGCTTGGCTGTTCTTGTTAGTGACTGACAGAGAGAAGCACTTCAAGCGAGTGTGCTCATTTAGGCATAGTATGAGACCTCAAGGTAGACAGCTGTAGTGGGAACAGCTTACAGAAAATCTTCCATTTTCCTTAGGTGGCTGAGATAAGCTAAGGAAAATGTGGGAGAGGTTCTTAGGGTACAAATGCTGGGAGGGGTGGGGAGGGAATTGTTACCTGGTGGTTCGTAAAGAATACTACAGTCCTGTTTCCTATTCCAATTTCCTGTCTTCCAAGTCAACCATATCTCAACCATATTTTCTCCTTATAAGCCCCCTTCCTGTGATATTTGTGGGCTTATAGAGAGATTAACAGAAAGATGAATGGATTAAAACACCTTTCATGTAAACAACTTTGGAGCATGAATTGTATGGCATCTGTTGAGGTCCCTCTCCTTCCAACTTTTGCTTTCCCCAGGTTCCACTTCAAACTCTCCAGGAATTTCCCAATTTAAAGTTGGCACCTGTACTATGGACATATAGGGTTGCCAGCTTCAGCTTGGGAAATAGCTAGAGATTGGGGGGTGGGGGGTGGAGCCTGAGAAGTGTGGAGGTTGGGGAGGGCAGGGACTTTAATGAAGTATTAAATCACCCCCCAAATGAAGTATTAAATCACCCCCCCAAAGCAGCTATTTTCTCTAGGTGAACTGATCGCTGTTGCCTGGAGATCAGTTGTAATAAAGGAAGATCGCCAGTCACCACCTGGAGGTTAACAACTCTATGGATATACCACATGTTTCAAATTGTGTGGAAATGAATGAACATTCATACTTTGTTGCCTATTTACACATTTAAGTCAATGTGTGATTTTAATTCCCGCCCCCATAAAAACATTTTGTGGGTTCTTAAGTCCACTCCAGACAACAAAACATCTCATTAAGACAATCCTTGATGCTCTAGCAGGAAAAGCCTTATCTTAGCACACAACAATAACAATTTTAGTTATATTTCTGCCCCCTGCTTTGCATTCTTTATGAGACTTTGAACTTAAGTTTTCTCAGTGCCCTTGTGAGTAAAAACAGTAAACTTATCCCTTTACCACCACCCCCAGGTGGAGCAAGGGGGAACTGTGCCCAGGGTATGCATGTGCCCTGACCCCCTGCTGCAGCGCCGCCCACCCCGGAATGTCTTGCCACACCCTGGCCACGCCCCCGGCGTGCTCCCAGGGTGTCATGCCCCCCTGTCCCATTGGCGCTCCCCACTGCCCCCTCACCTTTCCAGGAAAAACAATTTCTAGACATGAACGCGTTTAGCCTGCAGTCTGCTTAACCTACACATTATAAATGAAGATACTCACGTAGTGCTTTTAGTACATTTGGAACACAGATTAATATGAAGCACAAGACAATTGCTTCTGTAATTGTCTGAAAAGAACGTGACTCTAAAATGTAACATTTTTGGCTTGTTATAGGATGTCTGCTTACCATGTCTGTGTTTTACCTGGTCATTTACAAATGCAATTGCAAAGAGTAATGTTGTTTACTTTCTTCAGTCTTGGTTGGTTTCCCCTCCCAGTTGTTGTGCACATACAATTTTTCAGGATAATAACAGACCACTGTTCTCTTTGTGAGTAAAAAAGTGATAAGAATATCTTGAGGCCCACCAGAAGATATGTATATTGATTTCTGTGGAAGTTAGTTGTGATAAGGACAATATACAATGTATGGCTTGTTACAGCAAGCAAACATTATTGATCCGATAGTACAGAGAAACAAATGCAACTAGGTGCTGCATAGCCATTTTTGGCATATTGAATGAGAAAGCTGTCTTCTAACAATACATAATTAGCTAAGGGTTTGAACAAACCGATGACAAACCCTTATCAATTACCATTCAGGATGCACAGGGACCAAAGCCCTGTGTGTCCTGCACCTTCATTGACCATTGCTGAGCCACAACAAAGCCTTCCCTCCCCCTAAAGGCCACCTGGGTGCCTGGGCACCTGGCTGAACCTTTCCTGCTCCTCCATCCCTAGAAGGCTACCCCCCCACCCCTTCCCCTAAAAGGTCAACCGGGTGACTGAGCACCCAGCAGAATGTTTTTGCCTCCCCCTCCTACACCAACCATCTCAATTGTCTCGTTTCTCCGGGACCGGTGCCAGCAAGTGTGGTGCGGGGATCAAGCCTCCTGGAAGTGCCCACTTCATTGTGGTGTACCCCAGGGGGTGTTATTATCCCCGCCAGAGGCGTTCCTCCCATTGGGCAAAGTGGGCAGCTGCCCAGGGCGCCACCTTGTGGTGGGCGACAAAATTGCAGGTTCGTTTGTGAAGGATTTTGTATTTTCAGAGTTTTTCTGTTTTTGGCCTGCAGGGGGAGCAGATTTTAAGCTAGCAGCACCAAAATTCCAGGGATTGTTTGGGAGACTCTCCTGATGATATGACCCAGGTTTGGTGAGGTTGGATTTAGGGAGTCCAAAGTTATGGACTCCCAAAGGGCGTGCCCCCCATCCCCCATTGTTTCCAATGGGAACTAATAGGAGATGGGGGCTACACTTATGAGGGTCCATAACATTGGACCCCCTGAACCAAACTTCACCAAACCTGGGTGGTATCATCAGTAGGGTCTCATGAAGATACTCTGAAATTTTGGTGCTGCTACCTTAATAATACTGCACCTCCTTGACAACAGGCACCCCTCCTAAATTTGTGGTGAGTTGGGGCATGTTCTATAATGTGATGGTGACTTTGAAAATGACCTGGTGGAAAAAATCATTGTTACTTGGTCATGGTGGGAGGGTGGCTGGCTCATGGGGTGGGGCATCAAACTCAGGGTTTTGCCCAGGGCCTCCAGCTTCTGCCTCCAGGGTAATGCCTCTGGATCCCCGCTTTTATTATTTAACATCTATATGCATCACTCTGCTCAGGGGCTGGTACGGAGCTTTGGGCTGTGGGATCTTGTCACTCAGTATGCTGGGATGACACTCAGCTCATTCTGTTGATGGAGAGGGGAACCACACGGCCCCTGCAGCTCTACTAGCATTGTTTGGAGGCAGTGCTCTGGTTGGTTACAACAGAAAGCAGTGCTTGAAACTGGAATCCATCGAAGACGGAGATCCTTTGGCTTGGTCAAAAGGGGGAGGGGGGATTTCCAGCCGCCGGAGTGGGAGGGGACCATTTTGGCGCCGCTCCTCTCCTCGGGCTCCAAGCAGAGTCTGGGGGGTCCACCTGGATTCGCCTCTTTTGATGGAGACTCCAGGTGGCTCCCTACAACCCGGACTGCTTTTTTTCCATCTCCGCTTTCATGCTCCCGGGCGGCTGGCCCCTTCCTCTCCTTAAGCGGACTCTAGCCACTGTGATCCATGAAACGGTCACCTCCAGGCTTGATCTTCATTGTAACTCCATCACTCTACGCTGTGGCCTTCGCGCTTTAATCTCGAAATTGAAACTGGTCCAAAATGCAGCAGCGACCTGCTCACAGGGGGGGCCTTCGCGGGATCAAGCATCCAGCCCGGGTGGTTGCGCCAGTTGCATTGGCTTCCAGTGGGAATTCCCTGAATCATTTTCAAGGTGTGGGTTTTGACCTTTAAGGCTCCTTTACATGGCCTGGGAATTCCCTCGTGACTTTCAGAGACTCACATTGCCACCCCATATGCCCTACTCTCAGCCTCTGCGCCTCAGTGCAGAGGCCAATTTTATGCTGGTGGTTCCTGGCCCCTCAATGATGCGGGCTTGGCCTCCACAAGGGCTACTAGGACTTTCACAGCCCTGGCCCCAGCCTGGTGGAACAACACTTCCTCTTCTCCAGTTAGTCCGGGCCCTCATGGGACCTTTGGTGAGTTCCGCAGGGGCTATAAGACTGAGTTGTTCCACCGGGCCGTTGGAGTGTCCAGACGCTGAAATGTGCGCCCCCCTCTCTCTCTATATTTGATTACCACCATATGCTACCCTCTTAGAGGGGAGTCCGGCCGTTCCCTTTTCTTAGGGAGGCCTCTAATTAAACTGGGTTTTGGGGTGCCTGATATCTTTGTATTGACCGCTGCTTTTAATAGATTTTAATAGATTTTATTGGTTTAATAATTTTACTGATTGTAATGAATATTGTTGTGCACCGCCCAGAGCCCCCCGGGGATGGGGCGGCCTACAAATTCAAGAAATAAAATAAATAAATAAATAAATAAATAAATAAATTCCACCCTCTCCCAATCCCTAGCCACACTTTTCAACCCTTTCACGGGTGTGGTGGTGGCTGCTACAGCCCCAGTAAAGCCTATTGCAGTGGAAGATGGTTCCTCTTCAACCCTTTGCTATGCTAGGGCCCATTGCATCTCTCTTTCAATGGGCTTAGCTGCTAGTTGATAATATTTGCTTTGGACTTGCAATGAAGAACTAACACAGGAAGCAGTTTAATATCTGACAATATAATCTTTGATTTTGAGATTTTATATATCCCTTTATATATAAATAAATCTTCTTTCCTCCAGTGAAAGCAACTTTCAGTTTTTTTAAAAAAACCAAGTAAAACTATTTTATTATTATCTTTTGGAAAAAAATTGATTGATTATATAAAGGCTATACATTCATTCTAATCAAATTTTAGGGGGGGGGGGATGTGCTTTCTGACAATCACTGTTCCCAAAGTGCTCTGCCTTGCAATTTCATTTACTTAAACTGCCTTTGTGAAATTCCAGTTTTGATTATGTGAATTTTCTGGAGCACTTTTCATTAGACCAAATCAGACAGTTGATTCATTGTACTACAGAGTCATATGTTGTTTTATAAAGGTGGTTAGATTTCTCAAGGTACTTGTCCGATAAAAAAAAAAATGAAAATGGAAAATCAATCAGAGAATTTTTGCCTCCCATTTTCTGGGTACTGTAAAAACAGTGCTTTGTGAAAGAACTTTTCGCATCAGTGTTAAATGAATCTCTTTCTTTGTAATGAACCATCTCAACCCATTAATGAACAGGGTTAATGGAAAAACTTCCCGTCACTGTACCAGAAACTGCACATGTGAGAATACACCACAAAACAGAATAATGTTACATTATCACGTACAATTGTCAATAACTTTTGAAGGTGCGGTTACCAGTAAACTGGTATTCTTTTTTATCTGAAGTATCAATCAACCAACAGATGCAACGTTAAAACTAATACAAAACCAAAAACGCTAGAAAGCTTGATGGGGATGTGCATGGATGTGAAGGTTTCACCAAAGAAGTATTTACCCCAACTATGGCTGATATGATGAGAATCTGATCTGAAGAAGACTTCGAAAACGGCCAAGATAGCGCATTCCGTTCATTCCGCACAGACGGGTTTGCTTGATTCTCAGATATTCCATTGACTGATTCAACATAAAAGGAGACACTTTAAGAACTAAGAGCTTTGTCCCTGTTTACATTAAGGACAGAGAGTACCGTTATCATTACTGCTTAAGAGGACTTTGTCTCGGTAAACTGGAAGAACTGTGTGCGAATGCTGATACTTTAACAGCTGAGAACTTTTACAGCTAAGAGCTTTGTCCTTGAGAATATTAGGCACATATAGTGCTGTTGTATTTATTGTTGCACTTGTTTCTATGTGTATATGCACTTTCTTGTTTATTATATTATTCTTTTTTTATCTGATCAGAAGCCAAAAAGCCAATTAACTGCAAATTTTGCTCCCTGTGGCACTCTAGGTTCCAATCTGAGTTTGTTATTCAAATTCAAGCCATCATTCTGCTGTTGTTTTGTCAGATTTTTACAGATCCTACCTCTCACCAGCCATCATATTTCATGGAAGTGCATTTCCACCAATTTACAGCTGCCATTGGTGGAACCATGAGAGGAAGGGTAGGAAGTAGACAGATCCTTCTCATCTATGCTCACGCTAGCTCATCAGAGAATCCCCTTCTCAAGGAAGTCCAGTAAATGGATGTACATATCCAAGGAAGCAGGATTATTTCCTCTGCTGCGAGTTCTTCTGTCCACATATTGAGCCCATCGGTTGTACGGTCAGGAATGTTGCTTTTTGTGGCTTTCTGGGTTGCATAGAAGAGATTACAATACAAGCCTTATCTGATGCATAAGCATTAATGCAGAAGTTCAGCTGAATGCACATACATCAGAAACTGGCCAGTAGACTTGATTCCTCTCTTTTCTGTGAACACAGAGTGCATACTTTTAAATGTTTGTGTGGGGCTATTTTCCATGCCAGCCAGTTATATTCTGCTGTCACTGGAACATAGTCTGTGGCGAATTCTGCATGGGCCAAAAACAGCGGTGTGAAAACGGTGTAAAAGGATTTAAAATGGTGTAAAAGGGTTTACACTATTTTCACACTGCTGTTTTTGGCCCATGTGGAATCTGCCTATGTTTCTGAACAGACTAATGTGTGTACATATTTGCAGAGGCGTACTCAGGGAAAATGGTGTCTGGGGCAACACCTGCTCCAAGCACCCCCCCCTGTGCCCCCTGCAACCCCGTGCCCCACTTACCTTTGCAAGCTGTGGGTTAGGAGCCTGCCACAGGCCTGCAAGGCAGGTGCAGCCTCCAATGAAGGGGGGGACAGGGGTTTGCAAGCCATGGACCGGGTAAGTTTGCAAGCCATGGGCCAGGCAGGCTCCCAGCCCAGTCCACGGCTTGCTGCGACCCAGTACTGGCTGCTGCCACACCCCCTCCACTTCTATCAGAGGCTTCATTTGCCACCCTATGGAGGAGGGAATGCCAGGAGGGGGAGTCCCTATGTGGGAGGTGGTTGGGGGTGATTTTGCACCCCCCACACCTGGTGCCTGGGGACATGTGACCCCCACATGTCCCTCTGGCAGATATGCCCCTGCATATTTGTTTCTAGAGTTCTTTAAGGATATGATGGATATTTTCATGATTTTTTTTTCTGATGAACCACTTACAGCAGGCAACGCAGTGTGGATCTTAGCCAGATATTACTTTGCATAGATGCTGAAGTGCTAGTGAGGTCTTCCTTTATGTCTATCCAGAAATATCCTGTAGTGTACCTGTGTTGACATAGTTCCCTCTCGAGAAAAACTGGAAGCAGTAGGACTCATTCTTTTTAAAAATTATTTTTGATTTCACTGCTGCCAGTTCTTTAGCTGGTTGTTGGCATTTCATTACAATTTGAGCTTCACCCAGAGGTCTAGATAGTTGTAATGTATCAGCGTAGTATTCGTGTGGATCCCAATAGGGTTGCCTTTGGAATCTAACCAATGTTAATTTTGTCAATTTGAAGATGTTTCAAGTTCTGCCCCAGTATTTTCAGAATATTGCCCAGAATGTGTCAAGATTGTGTCCATTTTCCTCATTGATTATAATTACTCATATGGCAACCAAAGTTCCCTCCCACCCAAAGTTTATGTTTGAATCCCCTGAATAACAATTTATATCCGTATGACACAGTCCTCACAAATCTCCTTAAAAATTGTTTTGTTGTTCCAGTGTTACTGCTGTAGCTTGGGTAACAATAAGTGATTTCAGCTCAGCAACGTAATGAGGTGCAGGAAGCCGGCGTTCTTCAAAGCAAAGGATTTTATTTGGAGGTGCTGGTCACAGCTTGGGCAGGAGAATCGCGCCTTGCAAACCAGCGCAAGAACTTTTATTCACAAACATCAAAGGGGGCAAGGGGGCAGGTAGAAAGGGGAGGTAAGGGAGCAAGTCCCTTACCAAACACCAATAGGAAAACAACAATACAAAAAGAAGATACAATTACAACTTTTGAATGGGATTACGAAATCCCACTGTCAAACGTCTTCCTTTCCCAAGATCTCGCGAATGGTGCTGAAGGGAGAGCAGATAAAGTCCATTCAGAAAATCTAGGTGGGCTCGCTACCGCACCCAGCCATCTCCTTTATCAGATGGCTGTTTCCTTCAGTTATGTCCTGAGGCTCCCGTGCCTCATTTCTGTAACAAAGGAGAGTTCAAATTGTCCAATGGTGGTCCCTGCACGTCTTCCAACGGCTGGGACCTCTGGGTGCTGCCAGCAGAGTTTAATTTGCAAATCCTAAGGTGGTCTTTGTCCTCGCTAAGGAGTTGGCTGGGTGTTGGTCTAAGCTGCATTCCAGGGCTGACTTCCTTGTCCCTTAATATCAGCTTCTACAGGCTACTGCTTCTACTAATAACCCAGATATCAAAATAACTTTTCTTAAACTTAAACATTAGGGAAAACAATACAATACAAGTACATAAGAACCTCCTAACTTAACCATAACAAAACCTTAAGCTAACTGGGGAACCTAGTCCAACTAAAATCCTAAACAGTGGGCAAATAATAAATTCAACTCTAAAGGGTTTTTTATTACATCTTACAAGGGCAGAGGCAAGAGGGAAACCATATAACATTGGCACAATCACATGTATACGTCCTTTGCAAGCCTTATGGAGGCTTCTGAACCACACAGGTCCCTGCATCTTGACATGGAGCCAGTATAGTCAGGTAACTTGACTCAGGAAAATATTTTAGCTATTTTCCTGGGCAGTAACATTAGGGGAACAGAATGAGAGTGATCATTCCCCCTAAAGTCTCTAGTGAGGATGATACAAAGTGTGAACAGAAGGCACTCATGGAACTTTCCTGCTTTCTTCCCTTACCTAAGAATTCCTTTTTGACCCATCAAAAATTGATACCTGGAGTTGGAAACTCATTTGGACAAAAAAGGCAAGCAACAGCACTGAAGCCGTACACTTGCCCTTCTTTGACTTTTGTGTCAACAGAGCTTCTTGCACTAGCAGAACAATTTCTCGGGAAACAGCTTAGAGGAATAATTTTGTGCAATGACTCCTCCTTAGTGCAGCCAAGGCACTTCACATGGCTTTTTGTTCAAGCAGATCCCTAACCCCTGGCACTGACTTTCTATGAATTCAACTCACTGGAGAATGTCTGAACATCTTCTTGTCTCAAGGAAGGAAACCCATTTCAATGTTTGAGAATCCTATTTTTCAAGCACATTTATCCAAACAAGCAACTTAAATACTTGGAAATTCATTACGGCCTGCAAACATATGATTCAGACATGGACATCATCCTTTTTACTCACTAATCATGAATTTTCAAGTGTTCTTCTGCTGGGTAAAATGTTATATCTGCAGATGAAAGAGTAATATCATTAGCTATTGGGTATTAACCAAATGAACAGAGGCTGGAACTTGTTCCCACATAAACACCCATAGGACATACATGCAGACTTCTTATTGAGCTCAGCACCACATGGAGGAACTATCTCCCATTGTTGCTTTTCAGAGGGAGATAGATTGGCTAGATTCATGTTTGCGGGACTGAACTAGTGAAACAGTAAATAGAAGATTGGGCATTTAATGCAATATTCCATAGTATTGGCTTTTGTTTTTGAGGATTTGAAAAAAAACACACAGCATTTAAGTTCTTCACAGCTCTTGAAGCCTAAGCAATGCTATCTAAATTAACACAGATTCCATGCACTTAGTGGTTAGTGAATTTGGCTTGCAGAAAGCTTCTAATGTTTACATAGCTTATTGCACCGTTCATTAGGTTCTTCTTCCTTCTCCATTCTTCATAGTCAAAAATGTATCATCCAAACTTTTTAATTCCTACACTAAAGTCACTTTGTTCAAAAGGGGAAAACATTTTGCTCAGTCACTAGGTAATGGTACTATTCTATTCATCCTGACCTGTACCAGGTGCAGCATCTGAAGTTAATTGTTAGATTTTTTTTTAAAAAAATGTTACATTTCCCTCCTTCTGCTCTCTTCCTTGCAAGAGGTCCATGAGTTTTGTTCAGTGCCAGAGGAAGATCCAAAGAAATGCTGGCTTTTATATTTTCAAAGGGAGAGCTTCCATCATTTCTTTGCCCTGGAATGTCTTGCTGCATTATGTGATCTTTTAATGCTAGACACAATCTAATCTAATGTGTCTGCAAAGAGCTTCCTGAAATACAGTCTAAAAGCTGTTCTTTACTGAAATGTGGGCCTCCACCATGCTCTCTCTACTGGAAATACCTGCCACCCTCACCTTTATCTGTTTGCCTAACATGAGGGTGAATCATTGATCTGAGTCCAGTAGCACCTTAGAGACCAACAATATTTTTAAAATACTCCAAGAACTTGTTGTCTATAAGGTATTAGTGGACTTCTACTGCATATCAATGGCTGCCCTTTGATTATAATTTGGATATAAATACATGCAGTGAAACTTTGCTTTTTTTTAAAAAAGAAGAAAATCTTGGGATGTTGTGCTGTTGAGCAGACATTATTTCATTTTGTTTCCTTTTACAAAATTTAAATTCTACTTCCCTGCCCTCACAAGGACCACCAGGGGAACTAACAAATTAAACTGTACATGATAAAAATTTAAAACCATTTGAAGGCTACACCCACTCAAAAACACACAAAATTAAAACAATTAAAAACAGAGTTTACAACATAAAATAAAATCAACAATTACAATGTTCGTCAGGAAGAAGGAATCACTGAGGTGCCCACTGGCAACAGATGGCAGCAGAAGGGGACAGATGAATGTCACAGGGGAGAATGTTCTAGAGCTTTGGTACAATGATCAAGAAAGCCCTGTCATGGGTTGTCACCTGCCTAATATCAGAAGATGGGAGCACTCAAAGCAGGGCCTCTGAAATTGACTGTAGAAGAGGAAGAAGAGTTTGGACTCAAAGGGACTTACAAACTCCTTTCCCTTTCTCTCCCCACAGCAGACCTCTTGTGAGGTAGGTGGGGCTGAGAGAGTTCAGAACTGTGCCTAGCCCAAGGCCACTCAGCTGGAATGTAGGAGTGGGGAAACAAATTTAATTCACTAGGTAAGACTACCATTCATGCAGAGGAGCAGGGAATCAAACCCTGTTCTCCAGATCAGAGTCCACTTGCTCTTAACCACTATACCATGCTGGTGGTTGGACAGGTTGATAAGAGAATAGGCATGCTAAGGTGGTCTTCAAGTATGGAACTTCCATGTTATATAGGGGTTTAAATGTCAAGACCAGGATCTTGAATTGTGCCCAGTAGCAAATGGGAAGCCACTGAAGGAGAGTCAAGACTGTAGTGATATGGTCCCTATGGCTCAGTGGATGAGGCACATGTGTTCCTCTCTAGGAATTGCTGGAAACTCTATGATTTTATGATAGCGTTTCCAGTGATTCCTAGCAAAATGTGATGCCAATTCTGGGGTTTTCCTGTAAGTCATATCACATCATCACTGAAAGCTGCCCCTCCATGTCCCTGCCCCTCGTCTGCTACTGGTTACCAGGGTTGTCCTGGAAACTGTAGTGGTTCGGTAGAACAAGGTGCATATTCTTTTCCTTGTCTATTTTTCTGTGCAGAACTTGCTTTTCTTCCAGTGGTCATTCCAGTACTCTCCACACATTATGGAATACACAGATTGGGTTTAGGTTCCTACCCTGGGTTAGATGTAGCACAATCACCCAATTCCTGCATGTGTGGTTCCTGATTAGGATCATGCCTGTGGCACACGTCGAGAAGGGGTCTAGCCTTTCTCTGACACCATTTCCCGAGCCTGAAACAGTCCTGGAACACACTGTTGGATCTGTTGGCTAAACCCATCTGTATCCCATGGAACACCAAATGCACTTCCCTACTTACTATATGGGTCTTCCATATAGACTTGGCCTAATGTAGTATGGTTTATGTTTCTCATAAATTAATGATATCACATTCCTTAAAGACTGTGGATATTCCTTGAATGAGGGATACTTTTAAAGGAATGGCTCACTAATGGCCCAGTTCAAGTACTCATCAGAGCCTGAGAAACTGCCCCCTCCCAGGTAATGGAGAGGACAGAGGTTGTGTGTGTGTGTGTGTGTGCGCACATGTGAAGAAAAAACAGATCAAAACAGAAACAAAACACAGGAACATTCTTGTGAGGTAGCCGGAGCACCTGGGGTATGCAGCAGATCTCTCTCTCTCTGGCCATTTATGCATACAGTACTTACCTTGCGGTTGTTTGCTTCACACTGGATTTTTGCTGCTTTTTTTGTTTAAACGGGATACTGCTCCTGTGAAGGGTCCTCAGCCAAGCCTATCCTCCATATTGCCTGTCCCCACTTCCTTGTTCTATTGTGCAACATTCAGATGGAGAGGTTGCCTGTTGCTGGGTGCTGTTTTTGGTCTAACATTAATTTGTTTGACCATGTTGTTTTAGGTCAATAGACCCTCAATGTGAAAATAAAAACAAAACAGCCCTTTCAATCTTTCTGAAGTGTTGTCTGGAAGAGTGGGAGGAACTGCTGCTGTGTGGGCAGGGAAAGGCAGGAGGAGAGAGAAAACCTGACAAAAGCTAAACACTTATTGATTCCCTTCACTCTTCCTGAAAAGAGAGCGGAAAAATGGCACTTTCAGAGATTTCAGAAACTGTAGAGATTCTCTGATCTGAGGTGCAGTGAGTTTGGGAGAAAGGGAAATGTGACCCCACCCCAAAGGGAATGAACACTCAATGCAAAGGAAACCACAAGTGCATAAAATGGTCTCTACCTGAGGATCTAATGTGGTAACTGATCAAAAACCTGACCCAGCTTTTGGAGTTGTAGCAACATTGAGCGGTAGTCTCTGAATCAGAAGTCCAAAACACAAAATATATTTTAAATTTTTTATTAAAGAAAGTAGAACATAGGTTTTAAAACATAACAGTGGACACAAAGCCTAAGGTGCAGGAACTACAGATCAAAATATGGGAAGGTCAAGTAAGCTCCAACACTTCGGATTAGTAATTCAGTAGCACTTTCAAATGGCAAAGATTGCTGAATGATGGCCATACAAAGGTTGGCTTCCTCCTTTTCTTTTCCTGACTGTCTTTTGCCAAAGTTGTACAACAACTTTGTTATATAACTATATAAGTTCCTGTGCCAAAGCTGTAAAACAGTGATGGCTTTATTTGTATATTTGTGTGTTATTCATACATGGAACCCATCTAGTTTGAAGGCTGGAGATTGGCTGTACTCCAAAGACTCAGATTATATTAATGCTTAGGTGTGCCACAAATAAATCACTGGTTGTAGAAAACCAGAGAGTCACCATATATAGGTCTTGAAATTCCTTATACTTTATACGAATGCAAACCCTCAGTTCATTTAGTTGAGTACTGTGTATTCTGCCAATATTGAGCCCATCTAACCTCATGTCTATGTAGCTTCAACTTCAACTGACCTTTATTAGGCATATCATAAAAATAAAACAAAATACAGGACAGAGCGGGTGTTAAAACAGGACATAAAAATGGACAAAGCACGTAAGGTTGGTACAGAAGAGGTGAACAAGCTTCCATTATGTCTTTGACTTGAGCACTTCTCATAAAAATTCAGCAGATTTTCCAGTTATCCCACTGTCACTATTATCCAGCAGGTGAATAGTCTTTGTATGCTCCAGACAACTTTTTTTATTCCCTAGAACCGGGACAAGTAGGGAGAGTCTTGGTAACACGTACCTCGGGCAAGAAAACATAATATGCTCAAGAGTCTCAACAGTATCCTGACAATCCGCACATGTTCTATCTTGAAGTGGAATATTCAACTGTCGGCCCTTGAGAATGGCAGAGGGGAATGTGTTACATCTAGCTTGAATAATGATCCATCTCTGCCTGGTCTCTGACAGTTGGGATAGATATTTAGCTGCGAGGCTAATTTCAGGATAGATTCCAAAGTGCAAGGGAGAGCAAGATGTCCTGGCTTCACTCAACAGCAACTGGTATTGTCTATGTAGCCCAATGCAGAATAATTTGGGCGGGGGCATAGTGAAGGTGGAGCAAGCTAGG
Source organism: Sphaerodactylus townsendi (assembly GCF_021028975.2). Lineage (NCBI taxonomy): Eukaryota > Metazoa > Chordata > Lepidosauria > Squamata > Sphaerodactylidae > Sphaerodactylus > Sphaerodactylus townsendi. The sequence continues at coordinate 40,730,685 of NC_059426.1, read as the reverse complement.
ACTCTTTCCCTGAGGGTGTCCTACCCACCACAGCCCAAATGCTATTTAATTGCATTTAATTTAGTGCAAGGCAAGTGGCTGGAAAGGGGCATCCTTTCTGGCCTTCCCACCTCCAGACTCCTCTTGGCCACTTGCCTCGCTGTCCTATGCCTTGTCTTGCACTAGCTTAAATGTATCAAAGCAGGCTTCAGACTTCAGCGGCAGCAAGGAGGGGGCATCGTGGCCCATATTTCTTCCCCTCTGGTACCTGCAAAGATAGCTTTAATGGCATTTAATTTAGTGTGAGGCAAGTGGGGTGGGGACAAAGCCAGGGAAGGGGTGCCAGTTGCCTCCCAGCTGATTGTCTTGATGTCCTCCACCTTGCCTTGCTCTAAATGGTCTTATTCCCACCCCAAGTCTCTTTCCTAGCCTTGTCTTCACCCCCAGTCTCCTCCAGCTGCTTGCCTTGATGAACCATATCTCTTCTCACCCCCTCTACCCACCTATACTAAACTGAAAGGGCTCAGCTTGGCTCCTGAGGAATCTTGGGTCATCCCCCGTCAACCCTGCTGCCCCCAGGAAGGGTGGTGAAGACTGTGCTAGGCCAGTGGAGTCCAAGGGGGGCACAATTTCACCACTTGCCCTATTTTAGGTAGCTACACCCCTGAATCTGGGTATATTTTGTCTCAGTAGGAGACACAAAATCAGTAAGGAACACACAAACTGCATGACCAATGTTGGATGATTATAAACTTGTCAAGCTGGTGCCTGGCAATCTTCAGCACTTTGGGGCCAGGGCATGGATACCATCACATGATGCTCTAGGAATTTCCCCAATATCTATGACCATAGCAACTGGGGAAATTCCTAGAGCATTGCAGACATAAAGAGTAGAAGCGTGTCACACCCACAAAGTGACACCCCCCCCCCATTTTTTTGGCCTGCTACAAAAGCAGGGAAAATTCAGGCTAGCTGATTAACATTTATTTACAACAGGTCTTAGCCAGACCTCCCACTTGAAAATTTTAAATGGGGAATTATATTGATTGAGACTACAAGGAATGTGTTTCACCACTAAATGATGGCCTCTATACTAAATTTCAGAACTTGAGTCACACTGGAAGTCTGTTGTTCCCATTTCGTCTTCTAACCTCTACAGTATATAATTTGCAGATGGAGAAAATAGAATAGAATAGAATAGAATAGAATCTTTATTGGCCAAGTGTGATTGGACACACAAGGAATTTGTCTCCGGTGCATATGCTCTCAGTGTACATAAAAGAAAATACATTTGTCAAGAATCATAAGGTACAGCACTTAATGATTGTCATATAGGTCTAGTAAGCAATCAGGAAACAATCAATAGTAATAAAAACATAAAATGTAAAATCATAAAATAAAATGAAATGTCAGCACAGGCTATAGTCATACAGTCATAATTGGGAGGAGATGGGTAATAGGAATGATGAAAAAGTAGTGCAGCACTTCACATAATAAATATATAATAAATAGTTTGGATTATCGAGAGGGAATTATTTGTTTAATTAGAGTGATGGCATTCGGGAAAAAACTGTTCTTATGTCTAGTTGTCTTGGTGTGCAGTGCCTGTAGCTTAATCAGCTTAGTGGGTAAGAGTTGAAACAGTTTATGTCCAGGGATGCGAGGGGTCAGTAAATATTTTCACAGCCCTTTTGACCCCGCCACAGGCAGTATACAGGTCCTCAATGGAAGGCAGTATAGCAGGTTACCTTGCTTTTTCTGCAGTTCTGATTATTCTCTGAAGTCTCAGTCGATCTTTGTTGGGCTTTCTGCAGAACCAAACCACACAGTTATAGAGGTATGCAGATGACAGACTCCAATGATTCCTCTGTAGAACCTGCATCAGCAGCCCCTGGGCAGTTTGAGCTTCCTGAGCTGGCGAGAAAGAACATATCTTTGTTGTGCTTTTGATGACATTTTGATATTAGGTGACCATTTTAGGTCACAAGTGAGATATGATGGAGCCTAGAAATTTAAAGGTCCCTCACTGTTGATACTCTGTAAGTTGTCTATAGGGCATTGTGAGAGGAGGTAGGATGGGAGGGTTTCTCCTGGAAATCTACCTCACCATTTCTAATGGTTTTAAGTGTGTCTTCAGTTCTTAGATTGTTCCAGTGAAATTCACAAGGCTAGTTGTTCAACCTCCCGCCTGTATGTGTTTCATCGTTGTCTTGAATGAGAGACCAATCACTGTTGTATCATCTGCAAATTCTGGGTATTTTAACAGATGGATCATTTGAGATGCAGTCACAGGTATACAGAGAGAAGAGAAGTGGGTGAAAGTACACAGCCTTGGGGCCCCCCTGTGCTCATTTTGTTGCAGGTGTCTGATGTAATTTTTTTTTCCTAGCTTCACCTGCTGTTTCCTATCTGTTAGGAAGCTTCTGTGATCCACTTTTACAAATATGCCTGTGGCAACTGCTAGTTGATTTAGTTTGGTTAGAAGAATGTCCTGGTTCGATAGTATTGAATGCTGAATCTAAAGTCAACAAAGAGGGACCCTTGCATAGGGTTCTCTCATGCATTCAAGATGCTGTAGGATATAGTGCAAAAGCCATATTAATAGCATCATCTGTCAGATTCATTTGCTCGGTATGCAAATTGCAAGTGGGTCCAACAGTGGATCCGTAGGATGGTTTCTTTCAAATGGTACATCACTAGCCTTTAAAAGTTTCTATAACTACAGATGTTAGGAGCAACTGGTTCTGTAGTCGCTCAGTTCCTTTGATGGAAGGCTCTTCTTCGGCACTGGGACGATTAGTGGAGTGTTTCAAGCAGGAAGGAACATAGCACATCTCTATAGTGATTTGTTAAAGATTTGGGTGAAGATACAATTGGACAGCATGGCCAGGACTTTTAGGCAAGAAGGTGTTATCTTGTCTGGGCCTGGTGCTTTTCCAGGCTTGTCTGTTCAGAAATAGATCTTGCACTTCCTTTCTGAGATCACCAGGGGGGTTGTAAAACCCAATGAAATGGGTCTAGCTAGGTAGGAAGTTTGGCTATTGTTGCATCTGAGATAGAGGTTGTGGAGAAAGGTGACTGTAGATTGTTTTCAAACCCAAGCAGTAGAACACGCTCAGGTCGCCTGCCAATTGCTGATTTCCTTCAGCTTGGGAAGGTGGTTTACTGTAACCGGTGATATTTTGAGAGTTTTCCACATGTTTGCTGCTCTGTTTGGTGAAAAACTGCTTTTAGCTTTTCAGAGTAGCTCTTTGCTGCTCTGATCTCCTTTGTTAATACATTTCTGGCCTGATTGTACAGCATTCTATCACCCTTTCTGTAGGCCTCTTCTTTGGAAATCCATCGAACTGCTTAAGTTTAGCTGTGAACCAAGGTTTGTTGTTACTATATAATGCTAAAGTTCCTGGTTGGTATACAAAGATCTTCACAGTTGACATATGATGTTACAGTATCTGTGAGTTCATCCAAATCTGCAGAGGTAGTTCTTTAAAAATATTCCAGTCTGTACAGTCAAGCAGGCCTGCAGCTTTAACTTTGCCTCTCAGTCCAAGTTCTCACTGATTTAGTTTTTTTTATTGGTTTTGTGGGTTTTAAATCTTTGTTTGTAAGCAGGTACAAGGTGAATCATGCAATGATCAGAATGGCCTACAGCTGCTCGGTAAAGACCCCATAAGCATCTTTCAGTAAGTTAGTATAGCAGTGGTCTAAGATATTCTTGCCTCTGGTGGGACAGTTGGACATTGAAAGTATTTTGGTAGGTCTTCCCCTTAAGTTTGCTTTGTTTAAATCTCCTAAAATAATAACCAGTGAATCAGGGTATTTGGTCACTTCCATAATCTGACTCAGTTAGAGTTCCACGCCTTTTTTTTACAGACGCCAGGGATGAATATAAACCAAAAAAAACAGAACTGAATTTATCTCTCGAGGGGAATAAAAGGGTTTGCAATTAATAAGTAAGGACTCCAAATTTTCATCACAGAATTTTTGAATTATTGTTATGTCTTGACACCAGCTTTTGTTGATGTATATACATAATCCTCCTCCTTTTTTCTTCCCTGATAATCCTGTCTGAACGAAATATCTCAAACCCCGGTATGCACATGCTATTATCATCAATGCTCTCATTTAGCCAGGTTTCAGTAAAGCATAGGGCAGATGCGTTGTAAAAATCAGAATTGCATCTGTTTAAAAGAAGTATTTCATCTATCTTCATCTTCTATCTTCAAGTGGTGTTAAGTGCCATGACTCAGTGTAGCAGGCATGCGTTGCATACAGAAGGTACCAGGCTTAATCTCTGGCAACTCCACTTACAGGATCTCAGGAAAAGAAGTCTTCACACTTTACAGAGGTTGGGTCTGGGTCTCTACTCAGTGTCAAATATAATACAATCGCACATATGTGTGGGTCCCCAGTTCCTTGTGTGGTGCCTGATTAGGGTCATAGTGCACACGGAGGAGGGGTTTCAGCCTTCTTCCCTGTTCCATTTTCCTAACCTAAAACAGTCCAGGGAAATCTGTATGTCCCCTGAGATACATGTAGAAATGCAACAATCCAGGTGGGACCCAGGGAATTCTCTGGAGTTACAGTTCCCATGGAGAAAATAGCTGCTTAGGAGTGTGGATTGTATTGCATTATGTGTCAAGCACTCCATTCTGTGTCAAGAGACTCATGCAAGCCAGAATAGACAAAACTGAGTTAGATCAGCCTGTAGTCTAAGGCCCCTTCCACATGGACTAATAAACATGGGCTAACCATGGTACAAAACCCGTGTTGTGCTGAAGGAGCCTAAGCTGCTGCATATGTATGTTATATGATCAAGGGATGGGCTTCTGCATTTCTGACTGAAAGTACAGTGCTTTGGAAGCTGCCAATGACTTGAGAGAGGTTTGAGCTTTGGCCTCAGGGGTCTTCCAGATAATTAACACAGGCTTTTTAAAAGGGAAAAAATTGTTTTGTGTGATTCTGCAGGTTGGTGACTAATGAGAACTTCCTGTGGCAGATTATTTTCTGGGGTGCAGAGGTGTGGTAAATAAGTTAAAACCAATGGAAAAATTCAGGATAAGCACATCAGCAGGGAAAGATAATTCAATTAGAAGATGATAAAAGAAGCCGAAAGTCAAGTGAAGGCTGTAACCTCATCTGTTCTCTCTCTTTCTCTCTGAATGTGAACCATTCTTAGTTAGTAATAGATAATCATAGCATCTGAATGGAATTTGCTCATAAAGATTAATGTTAGGTTGCTCCAAGAATGGTTTTACTCATTTGGAGTTGATGTTTCGCCAAGTTTGTTAATTTAGATTAATCTTATCATATCAAGGGGGTCTACAATGTTTGTGGATTCTTCCTCCCGTTGCAGTTTGCTGAACTTCTACAGCAGAGGAGATTTTGGGGAGAGTTCAGATGTCTGTAGCAGGGAAGAATTGTTGTGTGAGCAGTGCTCTGCTCACAATACCATACAAAGTTATTTTATTTTATTTTGCTGTCAGGTCACATCTGACTTATGGCAACCCTGTAGAGTTTTCAAGGCAAGAGATGTTCAGAGGTGTTTTACCATTGCCTGCCTTCACAACATCTTGACCTTGGTATTCCTTGGAGGTCTCCCATCCAGTATTTGCTAGGGTCAACCCTTGTGCTTCAAATTGTGTGAGAACCGAAGGGATCAGGTTTTTAAAAACATTTCAACTCCTCCGCCATTTGGATTCGTTCTCAGTAAGATCTGCAACTAGTAAAAGGAGTTATTCAGTAAGCCACACATCCAAATATTTTTTTATTTTTTTCAACATTTATTAAACATACAAAAAAGTAAAAAGTAAAAGAAATAATAGAAAATAGACATGATTTCATCAAAGAAAAAGAAATCTATCCCTCATTATGTTAAGTACATATTACATAATGGATTCCGATATAACATTTTCTATTTATTAGAGAGGCTTTATAAGGTTTTTAAAATATTTATCATTTATAGACTTCTTCTTCTTCTTCTTCTTCTTCTTCTTCTTCTTCTTCTTCTTCTTCTTCTTCTTCTTCTTCTTCTTCTTCTTCTTCTTCTTCTTCTTCTTCTTCTTCTTCTTCTTCTTCTTCTCCTCCTCCTCCTCCTCCTCCTCCTCCTCCTCCTCCTCCTCCTCCTCCTCCTCCTCCTCCTCCTCCTCCTCCTCATCTATATTGTCCTTCTTGGGAAAAGATCTAAGATCTTGGTGCACCACGAAGGGCTCATCGATATCAGAATCTTTGGTGATAATAACATATTTATAGATTTTCTTGAAGCTCATGAGTTCCCTTCTTCAGTCAATAAGAATTAGGGGTGCAAATAGACTTCTCCCTTTTCTTTTTCTTCCTCCTCAGAGGCACCTTCAAATCCCTCCCATCTCCTTTCTCATCCACAAGACCTGAGCTCAGGCAATAATGGGCAGAAGATGCCACCATCACCACTCCCATCCCCAGGCAGGGATGGCACTCCTTCCCCAGCAGTGCACTGCAAGTGTCACGCCATGTCATTGGCTGACATAGTGGTGCATGCCTTGATCACACCTACATTAGACTACTGCAGTGTATTCTATATGTGATTGCCCTTGAAGAGTATCTGGTGTAGAATGCAGTGGCCAGAATGTTGAATAATAGAGTGGGTTGTAGGCAGTAGTGGGATTCAAATAATTTAACAACTGGTTCCGGTGGTGGGATTCAAATAATTTAATAACTGGTTGTATACAAGCTCCATTTTAACAACTGGTTCTGCTGAAGTGGTACGAACCTGCTGAATCCCACCACTGGTTGTAGGGACTATATTACTCCTGTCTCCACCTACACTGGAGGTGGTCAAAAATGCCATCATGTTGTAGCCAACTTATGGTTATCACATACAGTTTTCCGGGCAAGGAATATACACAGATAGTTTACCATTGCTTGCCTCTGTGTAGCAACACTGGTGTTCTCTGGTAGTCTCCCATCTAATACCTAAGCAGGGCTGACCCTGTTGAGCTTCCAATATGTGACAAGATTAGTTTAGCCTGGGCCATGCAAGTCAGGGCCTATCTATTCTGTCTCCCAATTTGTTTCTAGGTCCAATTCTGCTGCCACACTTGTGCCTGCAACAGTGGTGCTTTTTAAATGTTGCCCCACAGTATTAACCTTTAAAGATTTGTATGGCTTGGGACCACCATACTTCCAGGGCCACATACTTCATTACGAACCTCACCACCAACAACTTTGGTCATCTTCAAAGACCCTGCTCCAGGTGTCCCCACCATCTGAGAACTCAGGAAAAGGCCTCCCTGGATCAAAAATTATGTGACTAAACTAGGGACCAGCTCAATTCTGGCTCCACTGAGGAATTCTTTCTTGTTTTTCTTGCCTGGCTCCCCCTTAAGCCACTAGCCCAGGTACAATATTTCTGTCTGACCAGCCTCTTATACTTTCTACTTTTGTTAGATGGACCCACAGGTTAAATTTGAACACTGCAGCATCAAAGCTTCAGTCTTCTTTGTGCAGGCTACCCTGTCACTCCTGCAGGGGGCTGCAGAGCACTTGGCACTAAAATGTAGGCAGTCTATCTAGAACTGTACTTTTTTCTTTGCTTTTCTGTTTGAATGTATCTTTTAGTAAAAACGTTTAAAAGCTTTATCATGGTTTATGTATCTCATGTTCATTTGCTTTTCCTGGCAGTTTTCTCCTATTGAAGGGATCTGTCTGCTAACTGGGAAGGTGTGCCTCAGACAGGATCTCCCACATCCAAGTTTCACAGCATTTCTTTTGAGGCCCATCTTTCGATTTGTCCTACTCTTTTCCTACTACTACTACTACTACGACGACGACGACGACTACAACTACGACACACACGACTGTGTAACTTCTACTTAATTCAAACTCAAAGGACAATCTCAAAAGAAATTCTTCTTAAGGATGTTGTGGGTTTTCCTGATTGTGTGGCCGTGTTCCAGTAATATTTTCCCCTGACATTTCCCCTGCATTTGTGGTTGGCATCTTCAGAGCAACAGATGGAGGCAAAACGTCAGGAGAAAATGCTACTGGAACACGGCCACATAACCCTGAAAGCCCACAACATCCTAGTGATTCTGGCCGTGAAAGCCTTTGACAATACAAATCCTTCTTCAGTCACAGAACTGAAAGTCAGTGGAATTCAAGTCAGTGGTGGGATCCAAAGATTTTAATAACAGGTTCCGATGGTGGTGGGATTCAAATAGTGGTGCCGCCGCACACACGCACCTCCAGTCCCTATTGGGCAGGGAGGTTGCTTTAGTAACCCCTTCTCAGCACTCAGAAAAAATTAGTAACTACTTCTAGAGAAGTGGTGAGAACTGGTTGGATCCCACCTCTGGTTCAAGTCTTGGGACAGTGTGGTCCTACCTCACGATACATATCAACGAATACAACAATAAACAAACTTCAAATGTCTTAGTTCTTTTTTCACACATAAGATTTAACTGACACGACACATAGAATAATAATTAACACGAAACAGTTCCGCCCCACTGTGCCCAAGCAGACTAGGGATCTTAGAGGCTCTTCTGACTTCAATCAAACCTGGAGTTGAATGGAGCTGCACCCCTGCTTTGGCATGGGGGGTTCTCTTTCAGTCTTCTTGTCTGACTTCTTTCTTTCCAAGGTTTTTGCATAGTTTTAAAAATATTAACACATAAATTTACAGGCAAGCTGAAGTCCTCCTGTAGCAAACTACCTGCTAGTCCAGGCTCTCCAGTCCCTCAAGGATGTTCATACTTTTTTCCTTATATGGAGTATCTGGACTCCTTCGCCCTCAGTGCAGTCAGGGTTACAAGTGGAAACGTAAGCAGGGTTTCCTGATGCAAGGCAGCCTTCAAATTAATCCCCAGTCATGGTAAACTGTGATTATTATAATAGATGGTGCAGTATATGAATGATCAGATAATGATCCAATAGAGAAGAACCTCTGCAGTTTCAGAGCTGCCTGAAAGATTTAGCCTGCAGTTATCCTGATTCCTATATGTGTGGCTCCTATAGCCCCACCCCCACCCCTTGGAACTTCTTAAGAATTCCGACTGGGCAAATCAGAAGATGAGGTTTATTATTAATAAATGGTGTGGATAATTATACACACAAAACGGATGTGCATTTAATTTTTTTCCTGCCAGAAAGAGTATGGAAATCATGTTTTACAAACAAAATTGAAAGAGAAACAGTGCAGGCCAGTCAAAAGGGTAACACAATCAATCCTCGGTTTCGAAATGAACCAGACAACCAGGTAGAGTGTTTTCCATTAAATGTCAGTGTCTCACAGTATACAGAGCATATTGTTTGACAGAGAGGATATGTGTTTTACGGCAGTGCGGTCCTCTACACTGGTAATAAATATTGGTTGCATTCCAGCCTTTGAGTCAAAATGGCTTTGTGGGATGGAAACTTTACAGAGCTGAATTCCTATGTAAATTTTAAAAAAGTTGTCTAATACGTTTTCCCCTTAGGATTCTCACATACCTACGTGGTAGCTGACCTTTCACGCTTTTCTTTACCACTGCCCTTTGAAGAAAAATGGGGTGAGTGATACTGATCTTGGGAAGCAGGTAAGCAGTTGGGTTGCAGCGCTTAAGGAACTGAATTTGGCCCATGGCCTGCAACACTTGCTGAATAAAACATAATTCTACCTGAACACTCAAGGAGTTGTTGCAAGACAGACTAGACTGTACTGTAATGTACTGGGCTAGATTGACAAGCAATCTGATTCAGTATTCAGAGCTTCCTGAATCTGCCACTGAGCCTTCTGACATTTCACAAGGCCCAGTTTGCCAATAATGTACACTCTTGGGAAGCCATTCCAGTGTGTTCAAACTCACTCACTCCTAGATGATGACATAACAATGTGGGTGTTTAAATCAACCACAGTTTTTGTATAAAATTGTTTTTTTTGTGAATTGATTATGAGATTTCATGTATTGCAACAAGATCATCCAAGAAACCTTCTACTTGTTTAATATGAATATACAATTGTCATTTTCCAGCATGACTAGTCCTTTTATCGAGTGAATAATTGCACATTTAAGTACTGAAAAAAGGCAGAAAATCAGCAGATGCATTGTACTGTAATTTGAGATTATACTTCTTGCTGCAAAGTTTTGCTTTCTTATTAACTATCCCTGAACAAAGTTACATCTTTCAAAGCTCATTAGATTCAATGAAATATGAAGGGCATAACTCTGTTTAGGATTGCACTGTATTTGAAAAGTTAAAAAGTGTACAGTAGCTTTGATTCCTAAATGTTCCAACAGTTTTTGGACATTTGCTTTGTTATACAGAGGAGTGAGTCTTATATACTGAAAATAAAAAAATACTGAACCAGTTTCTATAAAAACATACGATGGCTGTTTCCGCACGGCACAATTAAACCGGGTTACAATTGGTACCTTACAATCTGGATCTATTTTATTCTGGTTTCTCCCTTCGCATAGCTGCCCATTTCTGTGAAGGAATCGAGTGAAAACTGGATGGAAATACTCTAGTTTGTTTTGCACGAGCCGAGTCTTTTGTATTTACACCACAAGCTTTTCTGGACAATTAATTTAAAATGTGTTGAGGCAGGAAATAAAACATTTCTTCCATGGAGTTCCGCACTGTTTTTACCCCAAATCATTTTATTTCTGGCCTCAAAATATTTTAAATGAATCTCTTTTAAAACAATTCTCTGATTGAAATGTTTTGAAAACATCATTAATTGCTGTGTGATCTACTGACTAATTTTTCCATGATACTTTACTTCCCTGAACTTCGTTATCCACAGCATTTTCTGAGTTCGCTCAGTTCCCTCTTGCCTGTTTATTTGCAGCATTTCTGTTTGTTCTTTTATTTTGGTGGCCCCAATCTTCAAAACACAGAGTATAGAAGGAGTATAGAATGCAGCAAGAGACTTTGAAGCATTGAAGCATTGACTCAACACAGAACTAAAAAAAGGAAAAAAATGGGGTAATGGTGGCCAGGAATCGTTTTGAGGGGGTGAATAAAAGGGGAAATTGAAAACATTTTACAAACATTTTAGGAGATTTGTGTAGAAAGGGCCTATTTATTCTTCCACCATCTTCTGTATAAAACCAGTAATGTTCATAAATTGCTTAAGAGCATTATATGGAGCTTCCTTGGGTCCTAAATTTTCAAGGAAAGGAAAAACAAGTAATAACTCATTGCCCACACGTTGCTGACATTTACTTAAGGCGATGATATAAAGGTCCACACAGTAAGATTCCTTGTGAAATGGAAATCAACTTGGCAAGAAATCTCTCTTGAATGCTCTGAGTTAGCCTTTTTCGTCATTCTAATGTGTGTGGTGGACATCCTACTGGTTGGAGTTATTTGTAACAACCACAATCATCTAGATTGTAAAATGGCTCTCTCCCCCTGAGTATAGGGTGTTTTCATTCTGAGCATCACTGCTGAGGGGGCTGCCCAGCAATAGCTGTTTGAATATTAAAGTGCTCTAACGTATTGTTGAACATTCCTGGTTTTGACTGGAGAAGTTTAATTACTTAGTACATTTCTATTCATTCATGCTGGGAAACCATTCTTTCATATAAGAATCAACATAAAGCTCGAGTAATAAATCTGCCAAATGTGCAGCAGCATCAGCCATTACACAATTTTATTCCCATCAAAGTAACCAGCTAATTCTGGCGGCAGTTCAAATGTTCATCACCAAAGTAGTACCACAACCATGCAACATCTATCTGGATGCATGCATTTTCCACTGAAATCGAGCAAATCCAGTTCTGGTTTCTCTGTCAACTAGTACACCTACTGAACTGTGTTACATATTTTACCATCTGCACAAAAACCAACCAGTGGCTACTGGAGACCAGAGCCTGGATTATAGCTATCAAATATTGGCTCAGGATTCATTTCCAAGCTTCAACTCCAAGCTTAACATCTAATTTGTTAGAGGATACCCTCTTGTCACTACACCACACTCAGGAGCTGATTTGTCCTCCCCCCAATTTTTTAGGTGAGACCTGGGTTCCCCAATCCAACTCACGTTGAATGTATAATCTAATCAGACACTTAGTTGCCTGAGCCCAGTTTAGTGCAAGCAGAAAGTAGTGCCACTGGCAGTCTCTATTAAGGACACATTCATGAGCCAGCAAGAGCATATATGAATCCCTATGTCAGAAAAGGGACTCCAGACAATAACTTGACATGACAACTGGTAGTAAGTAGTGGCCTTTTCTCCAGATTGTCCCCAAGCACCAGGGAGTTGCTAACTTAGATCTTGTCCCTGTGGCAAGGCAGAGGCATGCCATTCATTTAGGCTGGTATCTAAAATGAACTGGTTTGACTCTTCTGTTCTCAGCCTTGCCCCCTTGTTATTGATGCCTTTGGAAAATGTCTTGTCCTAACTTGTTAACCATTTGCCTTCAATCTGAAGTGCTTCCTTAGAATCTTCTTCATCTCCTCCTTCTTCCATTAAACTGAGGTTTTAAAACAACAACTAGGTAGTAATGGGCTGTGATGATCACGGAATAGATTTCTTTTAACTGTGCAGCATTCTGCCCTCCCAGCCCATCTAAATTAATATTTCTGTTCAAATTCATTAAAACCCATTACAAAAATCACTATAATGTTGATGGTATCCATATGGTATCTATATTTGCCTCTGGGGCAAATAGCAGTTCCTGGGGACCTCTTAGAATTGAAAAAATGGTACATGGGGGAAGAAGGGTAAACCATCTTTCTCAGAGCCACAGTCTGATCTGACTTCCATATGCTTTTAGCCCTTTTGAAAAACAACACAGGGATCGTAATGATGGATCTCCTGGACTGTGCTAGTTTGGTCCTGTGAGTGCTTTGATGTAATCATTTGGCTGTCTTGGCTAATGCAATGTGAAGAACAAAACAAATCTAGTAAAGTCCTCTTACTGTTTCTAAACAGAATCATCCTATATACTTGTTTTCATTTCTGCCAAAGACCTTTATGGCCGATAGATGTAATTTAATGAATAGATGTGCTCTTCCCTGTAATCACAATGTCATGGTACAGGTGCCCATGAAAACAATTCTGCTCAGTTCTGCTCATTCTGCCAATATATAGTTTTACTTTTAAAAATAATTTTATGAACTGTTTTTAAAGACACGAACACACTCTATGAAAATTGGCTGTGATTCTAAAATTGTGTGTTCATGTCTTCAAAGACAGCTCATCAAAAATTAAAAAAGGTAAAACTATATATTGCTGGAATCAGCAGAATGAGCAGAATACAACCACATAGTTTTGGGGATGAAAAGGCACCCAGGATCGGAACTTGTAGAGCAAACGTTCCGGGAAAACCTTAAACAAAAAGCAGCAGGCACGGAGAATTCCTGCAGCACCACAAAATGTCGGTCACTAGTGGAAGATGAAACTGACAAGAGAGCTTTAATGGTTGGGCAAGAAAAATAAGACATCTGCTCTGAGCTCCTGAGCTCTGCACAACAACAGGAGAGGGAAAAAATCCATATTTGTGCTGTGCAGAATGGGCTTGTATGGCAAGGCATGTGATTTTTGGCCTATCTAAACTATCTATGCACATTTACTCCAGTGTTGGCTCTTCGTCATCCTTTAAAACAATAAATTTTAGCACCTGCTCTCTCAAATGCATACTGCCCTGACACCAACCCAATTTCCCCCTCCCACTGTACTTTAATATGCTCTTAGGATTCTATTTACACATCTCTCTTCTGTTTGTTCATATAATTGCTGCTAGACTTTATGTTAATGGCTCAAATGTTATCTGTTCACAAACACTGCAGATAATTTCTCTGCTTGGTGAGGTACAGCTTGTGATTAATAAAGGCATATTAACTCCTAGAGCAGTCCCCTATCGACAGCCTGGATAATGAACAAGTCACCCAGAACATGCAAGCCGTGTTTTACAAAGCCTGATCAAAACAGCATCTGAAATCAGTGGCAAAGTTTACCATTGTTCTGTTAAATTTGTTGTGGCCAAATTTGCAAGGCTGTTGGAAGGTACTAATAGGATTACTTTCTGAGAGGGTCTGGTTCACAGACTTATAGCTAAATTGTACTGACTCCTCTTGAACGTTTTAACTGTATGCAGTGGTTATGTATTCTCCTTTTCATGTATTGAACATAAGAACATAAGAAAGAGCCTGCTGGATCAGACCAGAGTCCATCTAGTCCAGCACTCTGCTACTCGCAGTGGCCCACCAGGTGCCTTTGGGAGCTCACATGCAGAATGTGAAAGCAATGACCTTCTGCTGCTGCTCCCGAGCACCTGGTATGCTAAGGCATTTGCAATCTCAGATCAAAGAGGATCAAGATTGGTAGCCATAGATCGACTTCTCCTCCATAAATCTGTCCATGCCCTTTTTAAAGCTATCCAGGTTAGTGGCCATCACCACCTCCGGTGGCAGCATATTCTAAACACCAATCACATGTTGCTTGAAGAAGTGTTTCCTTTTATTAGTCCTTATTCTTCCCCCCAGCATTTTCAATGTATGCCCCCTGGTTCTATTATTGTGAGAAAGAGAGAAAAATTTCTCTCTGTCAACATTTTCTACCCCATGCATAATTTTATAGACTTCAATCATATCCCCCCTCAGACGTCTCCTCTCCAAACTAAAGTCCCAAATGCTGCAGCCTCTCCTCATAAGGAAGATGCTCCAGTCCCTCAATCATCCTTGTTGCCCTTCTCTGCACTTTTTCTATCTCTTCAATATCCTTTTTGAGATGTGGTGACCAGAACTGAACACAGTACTCCAAGTGCGGTCGTACCACTGCTTTATATAAGGGCATGACAATCTTTGCAGTTTTATTATCAACTCCTTTCCTAATTATCCCCAGCATAGAGTTATCCTTTTTCACAGCTGCCATGCATTGAGTTGACATTCCCATGGAACTATCAACTAAGACACCCAAATCCCTTTCTTGGTCTGTGACTGATAGCACTGACTCCTGTAGCGTGTATGTGAAGTTTGGATTTTTTGCCCCTATGTGCATCACTTTACATTTTGCTACATTGAACTGCATTTGCCATTTCTTAGCCCACTCACCTAATTTATCAAGGTCCACTTGGAGCTCTTCGCAATCCTTTGCAGTTCTCACCACCCTATATAATTTGGTATCATCTGCAAACTTGGCCACCATGCTACCCACCCCTACTTCCAGGTCATTTATGAATAGGTTAAAGAGCACTGGTCCCAAAACGGATCCTTGGTGGACACCACTCCTTACATCTCTCCATTGCGAGAATTTCCCATTTACACCCACCCCTTGCTTCCTGTTTCTCAACCAGTTTTTAATCCATAGGAGGACTTCCCCTCTTATTCCTTGATTGCTGAGTTTTCTCAATAGCCTCTTCTGAGGAACTTTGTCAAAAGCCTTTTGGAAATCCAAGTAGACAATGTCCACTGGTTCCCCCTTATCCACATGCCTGTTTACATCCTCAAAGAACTCTAGTAAGTTTGTAAGACAGGACTTGCCTCTGCAAAAGCCATGCTGACTCTTTCTCAGCAAGTTTTGCTTTTCTACATGTTTTATAATTTTATCTTTAATGATAGATTCTACTAGTTTACCAGGAACAGATGTCAAACTGACTGGCCTGTAATTTCCTGGATCCCCCCTAGATCCTTTCAGAGGCCCCTTCCGCACGGGCGGAATATGGCGGCCTGGGGACGGCAAAAACGCCATCCCCAGGCCGCCGTTCGCACAGGGGGCGCAGCTGCATCGCAGCCGCGCCACCCTCGCGCTGCCCAACCGGCGCCAAGCCGGCATTTCCAGAGTGCGCTGGGAAGCGCACTTTCTTGGAAACGGCGGCTGGAAGCCGCTGCCGTGCAAACGGCAGGGGCTTCCAGGTGCTTCCCCCCACTCCCTCCCTCCACTTACCTGCTCTCCGGCCCTCCGGCGCGTCGCCGGGGCCTGGGGACACGCCCCCCTGCTCTGCGACGCTGCAGCAGGTAAGTCCACTGGGTGACGGCGTCCAGCGGCACCGTCTAGCCGGTTCTTTCTGGGACCATCCATGTGGACGGTCCCGGCGTCGTCGGGTCGGCGTCAGTAACGCCAACCCAAGCCCTTCCGCCTCCGTGCGGAAAGGGCCTTAAAGATTGGTGTGACATTGGCCATCTTCCAGTCTTTAGGGATGGAGGCTGATTTCAGGGATAAGTTGCATAATAAAGTGAGAAGATCAGCAATTTCATGCTTGAGCTCTTTAAGAACTCTTGGGTGAATGCAATCTGGGCCAGGGGATTTAGTAGCATTTAGTTTATCAATGGCTGCCAGAACTTCTTCCTTGTCTACCACTATCTTCTCTTGTTCCTCGGATTCGCCTCCTAAGAAGCTTGGTCCAGGTGCAGGAATTTTCCTCACCTCCTCTTGGGTGAAGACAGATGCAAAGAATTCATTCAGCTTCTCTGCAATCTCCCTGTCATCTTTTAGCACACCTTTTGTTCCTTTGTCATCTAATGGGCCTACCACTTCCCTAGCTGGCTTCCTACTTTTGATATACTTGAAGAACTGTTTGTTGCTGGTCTTGATGTTCGCAGCCATGCATTCCTCATAATCCTTTTGTTTGCCTCCCTTACAGCTAACTTGCTTCTCTTTTGCCACCATTTGTGTTCCCTCTCATATTCTTCATCAGTCAAACTGGACTTCCATTTTCTAAAAGACATTTTCTTTTTTCTGATAATTTCCTCAACCTCCTTGTTAATCATGGTGGCTTTCTTTTGGACTGGGCGCTGCCTTTCCTAACCTGCAGAACACATGCCAGCTGAGCTTTTATTAATGTGTTTTTAAATGACCTCCAAGCATCTTGGACAGTTTTGACTCTCTTGATTTTCCCTTTCAGCTTCCTGCGCACTATCCCCCTCATCTTTGAGAAATTTCCCTTTCTGAAGGTGTAACTTGTTTGCATGCAGAGATGCTGAATCTGACAGCATTGTGGTCGCTGTTCCCTATCAGCTCAACAACACTGACTTCCCGCACCAGGTCCTGGGTCCCACATAGAATTAGATCTAGGATCACCTCTCCCCTGGTTGGTTCCACAACCATCTGCTCTAAGCCACAGTCATTTAGCACAACCAGGAATGCTCTCTCCTTACTATAACCTGAACATGCATTTTTCCAGTTTAAATCGCCCATTACCACTACGTTTTTGTTTTTGCTGGCCTCTCTAATTTCTTTTTCAGAATCCTCTTGTGCACTTTTGTCAAGGGGACGATAATATATTCCTAATATTAAACTAACCTTCACACCTGGTATTGACATCCACAGTGATTCTGTAGGGGAATCAGCTCCCCTTGCATTGTCTATTTTATGTGACACTGTGCTCTCTTTGATGTAGAGGGCAACTCTACCCGCAATGCACCCTGCCCTATCCTTCCTGTAGAGTCTGTAACCTGGGATAACAGCATTCCACTGGTTCCCCTCATTCCACCATGTCTCTGTAATGCCCACTATATCAATGTCCTCCTTCAAAACTCTGTACTCCAGCTCCCCCCAGCTCTGTACTCCAGCTCCAGCTTCTACTATTAGCATAGAGACACCTGTATACCCTGTCTCTGTCACTAACCTGGGATTTATGTGCTTTGCCCTCAAGTCTTTTGTAGACACTATCCCTTATCACATGCACATGGCTATGTTCCTCGCTTGTATGTGGTTGATTTAGAAAAACCTCCCTCTCTGCCTGCATCCCCATTTAACTTAGCAGGATTTGAAGGAGATCATTCCAATGGCCATCTTTGTTCCACAACTAGCAATATCTCTAATTCTACACACTGGGTGTATCAACACTTAACGCCCACATCAGGTTCTCGATTTATGTCTTTGGTTATTTTTCTGTATATAGCCTGACTCTCTTGCCCTGACCTGGAAAGCTCAGGCTACCCTGATCTGGTTACATCTTGGAAACTAAGCAGTTAGCTCTGGTTCATATTTCAAGGGGAGACCACACATGAACTCCAGAGTTGTTATTCAGAGGCAGAATGTGGCAAAGGATCTCTGAATATTTCCTGTCTTAAAAAACCTACGGGGTCACCAAATATCAGCTGCAACTTGATGGCACTTTATACATGCACGTAGCCTGCATCTCACCCAGTTCACAAAGCAGTCAGTCCTATGACTGCATATCTTGGGTCCTACAGAGACACATACAATCACGTATGGTAATAATCAATAAGCCTATTTTTGCTGTCTGCTGGAGGAGTTGTCAATCTAGAAGGCTGGTGAGCAGAATTTACAATAGCTAGCCATCAAGATGTTCAAGCCCAGCAAAAAATGTAACGTATGTTTAATGTGGCCTCACCTACCTTACAAGGTGTCTGTTATGGGGAGAGGAAGGGAAGGAGTTTGTAAGCCGCTTTGGGAGTCCTTATGGTTGAGGAAAGTGAGGTATATATCCAAATTCCTTTTCCTCTTCTTCTTTGTTGCAATTTCACCATAAATTTTCAGTGGGGTAGACAACTCCCCTGCCTTCAAATGGAGGTGTGCACAGTCAATATGAATGAGAGCTATTTGGTGAGCTGAAGATCTCAGAGCATTCATGCTTGCACAAGATTGCTGGACTGGGGTGACTGAATGAAAATAATTAGCACGTGTGTTAAGTTTGCAGTGGAGACGCTGCCTACAAGGCTGTTTCCTTGAAGCAGCTGATCGTCATTTCCACTAAGATGTTTGAATGGACACAGCAGAGACAACGGGGGACCACACCTGTCAACGTGCCTGTTACTTTGCCTCTGTCAGGAGGTCTGTTATTGTGGGGATTTTGCTATTGCTGCTTTCTGTATGCTGGGGGTGGAGGACTTGGTTAATTGCATTTCTAACTTACTTTCGACTGTCTTCTGTATGATGTTATGTACCAGGTGCTGTTCAAGGTCAGTGCTTGGCCATCTCTACTGTTATCTCTTTTACAGTTCCTTTTGGGCGCGCTTTCCCAGGATGGGTGGTGCAAGCTACTTTAACTACTGGGTTTTGCATGGGCAAACCTCCGTTCTGGCATGACCAGAGAAGATCCTCAATACTCAATAAACTGCTGTTCTTATACATGAGTTTGTTTCAGTTTTTGGGATTCTGACAGCCTCCCTGGAATGAGGCATGGGAACAGAGTTGCCAACTCCAGTTTGGGAAATACTGATTTGGGGATTGTGCCAAGGATGATTACTTGGCAGGGATCTGATGCCAAAGGTTCGCCACCACTGCCACAGAGTGCATCCTCCAAAGCTGCCATTTTCTTCAGGGGAAATGATCTCTGTCATCTGGAGATGAGTCCTAATTCCAGGAGAACTCCAAGCCCTACTGGAGATTGGCAATCCTATGTGGCAAGTATTTGATGCCCATAATGCAAAATTGTCAATCTACATGCTGCACACTTCCAGATGTTACAACTAGGAGGAGGCTAAGGGGTCGCCATATTTTGCGAACTCCCTATAGCAAATATAGAATGTGTTCTGGCTCTTAGCATTTCAGTTGTTCTTTGTAGTATGTGAAAGGATTAACAGCTGTATCCTACTGACATTTCCCAGTCCATTTCTAATTTGATAAACTTCAGTCACATCCCTTCCTTTCCATTTCTTTGACTAGCTCTCTCCTTATTTGTACAAACAGGCTGTCTATACCCAACATTTTATGGTATTTACGTAACTGCTGGGTTTAGAAGAAATCTTCCTTCCTTTATATTTTTTGCTTTGCTGGTCACTTCTATATATGAAAAAAACCAAAGCAAAATTCTAAGCATATGCTTATACTTTTTGTTATTTTATTTATGTTTGTTTTCATTGCGTGGGGTTTGCTCTCTCCCATACTTGAAGGTCTGGAGAATTGAAGCCTGCAGCTGTCTTCAACAGACTGATTCTCCTTGGGTGTTCTTTGGCCATAACCTTCTCACTGGAGAAGTTTATCTCTTCCACATTGCAATTAGTCTGCACAGACTGTCCCTGATTTCCATCTGCTGACTATGGTCATCTGCTATTTTGGTTTTTGTGAGGTTGTGGCATGAAGTACATCTAAAGACAAGGGGCTGTTGCCTTGTGCATCAATCTTAAAGCAGTGTCCTTGAGAAAGACATCTCATAAATTGTCCTTGTTGGCATATGCTACACTTGACTTGGAGTCGGATTTGTATAAGTTTTCACCAGGTTCATGTCAGGGAATAAAAGGTCTACTCTGTCAGTTCAGTCCTGGCCGTTGTGTTTTTTTAAAACCAAATCTCAGTCCTGGAATATGTTGAATAATAATGAGCAAAAGTGACCCTGAACTGATTCAGAGTGCATTTCTTTTATCACTGAGTTTAAGGACCTACATCGAATTCTACACATCAAGGATCAAGGGAAGGACAACCAGATATTGGTACTGGAGAGCCAGCATAGTGTAGTGACTAAGAGCTGAGGACCCTAATCTGGAGAAGTGGGTTTGTTTCCCCACTCCTCCACATGACTGACTTGACTCTTATCTGATGAACTGGATTTGTTTCTCTGCTTCTATACATAAAGCCTGCTGGGTGAGCTTGGACTAATCAAATTTCTCTCAGACCTCTCTCAGCCCCACCTACCACACAAAGTGTCTGCTGTTGAGAGAGGAAGAAGAGGAGTTGTCAGCTGCTTTGAGACTCCTTGCAGTAGAGAAAAGTGGGATATAAAACCAACTCTTCTTTCTCGTTAGAGATTTGTGTAATCTTTCAAGAGATAAACCTGACATCTCTTTTTCTATGAATTAAACACTGAGCAGACTTCAGAGAGGGTTCTGTGTCTCAGCAGATATGACTATCCCCACTCTAAACTTTGTTTGATCGCTACAGTAACTTAAAGGCAGAATAGTAACAGGAGATTGGCTCAAAATTAAGTGCTTGGATTCAAAGGTGCTGTTCAGCTAGTGCAAATAATCTTCCATTCACAGAAGGAATTTTTCTTCTCATGGAAGCGTACCTTTGGCTTCTTCAGAAGGCTTGGTCACATTTTCTAGTCCTGGGCACTGCAAATGTGTTGAATCCAGAACTGTTGTTTGGAACTGTTGAGGGACTGAAATGACCTACACAGTGCTAGTTTCAGTGCTAGTTTTCTCAAAATAATATTTTGAGATAGGAGCGGGCAGCTAGATCAGCATGTAGGATTGCTATAGCAACAATATGTGCTTGAGTTCAGAGGCAAATTTGCATATTTATTTACAAACTGTTGATACAATTTGCATGTGGTCTTCATGCTGAATACCACCTGGCAGAGGATGCTGGATCTGTCACATTTATCCATTTGAGCAGTATGTTGAAGTCACATTTATGTGCATATTGCAGAATTTTATGGGGATTTTTTAAGGACATCTGTCTGTGTGGATGGCAGAAATGGCCTTTTAAGCTACTGTGAAGAAAGAGAGATGATACAACTGTCTCATTTACTCAATTTAATCTTCCTCCTCTATCACAGCAGCATAGCAAAAACAAAACAAAACACAAAAAGCTCCCAAACAGCAATGCCTAATAACCAGATTCAGATTGGCAGCTTTTTGTATGTCAAAAATATTGTCACTCTGTGATATTTTTGGTATCTAGACTTGACTCACCATATTGTTGTAGAATTATATACATTCAAAAACTGCAATGGACATCATGTCTTAAACTTATGTAAACAACATTCTTTGACTTATAGCACCACTCTGTATAACAAAAAAGACATTTGGAAAATATTCATTTCCCAGAGTGTTTCTGAAACGTAGCATTGTTGCTGATTATGTTAAATGCTAGATATGTGGTACACAATATGCAAACTCAGTTTATATGTTATTGGATTGTTTGTTTCTGGTGAGACGTTGAAAGTCATGCATATTTCAATCACTCTATAAGTAATCCCTCTCTAAGCTCATTGGCATCAGTGTACTTGGAGGGGTGTAATTTTGCCTAGGATTTAATTTCGTTGTATATCACTAGCATTTGAGCACTGTTAAAACTGGCAAAACACCAAATGAAAGAATTGCCTTGTAGCCCCAGAAATGAGCCAGTAGGTTGGATCCAACCAGTTTTTCCATTGGTGAAAAGGGAAGAGGGAATGTTCTTCACCACAAAAGGAACTATGTTAGGGAACATGGGAATGAGGGCTCTAGTAAGGAAAGTAATTAGATGAGGCTGAGTTAAAAAAGCTGTCTGGATCTAACAGTACGCTCCAAAATGTTCATGTTCTGCTACTTTCTCTAGCACCATCCATTTTCTTTCTTTTGCCATTCTGTTCAACAAATAATATAAATAAGCAAAAAGCTGATTTAGAGTGGTTAAGGCAAAGACTGGATAGGAAATATTGGATTTAGCATCGTTCCATTTGTTTTGCTAATCTTCTAATGCTGAACTTAATAAATATTTACATTCTAAAACACTCTGAAGTTTGGTAAAAAGAGATTCTTGATTATTGTTTCTTCATTCTCAGGTCAGTTTATTTTTCATAAATAAGAACAAAATAATGTTTGATTTTCTTTTAAAGATTTGAAAGTATTCAGTTTCTATTAATCTGAGATTAAATATGAGAGAGCAAATCAAGAATGCATTTTCTTTCTCCTGCAGGGTAAAAAATAATCTAGAAGAAGGCACTGCCCCCATGTCTCTTTAGCAGATCTATTAACGGGAGACACATTTTTAATTTTCTGATTTTTCTATAGCGGAGATAATCTTGCCGAGGGAAATAAGCGTACTCTTGTTCTTGGTAGGGGTTATGCTTTGTATTGCATTTGCAGATAAGAGGGTCCCAGACCAATCAAGCCTTGAAGGGTAACACCAAATCCTTGAACCTGATTTGGAATTTCACTGGAAACTAGTTTAGCTATCAGAGCAGGTGTTATGTGCTCTCTCACTGATTCACTGGTGAGAAGTCTAGCTGCTGCATTCTGGACCAGTATCAGTTTCCAAGTCAATCTCAGGGCCAGGCCCATTTAGAGAGGGTTATAGTAGTCTAGCCTGGAGGTGACTGTTGCATGGATCATTGTGGCTAAGTCAGGGCAGGATAAGCAAAGGCCAACAGAAAAAGAGTCAAAAACAACCTGAATACCAGAGGAAAGAACCAAACGGTTAAGATAGATGAAATGGGGCCTTTTAAAATGGAAACTGCTATGTAGCAAAAATATAAATGTGTTTATTCAAATTAAAATCAAAATATCCTAGTAAAAGGCCCTAAAAAGCTTCCAACATACATCAATGAAAATCTTCACACATAAAGTCTTATGCAGCACATTTAGACCCAAACATATTTCGGCCCACTGGCCTTCCTCAGTGGTCAAAAATAATATTACAAAATATTATAATCTGACACAATGTTACAATATTGAAAAAAAGTGCCCTGTAAATGACTGAGGTAAATATTGAAAAAATTAGCACCATTTAAACCCAGGTCTTCACTATGGAGCCATTGTTCACTCAAAAGGTATGAAATGGTTCCAGTATTTTCAGTCAGGCTCAGTTCTGGTAAAATGGTGTCCTAGGGGGCATCTAGGTATTCTGAACATATTGGTCTGACAAAGTGGACCACTGTGCCCAAAATGCACAAAATGAGGCAGGGGGTGGAGAATAAATGTCTAGGATAAACAAGCACAGCCTTTCCTGGATTAGATGAGTTCAGAGGGGGAGTACATAAATGTGCTGACTCCTGTTCAGCTTAGTGGTGACCTCTCTGCAAGATGCTGTCTGCAGCAAAATTAAAGTTGTGGCCCAGGGCAGGCCATGTGCAGCCGTTCTTCAGGCTGTTTCTATTAATGGAGACCGGAACAGTGATCCGTTGGTCTTATGTCACTGGAAGCATTATCATGTGACTAACCAGTTGGCATCTGGCCAGGAGTGAAAGATCTGAGACTGTGAAGAGAGCTGTCATTCAGCTCAAGCTGTTCAGTTTAGCAGCAGCAAGAGGGCTCCTCCAAAGATTATGTGATGTGAAAAGAATCAGATGCCATTAATACACTTTGATAGAGAAGGAGACGGATCTGCTACTCTGGGTTTTCTGGCATATTCCATAGGGACAATTTGTTCTTGCTTCAGGCTAATGATCCAGGCATTTTAAATAAGACTGGCACAATTCACAAAAGTCTGTAGGGCTTTGAAGTAAGTGTTTCTTGAAATGTAAACCTCAGCATGCTGACAGTAACCTATTGTTATGTTTGGATGTGTCAGTTTTAATGTACATTTTGATACTGCTCTGTGGTAGCAAAGAAATCATGCTTCTTTGTACCGTAAGAACAAGGAAGCTACAGAACCTCATATGTAGCATTCATTCTGTAGGTGGGAAAATTCAAGTGAACAAAGATGAATAAGGTTATCAGTGGGAAATTTCTACTAATGTTTCAAAGTCACAAAAATCATATTTGTTGTGAATATGAATTGCCCAGCAGAAAATTGTATATGGGCTCCACCTCTAAAACTGTACTAATACTTGATAGCAGTATTTACATATTCTTTGTAGTGGTTTCTGGTAAATTGTATAATACATATTCTTTGTAGTGGTTTCTGGTAAATTGTATAATACATTGGCTTCTGTCAGTGCATATTGGTTTTCTTCTCCCCCCAGCAATTAAAATGGAATTATTTTCTAGTTACATTGTGTTTATTGCCACTAAAAAAGGAAATGGTTGGGCTCAAGGTTCTGAGATCACTGAATTAACTGCAATTTCCACCATTATGATTACAGTTTGTTCTCTCTCCAGAGTTCTCAGGAATGGCAAGGTTAAAACATACTGTCATATATTTCTCCCAATCAATAGCCTACAGCTCTGCTGTTCCATATCCAACCACACTTTACAGATGGATGCAGTATTGCGCTTGTGTGGAAGTAACAGCCATGTTTTCGTCCCAAACATTGCCAGAGCTCTCCCTCAATTATTCATGATTGTAGCCTGTATTTGTTTAATCGGAAATATCCTATATTTCTGAAGCACAGAGTGAGAGCAAATTGATTGTGCCAGGTCTGGATTTTTGATTAGAAGTATATTTAGCACAACGGTTAAACTTGCAATAGAAAAAAAGTACTCATTGCAGACTATTGGTGACTTAAAACACATATAGAAACACATACTGGATAGGTAGTTTATGGGATGTGGATGAAAAAGAAGCAGCAGGCACTTGCTGGCATTTGGGGATCATAAGCAAACATTTACAGTGTGCATTTGCACTACAGATGCATCTACTCCCCACTGTCATTTATATTTATATTCCTGGGAAGAGGAAGTGGAAAATGATGCACATATAGAAGCATGTGTACTAGCAATATATTTTTTTCAAAGCAACCTATAAAAATTCAACAACAGTCTCTTCCCCCCTCCTACCCCCCCCCCCCCCACAAATAAAGAAAAATAATCATGGGGATGAAGTTGGAATTATGTTTCACTGGGATCACATGAAGGGACAAGGGTGTTAAACTAGGCTAACCCCTCGCGTGGCAGGAATAAGGTGGGTTGCTTTGGATACATAGGGTTAATTGACAAGCACCCTGATACCTTTGCATGATGGAGTGTGTGTTGAACAGGCAATTCTATGCCTTGTGGCTGGATACGCTGTGAAGGAATGCCCGTGGTGCTGAGAGGTATCATTTGAATTTGACAATAGTCAGGGGAGAAGGATGCAGCTGGGAACCTGTCTGCACTGTGCAGGCAATGATAAGCAAGGCTGGCAGAAATGCTGGCCAAGTATGGAGCTGGGGTGGATCTGCCCAGAAGGCAGACCATGAAGATGCTGAGTGCAACCTGCCCCCCAAATTGTCAACTTGTTTGAAATAAGCAACGATTCAGATCAGCCACTTAGGTAAGTTGAATACAGTCAAATGAATAAACTGATTGAATCCCATGGTCCCTTCCACACATGCGGAATAATGCACTTTCAATCCACTTTCACAATTGTTCGCAAGTGGATTTTGCTATTCTGCACAGTAAAATCCAGCTTCAAAGAATAGAATAGAATAGAATAGAATAGAATAGAATAGAATAGAATAGAATAGAATAGAATCTTTATTGGCCAAGTGTGATTGGACACACAAGGAATTTGTCTCCGGTGCATATGCTCTCAGTGTACATAAAAGAAAATACATTTGTCAAGAATCATAAGGTACAGCACTTAATGATTGTCATATAGGTCTAGTAAGCAATCAGGAAACAATCAGTAGTAATGAAAACATAAAATGTAAAATCATAAAATAAAATAAAATAAAATGTCAGCACAGGCTATAGTCATACAGTCATAAGTGGGAGGAGATGGGTAATAGGAATGATGAAAAAAAGTAGTGTAGTAATTATATAATAAGTATATAATAAATAGTTTAACATTATCGAGGGAATTATTTGTTTAACAGAGTGATGGCATTCGGGAAAAAACTGTTCTTATGTCAAGTGGATTGAAAGTGCATTATTCTGCATGTGCGGAAGGGGCCTGTCTCCTGTCTTTATTTGGCAGCTTTGGGGCAAGCATTCAACTCTTGTTACCATTTTAAAGGATTCCAGGACTCTCACTGTCTCCTGGTGATAGGAGCTTGTGCCCCCACTCCCAGCCTGAAGAATAGTCAAGGGGAATTAAGCTGCAGGGGAAAGAAGGGAGAGGGTACAATAGAAGTTTCAAAATAATAGTTTTGTTGAGAAATAACAAGGTAAAATAGCTCACTCCACATACACTTTGTATGTCTGAAGTTGGCTTTGGGTAGCCAAAGAAATAAGGTGAGATATAAATATTTTAAATAAATAAATGACTGTAACCTCAAGAGAAGACCTGCTGTGTTAAAGAGCTTTGCAAAATATAATTTCAAACACAGTATTGTGTATCAAACAACCCACAGATGTCACAGAGTACAGCTTTCCTGTTTTGTCCCTACTACTGCCACCAACTCATTTCCCCTCCCCCCCAATTTTGTTCCAGGGAGGCCAGCAAACCCTCAGAAACAACATAAGGGAGATAAGGGGTGAGTCTGCAGTGGGAGAGGAACTGGCACAAATTGCAGCTCCCTCTTTTGAAAATGTAGGTATTTGTGTGTGTGTGTGTGTGTGTGTGTGTGTGTGTGTGTGTGTGTGTCACTGGCGTAATGCCCATTGGGCAAGGTGGGCAGCTGCCCAGGGCATCACCTTGTGGGGGGCATCAAAATGCTGGGTTCGTTTTTGGGTATTTTAGTGGTTTTCCATTTTTGGCCTGCAGGCGGCGCAGTTTTAGGCTAGTGGCACCAAAATTTCAGCGTATCATCAGGAGACTGTCCTTATGCTATCCCCCAAGTTTGGTGACGTTTGGTTCAGGGAGTCCAAAGTTATGGACTCCCAAAAGGGTGCCCCTATCCCCCATTGTTTCCAATGGGAGCTAATAGGAGATGAGGGCTACAGTTTTGAGGGTCCATAACTTTGGCCCCCTTGAACCAAACTGCAACAAACTTGGGGGGTATCATTAGGGAAGTCTCCTGATGAGACCCTGAAAGCTTTGAGACTGTTACTTCAGAAATGTGCCCCCCCAGCTTGCAACCCCCATTGACAGCACTGGAAACAATGCAGAACAAAGATTCTTGGGCAAATTTTGGGATGTTCTTGCAGGGAGGGCATTCTTGGATGTATCAGCACCAAAATTTCAGGGTATCATCTGGAGACTGTCATGATGGCACCCCCAAGGTTTGGTGCAGTTTGGTTGAGGGGGTCCAAAGTTATGGACCCTCAAAAGGGTAGCCCCCATCTCCTTAGCAAAGAATGTGGGATGGGGTATGATATGTCTAAAAATGCACCCCCTGCAGGCACCAATGTCCTGGTGCAAAAACAAATTGGGTCGTGGTGGAGTGGCTGCCCAAGGGGGGGGGGGCATCCAACTCAGGTTTTGCCCAGGGCTACAGTTTGCCCAGGGCTGCCTTGTTACGCTCCTGGTGTGTGTGTGTGTGTGTGTGTGTGTGTGTGTGTGTGTGTGTAACGTGCTGCCAAGCTGACTTATGGTGACCCTAGCTTTCAAGAGAAGTAAGAAGCAGAGGTGTTTTGCCATTGCCTTCCTTTTCACAGCCTTTCTTAGTGGTCTCCCAAGTACTAACCCTGTCTAGCTTCCATGTCACCTTCCCTCCCACATTAATGGGTAGACACATGCAAATGGTTTTCAGTGGAGCCACATTCAGCAAGACGCAGGTGTTCAATAGTATGTATAACTTGATCGCTTGAAATGTCCTGAATGGAAGCTAAATATATGAACTGACTCTATGGAAAAGCATTTTGCTTGGATCCTGAGGCCCATGAGCAGAGGTCTGCTTATGGACAGCATCTTGGGGGCTTTCCCCACTCACCTTCTGCTGCGTGCGCTCTCGCGCCCCCTCAGCGCGCGTCATTCCTGGTGCGCTCTCCGGGTTCCCCACGGGGTCATCAAAAGGTGCCGTTCCTTCAGCGCCAGGAATGACGTGCGCTGAGGTGGTGCAAGAGCGGCAGCGTCGGGGTGGCTGGGTGGTTGCCACCCTTGCAAGTGGGGAGCGCCGCTGGACCCCGTGCTACTTTCCCGGAGTAGCGTGCAGCAGAAGGTAAGTGGGGAAAGCTCCTTTCATGGACAGAGAGAGCTGTTCCAAGAAAGGAAAGTTAGTCAAGAACTCCTAAGGATTGCAGAGCCCTCAGGTGGTGTGGGAGATTGCAGGGAGACTGTGAGAGGAAAGAGGACTTGGTGGGAATCAAACACCCGTGCACAAATAAAAATGCTCTTCCAATTGTGCAAGAGGCATTTAGATCTCCCCCCAGAATGTGTGGTGAAGTGATAAAGTTGTACACGTTGCACTCTGGACTATATGGAACTGAAGTGTTGTTGCTGAATAGAGAATTGAATGGACTAAGTGATGATTTATGTTTAGTTATAAGAGTTGGAAGACTTATGCTGTATTTTAAAGAACCTTGTCAGAGAAATAAGGAAATGTAAATACAAATAGAAGTGTTGAGTTGTTCAATTATATATAAGATTAATATATAAGATTAGACACAGCCAGAGTGCAACGTGTGTATTTTTGAGTTTATTTGGGCTAATGTTGACATTGCACTCTTAGAGATAGTTGGTGAGTGATAAAGTTGTATCCATGGCATTTTCAGTCTGGGCATGCTTGTGAGAAATCATCCTTACAGAGTTAGCAGACTCTGTATCCCTCCTTCTTTTATCTTATTTTTTTAAAAGACTAGGACAGGCTGTATCTGTCCTAGTCCCCCAAACATCCACCATCCCCTCTTAGCCATAATTTTCCAAACCACACTGTACCACATAGAGGACTGACACTTTGTTACTCTCTGCTATTTTGGCCCTCACATCTGGAAGATTGGACACCTCTGTCCCAACAGATTCTACTTCTCTCTTTATGAAAGGGCCACTTTACAGAAGTGCCATTTCAGAATAACTTCACAACAATACTAATGGCAGAAAGGAGGTTGGAGCCACTAATAGACCCCCTATGTAGCATTCAAGAACCCCGTGAGCACCTACTTACTGATGACGGCAGTGCAGTTTTACATATACAATGTTCTTATTAACATCAGTCTGGTTATATGGGGCTGGATCATGATTCCTTCCTACTTGTTAGAATCAGAGTACTATTTCTGTTTTGGGGGCCTGGGCCATTCCATGGGGAATTTTAGTGTTAAAAGCAGTTTGAGTTTAAAAGTTTCAAGTCTGACCAATGATTTGAGAACTTTGTGAGAGAACAGGCAATTATAAAAATTGGCTAATTAAAAAATCACTTCAGGAAAAATAGCTCAACAGTTTAGAAGAAACTGAATCAGTTCTTGTTTAATACCAGTGATCTACTTTGTTGTGAAATCACTGAGTCTGGCCTAGGCTACAATATGGACTGCAAAGCAGGCTCCTAACCTACTGTATCCCTGCTTCTTTTCAGACTAGGATAGTGTCTGTCCTAGTCCACAAAACATTGCCAAAACAAAAAAAGAGTTTGGATTTATATCCCCCCATTCTCTCCTGTAGGAGACTCAAAGGGGTTTACAATCTCCTTTCCCTTCCCCCCTCACAACAAACACCCTGTGAGGTGGGAGGGGCGGAGAGAGCTCCGAGAAGCTGTGGCTAGCCCAAGGTCACCCAGCTGGCATGTCTTCCCTTTCTTACTGTCATCTGTCATCCCTTTCTTACTGAAATCTTGCTACTCTCAGCCATCTATTTAGAAGAGAAGAAGAAGAGTTTGGATTTATATCCCCCCTTTCTCTCCTGTAGGAGACTCAAAGGGGCTTACAATCTCCTTGCCCTTCCCTCCTCACAACAAGCACCCTGTAAGGTAGGTGGGGCTGAGAGAGCTCCGAGAAGCTGTGGCTAGCCCAAGGTCACCCAGCTGGCATGTGTGGGAGTGTACAGGCTAATCTGAATTCCCCAGATAAGCCTCCACAACTCAAGTGGCAGAGCTGGGAATCAAACCCGGTTCCTCCAGATCAGAGTGCACCTGCTCTTAGCCACTATGCTAAGCCACTACGCTAAGAGTGTGGTAACAGACAGAAATTACCCCCCCTCTCAATTAATCACTTTTGCAGCCTTTCTTTCTTTCTTTCTTTCTTTCTTTCTTTCTTTCTTTCTTTCTTTCTTTCTTTCTTTCTTTCTTTCTTTCTTTCTTTCTTTCTTTCTTTCTTTCCTTCCTTCCTTCCTTCCTTCCTTCCTTCCTTCCTTCCTTCCTTCCTTCCTTCCTTCCTTCCTTCCTTCCTTCCTTCCTTCCTTCCTTCCTTCCTTCCTTCTCTCTCTCTTTCTTTCTTTCTTTCAGCTAAAAGTGAGCTTCTGTGTATTTTAAAAATTAAGAGCCAAATCCAGAGAGGGAGCCGGAACAGATTGTGGGAGTGGTGAGGGTCCGTGCAGTGCGGGGGGGGGGTGGTGGTGGTGGTAGGCCAAGGGTGTTCAAGGGGGTGGTACTGACTTTAGTGAGCTTCCACTGGGCTTTCGGCCTGGGAGCAGCCCCCTCCCAACCACAGTGTTACACCACCAGAAAGTTTGATATTAGTCCTTTAAAAAATTTTTTTCTAGGTGGCTGAAGTTTTTTGGGGGCCTTCCCACGCTGCCTGAACCTCTTTGGAGGTGATGTGGTGGCACATAAACAGAGCTGACCTTGTCTGCCATGCCCTATGGATTGCACTGCACATGACTTTGCATGTAAAAAGACTTAGTCCTTCATATGAAAATTATTCCTAGTACTGTTAAAAACTAGAGTTAAAATACAATAACCTTTTGGACTTTAAAACATTCCAATTTGTGCAGTCAGAATAACATTTGCATTTGCAAGATCTTATTTAATAGATGCTGGAAAATTGAAGGGATGGAGCTGCTCTGCATTCCTGGGTAAATGGCTTTGCAGATTTTGAATCCATCATAACTTTCATTGTTCTTGTTTCAACTGTCTCAAAAATGCCTTGCCTGAACAAGGACTAATGTTATTTAAAAAGCATACTCTTGGCTATGCCAAGGATAGCATTTTCTTAAAACCAACCTCTTTGCAGGCTTTTCTTTCACATGATTCCATTTTCACATTCACGTGATAAACGGATAAAAATTAGTCCAAATTAACACTTCCCTTATGAGTAAACAGTGAAAGTACATCAGTACAAGCTGATACAAAGCCCTGAAAAGAAAATTGCCAGAGTGCCACATCTTATATTCTGCTTTGAACCCACAAAGAGAGACAGTACTGGAAAGTAATCACTTCCTTTTAGCATTAAATAGTGAATTTTGGTTGCTAGGAAACTTTAATGCTGATAGGTCAACCACCAAAGAGAGACTATGAAATATGATTATGGAAGTAGCCATTGGCACCTAATGGCTAGAGCCTATCATTGGTGATCCCTTCTTTCACGCTCTTCTTCCAAATGCTTACAGAATTTTGAAAAGATCTTTGAAAAATGTTTTTATTCTTTCTGGGCATTCTGTTCTGAACCAGCGGTGTAGCATGAGTCTAGCATTTTAGGAGTTTCCATCCCCCCAAAATTATCATTTCTGGCATTTGCAAGGGACCAAAACAAGAATCCCCTCTCATTGCAAAACATTAAAAAGTTGCTGATTATGCCTTGTTCAGGATAAACATGACAGGAGATTTGTGAAATCATCCACCATTTTCTGGACCTCCTTTGTTCTAGAATGCTCCGTTTGGGTCCTAGTGCCTTGGTGACAGAACCTCAGAGTTACTCCCTTATGCAAGGCAAATCCTTCCTGTGGAAACTGGATATTGCTAGTTACTGTTTGTCAAGAAACTGAGTTCCACTATACAGTTCCTTGTTTTTTTCAAGCATTCATTCAGGCTTTAAGGTTTCAATAAAATAATAAGAGGGGGAATTTAACTGTGCTGTGCTTGCAAAGTAGCAAAACCCTGACCTTTTGAAACTGATATAAAAGACCAGAAGCTGGAAGTGAAACATGGTTTCAAGCTTGACTTCCTAGGTCTTCAAGGCCACAGAACCAAGGTGCCACATTCCAGTTATTTAAGATGAGGAAATTATTGCTGCTCTGCTGTGAGTAAGGAGAGGGTTTACGACTACAGATAAATCCTACCTTGCTATCTCACTCTGACCCTTTAGGTCACTTGGCTAGCAACTGAGTTATGTAATTATTTTAGATCACTAGATATGTATTTGTTCAGTGGGCCCTGGCCACCTCAAATCTTCTGCCCACAAAATTCAGGATTTTCAACCAAATAAGTGTTTCTTGGTACCTTGCCATGGTTCCTTGATCCACAATTTGGACCATGAGAAGTCTGCTCTTTGTGTCTTCTAACATAAAATATCTATGAGGCTCACATTTGTGAATTGAAGTTTAATGCTGTACAGTTGCAAAACATTCTGAGGAGGGAACTAACAATTAAATTAAAAGAGATTAAAATAACTCTATCTATCTATCTATCTATCTATCTATCTATCTATCTATCTATCTATCTATCTATCTATCTGTCTGTCTGTCTGTCTGTCTGTCTGTCTGTCTGTCTGTCTGTCTGTCTGTCTGTCTGTCTGTCTGTCTACATATAAACATATATAGCTATATATATAGCGCTATATATATATCTCAACATTGTTGTGGAAATTAGTCTATCTTTTGCTTGCTACTTTGATTACAGCTATCAAAAACAACTTTTGGTGTTTTTTTTTAAAAACTCCAATAGCAAGAACTGAGATAATGTGTTTTATAGAAATCATCTGACTATTAAATAAATGGATTTCATTTATTTCAAAACTCTCTGTGCATCTCTTACCATATGGCAAGTTGTCTCAGCTTAAGTTTAATGTCTATGAAGTGGATGCCCTTGACCAGCTTCATTATGAAGATGATTGCAATGTAAAAACCTCAGCTGCTCTGCACATTTAAAGTGTACTCCAACAATATCTAGTGGTGGTTAGCAAATCAAACACTACAGAAAGCAGCTGGGGAACATTATGACAGCTAAACACTTGTGTTCGAAACCTGGGAGAACCTAATGACTTAACTTCTACTGGAACTTCACACAGAAACTCACTTTCTGCTGCAAAATGGTAGCTAGCAGTTTGCGGCGGGGTGGGGGTGCGGGGATTGAGCTGGAGCGGAGACCAGAATTTCAGAGATCCTGCAGAACAACGTTGCGTACAGAATGCTGAAACTCTCTCCAAGCTCAGCTGACCTAACCTGTGCTGAGGATGGAGCTCTATTCCCCACCTCCCACATGGCCTTGACTACAGAAGCCCCTCAGGACTAGCCAGCCTACCCATGTATGACCGATACTGAGGAAATACTTCAAAGAAAACTGCACCACACACATCACTCCAAGCCAAACTGCATGGTTGGTTGTGTTTCAGCAGTGTCCCCAGGCTGGTGTGGGCATGGCAGGCAGGAACCAGGGCAAGAAGGCAGGAAAGTGATTGAAAACCTGAGCAGTAAGATCTGGCCACGAAAGGCTGGCCAACCAGCCAACATACACTCTTGTTTGCTTTCCACCACCCCAACCTGCAACCACATCCTCCCCCCCTCCAAGCACCTTCCACCCTCTGTGTCGCACCTTCTAATCTCTGCTGTCGCACCTTCCAACCTCTGCTGTCATACAGCATGCAAGGGAAGGGGAGGGAGTGAGGGGTGGCATGCAAGGGAGGGAAGGGGAGGGGGCCTGGACCACCCACCCTAGTGGAGGGGAGTGAGTGAGGGTTGGCATGCAAGGGAGGGGAGGGGAGGGTGGCACCACAAACTGATTCCGCTGCTGAGCTCTTTCACTGCCCAGCCCAGCCAGGCTACTCCTGTTGGGGTTGTGCCACCTATGGCCTCCAGTTTTAATTCTACACACTTGCCTCACCTCTCTTCACCTTCCCACAGCTGCCAGCCAGCGTCCCTCAGGAGGCCCAGTGCTTCCTATCCATGCTGGCAATATGGTGATCTGCTCCTTGGTCTGAGTAAGAGGGGGCACTGCCTAGGCAGCGAAAAATGCACCTCCCAAATGACTGATTCAGATGGCACACAGGGCTCAAGCCCCCTCATGTCCCCCCTCCTTATTCCCCTGGCTCCTTGGCACCTTGGGACTCTGGGACTTAAGGGCTAGAAATGCTGCCATAGTAATGCCTTTTGAAGTGGTCTTTTTAAGGGTCATGGTTGGAGTGCTAATATTTTGCTTCTTGAATTTTGAATCTTCTTTTGAGCCAATGCTATTTGACTGCATAGTTAGTCCTTTCTAGTTCAGGTTTTATTATTTTTAATCCTCACTGTTTTGTTCTGTTGATAACATTCTTGCACAATTTCAATAAATTGGAAGCTTGACTGGCTTTTGACTGGTTGGATGGACAAAGGAGCTGGTGGCAGGTATCAAAGTTAACGTTTGTAGACTTATATTCCAGGGTTTTGTAATTGTTTTGTTCTGATCCCACTTAAAGTAATGTCTCCTTGGACCAGGATATTGTTACACCGCTAATAATGCACACTATTCAACATTGAAAAATAACTTTGTGTTTTGCCCTTGGTTGCAAAACCTCCTGATTCAAATGAGAAGTTTTCTTGAAAAATTATTCTGCCGTCTTTTGAATGCCTTCTCTATTGATGTCACAGACACAGCACTTTTTGAGTTTCCAATTAAGCCTGAAGAAGTACTGAACTCAAGAAGACAATTGGATGGGGTCTCACCCTGCTGACCTGAACATTTCAGTTGTACTTCAGTGCCAGCTTGAAACCTCACACTCCTTTTTCCATTGGATGCTGTTTCAAATCAAAAACATCACTGTGGGTTCTCTTTATCTCTTATGCTGGAATTGGTAGCTTGAAAAATCATATAATGTAAACCTGCACTTTAAAACGTACACACACAACCACACACACAGAGAGACAAGAAACGGATAACCTGTTGACTCATCTAGTTTGTAAAATTGTTCAGAACAGACATTTGGTTGGAATGCACATTTAAGCACCTTCTAAAGCTCTTAGCCTTTTGGTGGGGACAAATGAAACTGCCATGAATGACTGATCTTTCTCCTCTGAAGAAAATGGCACTCACTTCATGTACAAGGATAACCTATAGAATGGTTGAAATGCTATTCAGTTTCTCTCAAGTTTTCATGTGATAATTAGGCTTGTATGCAAACACAGATACATGTCATGCTTCTGCTCTGCCCAGTGTGGAAAAACACATTACCAAACATGTTTCCAGAGCGCTGGGGGAACAAGTCATTAATGGAATGCACTGACTGCTTAATTTTGATTTGCACTATTTGTCTCTGGTTGGCTTACTCTTTCTGCAGAGACATATTTGAATCTCTTGGCCCACCTCTGAAAGCCACCAGCATCTATCAAGTTCCTCGGCATTCCATTTAAAAAGACCAACCTGGAATCTTTTTAGTTCACTAGTGCTTCAGTCTCTCCCCTTGCTACAGAATTACAAAAGAACCAGCTGGGGAGGATGTAATTGTTATTTCCTGGCTGTTCTGCAAAAAAGCAACCCTTCCCACCTGAAAAAACCAATACTGCATCATGGGGTATAGATGGCTACAACAAAACCTTCAGCCACAAACTCCAGACTCTGTGGTGGCATGAAATACAGATGTTAAAACATTCTTATAATGAGCTTATTTTGGAGGGCCCCCTCTCGTTCTCTGAGCTTGTATGCCAACTCTGTCCTTTCTAACAACCTTTGATCTCTGTACCTTCCTTCAGGAAGGTAAGATTGGCCATGGCCCATACTAAGACCTTTTTTTGGTGATGGCAGTGGTGGCAGCTGCTGTTCTTTTCAAGAATGGAGGTGCCAAGTGTGGTACACACTGATTAATACTACTTTAGGAAAGCCTTTAAGTCATTGCTAAAGTGAAGGGCTTTCTGCTGACTCTTGAATTTATTATGGGCAACACAGGAGGAGGAGAAGAATTGGGATTTGAACCCCATTTTTCTCTATTCTTAAGGAGTCTCAAAGCAGCTAACAATCACCTTTCTCTTTCCACAACATACACCTTGTGAGGCAGGTGAGACTGAGAGAGTTCTGAGATAATTGTGATTGGCCCAAGGTCACCCAGCAGGCTTCGTGTGGAGGGGCTGGGAATTGAACCTGGTTCTCCAGATTAGAATCCACCACTCTTAACCACTACACCATTCTCGGGTTTTGGATTAATATATGTGGCATGCATTTATTGGTATCTTGATTGAAGTTAAAAGGAGGACATTTTCCTTTTCTGTTCTGTATCCACCCTGCTTTTAATTCCCTAGTCCTAACTTGGTTCTCAGAGTCTAGAACATCTATATTCTCAGGTTCCTCCATCATATGTTAATTCAAGCACCTGCATAGACCCTGATATGCAGGGCTTTGTCCCAGTGAGCACGGAACCTGTTCTTTCAAGGATGCATGGATGTGCACAGGGGTTCTATGCGGACATTTGAATGAATATTTTAGTTTGGGGGTAGGGTGTGACTACAGCAGTATTTCTGGATTTCTTCTGCTTTTGAACTGTTAATATGAACTAGGCCATTTGAAACTGAGGGCCAAAATAGACAATACATGTGACCTGAGTTGGGTTGGGAGCCCCAGACTGCAGATACACATAACATTGGAGACTAAAGTTCATAACAACATAAGAAAAAGCCTGCTGGATCAGACCAGAGTCCATCTAGTCCAGCACTCTGCTACTCGCAGTGGCCCACCAGAAACCCTTGGGAGTTCACATGCAGGAGGTGAAAGCAATGGCCTTCTGCTGCTGCTGCTGCTGCCGAGCACCTGGTCTGCTAAGGCATTTGCAATCTCAGATCAAGGAGGATCAAGATTGGTAGCCATAGTTCAACTTCTCCTCCATAAACCTGTCCAAGCCCCTTTTAACGCCATCCAGGTTAGCGGCCATCACCACCTCCTCCTGTGGCAGCATATTCCAAACACCAATCACGTGTTATGTGAAAAAATGTTTCCTTTTATTAGTCCTAATTCTTCCCCCCAGCATTTTCGATGTATGCCCCCTGGTTCTAGTATTGTGAGAAAGAGAGAAAGAGTTCCCTAGTACTCTGGGGTTCAATTTGTTTTGGAAACGTGGCAGGGGGAGGAGGAACTTCAGCTTTTAAAAATATTCACTGGTTCACATATAATTGAAATTGAACATTATAATAGTTTAAATTTACAACTGATCACTCTCTTATTTTGAAATATACATGAAGCAGAATGTACATTGTTGGGAATAGTTCATTATCTACACTCACAGTGTTTTCCCAGGGTGCTGTAATATAGAGAAACATTAACTGTTATGCTAAGTATGCAATAGTGGAGAGCTCTGCAAAGGTACAATTAACTGGAAAAAAAATCAAATGGTAACACATATGCTAATTCTGCTCTCTGTGTTGGAATCTCACAGTTTAGGATATGACAGGTGTTTCCCTTGTGGCATTATAAGGGAATTGGTGCCACGGACCCAGGTGAGAGCCATTTGTAATAATGTTTTTGAAGGTAATAGTTTGAGGAGTGCACTGAAAACACAGTGGAGCTGACAGAGCTAGATGGGTCACTTTTCTCTGACCCAGCCAATGATAACAGATACACAGAGACATAGCAAGGGGGGAAAGTACCTGGTACACCGGTGTGTCCTCCGCCCCATCCCACCCCAGAACGCCCCTGTCCCGCCCCGGAACATCCCCGCCACACCCCCACTGGGACGCATGTCCAGTGTGTCGCACCCCCCATCCCTTTGGAGCGATGCCTCTGCAGATACATCACCTCCCCCCATACTGCTTACAGTCACAATCAAGTCAGAAGGCCTCTGTGGTGCTGACCTTTCTCCCAGGGCTGTCTTGCCATATTGCACAACTACAGGTTGCCAATGTTATGCTACATGTTCCTTTCTGGCTGACACTTCTCTGGATCCCACCCCTCATCTCTGTTGAAGTAAGTCTTAAAATCTGGTCATTTATAGATTCTGTTCAATTTTACATGAGCAAAATGATGGTATAGCATTTTGAACAGGTTGACAGCAACACTTTTTGATATGACAGTGATTCATTTTGCAGCGATAAAAATAGGGATGTGTGAAAAGATCCAAAAATAGCTAATTAAGATTGATCGTGTGACACCAATTCCAAATGATTACTCACTGGGGGAAAAATAGTTATAAACATTTGCCAGAAATTCAGTTTGGAAAAGGGTGTGGGAGTGGAGGGAAAGACCCTAATGAATACAAAGTGTTGCTATTTATGCCTTTAAAAATATTGTGATGATGCACTTGTCTGACATGGAACTGGTCCAGCACTGACCAGATGTTTGGTAGCAGATGGTTCACATTAGTTGGACTTCATGTTTCAAATCTGAGAGGAGAACCTTAATATTTGAATGAGATGCTCCTTAATACAGTGCAAATGCATATTCACTGAAGCAGGTGTGCTTATTGAAGGGATGGGAGAGATCCTATGCATTGATAAGTTTGGTGACTGGACAATTGGTTGAATTGATTGGCGTATAGGAACTTTTGGGCTATGACCAGGATTCTTGCCTGCTCATCAAAAGAAATATTTCAACAAATGGAAAGTCACCAGCTTCAAGGAGTATTGTTGCATTTTGCGAAAAGAAACAAAAACAGAGGAGGGGAAAAAAATTGAACCCCAAACAGACTAGGTAAAAGTTAGAAGAGGTTAGAAAAGGAAAGGAAAAACTGTGGACAGAATTATCATGGTCAATTACAAAAAGCTAAAATCATGATCCAAAAGTTTTAATCAAATTACCTATATTAAAAAACTTGCATAAAAAACAACAATCTAGTATATAAAACCTGTTTAGCAAACTTGCACTTGTATACAAAGAGATGTCACACAGTTGCAAGCATTGTTCCTATGACTAGGTGCATTTCCAAATCACATAAAATACATGTAAGCCAAACAAAATCAAATGTGTTTGGGCCATGAGACCATTCTCAGTGGTTTAAAACTTTATCATACATACTATTTAGGTTTTTTTTGTTTTGTTAAAATGACAAGCCTGATCAAGGCACTAAACATCCTAAAAATAAGAAAAGGAAAAAGAAAATAATGGATTTAGATTAATTATTGTGTAAGTATTTTAAAATTAAAATATAATTCTTCAGGTTATGACCTAAAGTTATTAAAATTACTCACATCTGCCAGATGTACAAATTCTGCCCCCGTATTTTAAATGAAAAAAACCAGTGACACATAAACATTGTGGATTTTTTTTGTACAAAAATCTTACTGTGTAACGTTAATCTGAATCTGACACACACCAATATTAATGGCTGCCAGTCTGTCTGGATCCATTCTTCTGTAACCAGACTTCTGTGGTTAGTTCAGCAATTGAATTTCAGAGGCTCAGCTGCATAGACTGATATAGATTAGTGCTTGTATCCTAGGATTTACATTCATGTAATATTCCCAGCATGACCTTTTTAATCTGCTAATACTGTAATCTTCTACTTCAGCTACCAGAGTTCTTGTCAGTATTCCACAAAAGTTGCTCTTGGCCTGGTTAGGAGAATAAAGTAGCAGAGATGGTAGAACGGACATAAAAGGGCATTCTCAGACTGAACGTCCTTTGGCAACACCCCTGGAACGCCCTCCGGAATGCTGGTGCAGCCTCCTGTGGCATAGGAACAATAGTACTGAAGAACACTTCATAGTTCCTGTGTCAAAGTTCCCCACCACTGGGGTAAGTCCCTTAAGGCCAGTGTCCATGCCACTTTGGATGTCACTGGTGGCATGAGCACTGGAGCAATCCTTTCACTGCTTCTAATGTGGCTTTGCAGCCCACCCCTTGGATTGCACAAGTAGTCTCTAGACTCAGTGCTTCCATTACAACAATTAAAATACAACACTTGCAATTGTTCAGAAGACACACGAACACAGATTTTACAGTGCACAAGTGCAGTAGGACTGTGATAGCCTGTAATATCCAGATATCCTTGACACAAAGGCGGATTCCGCATGGGCCAAAAACAGTGGGGTGAAAATAGTGTGAAAATGATGTGAAATGTTTTACACTGTTTTAAACCATTTTACACTGTTTTCACACCATTTTCACACAGCTGTTTTTGGCCCACGCGGGATCCTCCAAAGATGTCGAGCAGTTCTATCTTATGCACATAAGTTTTTATCTCACTGGAATCCCTTCTACTGCAAGTTGTGTTAGGAAAAATAGACCAGCTCTGAGAATTAAGCAGTAAATAATAATTCTGTGGCAAAGTTTCAGAGTACCAAAGTGGATAATGCTGAAGAGGAATCTGTGAGAAAGGACTCTATAGATTAAGGTTGTTCCAAATGTCGCTCTGGGCTCTGTCATTTTCTTCTCATGGAAGGCATGAATTATGGGGTGTCATGAACGTTTCACACTTTAAATTGCACCATACTGCACAAAGCCAATCTATTTCCAAGATTAATGCCACATGTCTGCTGCTTTCTTGTTCAATTGTATTTTACATTCACACACAAACATTGTTATTTACATATTTTTCTGAGCAATATAAGCCACAAAGCTTCTGATATAAATCAAACCCTTTCAGAGCTGCACAGACAACGATCAAATCTAATGCTCTGATATCAATCTTGTATTCCCTTCTGTGTTGCTAATTCTTCTATATTCCTTCCTCTGTGAAGAAGGAAAAAGCCTGATAGAGAATTCAATGCTTATTTTGTGCTGCTTTTGATTTAACCAACTGGTTTGCAGTCTGAAAAAAGCAACATTCCTTAAAGATAATCTTCCTGCCTGGTTCAGCTGTTCAAGTAGCCAGTAA
Organism: Sphaerodactylus townsendi; assembly: GCF_021028975.2. Taxonomy (NCBI): domain Eukaryota; kingdom Metazoa; phylum Chordata; class Lepidosauria; order Squamata; family Sphaerodactylidae; genus Sphaerodactylus; species Sphaerodactylus townsendi. The sequence goes on along the minus strand of NC_059426.1, from coordinate 40,689,657 downwards.
AGAGTCTAATGCACCGATGGGCCATCTTAGATTCTGCCTCAGAGGATTAGTTTGTCTGTTTATTCCTGGAACTCGTTTTGAGCTCAGACAGCAAGGCTTCTGAGACAGGAAACTAAACCTGATGGTAAGGTATCTTACTCCCTTACCACTTATCGGTATCTCTCTTTTTTAATTACAGAGATGTTTACTACATTAAAACGAAAGTCTGGACCCAAGAGTTTAACCATCTCATAAAACTGTAGCCATGATTTGATTTAGCTTCAGCAGTGTTAGCATAGAGATTGATATTTATATATGAAAGTGGCTGAACAGACAGTCACCAAAGCAGTTTATTTTGAAGTTGCTTTTAAAATAGTGAGACATTGTCAGGTAGCCCCATATGTTTTGCAATTCACTGCTAACTTTGAATGCATGTCTTTAAACTGCAATAAGTGTAGCCAGATCTTAATGAAAAACTCTAATCTTCTGGGAAAGTAAATTAGCATAATCTGTTTTTAATCTGTTTTACAACTAATTCAGCTATGGAACATGGATTTTATTGTTTCACTGAAGGGAGCTTCAAAAGGTATTCAGGTATCTTCCCAACAAGTGATACAATTCCTCTATTGGAAAAGCTGCCACAGCCTTCTGCCACACACTTCATGCCATATGTAGTATGGGATGCTAATACACCAAGGACATAGGTAAGTGGGAGGTTCCTGGGTTCAAACCCCCCATTACATGTCTGAAGCTCTGCCCCCCGTTTGTGGGTTTTTTGTATTGTTGTGTTTTTTTCCAGTTTTTGGCCTGAAGGGGATGCAGCTTTTAGGCTACCAGCACCACAATTTCAGGGATATTTTGGGAGGCACTTCTGATGATACCACCCAGGTTTGGTGAGGTTTGGTTCAGGGGGTCCAAAGTTATGAACTCCAAAAGGGAGTGTCCCATCCCCCATTGTTTCCAATGGGTGCTAATAGAAGATGGGGTCTACACCTTTGAGGGTCCCACAAATCATATGGACCAACCACTAGAATCCTCCAAACTTCCCAAGCAGTCCTGCCTGATATATCAGGAGACTCTCCTTAAGACCCTGAAAGTTTGGTGCTGCTAGCTTAAGACCCTGAAAGTTTGGTGCTGCTAGCTTAACAATTGCACCCCTGACAGCAGACACCCCCCAAATTTCCCCAGATTCTCCTTTTAAATCCACCCCCTTCGGCATGGATTTAAAGGGAGAATCTGAGGTCCCCAGTTTAAACATTGAAAGTGATGCTGTTTGAGGGCAGTGTGGGAGAATCCACCCCAAAACAGCATCACTTTCAATGTTGTTTTAACTGGGGACCCCAGATTCTCCCTTTAAGGTGAATTTAAAAGGAGAATTTGGGCTCTTTAGTTGAAACACCATTGAAAGTGATGCTGTTTGGGGGTAGATTCCAGCATCACCATGGCTGCCTATTGGGGGGTGCAAAACTCAGATTTTGCACCAGGTTCCATTTTCCCTAGCTACACCTCTGCCTGGAGGGGAGGGCAGAAGGGACTGCTGGCTGCCAGCTGGGAGTCCAGCCAGTAGGGGCAGGGCAGGGCAGCGGAGTCTGCCATTCTCAGCCTGGGAGAGCTGCATTTATAAGCACTGAGGCTGGGGGCGGGGCTTGGGGAGGCGTGGCCACACCCACAGGAGTGGATGGGGCGTGGCCTTACCCCCCAAACCCACCCCATAAAATCTATACCTACATCACTGCTGACACCTATATATGGGTAAGCATGAGGTGGGACATTTTGTGGGCAGAAATCATATGAATTAGGTTGCCATGCCTACAAAGCCTTCCCATAGAGTGTTTGTGTTACACAGAGTAATAGGTGTGTGCTTACCCATAAGAACATAAGAACATAAGAACTAGCCTGCTGGATCAGACCAGAGTCTATCTAGTCCAGCATTCTGCTACTCGCAGTGGCCCACCAGGTGCCTTTGGAAGCTCACATGCAGGATGTGAAAGCAATGGCCTTCTGCTGCTGCTGCTCCTGAGCACCAGGTCTGCTAAGGCATTTGCAATCTCAGATCAAGGAGGATCAAGATTGGTAGCCATAGATCAACTTCTCCATAAATCTGTCCAAGCCCTTTTAAAAGCTATCCAGGTTAGTGGCCATAACCACCTCCTGTGGCAGCATATTCCAAACACCAATCACACGTTGTGTGAAGAAGTGTTTTCTGTGATTAGTCCTAATTCTTCCCCCCAGCATTTTCAATGAATGCCCCCTGGTTCTAGTATTGTGAGAAAGAGAGAAAAATTTCTCTCTGTCAACATTTTCTACCCCATGCATAATTTTATAGACTTCAATCATATCCCCCCCTCAGACATCTCCTTTCCAAACTAAAGAGCCCCAAACGCTGCAGCCTCTCCTCATAAGGAAGGTGCTCCAATCCTTCAATCATCCTCGTTGCCCTTCTCTGCACTTTTTCTATCTCTTCGATATCCTTTTTGAGATGTGGCGACCAGAACTGAACACAGTAAAATGTAAAAACCCATGGTACCCGTGTAGAAAGTACTCCAACCTGGTCAATGGGAACCAGAAATTTGATATACATAATAAATACAACTGCCTGTTAGAATATTAAAAATGACCTTTTTTGCTTCTCAAGACTTGGGGTATGAAAATTTGGGCTTGTAACAGTGGTTAGCACCTCAGGACAGAATATACTACAGCAATGATCTTTTGTATGAGCATGAGCTTTTGCTGCTCATGGATGTCATCAAGCCCTCCAATGTGTTTCCTGCTGTGTACTTTCTTCTTTCTTAAAGCCACTCTTCCCCAAAGAAAGGACCAGTCTTGTATTTATTCCATCTCCCTGGATCACGAAATACCTCAGAAGAGCCCTGGCGGCATCACCTTTGTGGCTGATTGGAGCATTTCAAAACAGTTGTCTCCTTCATAGGGTTACACTTAATTTGGCACCTTCCAACACGGGAAAAAATGGTCAAATTTCACAATGGACAGATGTAAGTAGCAGGATCCCTCGGGGATCTGTATTGGGACTGGTGGTTTTCAACTTGTTCATAAATGACATGGAATTATTTAAATAAATTGCTGGCAAGCAGAGGCAGGATAATGCTATTGTGGGCTTCCTTGAGGTAGCTGACTGGCTGTGTGAACAGAATGCTGGACTAGATGGGCCTTTGGTCTTAAACAGCATGACTCTTCTTATGTGCCTAACATTTTATGATTTGTCCCAGCTCCATGGCAGTTGTTTTGTAGTGATGTCTACCATCTGTTTTCAAATTACAAAAGTGCCCATGTTCCATAAGATTGCTAAAGCATAGCTGGCACTCTGGTCTTGATCTCGAGGCAAGCAACTGTATCACCTGACATTATATTTGGTGTACCAAAGATCCAGGGACGTAGGTATAGATTTTTTATGGGGGGGCTTCGGGGAATGGGGCCATGCCTCCACCCGCCTCTGGGGGCGTGACCATGCCTTCCCAAGCCCCGCCCCAGCCTTGGTACTTATAAAAGCAGCTCTCCGAGGCCCGGGACAGCAGTCTCCCCTCCCCCACCCTCCACCAGCTGGGCTTCCAGCCGGCAGCCAGCAGCCCCTTCTGCCCTCCCCATAACTTTTCTTTATCTTTATTAACCTTTAATAGGCATAGAACCTCCCCATAACTTTAAACCCTCTTTAAACCCCCTGGACAAAACTTCACAAAACCTGGGTGGTATCAGTAGGAGACCCTCCTGATGATACCACCCAGGTTTGGTGAGGTTTGGTTTAAGGGGTCCAAAATTATGGACCCTCAAAGGTGTAGCCTCCATCTCCTATTAACTCCCATTGGAAACAATGGGGGATGGGGCACCCCCTTTGGGAGTCCATAACTTTGGACCCCTAAACCAAACGTCACCAAACCTGGGTAGTATCATCAGGACAGTTTCCCCAAACATCCCTGAAATTTTGGTGCTACTAGCCTAAAAAGTGACCCCCTGCAGGCCAAAAACAAAAAACCCACTTAAAATATTTTTAAAAACCACAAACAGGGGGCGGAGCTTTGGACATGTAATGGTGGATTTGCAATCCAGTAAATACTGATGACCCATTTTTAAATCTTGCTCAGCCATTGAACTCCTTAAGTGATTTGGCTGTGTATTTATGCAAAAACAAATGGAAAATGTGAACTAAAAGGGAGCTAGGTGTTAACGTGACAAAATAAAATTGAAGTAGTAATGAATGTACAAATTCTGTATGTTTCATTGTTTCCAAAATGCCTGGCAGCAAGTACAAGATTGTGGGAGGGAGAGAGGCAGGAGAGATCAGCAGAATTAAACTGACACAAAACTTTCCAGTAATCAAAATCAAACAGATTTTGCAACAGAAGAGAATTATGCTGGTAGGTCTTTTCCCTCTGTATCCATCAATCATTGCTAGCTCAGTAGCTTGGGGATAGCTTTTCTCAGTACTGTAATGTTCATTTATGTTTATGTTTTTAAAAAGATTGACAAGCCTTTATTTTCAATTCCTATAAAACTGTGACCCATTCTCCCATCTGTCTGGAAATTTGTAAGGATAATCGGTTGAGTGGTGGGTAAAATCCTAGAGAACTACTTTGGAAGTCAATGGAAATCAAAGATGTTTCAACCAGAAATGTGTTCTGCCTTTAATTCCTTATAAAAATGGGCTACTTGACCAGGGTATTATGGTCCATTGCTAAGCATATTCCCCAAGGAGCTCCAATGTGTGTTCCATTGGTACCTGTAATAATATTGCTGTGCATTCTTTGTGGTGATTCATTCCTTTGTTGGGTTAATGGCTCAGAATAGTATGTTGATGTTGTCTCAGTGAGTGCCAATTGATCAAAAACAGGTTTCTGGTTCGGTTAAGTAAAGAATAGAGCTTGGAGAAGGTAAAGAAAGGGAAATGCATATCTATATAAAAAGTGCATGAAAAAACAGTTTGAGTTAATTTTATAGTATTATCTTCTATATCATGTCATCTAGCTTGTTTTGCAACTTAAACAACAGTTTCACAAAGAAAGGAGTTCTGCAAATAAAAGGCAATGTGCAACAACTGAAAAATCTCATTAAAACAAAGTTAATCAGATTATGTTGATTAATTATAAACCTTTAGTGCTTGCCTGGAAAATAAAATTACATATGGAAGTATCATTGTGAATTGTATTAGATTGGTCCCTAAATAGAAAAAAAAATCTGTTGATTCTCCAAAAACAGAAAAAGAATGGCATGGAAATATAAATTTGGTGTTGAAACTGGAGAATTGGTGTGTTTGAGAAAAAACAACAATCTACTGCTACCAAGTATAGAACAATGTAGATAGAAACTCTATAAGAAGACAGTTATTCTGTTGAGTCAAATATTTTACATAAAGGAATCTATTGTAATTGATGGAAAACAAATGATTTAAAGCCAGTGAGTGGCTAAACAAATAAAAGGCTAAGAAGAGTGTTTGCATGTTAATGCATGTAGTAAAAGACTAATGCATGTAGTAAAAGACAAACCCCAACCACTCCATTTTTTTCCTTCATTATTTTCGCTGAGGACTCAAGGACTATCTAAATGTGCTTAAGGGACTGCCTAGCAGAAGATGGTGACAGGCCCTGCAATTGAGCCCTTCTCAGATAAACTGCTTTATGTCAGCAGCTCTGTATCAGGGCTGTGATGCTGTAGGAAGGAAATGGATCCATTTGCCTCAAGCATAATTTGTCGTCCAGTCATTCTTAATTAGATGAGAGGCAATTGCTGTACTGTCTGAAAGGTATCTGAAGTATATTTAACCGACCCCAGATTGGACCTCAGGTCTCCCCTGTTCTATAATACATTTATTTGTTGTAAGCCGCTCTGAGTCCCTCCCGCCAGTGGCGTTTCTGCCTAGGGACAGGGGGTACCCTATGTCCCCGGGCGGCCCCCATTTGGTCACGTGGGGGGGGCGCCACCATTTCAGGGTTGTTTGTGTGATTTTTAAATTTTTTAGTGTTTTTCACGTTTTGGCCTGCAGGGGGCGCATTTTTAAGGCTAGCAACACCCAATTGTCAGGGTATCATCCAGAGACTGTCCTGATGATACCACCCAGGTTTGGGTGAGGTTTGGTTCAGGGGAAGCAAAGTTATGGACCCCCAAAGAGGGTGCCCCCACGCCCATTGGTTTCAATGGGAGCTAACAGTAGATGGGGGTGGGGGGGGGTGGGGGGGGGGGGGGGTGGGGGGGGGGGGGGGTGGGGGGGGGGGGGGGTGGGGGGGGGGGGGGGTGGGGGGGGGGGCGGGGGGGCGGGGGGGGGCGGGGGGGAGGGGGGGGGTGGGGGGGGGGGGGGATGGGGGGCGGGGGGGGTGGGTGGGGGGGGGGGGGGCGGGGGGGGGAGGTGGGGGGGAGGGGTGGAGGGGGGGGGGGGGGGTGGGGGGGGGGGGGGGGGGGGGGGGGGGGGGGGTTTGGGGGGGGGGGGAGGTGGGGGGGGGGGGGGTTGGGGGGGGGGGGGGGTGGGGGGGGGGGGGGGTGGGGGGGGGGGGGGGTGGGGGGGGGGGGGGGTGGGGGGGGGGGGGGGTGGGGGGGGGGGGGGGTGGGGGGGGGGGGGGGTGGGGGGGGGGGGGGGTGGGGGGGGGGGGGGGTGGGGGGGGGGGGGGGTGGGGGGGGGGGGGGGTGGGGGGGGGGGGGGGTGGGGGGGGGGGGGGGTGGGGGGGGGGGGGGGTGGGGGGGGGGGGGGGTGGGGGGGGGGGGGGGTGGGGGGGGGGGGGGGTGGGGGGGGGGGGGGGTGGGGGGGGGGGGGGGTGGGGGGGGGGGGGGGTGGGGGGGGGGGGGGGTGGGGGGGGGGGGGGGTGGGGGGGGGGGGGGGTGGGGGGGGGGGGGGGTGGGGGGGGGGGGGGGTGGGGGGGGGGGGGGGTGGGGGGGGGGGGGGGTGGGGGGGGGGGGGGGTGGGGGGGGGGGGGGGTGGGGGGGGGGGGGGGTGGGGGGGGGGGGGGGTGGGGGGGGGGGGGGGTGGGGGGGGGGGGGGGTGGGGGGGGGGGGGGGTGGGGGGGGGGGGGGGTGGGGGGGGGGGGGGGTGGGGGGGGGGGGGGGTGGGGGGGGGGGGGGGTGGGGGGGGGGGGGGGTGGGGGGGGGGGGGGGTGGGGGGGGGGGGGGGTGGGGGGGGGGGGGGGTGGGGGGGGGGGGGGGTGGGGGGGGGGGGGGGTGGGGGGGGGGGGGGGTGGGGGGGGGGGGGGGTGGGGGGGGGGGGGGGTGGGGGGGGGGGGGGGTGGGGGGGGGGGGGGGTGGGGGGGGGGGGGGGTGGGGGGGGGGGGGGGTGGGGGGGGGGGGGGGTGGGGGGGGGGGGGGGTGGGGGGGGGGGGGGGTGGGGGGGGGGGGGGGTGGGGGGGGGGGGGGGTGGGGGGGGGGGGGGGTGGGGGGGGGGGGGGGTGGGGGGGGGGGGGGGTGGGGGGGGGGGGGGGTGGGGGGGGGGGGGGGTGGGGGGGGGGGGGGGTGGGGGGGGGGGGGGGTGGGGGGGGGGGGGGGTGGGGGGGGGGGGGGGTGGGGGGGGGGGGGGGTGGGGGGGGGGGGGGGTGGGGGGGGGGGGGGGTGGGGGGGGGGGGGGGTGGGGGGGGGGGGGGGTGGGGGGGGGGGGGGGTGGGGGGGGGGGGGGGTGGGGGGGGGGGGGGGTGGGGGGGGGGGGGGGTGGGGGGGGGGGGGGGTGGGGGGGGGGGGGGGTGGGGGGGGGGGGGGGTGGGGGGGGGGGGGGGTGGGGGGGGGGGGGGGTGGGGGGGGGGGGGGGTGGGGGGGGGGGGGGGTGGGGGGGGGGGGGGGTGGGGGGGGGGGGGGGTGGGGGGGGGGGGGGGTGGGGGGGGGGGGGGGTGGGGGGGGGGGGGGGTGGGGGGGGGGGGGGGTGGGGGGGGGGGGGGGTGGGGGGGGGGGGGGGTGGGGGGGGGGGGGGGTGGGGGGGGGGGGGGGTGGGGGGGGGGGGGGGTGGGGGGGGGGGGGGGTGGGGGGGGGGGGGGGTGGGGGGGGGGGGGGGTGGGGGGGGGGGGGGGTGGGGGGGGGGGGGGGTGGGGGGGGGGGGGGGTGGGGGGGGGGGGGGGTGGGGGGGGGGGGGGGTGGGGGGGGGGGGGGGTGGGGGGGGGGGGGGGTGGGGGGGGGGGGGGGTGGGGGGGGGGGGGGGTGGGGGGGGGGGGGGGTGGGGGGGGGGGGGGGTGGGGGGGGGGGGGGGTGGGGGGGGGGGGGGGTGGGGGGGGGGGGGGGTGGGGGGGGGGGGGGGTGGGGGGGGGGGGGGGTGGGGGGGGGGGGGGGTGGGGGGGGGGGGGGGTGGGGGGGGGGGGGGGTGGGGGGGGGGGGGGGTGGGGGGGGGGGGGGGTGGGGGGGGGGGGGGGTGGGGGGGGGGGGGGGTGGGGGGGGGGGGGGGTGGGGGGGGGGGGGGGTGGGGGGGGGGGGGGGTGGGGGGGGGGGGGGGTGGGGGGGGGGGGGGGTGGGGGGGGGGGGGGGTGGGGGGGGGGGGGGGTGGGGGGGGGGGGGGGTGGGGGGGGGGGGGGGTGGGGGGGGGGGGGGGTGGGGGGGGGGGGGGGTGGGGGGGGGGGGGGGTGGGGGGGGGGGGGGGTGGGGGGGGGGGGGGGTGGGGGGGGGGGGGGGTGGGGGGGGGGGGGGGTGGGGGGGGGGGGGGGTGGGGGGGGGGGGGGGTGGGGGGGGGGGGGGGTGGGGGGGGGGGGGGGTGGGGGGGGGGGGGGGTGGGGGGGGGGGGGGGTGGGGGGGGGGGGGGGTGGGGGGGGGGGGGGGTGGGGGGGGGGGGGGGTGGGGGGGGGGGGGGGTGGGGGGGGGGGGGGGTGGGGGGGGGGGGGGGTGGGGGGGGGGGGGGGTGGGGGGGGGGGGGGGTGGGGGGGGGGGGGGGTGGGGGGGGGGGGGGGTGGGGGGGGGGGGGGGTGGGGGGGGGGGGGGGTGGGGGGGGGGGGGGGTGGGGGGGGGGGGGGGTGGGGGGGGGGGGGGGTGGGGGGGGGGGGGGGTGGGGGGGGGGGGGGGTGGGGGGGGGGGGGGGTGGGGGGGGGGGGGGGTGGGGGGGGGGGGGGGTGGGGGGGGGGGGGGGTGGGGGGGGGGGGGGGTGGGGGGGGGGGGGGGTGGGGGGGGGGGGGGGTGGGGGGGGGGGGGGGTGGGGGGGGGGGGGGGTGGGGGGGGGGGGGGGTGGGGGGGGGGGGGGGTGGGGGGGGGGGGGGGTGGGGGGGGGGGGGGGTGGGGGGGGGGGGGGGTGGGGGGGGGGGGGGGTGGGGGGGGGGGGGGGTGGGGGGGGGGGGGGGTGGGGGGGGGGGGGGGTGGGGGGGGGGGGGGGTGGGGGGGGGGGGGGGTGGGGGGGGGGGGGGGTGGGGGGGGGGGGGGGTGGGGGGGGGGGGGGGTGGGGGGGGGGGGGGGTGGGGGGGGGGGGGGGTGGGGGGGGGGGGGGGTGGGGGGGGGGGGGGGTGGGGGGGGGGGGGGGTGGGGGGGGGGGGGGGTGGGGGGGGGGGGGGGTGGGGGGGGGGGGGGGTGGGGGGGGGGGGGGGTGGGGGGGGGGGGGGGTGGGGGGGGGGGGGGGTGGGGGGGGGGGGGGGTGGGGGGGGGGGGGGGTGGGGGGGGGGGGGGGTGGGGGGGGGGGGGGGTGGGGGGGGGGGGGGGTGGGGGGGGGGGGGGGTGGGGGGGGGGGGGGGTGGGGGGGGGGGGGGGTGGGGGGGGGGGGGGGTGGGGGGGGGGGGGGGTGGGGGGGGGGGGGGGTGGGGGGGGGGGGGGGTGGGGGGGGGGGGGGGTGGGGGGGGGGGGGGGTGGGGGGGGGGGGGGGTGGGGGGGGGGGGGGGTGGGGGGGGGGGGGGGTGGGGGGGGGGGGGGGTGGGGGGGGGGGGGGGTGGGGGGGGGGGGGGGTGGGGGGGGGGGGGGGTGGGGGGGGGGGGGGGTGGGGGGGGGGGGGGGTGGGGGGGGGGGGGGGTGGGGGGGGGGGGGGGTGGGGGGGGGGGGGGGTGGGGGGGGGGGGGGGTGGGGGGGGGGGGGGGTGGGGGGGGGGGGGGGTGGGGGGGGGGGGGGGTGGGGGGGGGGGGGGGTGGGGGGGGGGGGGGGTGGGGGGGGGGGGGGGTGGGGGGGGGGGGGGGTGGGGGGGGGGGGGGGTGGGGGGGGGGGGGGGTGGGGGGGGGGGGGGGTGGGGGGGGGGGGGGGTGGGGGGGGGGGGGGGTGGGGGGGGGGGGGGGTGGGGGGGGGGGGGGGTGGGGGGGGGGGGGGGTGGGGGGGGGGGGGGGTGGGGGGGGGGGGGGGTGGGGGGGGGGGGGGGTGGGGGGGGGGGGGGGTGGGGGGGGGGGGGGGTGGGGGGGGGGGGGGGTGGGGGGGGGGGGGGGTGGGGGGGGGGGGGGGTGGGGGGGGGGGGGGGTGGGGGGGGGGGGGGGTGGGGGGGGGGGGGGGTGGGGGGGGGGGGGGGTGGGGGGGGGGGGGGGTGGGGGGGGGGGGGGGTGGGGGGGGGGGGGGGTGGGGGGGGGGGGGGGTGGGGGGGGGGGGGGGTGGGGGGGGGGGGGGGTGGGGGGGGGGGGGGGTGGGGGGGGGGGGGGGTGGGGGGGGGGGGGGGTGGGGGGGGGGGGGGGTGGGGGGGGGGGGGGGTGGGGGGGGGGGGGGGTGGGGGGGGGGGGGGGTGGGGGGGGGGGGGGGTGGGGGGGGGGGGGGGTGGGGGGGGGGGGGGGTGGGGGGGGGGGGGGGTGGGGGGGGGGGGGGGTGGGGGGGGGGGGGGGTGGGGGGGGGGGGGGGTGGGGGGGGGGGGGGGTGGGGGGGGGGGGGGGTGGGGGGGGGGGGGGGTGGGGGGGGGGGGGGGTGGGGGGGGGGGGGGGTGGGGGGGGGGGGGGGTGGGGGGGGGGGGGGGTGGGGGGGGGGGGGGGTGGGGGGGGGGGGGGGTGGGGGGGGGGGGGGGTGGGGGGGGGGGGGGGTGGGGGGGGGGGGGGGTGGGGGGGGGGGGGGGTGGGGGGGGGGGGGGGTGGGGGGGGGGGGGGGTGGGGGGGGGGGGGGGTGGGGGGGGGGGGGGGTGGGGGGGGGGGGGGGTGGGGGGGGGGGGGGGTGGGGGGGGGGGGGGGGGGGGGGGGGGGGGGGCGGGTGGGGGGGGGGGGGGGGGGGGGGGGGTGTGGGGGCGGTGGGCTGGGGGGGGGGGGGCTGGGGGGGGGGGGGGGGGGTGGGGGGTTTTGGGGGGGGGTGGGGGTGGGGTGGGGGGTGTGGGGGGGGGGGGGTGGGGGGGGGGGGGGTACTGATACCACCCAGGTTTTGTGAAGTTTGGTCCAGGGGGTCCAAAGCTATGGACTCCCAAAGGGAGTGCCCCATCCTCCATTGTTTTCAATGGAAGCTAATAGAAGATGAGGGCTACACTTTTGAGGGTCCATAACTTTGGACCCCCTGAACCAAACTTCACCAAACCTGGGTGGTATCATCAGGAGAGTCTCCTAAAGATACCCTGAAAGTTTGGTGCTTCTAGCTTAACAGTTGCACCCCTGACAGCAGGCACCCCCCATATTTCCCCAGATTCTCCTTTTAAATCCACCCCCTTCGGCATGGATTTAAAGGGAGAATCTGAGGTCCTCAGTTTAGAAGAAGAAGAAGAGTTTGGATTTATATCCTCCCTTTCTCTCCTGTAGGAGACTCTAAGGGGCTTACAATCTCCTTGCCCTTCCCCCTTCACAACAAACACCCTGTGAGGTGGGTGGGGCTGAGAGAGCTCCGAAAAGCTGTGACTAGCCCAAGGTCACCCAGCTGGCATGTGTGGGAGTGCACAGGCTAATCTGAATTCCCCAGTAAAGTCTTCACAGTTCAAATGGCAGAGCAGGGAAACCCGGTTCCTCCAGATTAGAATGCACCTACTCTTAACCACTACCCCACATTGATAGTGATGCTGTTTCAGGGTGGGGGATAATTCACCCCAAAACAGCATCACTTTCAATGTTGTTTAACTAGGGAGCCCAGATTCTCCCTTTAAGATGGATTTAAAAGGAGAATTTGGGCTCTCTAGTTTAAACACCATTGAAAGTGATGCTGTTTGGGGGTGGATTCCAGCATTACAGCAGCTGCCCTGGGGGGGGGGGTGCGCACAAAACTCAGATTTTGCACCCGGCTCCATTTTCCCTCTATGCCTCTGCCCAGAGGGGAGGGGCAGGGCAGGGCAGGGGAGTCTGCCATCCCCGACCTCGGAGAGCTGCTTTTATAAGCGCTAGGCCAGGGGCGAGGCTTGGGGAGGCATGGCCATGCCCTAGGGGCGGGTGGGGGTGTGGCCCCACCCCCGAACCTCCCCCCCATAAAAAATCTATACCTACGTCCCTGTGGGCAGCCCAATCTTCAGCCCAAGGTGGCCAGGGATAGTGCTGCTCTGGCACCACCCTGCCACCTCTAGAGGGCTTTCTAGTAACATTGGGAGGCAGAAACACCCCCCAACTCCACCACTGGAAAGGGCTTAATGGACTTATGCTACCCACTTGGGTGGCATAAGTTCAAGCCCCGAGCTGCAGTGCAACTGCAAGCATTCTTGCGGGGGGGGGGGAGCTGACTAATGTTATTTCCACCCCTGAGAATGTCCCAGGGTGCCCCTCGTTTTGGTGGTATCCCATTGGACACAAGCACAGCTTCATGGAGGCCCAGACCTCTGGGTTTCACCACTGTGGAGCTAACGGGTAGCCAGCTGACTGAGCCTTTGTCCCCTTCACTGGCAGGGGTGCCCCTTGGACGAGCTGAGGGAGCAAATGAATTGGTGCAACTTCACATTGCCTCCAAGATGCAACCTGCCCTCCCCCATTAGGATTGGGCCATTAACCATTTTGCCCTTTTGTAGAATGCCTGCTATTTTTGATGTATACTCACTTGCTGAAACTTCTTTCTACTTCCAGTCACTGAAAATACACACACTTCACTGAACATCAAGTTTCAGTTGTTTCTTCTAAATATAATTTTATAATATAAGTAGGGGTAGTTCATATCTTTTCCAAAAGCAGACTTGAAGTTTTCTTTTTCAGGGGCAACATTTCACAAGGAAAATTCTCAGAAAGATCTGCGTGAAACTTGTAAAGCTCCTTCCAGTTCTCCAAATTCTAGTGTCACATATGACATTTAGTTCACATATGAACTAAATGGAATGTAAAATAAATGTTATTTGACACTTCTAATGTATGCTCTAATTCACAGATGATGCTGTCCAAAATTGCTTCAAGAACGTTTCTTCTGAATAAAGCTGTTGGTTCTCCAGAGACTGTAGAACTTAATTTCCCAAACTCAGATTATTCATTTAATTTATTAATTTATTTATTGTTAAATCATTTCCATTTCATCCCTCTCCTCTGGTAACTGTGCCAAAAACCCCACGCCTTCTACTAAAATATGTGCTTCTTGATGAATTTTGGGTCACTGATATCTAAATAGTTTTATTTCTTCAAAATATCAGCAACAGGAGCTACCTCTGATTCAAGAGCTATTCCTTGTCTTTGTACTCTTGGAAGAACTGTGTGACAGAAGCTAGATAATAAAAAAGCATTAAAATAAGCAAGTGCCTTCCTTGTGATTGTGATTGGGCTTCATGTGTCATTTACCTGGAAGATGCTTTGTCAGTGGACAGCTAGCATTCTTATATGTACTCTGGTGTGGGTTTGGCTAAAAGCTGAATGAGTGGTGAATCCTATTAGTTATAATCTTTCACCTCAAAGGGCTAGCAGGAAAAACGCCACCCTAAAATATTAGTGTTTCAGTATAGCCAGCAGCAACATTAACCCCTGCAGGACTGAATGAATGGAAGCCACGGAGAGTATGCAGCAAGTTCATTTTGGGACATAATGCACATCTAAACACCTTTTATTTTTCCTGACATGGTAGAGCCATTATCAAATTCTTGACCTCTACAATCTTCCTAAAGAATGTTAGGATGCTTCAAGCTGCCAATTAGCAACTCAGCTAACTTTTTAAAGTTCAAATCCTCAAGAAACCTTTCTTGGATGTTAAATGTAACACTGTCTTTGGTGCAAATGACAAAATCATGATATTAACATGTTGTTCATGCTTAGAAGCTTCACGGATGACAGAATAACAAATGGCTTTTTCTGTCTCTGCAAGTCTGGAGTTCTCACACTACTTAATTCAATAAACACATTCAAACTCTCCCATGGCAGGTAATGAGCTTGTCCTTTCATTGTTCTGCCCTCCATTTGCTTCTCTGTGACTCTGATCAAATGGTCACAAGTAATTCTGTCCTAATGAGCTATAGTCTCAAGACTTTAAAGAATATTACCATTTGCAGATCACCTATCAGAATAACATCTCCTTGGAACAGAAGGCAACACCCAATGATCTTCCAAATATTTCTTTTCATTTTGTAGCTTATGTTAATATTTATTTTTGAATGTCATTGTATTCCATGTCCACCTGAAAGTGACAGCTGTAATTGCTTCCTCTCGCTGTGGTATATTTACTGTGTTTATATGTATGTAATGGAACAGTCTGCTCCTCCCCTGTTATCTGTGTGATTTGGTTTGGCCCCATTGGGTGGAGCTCTTGCTTTCAGTCTCCAATTCTTGCATGCCAGCTAAAGGTGAGAGTTGCCCCTTTTGTAAATAAAAAGCTGTTTTGAATCAGCTTGTTAAATGTCCCTGAGAACCAGTGCCTGAGTAAGTACTATAGCCCAGGGGAAATGGCAAGCTTTGTGTTCTATGCTCTTTTCATGTTCAGGAAGTTCAGTATATAGTTTACTTCATTTTTCACAAACGGTGAATACCCTTCGCTTTTGCCAGTGTACTGCATTGATTACACCTCCATTCAAGGAATAGCCAACTTGGAAAACAATATAGTGAACACAGGTGAAGCTGAGTTATACTGAGTCAGATCCTTGATCTGACAAGCTCAGTATTGTCTCATTGCAGCCTGGGCTGCCCCCCCCCCCCCCCGCTCTAGAAAGTGTACCAGACCCTCCTTGTGGGGGTCTTGGAGATGTAGATCAGATTATCAAATGCAAATTGTAGGCACATTCAGGGAAAAGAGAGAAGGTTTAACTCTTCAGTGTTCACTTGGTTTTGCTATGTGAAATCTACCTCCTGCTTGGTTATTAGAATTTTAAAGGTTTTTTTAAAGTACACATCTTTTCTCCTTTAAACTATTATTAGCAGAGTGGGAGATCCAGTTCTGAATAGTGAAACAGAGTAGGAGCTGAAAGAAAAAGTATTTTTTTATTTCTTGCCTGGTCTGCAAGTGAGAATTTTAGATACCCCTTAACTACTTTGGTTGCTTGCAGCTTTCTCCTACTTTTCCTTCTCCTACTTTTCCTTCCACACAATATTGTCCTTTTAAATAATTCAGTTGTCAGGTTTTTCCTATCCTTGCCATGCTCCATGGCAAAGGGGGAGGGGGGGTTCTGCCACCAATGCTAATATCCGAACATCCATGGATTATGCCAGTGTGGTGGAAATAACCTTTCATTTTCTAGCCTTGTGGGTTGGTGATAGCAGGAGAAAAAACTATGCTTCCTGCTGTGTATTCTGGGGGTGATCCCCTGAATGCAACTGGTTTATCCAAAGACTATATGCACTGCAGTCTCCCCTCTTTTCTATTGCTATCACCATCACATGTCCTGAAAACTCCAATTGAAGATGACAGACTGAAAACGTTTGGAGTGACAAAGCACAGAAACTGCCACTAGAAGAGGAAACTGACAATCCAGTCATGTGCATTAATTAAAAAACATTTTTATCTGTGCCCCCTCCATCTGCTGTCATGATGGGGCCATGGGGGGAGGGATAACCTGCTTTTGCTTATGCAGGTGCAGTGTTATCACTTCTATCTGAGGCCTTGGCGTTTTGTGGCCAGGAAGAGACTCCAGACTGGACAATGTGAACTGTCTGCTTCTCATGTGGGGGTGGGGATCTTACGCTCATATTATCAAGAGTCTGGTGCGCTTTTCGCCAGAACTCTCTTTCTATGTTCCTGACATGTCTTCAATAAAATCCTTGAACACATCAAGTGAATTATTGTCTGACGGGGATTTGACACCTGCACTTATTTGCCTATCAGAACAAGACTACCCAAATGTTTTTTTAATTTGGGGTGTTGTAGGAGTCTGGATATGTGGTCTAGCATAGCATTACCGACGTTTACGCCCAGCCTGTGGCTGGCATCTTCAGAGGATCTGGAGGATCCTCTTCTTGGGGAGGATCTTCAGTGAAGATGTGCCAGTTTTTCACAGATGCATGGCATAAACGTCAGGAGAGAATGCTGCTAGAACACGGCCATACAGCCCGGAAACCACACAGCACCCAAGTGATTCTGGCCGTGAAAGCCTTCGACAATACATTGTTTTTTTAATGTTTGAAAGGAAAAGAAATCAGTTGTTATTAGTGAAAGTATTATGGGAATGGTTAAAAAGGGGAATGTGTAAAAATGGTAAAGGTGAAGTTAATCCAAACACAGCAAGGAGAAGTGTTGATCTTGGTTGACTTTCTTATTTTAAAAAGAGCAAAGTGCGGATTTCGTTAGAGCTAGATTTTTATCTCAAATAAGACTCAATGAATCTGTTTGGATAAATCTGTCTCTGGGACATGGTGACATTATTGAAGATAAGTTTTTAAAAGCTGCTTTACAAGAGATTTTGGCTTCACAGTATTAATATTCCCAGAATATAACCAGTTAATGGCTAATATTTGGAATGTTTAGGAAAAGGGTCACTCAGTGAATCAGACGTAAACCTCTGGAGGTGGAAAGAGTAGTGTTGATTAAGAACAGCCTGAATCAGAGCCATTGCCTCAATAACTGTATGGTTTCCTTTCAATTTATTGACCTATAATATTCTATATAATGATGAAATTCCAAATACTGTGCATTAGAATGGATCCCAGGACTGAGGATCTTATTAAAAACTAATGTTTTTTGAAGATCTGATGTACACTGACAGTTTAGAGTTGTTCTCCCCAATTCCACAGTATGCTCGCCTTCAGCCTGTAATGTGTGATCAGCTGGCTTTCCCACAGAGAATGGTAACAATGGGACTAACTAAAACTGATCCTGTTCTGCTACCAGGTATGCAGAACTGTTTGTAGTAATTTACTTATAATTTTTTGGTGATTTTAATTTAAGTACTGGATTTTTTACACTGGGTCCGTTCTGATAAAACCCATTCTTTATTTCAACTTGGCTGGTGGCTGGTGGCTGGTGAAACTAAGGGCAGGGATTAATTCCAGGGATTAAGCCAGAACTCCACATTTTTATGTATAGAAAATGAAAACATAAACAAGACACTTGAGAGGATAGCTGTGTTGGTCTGTTGTAGAAAAGTATAACAGAAATCAAGTGGCAAGTTCAAAATTAACTGGTTTATAAACTAACTTAAAACATGGTTTCAGATCCTGATTTGATATATCCTTACTACCCATAGTTAGTGTGTATGACCAGGTGATGATCATGCTAACTATAATTTGTTTAATTCAAATAGTTAGATGGTGATTGTAGGGTAGGGGTTTATTAAAACACAACATTTATTTATGAATGATTATTTTATTTTATTATATTTCTACCCCACTCATCTCAGTTGAAGCTGGGCTTGTATTTAATTTAATTTATTATATTTGTAAGCTGTCCTTCTCCTTCTGGGCTTAGGGAGGCTTCCAACATTCCATAAAAATAGAATAATAATATGAATGGCTATACAATAATGATTAAAATCATATCAATATTTGTGACAACAATAATAATAGTCAACAATAATAGTCAAACATTAAAAATACAATGTCGACAAATATTCAATATATGCATTTCATTCCTTTGACTAAGATAGGGGAGCAATGGAACAGTAGGGGATTTGTGACTGATATACCGTATATACTCGTGTATAAGTTGACCCGCATATAAGTCGAGGCACCTAATTTTACCACAAAAAACTGGGAAAACTTATTGGCTCATGCATAAGTCGAGGATGAAAATGCAGCAGCTACTGGTAAATTCCAAAAATAAAAATAGATACCAATAAAACTACATTGAGGCATCAGTAGGTTAAATGTTTTTGAATATTTGTTTCAAAGAAAAACAGTAAACTAGCTCTGTAAGTGGAAAAGAGGGTCAACAAAAACAATATGGTCTCAACAATAACTTTAAAAGTACGAAAACCTTAGCTCAATCAGCAACCAAGCTAAAACACAAGAGTTAAAATCCTTCAAAACTGGACTTTTGGTCAGGGGAGGAATAGCGATAGTTAGCAGTAAATTTCTCAACATTTCAGAGAGCCTTTAGGAGATTTCCCTCCTGGATGATAGCTCACCCCAGTTTTGGTGAAGTTTGGTTCAAGGGGTCCAAAGTTATGGACTCTCAAAATGTAGCCTCTTTGGGGGTCCATAACTTTGGAACCCCTGAACCAAACTTGACCAAACTTGGGTGGTATCATCAGGAGAGTCTCTTGAAAAATCCCTGAAATGTTGGTGCTGCTAGTCTAAAAATGCGCCCCCTGGTGGCCAACAAAGTAAAAACCCTAAAATATTTTTTAAAATACACCTGACTCACGTATAAGTCGAGGGGGGCTTTTTCAGCACCAAAAATGTGCTGAAAAATTCGACTTATATGCGAGTATATATGGTAATTGTTCATTTAAAAAAATACCTGCTGAGTTGAGTAGTTAAGCCACAAAATCAGGAAATGGATAGTGGAAAATAATTGGTCTGTGTGAGAACCCACATGTGTTAATAGCAAACGGTGCTTCATTGCATGATTAGTGAAGCAGTCCTCCAAATGTCCATGAATGGGTTAAGAACCTAAGAACATAAGAACAAGCCAGCTGGATCAGACCAAAGTCCATCTAGTCCAGCTCTCTGCTACTCGCAGTGGCCCACCAGGTGCCTTTGGGAGCACACATGTAGGATGTGAACGCAATGGCCTTCTGTGGCTGTTGCTCCTGATCACCTGGTCTGTTAAGGCATTTGCAATCTCAGATCAAGGAGGATCAAGATTGGTAGCCATAAATCGACTTCTCCTCCATAAATCTGTCCAAGCCCCTTTTAAAGCTATCCAGGTTAGTGGCCATCAGCACCTCCTGTGGCAGCATATTCCAAACACCAATCACACGTTGCGTGAAGAAGTGTTTCCTTTTATTAGTCCTAATTCTTCCCCCCAGCATTTTCAATGAATGCCCCCTGGTTCTAGTATTGTGAGAAAGAGAGAAAAATTTCTCTCTGTCAACATTTTCTACCCCATGCATAATTTTGTAGACTTCAATCATATCCCCTGTCAGTCACTTCCTCTCCAAACTAAAGAGTCCCAAACGCTGCAGCCTCCTCATAGGGAAGGTTGCTCCCAGTCCCTCAATAATCCTTTTGTTGCCCTTCTCTGCACTTCTTCTTTTTTCTATCTCCCTCAATATCCTTTTTTTTTGAGATGCGGCGACTCAGAACTGGACACAGTACTCCAAGTGCGGTCGCACCACTGCTTTATATAAGGGCATGACAATCTTTGCAGTTTTATTATCAATTCCTTTTCTAATGATCCCCAGCATAGAGTTTGCCTTTTTTACAGCTGCCATGCATTGAGTTGACATTCCCATGGAACTATCAACTAAGACTCCTAAATCCCTTTCCTGGTCTGTGACTGATAGCACTGACCCCTGTAGCGTGTATGTGAAGTTTGGATTTTTTGGGTTGATGAACAGTTGAAGCAATAATGGAAAAATCAGCTCAATTGTTATGTGTCTGGTGCACAGAACATTAGCCAAACTAGTGGGTGTTCAAGCATCCCTGTTCTTATTCCCTTAGTTTCAAAACATACCCAGAGAAGGAAGAAGAAAAGGGGATCAAGGAACATCTAAAGCTTAGATCCCAAATGTTATAAGTAGTGGTGTGCATTTCAGGAGAAGCTGCATTTTAAAAGGTAGCAATTCAAAGGGAGCTAAAAGTGGATCCTGAATCTTGCTGAATTTTTTCAGCATTATTTGGGCTCCTTCAGATCCGCTACTATTAAAAAAAATTCCCCCTCATTTACCTGCTTGTTGCCTCTGCAGCCAGGAAAAGTATAGGGCTGTGGATGCTGCTTGGCGAAGCTGAGCTTTAAGCTTTGCGCAGAACTCCACCCCTGGGCTTGTAGGCAGGAGGCCCAGAGCTGAACGCTGGGCTCCGTGCCTGCTGGGGATGCCTCTGAAAGGTTGGTGCGTCAGTTAGGAGGGTTTTTGCCTGTGATCAAAACAAACCCTACTGAACAGATCTTAGGAGCAAATTGGTAGCCAGTAGTACCAGGGTCATGTGGTGCAGTAGCTGACTAGCAGTTTAGATGCAGCATTCTGCTCTAGCTACAACTTCTGAATATTCTTCAAGAGTAGACCCAAGTGGAACACATTGCAACAGTCTAGCCTAGGGCTGATTTTTCACAGTCAAAATGCCCTGTGGTAGATTTGGAAGCTTACTTTTCACGGCGCTTTTTGCCCTGCTTGTGACTCCCCTCGGCTTCCAGGTTCTTCCTGGGATTTGGCAGGGCTGACACATTATGCCCCAGCTGTTTCTTCACGAGCCTGGTGCTTTCCCGAGCTCTTCTGCAATAACTTCCACACATGTGCAGACAAGCTCCGTTTCCTACATTCTGGTTGGCTGAATCTCCCCACTATTCCCCCCACTCACTCTCACTATTTTAATTTTCAATGACTTTGAACACAAAACAGGCGGTGAGAATTGGTGCCCTTGCCCTCCCAACTAAAATTCTTACGTGTGCAAGAGAATCACCGACCTCCACCCCCCTCTGTCTGAAATCCTTGTGTGTACAGAGAATCGCTGTCCTCTATCCCCCTTTGTTTGAAATCCTTGTATGCTTGAGAGAATAGCTGTCCTCCACCCACCACTCCTTCCATGTTTTTTTCCACTGCAATGACAGCCGCGTCTCTTATTGACAGGGATTCTCTCACACACACAAGGATTTTACGCAGGGCGGGGAGGGCACTGATTCTCAGCGCCTGTTGATTGGTGGGGCAGGCCAGAGCAGCGAGGCGGGGAAAAAGGCTCCAGTTCTGCTGCCATGGAGTTTTTCATGGCAGTGGGACCCACCGGATTAACAAAGGAGCATTTCAAAAGAACCTCAAATTTGGCAGTTTTTGAAAGTCACGGAGCAAAGCCAATAATGTGGGGTGGCGCCAGGGCAACAACGTGAAAGACACATTGCAGGACCGGGAGCTGTGAAGAATTCCAGGCTGCAGAGGAGTATTCCCCTTGATAAGGTACAATTTGAGCATGAAAAATCAGCCTAGATGTAAAAAAGACCTGGATCAATGTGCTTAGAGCAGACTGAGGTAAGAAGGGGACAGCTGGTGTACCAACCTCCAAGCTCCACATATGCAGGGAGGCAGAAGGCACCAAGCTGAGCCCTGAGCTACTGGAGCAGAGCTCTGTGCTTGCTGCCTCTCCCAGCTCCAGTGGAAAGAGGAGCTGGGAGGCACCAAGAATTTTTTGGGTTTGGCTTTACCCTGTTTCCCCCCAAATAAGACCTACCTTGAAAATAAGCCCTAGCATGATTTTTTTGGGATTTTTGGAGGATGCTTGAAATATAAGCCCTACTCCAAAAATAAGCCCTCATTACAGATTCCCTCGCGCAGCTGATCTGGTCACGTGGGGGGTGCAAATTCATGAAAAAAAAAACAAGACATCCCCTGAAAATAAGCCCTACTGCATCTTTTGGAGCAAAAATTAATATAAGACCCTGGCGTATTTTGGGGGAAACACTGTAATAGACCTGAAATTGTTTGAAAAATAAAAAAAGCGGATATGGAAATTTATCTTTTTTGGGGTCTTTCAAAAATTTCTGGGACTATTAAATCCAAACCAGAATAATACTGAAAAAAAATCAGGTGCACACCCCCAGTTATAAATATATTTGAACCCATGTAGCCTCCTCACAACTTTCAAGTAAAGATTTGTTCTGAGGGTGATGTTTCATAGGAATGTGAATAACATTTAAGTTGGATTATATGTTAGCTGAAATTGCTTGGTTATTTTTAATGTGAAAATGCCTCAAAACAGAGATGAGCATTTGAAACATAAATAATCAGACTCCAACCTGAATATCGCCTGTCTGTTAACCTCAAAAGAGTGAATAATTTGAATGAAATTATCTCTCACATTTGGAAACACTCAAGGAGGTTTGAAAATCCTTGGTTAAAAAAAATCAGAAACCTTTATTAGGCATCAAGTATTTTGGTATCTTGCTCACTGACACTATTTTCTTTCAGCCAGAGAAAAACAGGGCAGCATGCATAGAGACCAGAAACGGGAAGAGGGAAGATCAAGAATCTGTTGGAATATACCTACCATCTAATTAGAATATTACCCAACACAAAACTCTCCTTGAATGGCATATATGATCACATTTTTTCCTTGGGAAAATCTCCTTATATCCTTTTTGGGGAAAATGAGGATGGAGGGAAGTAAAGCCTATGTCTTTTGTTGATTATCTCATGCCACTCCCCTGTTGTGTTGAGTTGTTTCCAAGTAACCCCATTGCCTCCTCAATGGATGCTCAGAAGTAAATTAAGTTGGACTAGAAACAAATTTAGCTAGACAGAGTTCATAGGAGTATGTAGGTATCAGTGCCAATAATCTTTTGCAGTTGAAAATAGCCTCCCCTCCATACATACTCAGTATCTCACAGGAAATGACAGAGAAAAATTCATCACCTATGTAGGCCTGGTGTGATGGACAGTAAAAGAGGATCCTCTTATCTTTTCTATCTGCAACTTGATGGGAAGGATTCCTTAGATGATGGCTACAGCTTCTGAAAATGTCATTCCAATTGGATGGAAACAAAAAAGATTAGAGCCAAAAATACATTGTGTTTTCATTGTGCTAGAATAGGGAAGTTTTATCAGCAGTAAATTTGGAAAGTGGATCCCTTGGGTGAGGGAGTACAGTCCATGGAAATTGCATTTTAGTGCAATCTTGGTGAAGTGTCACAGGTGGAAATGTGATTCCCATTAAAACCAATGCAGACAAATACCGAACACACATCATGAACAATATTAATAATGAACATAATGATCCCAATCCAAGCTCAAACTTTTTTTTGGCACATCCCTGCTCATAAACAGGAGTCCCATCTCATGCTTTGAATTTTGAATGTTTCAGTTTTTAGATCTCTGTGGTATCTAGAAAGTCATAATATATGGGGATAGCAAAAGGAATAAATAAGAAAATGAGAAACTCACTTAAGTTTCCCCTAGGCGTCTGTTAGATTTCATCATATAATTGCGCAGAGTGGGATGTACCACCATAAGCCATGGAATTATACAGGTTTTATAGCAATTTTGTTTCATCTCCTCAGGGAAAATGTTTAGGATTGGGTTTAAAGGTTAAAAAAAACCCCACATAGTAGTAAGAAAAAGCAATATTCTCCCACACGGAAGATGTCAGATTACGTTATCTTAAATGTGTGGAACATATTTATAGTAAAGTGCAGTAGAAAGGCAAAACAATACTTTCAAAACCAGTTTGCCTTTTATGATGGTGCAGGATCTCTAGGATGTTTTTAAAAATCAGCTGGAATAATAATAAGGTCAACATTAATGCTATTCACAGAGGACATGATAGTCATCTAATATCAATTTTGCACTTGTTTTGGGAAGACACTGAAATGTAAATTTAGGCACTATTCACAATGAACCATGACTGTTCCTTAGAGAATGAGCCTTGAAAATCTTTGGATGTATGCTCTTCTCTCCCTTCCCTACTCCCTTTTCTCATGCAAGCCTCAAAACCGAATTATTTCTGCTTTCAAAGCAAACTGTGGTTTGTTTAAAACATCAATTAGCTGCTTTTCTCCCTTGTTGAACTCAAGTTAGCTTGCAGAATAAATAAAACAATGATAAAAACACAATAAAAACACAAGCAAAACAAAAAAAAGTTATAGAAACACATAAAAGGTCACACTTTGAAAACTCCAGTTAGGACTTTCAATAAATAAAAACTGAATCAACTAAAATGCAGTCCTAAACAAAACTGCCTCCTGAAGCTGGGATTTAGAGATAAACTTACTGTAGACTTAGTTCCACCTGTGCAACTGGGCACATGGGGCAACAAGCACTCTCCAACGATTTTGGTCAACTGCGATGAATTCAACTTTGTCCCATGAGAAGTGAGCGCCTCTTTTAGGTCTTCTTTGAAGGTTTGGTTCCATGTCTTCCATGCTCTACCTTGCTTTCACTTGCTTTCACTCCAGATGGTATTCATCACATTGTGGTTTTTTGGGTAACGGTGATCTGGTAGGCATAGGATGGTGGTAAAAGCAGATGTGCTAACCCACACTTGATCTTGCACCCTGAAAGTTCTTCACTTTCAATCAACTGACAGCTGTCTGTGTCCATCTCTCTCTTTCCTCATTCTCTCTCTGCCCCCTCTGTCAAATGGAACACATCTCCTACTCTAAGCCCATAGGTATTAAGAACTATCTCATAAAAATTAGCTTCCTCTGGAGGGACATCTAAAGTTAAGAACACTAACGTTTTTCATTTTAGGTCCTGGCTCCTTTAGGCCACCTTTAGGCCACCCCATTCAGGTCAGACAGACAATTTCATATCAATACGAAACTCAACATTTTGTTTTAAATGTTAAATTGTACACAATATATTGTTTAGCTTTAGATAAATTAATGCATGACTTTCCATATAATCTCCTTTACAACCGTTATCTGTAGCAGATTTTTATAAACAAGCGCTGGCTGGAATCAAGACTAAAATATATTTCTTTCTATTATTTTTTTCTGTTATCATTTGGCCTTTCTCTCTTTTCTGAATCATATAACTGTCCTGTCCTGTTTAGCAAAAGGAAATAATCTCAACCAGAAGCAAAGACTGGCAATAGTTACTGGGCAGGTAATTATTTTTCATGAGATGATAGGTAAATGCCCATATACTTTGGTCAGCAGAGTCATAAACATTTATAATTAGACTACTAAGAAGCTTGTAAAGATCAAGCAGTTATGAGGCAAAGCAGTGTAGTAAAAGACACTGAAATGGATTAGTAGATAACAATACCTGAGGTGTCTTGCGAGCGGCTGGTTCCCAGCGCCAAACCCTAATATAAGTGCAAAGACAGTCATGCTGCATGCTAAATGGAGGTTTTTTCCCCCTCCCAATCCTTCCTGTGCAAAGAAATGCATCCATTCATAAATTCAAAAAGGGACCATAAATTTCATTTCAGGATGAATTGTTGTTGTATTCAGTTCTGATTATATTTTAAGCCAGATATATTTCTAAGGTTGCAAACAGCCTGGAGAAAAAAATGCTTAAAGGGATTCACCAGGTGATACTTATGTCCATGGTGTGAAAAACTTTAGCATCAAGCTTCTATTAGACAGGACATTTTGCTTTAGGTTTGCTAGCAATTTAAATGAAAAAGCAACTTAAATTTTGAACGATACTCCTCATATACCCAATGTTTTGAAGACTGTTCCCACCTCCAAAATAAAAGAACAAAGAAATGCTGCAAATAAATAGGCAAGGGGGAATTGAGTGAGCTCAGAAAATGGCGCAGAGGAGGAAGTTCAGGCAAGTAGAGAAGCATGGGAAAAGTAGTCTATAGATTGCGCAGGAACTGAAGACATTTTCAAAACATTTCAACTAGAGGCCAATTACCCATCCGACTCTGCCCTGCCCTTGCACTACTTCGGGGCAAAAGTCACGCCAGAAGTGCTCTCGCTTTCTGCCGGGAAAGCAGCAAGCACAGGAGGGGCAAGAGGAAGCACATCAGGACAAGAAATCTTGCCCTAACATGCTTCCTCTCTAGGCTGAGGAGGCGCGTTGGGACAATATTTTTTGCCCTGATGTGCTTCTTCTCCCAGCGCATGCCAGGGAGAGAGTGCGTTGGGATGAGATTTCTTGCCCAATGTGCTCCAGCTTCCAGGACCTGGCAACTGCCCTGTGGGTAATTGGTCAGAGAATTGATTTAAAAGAGGATTCATTTAAAACATTTTGAGGCTGGAAGTAAAACGTTTTGGGGTAAAAACAATGTGGAACTCCACGGAGGAACTCCTTGTGCATTCTTCCAGGGAATGAGCAAATGACCCTTTCCCATCTCATCAGCGCCTGTTCTTCTCCAGCGCCTGTCCAAAGGAGCCAGGCTGCACGGAAGGAGTTCGCACCCCAGCCGGGGGGGATCAGGGGGTTTTCCTGGGGAACCTGCAGAGAGCTCTTATGCCTCTCGGAGCCCTTTTGGGGAGGGCGTAGTGTAGTCAGGTTATGGGCACAGCCCCAGCAGGAGTCAGCACCGACTCCAGGCTGAAGGAGCTGGAGCCTCCCAGCCTCCCCTGGAGCCCCCCCCTTTACTTTGTGGGTAAGTCTCACAACAAGGGAAACGGTGGACTCTCCCTCTGTAGGGATGGAGCCATGACTCCAGCAGCACCGTAGGCAGGAGTGCTGGCATGCTGGCCTGGAACTGACGCCTTCTGTCGCACCTGCTCCCCCCATCCCCACTTCTGCCCTTCCCGTGAGTCAAGGAGGGTTCATGAAACCAGCGAACTTTGTTCAGCTCACAGCCACCAGGTGTCCCAGACAAAGGGATAATGGGGCCCTTGCCCCCAGGTCTGTGTGGATTAGGCTCCAGACACGGATCGCTTCCTCCCGCCTTGCATTTCAAGTCTTCCTGGGAAGGTGAGATCATGCGTATCACCTGATGATCTCCTCTCCGGTCTCCCGCTCTCTCCGGGCCTCACCGGCCCCATCCACCCCTTTGCCTTCTTGCCCCCAGAGAAACCCTAGAAGTAAAAGGTGTCAGGAACTAGCACTGCTGCAGAGTTGCCAGGGATCACGGACCCCCGCCAGGCCTCCCGCTGCATGAAGCTGCTTATCTCCACCGTGATGGAGATATCTCCCAGCTGTCTCGCCTCAGCTTCTTACGGGTGATCTCCAGCGTGCAATCTACTCCACTTACAATTTGGTGCCGAAAACCCAGGAATCCTCTAACCCTCCACCCTGGGCTTTACCGTCAGCTTGGGAAAGGGGTCAGCGGTACACCGCCCGGCTTTCGGATCGGTGCATCCAGGGACTCCATTTTCTCGGTAATACCGCCTGGCCCGGGCTGGATCTAGCGCTGATCCAGGGACCCTGAAGTTCTATGTGGATGAACACTCTCGTACCGGCGAAACAACGGTAAGTATGGTTGCTTTTCGGCAAAAAGCAGTGGGCTTGAAGTGGACACACAAGCACGCATGCGAAGGACTTGAAAATGCCGTTAGTGAAAAGCCGCAGGGTCTCCGAAGAAGAGGAGAGGGAGCTGCGCTAAATTGGGGCTTGGAGGAGGATTGAAGCCTCAATGTCCATGGTACCTAGAAAGGGGGACATTGGAATCTTAACTGATTGGGGAAAACATCGGGCTTGCGACTCCTCTGCATAGAGAGCCTCGCAACTGATGTCACTGCTACTGACGCATGAATGGAGGCAATTGTTTATGTCAGCTCTATCAGCCTGCAAGGGTCTATGCAGGTCTCTTGCCGTAGATCAGCCTCCTTTTGACCCTCTTCTAAAGCTTCAGTTTCACCCCCCTGAACTTTCTCTATCCACTTTCAAATTGGACGCCTTTGTCCTCCTTCTCACCTCCCTTGCTCCCTTGCTTCTTCTTCAAATCCTCCATAGCGGCTCGGCCACCTCCTCCCTTTGTTCGCTCTTTTAATTCTTTTTTTCTGTGAAGCTACCATTATCTCTTGTCGGCGCTTATCATTGTGAATGGCGCTGGTTTCAAAACCCTAGCAGAGCCGTGATGGTTAGCCACGATCTGCAAAAAAAGGGAAACCCCTGACAGAAGACGATGCCGACATCCCTCGCCATGTGCCCCAGCCCTCCATTACATTCGATCATGATTTAGCGAAGGGGAAGATGGCGCTGCACTCAGCGAAGTTGGCTCGAGTATCGCCCTCTCTAGGGTTATGCAACATTCTCACTCGAACTCCGCGAAGGCACGCGGGACGTGAGGAATCCCACCTCAGCCCCTATGCGTGAGAGGGCATGTTGGAAGCAGTCGCCTGAGGGAACTTCACTCTAATGGTTCCTGGGAGGACTGGAAAAAAACCACCTTTCAGATGCTCTTAAACCCCGCACAATCACGTGGGTTTGGGGAAAGTTTTGAGTACCTCTGCCAGCAGTGCATAAGCAGGAGGAGCAGCCTTCTGGCGGCGTGATACACCGCCAAGCACAGCTTATTAATGGGCGGTTTTGATGCAGGAGGCTTTCTCAAGCCAAACCCCTAATGCTGAGGATT
Source organism: Sphaerodactylus townsendi (assembly GCF_021028975.2). NCBI lineage: Eukaryota > Metazoa > Chordata > Lepidosauria > Squamata > Sphaerodactylidae > Sphaerodactylus > Sphaerodactylus townsendi. Next base: position 40,661,533 of record NC_059426.1, on the reverse strand, counting down.
GATTCCTGCCGGAGGCCACCTCTACGATCGCTTCTGAGGCAAGCATATATAAGGCATGCGACATGTGAAAAGTCCCCAACGCCGGACAACCCTGACCTAAAGCTTCTCTAGCATCCGCCGCAAAAGCCCCAAGAGCCCTATGCTGAATTTGTGAACAGGGCTCCAGGGAGGCCCTCAAGAGGCAGGGTTGACAACGAGGAGGTCCCAGGGCGCAACTCCTTAAGCCGTGCCTTTGGTACAGGAAATGCCTCCATTGGAGGCTTGCCGCAAAGCGGTCACAGGCCTTAGGAAAGCTGAACTCCCTGAACTCACGACATGCCTCTCAAAGCTTGCTAGGATATCGGTCTTTTCTTGCCCATCAAGCTTGTAAAGCCTTTCTAGCTTGAGCCCTCCTCCAAAGCTGCTGCATGAGACAGCCCCAGGTGGACAAGTGTTTCAATTGCAAACAAAACCAGGACATTTCCGTAAGGATTGTAGATCTGCTCATGGGGGGGGCTTCCACAGTCCTGAACTGTGAGGGGGGGGTCTCCCCCCCCAGGAGGGCGAAGACCCCCAGGGAGGTTCCTTAGGACCGGGTGCTCCCCAATGCCCGGGCTGGGAGGCCCGCACCCGGCATCTCCCTCAGCCCAGGAACCAAAGGTCCGGTGATTCCTCAAACCCTTTTCTTCCTCTTTCCCGAGCTCCCCCACGTATTTAGATCTTCGCTGCTCCAGCTCAGTATAGTGATCCCATCCCCACGGAGACCGTTGCGGTTGGTCTTGCCAAAAGTTTTCCTGCACTGGGCTGAGCAGGGATTGTTCGTCATCCCAGGGGTCATCGGCTCCAATTTGCAATTCAGGGAGCCATCCACATCCAGGTGGTGTGGACAAACATCCTGCAAGAGGGAACTGCCAAGTTCATCTGATCATCCTGCCTCTATAAGCCAGTTCACCGTAGTCTAAATTTCTAAGTTCAGCTAATCTAAATCTCGCTGCTTTGTCTCCTGCTTCTGCCCATCGTCTATACTTCCTGGCTCCTTTGCTGAAGCCCCTTTCTAGTTTTCCAAAGTCACCATGCCTCCTGGCTTTTAGTGCTACAGAGTGGCACGTTTTGATTTCAAAAAAATCTCTGGGTAGAGTCCATAACTCACTGAATTGCAACAGAAAGAAATGCTGACGGAAGAGAAATGCCAACATTCTGGCATCTCATGCCCAGTCCTGCCTCCCTACTTTAATCTGGAAGAGGACTTTCCGCCATTATGAACTCCCTTCCCTCAGAATAAATGCCCTATGGCCAAATTCTACAGGACAATGAGGCATGGAAAGGGGAAGGTGTCTCGCACAAATGGCTTTTAAGCCTCCAAAAGTCCTTCATGGAGAAAAAGCCCCTTGGCCTCCTCTCCTAAAGCTGTAGGGGAAGGTTCAAACCAGGATCTCCTATAGCCTTCTTGGAGCCTGTGCAAAGTCTCCTAAGCTCAAAGCTCCTCAGTAGGCAGCAAAATCATTAGTGCCCCTAGGAAGGGCAGAATCCCAGCCCCAGTATGGGAAGGTCCCAGCCTCTGCAAGAGGGTCCAGGAAGGTAAGCTCTCAGCAGGGTCCTGAAAGTGTGTGAGCTGTATTCTCAATGGAAATCCAGCACGTGTTTGCCTCTAAAGTCCTAGGGGTCTGGAGCCAGATTGGAATCCACATTGCCCATAGAGGACAAAAAAGCCTTTTGTGCAGTTCCCCCATTGACCCCCTACCTGACCTTTTCTTCCACAGCAACACGGGAGAGTACTGGTTGGTCCCCCCTCCCTTGGGGAGGGGGGGAAGATGCAAGAAACCTGGATGTTTTAAACTCGTGTCGCTTCCTCTTAGATATGGGGTCTCTAACTATAATAGCTCAATAAGGAAAATGGATTCCAGCTTTGGAAACACCTCCTACAGAATTGGAAACAAAAGATCTAACCCCTATTCCTTTTCTCAGCCCGGCTTTATATTAATAACTGAAATCTGCCTTCTAGTTTAAAATGCTCTCATGGAAAGCAAGATCTTCAGTCAAAATCATGCGAACCTCCTCATTGTACTTATATATGCTCTTGTGCTTCAATCTTAAAAATTTTCCTTTCTTTGAGTTATGTGTAAAAGCCAATGCCTTTGGAAAGGTTTCTACCCATTACAGCATCGGCTCTTTGAAAAGGAAACGCAGTCCCCTGTGGTAACTCCCTAGGGATGCCAGTGGAATCTCGCTTCCAAGCCACTTCCATCTTAGTTTCTTAAAGTCCCTCTAATTTTTTTCTCTAAATCTTTTCCTATGGATCAAAGAGCTATATTACGATATGACTATAATTGTGAATTGTTTAAGTTGCTTTACTAAAACCCACACTTTAGACGGTGATTTGAGATTGCTTTGCAAACAAGCACCCGACCTCATGGACCTTTCCTCATCCCCCCCAAGCTCTCTGGAGCCCTTCCTGTCTCCACCTTTGTGTTATGTGTTCTTAATCCCTTGAATGCTGCAAGCCGATCACTGGAATGAGCCAACGGCATCTTTAAGGAGATCTTGGCCAAACAAACGAAAGAAAGGGGAGTAGTCCCCCCCCCTATCGGCCTACGACCTGATCAAGGTCTCATCCAGCAGACCATATCCAAAGCACTATTCTCTATCAATCATTCAAAATTGCTCGCCCCCCAAACTAACTCAGCAAAGGCAAACCCCCCGGGGGAAAAAAGCCTTGCTTGTCTTTCTCTTCCACACAGGATTCCAACTCGATGGGACCAACTCAATCCCAGGGACGAGGAAAGCCGGCCCTATTGAGAGGGCATGATCGCCCCCCAGCCTGGGCCGAGGCAGGAGGGATCTCTCTGGAGCCAGCACACCTATTCTTCCACGGAGATCGCAGCCCTCGCTGGCCCCCCCCAGGGGAACAGCAGCCTGGGCCAGCTATGGCTCAGAGGTTGATGCTGTGTGTCGCTGCTCCTCATCTACAATCGCTATTCTCTCTCCCTCTCTGCCGCCCCCTGGCTGAAGCTTGGAGTTGCAGCCAGGGACATTCCTGATAGGTTAACCCTTGGAACTCTCCGCTGTTTTCAGCCGCTCGAATGTCGTTGAAACATGCCTTCTCTCACAGCTTTGCTCGTGAGAGTCACGGAACTTGCAATGCTAAAGACTATCAGTAGCTCTCCCTATGCTCTTGAGAAATCCATGGACTCTAACGCCATTGCTCCATAGCTTTGGTGGTCAAACAGCAAGAGCCATGCATTGGACAATTATGCAGCCACGGGCTGCCTCCCTCCCTTGCATCATCTAGCCTATGTATTGTTTATCAATGTTTATTGTTTCCATTTATGCCTTGCCCCATTTATGCCCTTTGGAGCCGACCTCCAAAGGAATCCTTAAGTACTGTAACCCAACTGATCGTTGAAGTTATTGCATGCCTTGATTTTAGAAGTTATGTCATTTGTTGTTGTTACATCTCCGATCATCTTTCTGCTGGGACTCTCTGCTGTCTCAGCTGCCTTACCATCGTCCTGCCTCAGGCTCCGCCCTGGGAGCCCAGGCGCCGCCGCCGCTCCGCCCCTCCCTTCGGCCCCTCTTGCCAGAGCGACGCGGTTGCCCTTCCCGAGGCAGAGTATGTTTCCCTCGCGACCTCCCTCGTGGGAGTCCCCGGACTTGTTTCCTGTAACGCCAAGACTATCGGCCGTTCTGGCCTGCGCCCTTACGAAGCCCATCAACTCCACCTCGACTGCTGTGGATGCTCTGGCCTCTGAGCAGCAAGAGCTTCATCAAGCGACCCTAGACAATCATGCCGCTATTGATTGTTTGCTATTGTTGATTCATATGAAAGTGCGTGAGTTTGCAAGATACTGTGTTGCTGTTCAAATTCTGCATTGGTTTAATTGTATGCCCTATTGTCGGAACTTGCCTTGCTCAATTTATCTCTAATATTGCCTGTAACGTGTGTAAGAAACCCTTTGACTTCCCCTTACATCGCAACCAAGTTCTCATGTTGCACAAGCAGCTCGATCAGCTCGGGCAGGGTGCTGTGGAGGCGAGCGTCCCCCTGAGTCATCCCAACCAATTCGGCTTCCTTCCTAAAACGTAAAAAAGGAGGAGATGTAGGGATGAGCCCGCTGACCCAGCAGCACCGTAGGCAGAGCGCTGGCATGCTGGCCCAACTACGGCCTTCTGGTCGCACCCGCTCCCCCATCCCCACCCCCCCGGTGAGTCACAGGTCATGAACTGCCTGGCTCACAGCCACCAGGTGTCCCAGACAAAGGGATAATGGGGCCCTTGCCCCCAGGTGTGGATTAGGCCCAGACACAGACGCTTCCTCCCGCACGTACCAGCCCGATAAGATCATGCATCACCTGATGATCTCCCGGCCTCCCGTTCTCCCGCTCTCCCGGCCTCCCGCCGATCCACCCCTTTGCCCGCCCCCAGAGAAACCCTAATAAAAGGTGTCAGGAACTAGCACGCGGCAGAGTTGCCAGGATCACGGACCCCCGCGCTCCCGCTGCTGGCTCTCTCCACCAGATGATATCTCCGCGTCTCGTCTCGTTCTTACGGTGACTCCGCATGCACAACTACATCCCTCCCCCTGCTCCTCCTTCCCACTGGGGCATACTGGCACTGCAACATGCTAGTCAAGAGAATATTTTCTTGCTCACAGTGATGAAGCACTCCCCCTTTCCTTATAGTCCCGCCCATCTGCCCAGCAGCAGCCGCCAATCAGGATAGCCCAACGCACGTACCACAGCTTTAGAGTGGGGATTCCTGGTGGCTGCTGCCTGAGCAATGTTTGAGGGGCAGAAGCTGCAGTGGGGGGCATGACCCCGCGCCCAAAATGTCCCGCAGCAAACAAACCCGGTGCGTATCTCCATCTTTTTTAAAGTGGGGAAAGGCCCAGAGACTCTCAGCTGTGCTGCATGATCTAATTAAGGTTGCCTGGTAACCTATACTAGCAATAATTGGCAACTGAGGGTGGAGGTTGGGCAGGGAGAGTGCACTTTGCACCTGTAAAGGCTGGAACTAGCTAAGGCCGGAAAATTCGTTCAAGATGGATGCTCTCTGAACAGGTTCTGTTGGGCTTGCACTGCCACAGTTGCTCTGGGTTCTGTTGACAATACTTAATTAAAGGGCTGTCACTGTAAGCGGAGGAAGAACAGGTGAGGAAACAAGAAGGGATACCTACATTATTACAAATTCCAGGCAACACTGCCTGAAAGCAGTGTTCTGTAAGTCTAATCAAATATGTCTCAGTTCTGTGTCCTTTCAGCAATATACTAAATTATTTTGGATCCCCCAGCTTTCCTTGAATATTTTTATGGGTTCTCTAATGAACAAGTGAGTTGTATGGTGATAGAATGGTGCATTGTGACTGTATTGTTGTATTTTGTAGAAAATATTCTGGTTACTGATCAGCCCAGTGAGAATTCTGTTAAGTAGTCTTGTGCCTTGTGAGAAATGGATTTTTACATCATTTATTTATTTATAAGTTTTTAATTATTTATAACTATTTCCTGTTATTCATATCTATTTATTACTAACTTGGCTATTTATTGCTATTTTATTACTATTTTTTATAAAAATTCTTCATATATTTTATATTTTAACATCAGAAGTTTTTTAAACTGTAAAGATGTTTTTGATCATTAATTAACATAGAATTATCCTTACTTACAGTATATTTATAACAATATTGGTTTGATTACACATATCTCCACATGAGCAAACCATAAGATTACTGATTTCTGATGAAGCTGTTTTGACAGCAAAATGGGTGAGCTCTGTATTTTTCCCTTCTACCACTTACCCGAGACTCATCTGCTTCCAACTACACATCAGAACACTGTATCTGTCCTGCTTTGAGACTGTTGCACCCTGACTTGAGTGTCCTTTACTCTCCAAGTATTTTTCGGGATTCTGCTGTGCTTGTCTGCTGGCTTGTACACATGTTAAGCATTGTCTTCATGTATTTTGTATATCATATGCTTTATGTTCAATCTATATCTATAAACGCGAAATACCACTGACTGACTGACTCACTGACTCATCAAAAGAACTCAGAAACCACAGAACCTACAAAGTTGAAATTTGGCACACCAGTTCATTATGTGGTTTAGGTTTAGGTGCTCACTAAGAAAGGATTTTTCAAAATATTCAGTTTTACTCGAGTTATTATACATTTACTATTTTAACTGCTCATCTCTTGGCCAGAGTCTAGCATGTAAAGACATTCTACAAGGGCAAACCAGCCCCTCAGTCCCTATGGAGCATGCTGGGTAATCGAACATTCTAAGGGTGACAGTTAAATACCACCAGCTTCAACAAACAGGCTGTAAAAAGCATGCTGAATGTCACCCTGAAGTGAACAGACAGGCTGTGAAAAAGTACTTCTCCACCCACCCTCACATTAAGAACACCACTACAGCCAAATACAATCAAAACAGATTACAAACCACACTATCACCTTGGACTACTAAACATTTGTCGGGGTTTGCATATGGATATCAGATAGATCATTGTGCCCGACGAACAAAGTTTACTGCTCTATAGGCCTCCGATCCACCCTATTGCTTGGTGTGGAGTCAGCTCTGGAAGTGGCCCGGGGATGAGTCCCCAGGAATGTGCTGCAGTGGTGGTCCAGTTCAGTTCCCAGTCCAGTTCCCTGCCCTTCAACCCTACCCTGAACCTCTTCCCAGCCTTCTCACTCATCAGCATCCAGTGGCAGGGGTGCGAGCGGTGCGAAGCCGCCGTTTTCAATACAAAGCATTGCTAAGCGAGATTTATGGAAAAAGCGGCGGACTTGGAGCCAATACTACGTCAAGCGAACGGCGACAGTGGCTCCAAAGGCAGCACTTCCACTCCCCCCATGTCCGGGCGACCTATCTGTCCTGTTTCCGCACGGCATAGATAACACCGACCCGACCCCTCTGGGACTGTTCGCATGAACGGTCCCAGAGGTCGACCTACCTGTCCTGCGGCCCTCTGGCATGTCGCTGAGGCCTGGGGACACGCCCCCTCTGCCCTGCGACTCCGGAGCAGTCGCGCAGGGTAGGGGGGCGTGTCCCCTGGCCTCGGTGATGTGCCGGAGGGCCACGCAGACAAGAGTAAACCTCTGGGACCGTTCATGCTTGAACAGATCCCAGAGGCCTGGTCGGCGATATCTATGCCCGTATGCGTCAAATGTTGCATAACTTGTCTGCATTGATGATGGCTATTGATGTATAAGCTGTACCTCTCTCAACTAATGTCTGCCTTCTGGGAATGTAGGCTTTCTGTTTTTATTAACACGCATGTTGTGCACAATAATATCTGTTGTTCACTTTATGTCATACAACCTTGTACTGTGACAATCTTCTGTCTATTCACTCTAACAGGCACCGATAGCATATCCAAACTCAAGTTTTCATCAAGACTATGACTTCTTAAGCCTATGTCAATCTGTAATCTCTTGACAGCTCAGTATATTTTATGTGTTTATTTATTAAGACTGCCTTGGATGCCTTTATGAGGACAGAAAGAAAGCGTATAAATTTTGTAAAATAAATTCAATTAAAAAATTATACCCTGCCTTTTCTTGTTGTTCAAGCTGGCTTATAGTAATGGTTTTTTAAAAGTCCAATGTAAATCAGAATAAAATAAGAGATAAATAAGAGATAAATAAAGAAAAATATGAATATGTGCTCATGCACATCTTTTTAGGGACTGTTTTTCAGTCTCCTTTACCTCTTATTACATTCCCAGTCCCAGAGGAAAGTAATAAAACTGTCACAAATGGAGTTTAAGTTAGTTTTGCTACTCTAATGAGGCTAATATAATAATTCTCAGCCAGAGTGTCCTCCATTATGCTGTCTTCTGTGCTCAAGAAGGAGAGGAATTCTTGCTCACAGGGGAAAATATTGGCCTGCTTCCTGGACTGATGTATAGATTTTTTGCTCAAACTCCATTTGAGACTCTGCATAACACATAAGTAAGCCTATGTCGTGCGACTCAAACAAGAACTCTTATTGGGGTAAATGTTCGTACTAGTGTTATTTGATTAGAAAACCACTTTCCTTGCCTATACTTTATTTCCCCCCCCCCATTATTAATATCTTTAGGGCTGAATTAGCTCACATATCTCATTCTGAATCATACTATAGAGGATATGCTCAATTGATCTGCAGAAATGGAGGTAGGGAGAGATAGGAGGAATTCCTCTTCAAAACTGAAGGAAATCCCAAGTTTGCAGAAAAATCTGACATTTTTAAAATTCCACCAGTGGTTTAAAAACTCCCAAAATATTAGAAGCAATGGCTATCAACCAATGGGCAAAGGTTGGAACAAGTTAGTAATTTCAAATATCTAGGAATGGTTCTTCATTCAAATGACTCTAAAATTGCACATAGTAATCACATGGCAGATATAGACGCTAGATTCATCTCTTCCATTCTAAAGCTTTTTTGTACCAAGGATACATTGTCCTGGAAGCCCTTAAACTATATCAAGCTAAAATGCTTTGACAACTACTATATGGCTCATTTTTGGGCCCCTCCGCCTCTTGCTTTGCCCCTCTTGAATGGACACAAGCTAAATTTGTGAGATCTGTGCTTCAGGTCCCAAATTGTATCTTAAGATTTGATGGTGAGATTGGAGCAAATAAGAATGAAGGCTTAAGTTGTATTTTGGCAGTTCATCAGCCATAACGCATGATGCATGATTTAAAACTGGAGCGCTGAACCGGCATCAGGGGTTCTGTGATGACAGAGGTGTTGTTTAATTATTTAACTACCAAAATGCAGAAATAAAAAAGGGAAATGTAATGTAAGTACATGCACATAGACACACACACAAATTCTGTTATCACTGTAAAGGATTCAATGGTGTTGATGGTGAAGTAACCTTGAGTGCATTCCACAGCCCGGGCGATGGGCCAGCTGCATCGGCGGAGACTTTATCTTTGCGCGGGAGATGAGGACTCCGTTCCCATGGGAAGCAGGAAGGGGGATGGGGTGAATGGTGTTATAACCTGTTAGCTTCTGTGGCGGGGAAGGGTCATTCCTGCCACTCGATGTCGTGAAGGCGGAGTTTCTAAGATGTCTTAATAAACGGACTTTTACATCCAAAAAGCCTTTTATTTCTGCTTCTATGGAATTCCTTACATTGTGGCAGGAATCCTACTTCATCTATATTCCTAGTGCGAGTGGACCTCTGGTGTTCTTGACGCATGGAGAGGTTGGAATGTTACCTACTTGCCGGAAGGTCGCGGTAGCCCCCAAAGAGGTGGCTCCGACCTTTTCCCTTCTGGATCTGGAGGAACCGGCGAGGAGAAACGGGCCTCGCTGGTGGCTCTTTCCCGTCACCTGCATATCAGCACGAAGTCTTCCTCCTTTGCTCCGTTGGAACGAGGGACGTGGACGACGACTCATGGGGACTTCCATGAGCCCGCTTTGGGGCGCTGTTGTCTATGGAATCGAGCGCCTGTGGATCCGGATCTCTACCCGTTTTCATGTGGATTACAAACCCTCAGATGCAACCTGTCATGGAGGAGGCGGGCCTGAAGCCACCTTTCATCGCGGCAACCCAGGAATCCATTGAGCGATTCCTGGACTTCGCCAGATTTTGGTGATGCTCCCAAAGAACCACTGTGGCACAGCACTGGGGCCCGATCCGAAGGATACTGGGACTAAACGCTGGGATTGGGAGGGGTATCCAGACCGGCTTCCTTCCAATCCGGACCCCCCCCTGATCCCGGGCCAGCTTAACGCGCACCTGAGGTGCCCCGGAGGAGCCACCCGGTGGCTTCACCGGTGTAGGCCTCCGATGTCTCGCTTACCAGACCCACGAAGAGTCCGAAGAAAGCCTGCACTCCAGCCGGATCTGTTCCCTCTCCCACTCGGAAGAGGAGACCTGGGATGAGGAAGTGGGGCGACTGCCGGATGCCCAAGAAGCATGGACCCGGGAACGTCAGCTATGGGAGGAGGAGCCGGGCACAGTTGCAGCAAAGGCTGGCGAAAGCCTGCAGAGGGACCGAGAGGCGGCAGCGCCAAAGAGATCCAGCTCGAGTTGGACCGTTGCCAAAGATGCGCATCAACGACAATATGCCCGGGAATCTGTCAGTCCATGATAAGAGTCCTGGAACACTCCAGACTGGATTTACAGCGGCTTAGCGTGAAAGCGTTCAGGCCCTCTTGCCCGCCAAAGAGTAGGGCTCACTGAAGCTCTTAAGCGGGATGAGCTGGCTAAATTGGAGCGAGAAAAAGCTGCTCTGCATGCGCACCAGGATGCATTGACTGGCAAGGAGAGGGAGCTGGCTGCGTTGGAGAGGGAGCTAAGGAGGCAACAGACCAGGAAGCCCCAAGTTGGAGTCTATGCTGTTACTGATCACGCCGGTGCCAGGAGGGGCCGCATTACCGCAGGTCCTGCCACCCAAGCGCTGGCGGCACCGGCATGGCCCCCGATTCCGGCCCCCCATTACAACAGCTGCCTGCCCAACCTGCTCAACCAGCGCAACCACCGCCCCAGCGAGCGCCAAAAGGCAGTGGAGCAGGGCTACTTCTCGGCCCCCGATACCAGCCCGTTTCGATGGGACCGCTTCCAAACTTCCCTACTTCGTTTTGCAACTCAATGCCCGCTTGGAAGACTATGATGATTTAGCATACCGGTCTGAGCGCGAAAAAATACGGGACATCGGCTCAGTCCTGGATGGGGCAGCAGCCGACTGGTTAAATTGACTCTTTTGGATTTGCAAGATGAAGACTCTGCGCCTGATGCCCGCATTCCTCCAAGCCTTAAAATGCGCTTCCGAGATCCAGTAGCCGAGAATGAAGCTATCCGCACCATCAAAACTATCAAGCAAGGCAACCGCCCGTTTGCAGAATTTGCCGATGAATTTAGATGCGGCGGCTGCTCGACTTCCTCCTGAGTGGCCTGGGCATGAAATCACCGAATACTTCTCGGATGCTGTAGGCTGACTATTTGCGTGAAAGCGGTGTTTTTTTAATTCGGGTTCCTCGTACTGTTGCAGATTGGATCCAGTTAGGGTCCCAGGTGGCGTCTCGTTTGGAATCTGCTTCGTGCCGGAGGCCTTACGCCCCAAATTACCACTGTGCCCGCCAAGCCAAAGCCAGCCGCCCCTACCGAAACCACCTCTGAACGAGTCGCCGATAAGCTGAAGTTGTGTCTTTTCTGAGGAGGGGCCAGGTCGTACAGCCGCCAACTGTCCCCAGAAACGAAAACCAACAGCTCCAGCTTCGCGGCACTCCATCTGCCAAGCCACCAGCGAAGGTCGGGGCCGCCTCGACCGAGCTCGTCTAATGATCATCGAAGGCGACCCAGAGGAGGGGGAAGCAGCTGTTTGCCTTTCTTCAGCCCCCCACCCATGGACATAGGCCCGACTCCTGACGCGGTGAGTGAAGGCGAAGCGCTCCCATTACTGTCAAAAGCGTTTCCTGTAGCCCACTAAACACACTCGCGTTATAGCCTGAAGCCCTTGTGGATTCTGGCTGCTCCCACTGCTTAATGCGTGCCCCAGGTGGCGGAGGAGCTAGGTCTGGACCAAAATTCCTAAGCTAAGCCCATACCATTCACCCAAATGGATGGCAGCCCCCTCGGGAGCGAAGGACCGGCCCAGTTAAAAACACAACCCGGTTCTCCAGATTCGTTGTACCGACCATTTAAGGAGAAATTGAATTTTATTTTGAAGCCGGTAGTAAAACACTCCATAGTTTTGGGCATGCCATGGTTATTTGTTACGGGAACCAAAGTTCATTTGGAAAAGAGCAGGATCTTAGAATTCACTGACCCTCCCTGCGGTGAACACACATGAATTGGGGGGAAAACCCAGCTTCTCCTGACACGCACCCCTCCTATAGCTTCTTCAGCGATTGCTCCCGATTCTATTGGCATCCCACCTCGCGTATCATGGAAAGTCTAACCAGAGTTTTTCAGGAGCAAGAGGCCACGATCAGTTACCCACCCACAGAGACACTGACTGCAAAATCGTTATATACAACCAGAGGCTTAACTGCCCAAAGATTAGAATCTACTGCATGAGTCCCAATGAGGAGAAGGAACTTCGTGCCTTCTTGGACAAGAACCTCGCTTCAGCGGAGTTCATCTGGCTGAGCTTCACCAAACACACCTACGCTGCTCCCGTTTTGTTTGTAAAAAAGAAAGATGGAGTCTTCTGACTTTGCACAGATTATCGAGGAGTCTCAATCGCGGTCTCCCTGTCCAATAAATATCCTTTGCCTTTGATCAAGGACCTTTTAGATTCTCGGCAAAGGGCGCATTTTTACTAAATTGGACTTGAGAGAAGCTTACTACAGGGTCAGAATTGCTGAAGGCTATGAACACTTGACTGCGTTTAACACAAAATTTGGACAGTTCGAATACTTGATAATGCCATTCGGGTTAAATTTGTTTGGAGCTTTTTATGGCCCTTATCAACGAAGTTCTCCATGATTTATTGTACAAAGGGAGTTATGGTATACTTAGATGGCGTTTTGATTTACTCACAAACCATAGAAGAGCATGAAACATTGGTTCGAGAGGTATTGGCACGCTTGCTCAACAATTCTCTCTTTTGCCAAACTCTCCAAATGCTGTTTTCACCTGGCCTCCATTGACTATTTAGGTTACCGGATCTTCGCCCGAGGGCAGAAAATGGATCCTGCTAAGATTGGCGCGCCCAGTCCTCCAATAGCCTGCCCCCACCAACGCCAAAAGGCTCCAATCTTTCCTTGGTTTTGCTTTAATTTCTATATCGTGACTTTATACCCCAGATTAGCTGAACGGACTCTCCCTCTCCACAGACCTCTTAAGCACTAAGGGTAAAGATCCACTGTCCGCCAAGCCCGGAGCCCCCCTTTCCTGGTCTGAGGAGTGTCAAACAGCCTTTCAACTCTTAAAGTCTGCGTTTACCACCGAACCTATCCTAAAGCACCCTGACCCAGATCTCCCGTTTGTAGTTCACGTGGATGCCTCGGGACAAAGCACTTGGGGCAGCCCTGTTGCAGAAAAAATAAAGATGGTAGGCTGGTTCCGTGTGCTTATTTGTCTAAGAAATTCTCTGGTGCTGAACTCAACTGGACTGTAGGGGATAAAGAGACTGCGGCCATCAAAGTAGCATCTCTCCACTTGAAGCGCCACTGGCTGGAGGGGCTAAACTTACCCCTTCTCAGGTTTGGTCGGATCACAAAAACCTGGCAGCTCTTTCCACCCCTTCAAGATGTCCGCAAAACAACTTCGTAATGGGCCGATTTCTTTTCTCGTTTCTCTTTTACAGTCCATTTTTTCCCCGGGAAAACCAATAGAAGCTGGCTGACGTGACTCTCATCGCCCACTCGGGGAGGGGGGGGTGGAGCTGTTTCGCTTCTACGAGACATTCCACGCACTGTTCTCTCCCCTCCCAGTTGGGGCTGGCTGTCACTGCCGATCTCAAACGTCCCACTCCGCCTCCACCCCATTCCTAGTCTCGTCTTCTCGCTTTCCCGCGGGAACTTGAGACGAGGCCGAAGGGCTGCATGAGCCTCCAGCGGAAGAAAGCTTAACTCCCACCATTGCGTTTGGAGAATGGAGTTTGGCAGAGGGGGGAATGTTGGTAATCGATGCGGCTCCTCCGCAAGCAGGTTCTTGAAGCTTGCCACGACAGCCCGCTTCGGCGGGACATTTTGGCTTCTCTGAAAAACTCTGCATTTGGCTCCGCCCGTGGGTAGTTCTGGTGGCGGCGCAATGCGCAAGGACATTGAGACATACATTACAGGGCTGCTCGGTTTGTTGCAGAAGCCAAAACCATCCCGGGAAAGCCCCATGGGCTATTGAGAGCCTCTCCCAGTGGCCTCCGCCCTTGGGAAGTCATCTCCATGGGATTTTATTACAGATTTGCCCGAAAGTCAGCGGCAGCAACACGGTTTCGTGGGTGGTGGTAGACTTATTTTTCTAAACAAAGCCCATTTTATTCCATGTTAGCTTCCCATCCCTCCGGCTCCCAAATTGGCACGGCTGTTCATTTCAACATAAGTTTACCCGTCTCCCCATTCCGCCCCCGTTAAGGTGTGGTCTCCGACCGCGGCCCCCAATTCATTTTCTGCAAAGTTCTGGGAAGGCGCTTTTTTGGGGTTGTTGGGGGCAGCCCCGGACGTCAGCCGCCCTACCAGCGCCTTCAAAGTGACGGCGATCTGGCCGGAGAGAACGAACAGAACCCTAGAGCAGTATTTACGTTGTTACACCTAACTACCACCAAGCACAATTGGTGCGAGCTTATTCCGTTTGCAGAGTACGCCTATAACAATGCGGTTCATAGCAGTACAAAAGAAAACCCCCTTTGAAATTGTGTCTGGAGTGCGGCTCCTTCCTCGCCGTTGCCACAAGCCTACCACCGTGGACAGCTTTGGACCCCCCAGAGTTTCAGCAATGGATTTCATCCTAGCCGAGGGATGGAAACGGTCCAGACCGCCTGTTACAACAAGCTTTAAGGGACTCCCAAAAGCTGCAAGCGGATAAACACCGGCTCCGGATTCTCCTCTCATGCGTGTGGGCTCTTGGGTGTATTTATCTACAAAAATCTCAGAGAGCGTGCATAAATTTTTCCAAACTTGGCAAAAGATTAGGTGGGACCTTTTCAGATTACTAAAGTGATTAATGATGTCACTGCCAGCTTAGGGGATTTTGTCTCTAACTTTCTCTTTAGTAACATTCATCCTGTCTTCCATTCCAGCTTGCTCAAAGAGGAGGCTCCGGCTTCCGATGCCTGGTACGACCTCGCCGGAGAGTGCCCCCACCGACTATTATTGATGGTCATCACAAAACACTCTGTAAATTGACGCTTATCCTGGACTCTACGCTTTAATCGCGAAACGCTTTGGCAATATTTAGATCTCTTGGGTGGGGATATTCCTCTGGGTAGTAATCAATGGGTTTATTCCGAAAATATTGATCGCCCCCACCCTTATTTCTGCTTTCCCGCAGCGCCTCTTCCGCATAAACCTGTGGGGAGGTGTCTTCTTTAAGGGAGGCAGGAGTGTAAAGGATTCAATGGTGCTTGATGGTGAAGTAACCTTGAGTGCATTCCACAGCCCGGGCGATGGGCCAGCTGCATCGGCGGAGACTTTATCTTTGCGCGGGAGATGAGGACTCCGTTCCCATGGGAAGCAGGAAGGGGGATGGGGTGAATGGTGTTATAACCTGTGCTTCTGGCGGGAAGGGTCATTCCTGCCACTACGTGTACGTGAGCTTTCTAAGATGTCTTAATAAACAGACTTTTACATCCAAAAAGCCTTTTATTTCTGCTTCTATGGAATTCCTTACAATCACTAGTTGTAAAATTATACCCTCCCCTTTTCCAGGGTGGAATCCCCTTGATATCATATATCATTCTACCGTCATCTTATATGCAATAAATCTGGAGGTCTAACTCTGCAACAGTCAGCAATATTCATACTTCAGGATTAATTTCTTCCCATTCACAGTACAATTCTCATAGCTGTGTGAGGATCTGTTTTGGAATCAATCTGGCAGCCGTATATATCTCATTATGGGAGGAGTCCTAAGCAGGTCTACTCAGAAGCAAATCCCATTTTATCCAGTGAGGGTAACTTCCAGAAAAGTATTGCAGCTTATGGTTCCTTGTGGGTAATTTCCAGCCTTACTTTGTACTGCTCATTAACATGAGGTTTCTCCAACATGAAGTGTAACTGACTGTTGTGGGTTTTCTGGGCTGTATGGCCATAATCTGGTTGTCTTAGCTTCTAATGTTTCACCCAAACCCATGGCTGGCATCTCTAGAGGCATGTCATGGATAAAACATTAGGAACTAAGACCAGCAGACCAGCCACACAACTCAGAAAACCCATAACAGCCTGTTGATTCCAGCTGTGAAAGCTTTGACAATGCAGTAAGGTATAACCTTTCTAATTGAATAGTCCCATTATGGACGTAGGAGAACCATGCCACTGACTGTGGATCAGTTTGCTATATTTGCATCTCATTACTTCCAGCTTTGCCTAATTTTCTGTGCTGAGGAAAAAGCCAAAGCACTCTGACCTTCCAGCAAAGAGACATTTCTGCAAGAAAAGTCATTCATCTGGTGTTAGAGGACATGGTTTTGCGTCTATTAAAAATGCAAAATAATTTGAAAGGCCATTTTAGGTTTCTAATGACTTACTGAATCTTACTTGCCAAGCAACAATGATGAAATATCTGTGTGAAGTAATAAGGATAGACTTTTTATGATGACTTTTGAAGATAGGTGTTTTGTTTATTTTTTGTAATCTGCTCATTCTAATAATAATTAAGTGAAAAGTTTAGGAGTCTTTTGTCCAGTTGCATATTCTTCAATGTGGTGAAGTGGTTATGAGCAGTGGACTCTAATCTGGAGGACTGGTTTTGATTTCCCACTTCTTCACATGAGTGGCAGTCTCTTATCTGGTGAACTGGATTTGTTTTCCCACTACAAAATATGTGTGATTACCAGCTCTTATTGACTAGAATCAAGACAGGGCATAACAGTCTGGGTCCTTGACTCAGCTGACCTGGGGTAATACTGTGGAAGCAAAGGAAGTATATTCTGTTCCATCATCACGGCAGCTAGGAGCGCCCTGGAAAAAGAATAATTCCCCTGCAGCTGTATTGAAACCTGATGGATTTTCTGTGACGCATCATGGTTCATAATAAGAGACAGATCAAAGTATCCCATGCAGCATAAAACATGCGTCTATTGTTAGACCTGGAAGCTGCTTGATTCACTCCACATAGTTCTGCTGTTACAAGGGAAGTTGAGGCATTTCTTTTTTTTTATGACCCAGCAGCTACTTTTAAAAGCACAAGGCATCTGAGAAGTTCCAATAGCGCAGAAAATCCCATCATATTCTACTGTTATATAATTTCAGTTTCTCTGTTTCTATAAAATCAATTGTCCTGGGAGCTGCATTGCACACTGGCAAATGGGTGTGCTTTTGTCACAAGCAATTATGTTATGCTACATTAAACTGCCATATAATCTATGACGTTATGGGAGTCTGAGAGTATCCAACCTTTCTCACCCAGAGGTATCCTTGGCTCTGTTAAGCTGTTGCTTCAATAAGAACTCTAAAGAAAAGTTTTTCTTAAGGGTTTGGAAGGCAGCATAAACACCACGCGTTCACAGATGCTCTGTTCCCCATTAGACCTAAATGAATAGGGTTGCCTTCTGCCACTGTACCCTGAAGACATCTTATAATTATTCAAAGCTATACATTCAACCACAACAGCTGCAGGGAATATTAGCAGGAGTAGAATGATTCAGAAAGGCCATAAACTACAATACTTCCAAAGAGGAGGCTTAAGTAAATGAGGGGATGATTTGAGGAGATAATCAAGTCTGTTCAGTACTGCTAGTAACTACTGCTGCCACAAGTCTTTTGTAACTTATAGGTTTTATAATCTTTAGAAAACAAGTTTTAATTCCAGTTTACCAGTGATGCGAACTGAAGCAAAGATAGTAAACACTCTATTTCATGCATTTCTATCCCTTGTTGATAAGTTTTCCCACCCCTGAATAAATTGTTATTTTGATTAACAGTTTTTGATTTGCCCTTGGGTTTTCAAAATGCTTACCAGTTCTCCCGTTCCATCTCACCATTCAGACCTGTCGCTATCCAAAACAACATGAGGGACAGAAGTTGTGAGACAGAGCAATAGCTGTATAAAAACAACAGGAAGCGATTCTCAGCAGGTTATTGCTAGTCACCCCCCTCCATCTTAGTTAAAAATGAGGGGAGACAGTAATTATTGCTGCCACAGACCGATCCCTGAAGAAATTCTGATTGACTTAATCTTGGTTGGAAGCATTAAAATGTCATTTCATAATGTGAAATATATCCAGAGTCCTGTAGACCAATTTCTGGGGTGTGACAAAGAACTATAGAATAAGTTGTTAGAGCCTGATGGTCTTTGTATTTGATAAATGTTGAACCGTATTAGCAGGGAGCTGGAAGGCAAGAAATGGTGTGTGTGGGTTTTTTTTAACTAACAAAGATATAGATGTTTAAAGCCATGTTATGAATTAACAATGAAGAGCTGCTTTGAAGCAGAATTACATTGTCTTACTGTTGCTCAAATTCACAAGTGCTTAAAACAATTGGAGGTTTCTGAATGGATTTGATTTTAGACAATATCATGTTTATTTCAACAAGAACAAATTATACATATTTCTCATATTCAGAGTACATCAAAAGCAATTCTGTAGTTGCTGCATAAAACTTAGCAACCCAGAACACTCATTTTCAAAACACTGACTGTGACATGCTATGTGGTAAAATATGTAAGGGTTGAGAGCATGCAGCTATATGACCCCCCTCCCCCCTCCAGAAGAGCAGTATTTTTTGCCAGACTGCGACACGTGACAAAGAGCTTTGCAGTTGATGATTAATTCAATAACAGAACAATGGAAAAGATAATCAGAGTATTCAAGACTCTTTTAACGCAGTAAGTTATTTAAGAAGCACGAAGAAAAGAAAGGAACTGTCATATTTATACACATTTCATGCTAATGGAGCATCTCATCCACAGCAAAGTTTTTTTTCTTTTTGCACCCACTCCACTGAAACCAATTTTAATATGGGCTGAACGCTGATGTGACAAATTGCAGCATCTTCTGCTCATGAAGAACATTGAAAACAAGAAAGCATTGTGGCAAATTATCAAACAAACAAGCAGTTGCCATGATTTGTCTGGTTGGGGCTTTGGCTCAATGATAGAATATCATCTTGGCATGCAGGAAGACCCAGGTACAATCCTTAGTCTCTGTAGTCAAAAAGTTAGTAACTGATATGAAAGTGGTTGTGGTGGGTTTTCCGAGCTGTGTGGTCGTGGCCTGGTGGATCTTGTTACTAATGTTTCGCCTGCATCTGTGGCTGGCATATTCTGAGGTGTATCACAGAGAAACGTCTGTTGCACACTGTGTCCTGTGAGAAGGGAATGTTTTAATGGGGTATAAATTGTCATGTCCCCAGGTGGGGAACCAATCAGTTAGTGTTTGAGTGGAACTTGCTATGCAAAGGTGTGATTGATAGTATAGTATTACGGGTGGGGGTTTTCAGTCCAGGGAGTGACATTTGCATTCCCCACAGCAGCAGCAGTACTGGTAAATGCAAATCCTGTATTTGGGTGGAGTCCATTGTCCATTAACTTAGCATGTCATGGACATGAACAAGATCCACCAGATCATGGCCGCACAGCCCAGAAAACTCACCACAACCAGTTGAATCCAACCGTGAAAGCCTTCGACAACACATTGATATGAAAGTCTTTTTTTGTTGTTGTTGAGATCCTGGAGAACCACTATTAACCTCAGCAGGTGATAATATGTAAATAAGTAACCTGGGGACCCCTCATGGGGTTTTGGAGGCAAAAGATGGGCAGAAGTGTTTTGCCACTGGCTTCCTCTGCATAACAACGTAGGTCTTTCTTGGTAGTCTCCCATGCATACTAGCCACAGATGCCCCTGCTTAGCTTCCAAGCACTTCCAAGCTCAGGCTAGTTTGGGCTATTCAGGTTGCAGAGGCTCATTCCGCACATGCAGAATAATGCACTTTCAAACTGCTTTCAGTGCTCTTTGAAGCTGTGCGGAATAGCAAAATCCACTTGCAAACAGTTGTGAAAGTGGTTTGAAAACACATTATTTTGCGTGTGCGGAAGGGGCTAGAGTCTGTAACACCAACCTTAATATACTAAAGGTCTGCCAGTATATGGTAGCTTCAGATTTGGGAGCTGTGATCTGGGATGTCCCCACTTCAGATCTTGCTTTTGCTGCAAACTCCTGGGTAGTGTTAACCAAGCTACTTTTTTCTCTCATCTTCAGTACATCCTCCTTCCTCATTCAAATCTACAATAAAGACTGACCTTCCTCGTTTGAAAAGACAGGAACAGGATAATTTTTATGTGTCAATGGTTTGAACACTGAAAGCACTACAGAAATGTTAAGTATTATTATGACCAGGGCGACTGTGTGCTTTAGCCTGCAGCACATCAATTTCACCTAGATCAGGATTCTTTCTGATCATGATCAACTTTATATATGTAGCAGAACTTTCCATGGTCTGTTTCACTTCAGACCATAAGCATAGAACAGCCTGGATACTACAAGTTTGTCTGAGCTCATGAGGACTTGGGAGTGAAGCAGCATCAGACATGGCCAGTAATTGGCTGGGAGACCAGCAAGGAATTCTGGAGTTGCTGTGTGAAAGAAGGCAATGGCAAACTACCTCTTGTCTGGAATGCCACATGGATGGAATTGGCATAAGTTGGTGTGACTCGACTGTAGTCATCCCCGCAGGGTCGTAGGAAGAGGCGAGACGCGGAGGTTTCATCTGGTGGAGAGCGCCAGCAGCGGGAGCGCGGGTGTCCGTGTTCCTAGCGACTCTGCCGCGTGCTGGTTCCTGGCACCTTTTATTATGATTCTAGCGGGGGCGTGTAGAAGGGCGGAACGGGGGGAATTCCGGGAGAGCGGGAGACTGAGAGATCATCATGTGATGCATGATCTCACCTGGCTGCTACGTGCGGAGAGGAGCATCAGCGTCTGGGCCTAATCCTCACCTGGGGGCAAGACCATTGTCCCTTTGCCCGGGACACCCGGTGGTTGTGAGCCAGGTAGTTCATGACCTGTGACTCATCGGGGGATGAGGGGTGGGGGAGCGGTGCGACCAGAAGGCCGTAGGAGCGCCGGTGTGCCAGCGCTCTACTTACGGTGCTGCTGGGTCAGCAGTGCATCCCTACACTCGACAGCACATTTTTCTTCTTCAGACTTCCAGCTTGAAATGGAAAACTTGATTCTGCAAATGCTATGAACTGCCTCTGTACTGCCCATGTGAAAGTACTGTGACAAGACAACAGCACACTTATAAAATTATAGACAAGAAGGAGCTGTTTGATTCAATTCCCCAGATATCTGGGATCCTCAGACAAAAAGAAATTGGAGGTGTGCTCACAGAAGCCTCACATTTTGTGCAGGTGGTCACAGACCATATTAATCATTATCTGTATAATTGTGTATCAAGGTTGAACTATTGTCTCTGCTTTTTCTCTTCTTAAAACACATGGAGAAAGATGCATAGATTTGTGAGATTCAGAAAGCAGAAGTGAGATTCAGAATTTGAAGGAGTGACCACAGGTGGCGAGGAAGCAGCTCCTTCCACCTGGATCATTAGAAAGTAAAATAAGATCTGGGTCCTTGACAAGAAGGCAGCTTTGAAACAGCAGGAGAATTTCCCCCGCCCCCACAGGAGAAACAGAGGTAAAAGTAATTAAATAATTTGGAAAGGTCCAGAGTCATTTGTTTTGTTTTTCTTCATTTTAAAGTATTTTCTCATGTCAATTCTCTTCAGGTGGTGAAGAGGGCCCTAGAGATGTATACTCATCGTAGGCTTTTTTATTTGCAAACTTGGGAGTAGAGCAGAAGTAGAAGAAAAGAGTTGTTTCCTTAGAACTGCATATCCATTATCCCACAGCAGATCTTAGGCCGTTTCCACACGGGCAAATCATGGGGGCCTGGAGACGGTAAAAACACCGTCTCCAGGCCGCCATTCGCACGGGGGGCACAGCTGCAACGCAGCCGCGCCGCCCTCGCGCCGCCCGGCCGGCCTGAAGCCGGCGTTTCCCCAGAGCACTTCCCAGTGCTCTTTTTGGGGAAACGCCGGCATGAAGCCGCTGCCGAGCGAACTGCAGCGGCTTCATGCCGCCTCCCCCACTCCGGCATTCTCACGAAATTGTCACAGCGGGCCTCCAGTATGCGCCGCCGGTGCAGCCTGGGGACAGCCCTGCCCCGCTAACACCTGCGACAGGCGCTGCAGGGCCAGGGCCAGAAGTAGCCAGAGGCGTGTCCCCAAACCTCGGCGCGTATGACATAAAGAGATAACCGGTAAATCTGGTACCAGGCGCTCGGCCGGAGGCGCAGGGACAAGCTGGGTCAGGCGAAGCACCGGCGCCTCTGCTCCTGGGACCGTCCGTGCGGACGGTCCCAGCGTCTTCGGGTCTTCGCGCCAGCGTCTTCGCGCCGACCCAGCCATTTCCGCTGCCGTGCGGAAACGGCCTCAGAGAGAAAGAAAGCTCCTTTACCTTCAAGGCTCTTCAGCCAACTCAGAGCAGAATTTATTTTTCCCCTCTGCAATTCGGAGAGGAGCAAGAACTCATTGAGCACCTTTTCTGTGCCTCCCAAGCAGGTAGGTTCAAGAAAAGGGAAATCAGCAGACCTTTGGATCACTCCCACCCCAAGTTTGCTGCAAGCGTTGGAGGTACCAGTTTCCAGCATGGGAGAGCAGAAGAGCTCAACTTGTAGCTGATCAGATGGGATTTGGCTCCTGCTCCCATCCCCCACAAAAGGGTACAGAACAAAATTTCCCCTTCAGGAGATCAAACACCAACTGCCAGCTGATCTCTCATCAGCTGGAAATTAGTTTCTGATGGTTGCAAGTAGCCTGTTCCTGAGAATGCACCAGAACAGCCCATTGATTAATTGGCTGCCTGATCATCACTGGTAAATTGGAAGTGAACTGAACTAGCAAGTATTTGAGCATCCCCAGATCCCATTAATAATGGCTTAGATCCAACAAAAAGGACTACGCTCATGAAAAACCTTTCTCAGCCTTCTCAAGTGCTTCGCAAGTATATCTTCTACAAAGCTGCTCCAGAGGCTCAGTAATAGTACACAGTTCTGGCCTTCATAGGCTAAGGTTTGGTCTAAGGCAACTTTTGGGGTGTTCATCTGACTCCCCCCTTGCACAAGTACACAGGCAAGACTGAGTCCAAACCAGTGAGTGGTTTAAAATGCTAATTATATTGGGTAACATATGCCTTGTGCATTCTATATCATTGCTTTACAAAACTGTATATAGGTGCAACGTACTTCTGCTTTTTTGCCTAGAGTTAAGCACCCTAGTGATAACTGTAAGATGATTTCTCCCTGTCCAGCCCAGGCAAGGTACTCTCAGGAGTTTTCCCTACAAAAATTCCAACCACCACGTTCAGTGTTCACTGAGCAGCCATCAACTTATTTTTATACTGATGAGATAGTGTTAGTGTGGTGATTTTAATTGATTTCTTTCCCTTTGTGTCCTCCCACCTCTCTATTTATAATGAACAGTAAAAAAAAGTTCTTTAGCTGCTCAGCTGGGAACAGCTCTGGCAGGTAGATAAATCTGCTCTGAGGTAATGCAAAAATAACCCCTTTCCCGCTGTCAGAAAATAAAAAGCTGGCATCACAGTATCTTTAAAATAAAAAGATAGAACAAGAAGATTTTATTTGCAAGAACATTTTTGGCAAAGGAACAACTATTTATAAACAAGAGGCTGGTATAGGGTGGTTCTTATATTCAAGTAGTTAGTATTGTTTTCATAACTGCTTCAAGTTTGGCTCAAGTCACTATCTTACTATCTTCAAGATATTACATTCAGTTTTATTTTAGAATAGACATACACACCCCAGAGTTGGAGGCAGCTACTTTGTTGTTCTTGCTGTTGGTTTGAAAAGACCTTTCTTTTACCCTCAGGTCAGTATTTCAAAACAGTTCCTTAAAATACTAACTTCTAGACAATCCTTTCCACAAGATATGTCTCGCTCCCACATGTTACTTAACAAAGCAGGAATTCCAGCTAACCCTCAGAAAGCCAGTTTCTCTCTTTATCTCTACCACCACTGTCATAAACTTTCCTGCTTAATATCTGAGTGGGGTTTTCCTCAGAGACAAAACTAACCAAGCAACCCATGTGTCTGTTCTGGGCACTATTTTTGTTTACACCAGGGACATAGGATAGATTATCCTTTTAATCTGACCCCCCAGTCCCTCAGAGTAGTTTAACCAATTTAGAGTGGGCCATACCCACTCACAAGATTACTCTGAAACCAAATCCCCTCAAAAGCTCCTCACTCAGCCTTTAGAATTTTGCCTTTCACAGCCAGCCAGTGATAAGCAGCCTTGACTTAACTCCTTGTGGGCTGCAGTCCTCTTGCAGAAAATAAGGCTAACTGCTGGTAATCGTTACAGTAACTTTTAGGAATTTAAGAGTCCTATTTTAGTTACAGTTGCCAAGAAACCTGGAGAAGAATGTCTTGTACTTTAATACAGGCTTAATTGATAGAGATGGGCAGCTGAAGCTTTTCATGGCACGGAACTAAATAGCACCACCTAGTAAATAACATCCTATTAAGCTTATGTTAACTGGACAGGGAATTTTTCCTCGAGACAATTGCCAACTCTACTTTTAGTGAAGCTCTGGAACAAACCTAAAGTTGTCAAGCTGCCTGTACTAAAATATGTTCTGTACTTTTAAATTAGAAGTAATTACAGTTTCACAAGCAGTCTTTGCAACCGGCTTGGAAAGTGCCACCAAGCATAACTGCAACAGCTGCTTGCTGCACCTGTTTGTAAATCTTAACTCTTAAAGAGGGAGAGAGGTATTTCTTTTAAAATGGCTATGCCACTCTATAAATTTCCCTATGTTTATCAAGTGCTGTGCTTATATCAATCCTTACATTCTTGCAACTCTTCCATTCTTCACTTTGAAACAATGGCCTTTTACTCTAAAAATTTGTGTTATCAAAATGCAGTCTTTGCAATACTTCGTGCAATATCACTGATGAAAATGTAAGGTCTTAGAAACTATTAATTATCTCTGGCCGTTTCCGCACGGCCACGCTGGGGGTTGGGTCGGCGTACATGATGCCGACCCAACCCCCCCGGGACCGTTCGCATGAACGGTCCCGGTTGTGGTGGGGAAGATGGCGCAGCCTCCGTGCAGGCTGCGCCGTCCCCCAAACGCCTTACCGTTTGGGTAAGCAAATAGCAAATAGGTGTCCACTTCTGGAAACAAGAGCAGGCTTTTGCTTGGAACACTCATAATGAACTTCCTACTCTGTGGGCAAATAAAGAAATGGCCCCCGCACAGATGTTCCACACAAGAAAACCCCAATCTTTCAGTCTTTCTCCTCCTTCCTCTTATCATCCATTTCCAACCCTGGGAAATTTTATTCTCAGTGTTGTAAAATGAGTGTGGTGGATGCAGTGAGAAGGCGTGAAAGCACCCCCTTTTTCCTTTTCAGTTAGGAATTATCCACTCACAGATGAGGAGCAGTTTTGATCCCTTTCTTTTCTCCAGTTCAGCTTCTAAGCCGCATAGTTATGACATTCAGTTGGGTCCTGAAACCCCTACAACAAAGTTTCCTGAGTCAAAAATGGCTGCTGGGGAAGATGGGGGGGGGGGGGTCCAGTAAGATCATTGATTATCAGCACCTTCTCCTGGTAAATCATGGGAGCTGCTTCCAAAGCTTTGTGCTTATCGCAAGTTCACTGAGTCCAACTGGGGACCAGCAACTGTAGATTGGGCTTCCAGAGATGCTAACCATATGCCTGGGTGAAGAGGGCATTGGAGCGTGTCTCTGTATGTGCTACACAGGCTGGGGCAAACCTTTGCTGTGGAAGATAAAAGCAAAGTCCTGGGCTGCAGACGGAAGAGAGTGACTAGCTTCTACCCTAGAGTAAAAAATCAACACACAGAAATGAGACAGATAATTGATAATACAGGATTAGATCATGTCTCTGAGAACTATTGATTCAGACTCTGAGATGACTTAGATATCTTTTAAAGTAATTAGAAGTGAACATATAGTGGTGAGGAGATCAGATATACTGAAGTCTGCCCATTTGTGTGTAAAGCAACACGTCTATGTTTTGGTAGAAGCAGAGCATATAGTGGTGGGGTGAAGGTAAACTCCACTCTGGTTTTGCTAAACTGTTAGCTGTTTACATCTTTTGTTTTTCTCCCACCCTGTTTGTGTGAAAATTTTAATTGCCTCTACAATGTGGAATTTCTTCTCATTCCTGGCTGAAAGTTGAGAGGGCAAAATTTCTTGGGTGAAAGTTACCTCTACTAAGAATGTCACCCGAGTTGTTTGACACCCAGCAAAGTTCCAGAGAGAATGGAATGGAGACATTTTCCAAACAGTATCACTGGTCACCATCTACTATTGTATTCTTGATGTGGATGCTAGCAGTCCATTTTGGGGGAGATTAGGCTGATAACTGTGCAATTGGTTGAGGATTCCAGTAACTGCTAATTGTTGGGATTTGACTACAGCACACAGCATTCTGATATGCAATATATATAATACATGGCGTCCGACAACTAAAACAGGGGGGATGGTGGCCTGGCAGATGTTATAGAGACCACTGGGAGGTGCGAATCAGTGGCCGGCCTCTCCAAAAGCCTGGTGGAACAACTTGGTCTTACAGGCCCTGCGGAACTCACCAAGATCCCACAGGGCCCAAACAGCTGGAGGGAGAGAGTTCCACCAGGCGGGGGGCCAGGGCCGTAAAAGTGGAGCATATTGAAAATATAGTGCTAACTTCTATGACAACAACACTCTCCTAAGTACACACTCCTAACCTAGGAAGCCATACCCCTGGAACTCTTCTGACTTTCTCACCAGAGTGCCTTATGAAGATGCCATTTACTGAATCAGACCACTAGTCCATCTAGTTGAATGTTGTCTACATTGACTCTTAGGTGGTGAATGACCATTGTCAGCACCTGAGATTCTATAACGGGAGATCCTGAGGATTGAATCTGGAGCCTTCGGCATGTAAATGATCTAACATGGTGCCATGGCTTCCCCTCTAAGGTTGCCAGTTCCAACATTGCAGCTCTTCCTTCAACTTCTGGCCAAATTAAAAACTTATTTGATGCTGAGATGAAAACTCAAACCTGCCTTAGCTCCTGCTCATTAAGGGAAGTGTGCCTGGCATTTGCTTATTGGTAGATGGGCAAAGCTCATGCTTTGGAACTGACTACAAGCAGAAACTGATACATACAAAAATGAGCAGCATTGGATGGTAAGTCCTCTCTGCAAAGAGAATTCAAAAGAGAGCATTTGTTTGAAATACAAGTTACACCTTTGATCGTGATGGATGAGGCATCACCATTTTGACAGAGAAAGAACAGAGCAACTTGACCTCTGCTTCTACAAGGAGGTCCCTGAGGCAATTAGCATGTTTAATTTAGCAGTTAAATTAGATTGATTTCAGTGACTGCAGTCCCAGTCTTTGAAAGCACGACCCTTGGAGATGATCCCTACTACCCCTCCTCTTCCAGATCTAATATTAAAAGCAATTTATCTAGTATAGAATAGTTTCCCCCCTTTCTAAAACTGTAACATAGCATGCCAAAAAACTCGCGACCCTTGTCCCTTCCTTGGAAAGGATGTCAGAATAATATTAACCTTTGTAGTCGAGCGTGCATTGCTCTCTTCCACCAGTTATAAAGCAATACACGTGTAATAACAACTGACATTTCTTATGAATTAATTGCTTTCCAGAAAAAAAGGAGAAAAAGAATGGTGCTCTACAGCAAACTTTTCCAATTTTGCAAAGAATGAGGGTGAACTGTTTGCTGTTCAGTAACATTTAGCTGTCACCCAAATGACATAGGACTCCTCTATAAAATACTCCAGATCTCAAATGCCCTTTACTGTATGGTAGGTGCTTGAAAATGCAGCTGTGCAGAAGCTACATCATAGCAGTGATGATGTCGTCAAAGCAAACTGCGAAGAATGATGATATGTATTGGTATGTATTGGTAATGAAGCTGCTTAGGAATTTGTTTCACTCTACTGAGTTTGTCACGTGAGATGGCCTCTATGCATTTTCATTTTCTTTCAAGTCATTGTCCACTTTGACTAGCAGTAGCTCTCCAGGGTTTCGGGTAAAGGTTTTTTCCATATCACCTGCTCCCTGATACCTCTAATGGGAGATGCCAGGGATTGAACATGAGATCTGTTGCATGTCGAGAGGATGCTCTGCCGTTGAGCCATGGACGCCCCAGTAGCTTTAGGAAAGTTCATACATGTGTATTCACCACTTGTTGACTGGCTTCCATGTTTTTTTCCCATCAAGTCACAACTGATATAGTTAGACTCTGTAGGGTTTTCAAGACGAGAGATGGTTTGCCATTGTCTGCCTCTTTGTCACAACCCTGATATTTTTGGAGTTCTGCCATTCATATTCTAGCCAGGGTCAGGGCTTAGAGTGTGTAACTGGTCCCAGGTCACCCAGCAAGCTTACATGGCATGAGTGGGGATTTAAACATAGGTTTCCACAAGTCTGATACTTCCTCAAAAGTAAACAACATTGACTGTAGTGAGAATTACTTCTGAGTCAATATGCCTAGGATTCCATTGTAAAGATCTCTCTAATGAAGTGGAGCATTTGGATTATTGTAGTACTCCTGTGGTAATTACTGTTTTTTGTTACTGACATGCCAATACCAGTTGGAATGCCTGAATGGTCGCCTGCTACTATTGATAAAATGGTGCCCCTAATCGGTCATCTTAAGCGTGGGAAGTGTCCGGGTCCAGATGGACTTTTTCTGGAAATCGTTATTAATTATGCTGTCCGCTGAGCTCTTATCCTAGCTGCACTATTCTCCATGATTGACAGCAGCGGCCAACTCCCCAAAGCCTGGACCATGGCCATGATCATCCTGATTTTTAAGGAAGGTGACCCCAACGTTCCTTTCAACTACAGGCCTGTAAGTTTGCTCTCTATCCCTGGGAAACTATATGCAAGTCACTTCCATGAAAAACTTCTTGAATGGGCTGAGCCCCTTTTGGGCCCCTAACAATCAACTTTATTAATGGTCATTCAGCCTATAACCACTACATGGTCTTGAGGCATCTCACTGAGAAATATAGCAAAGCTAAGAATATTGGACTATGCGTTGCCTTTCTTGATTTAAAGAGCGCCTTCGATTCCATCACCAGACAGCTCTTATGGGACAAGTTGAAGGGGGTGAGTATTGACACATGCCTTCTTTACCTAATACAAAAACTTTATTCTTCATCGTCATGTAAAATCTGTTGTAATTCCTCTGGTCTTTACTCCAATGAAATCATTTCGAATAAAGGCGTTAAGCAAGGCTGTGTCCTTGCTCCCCTTCTCTTCAATCTATTCCTGAGTGATCTTGTAAATTTTCTACCAGTTGTGGAAACTCACCATTCCATATTAGGCAAAACACCTTTAGCAGTACTATTATATGCTGTTGACACAGTCTTATTTTCTCATACCAAAGTTGGACTGAAACATTTACTCCAAGTTTTTGCCACCTACTGTGATCTCAACCACCTCACTATCAAGTATGAGAAAACCAAAATCATGGTCTTCTCCAAGCTGTGAAAGTTGTCATCCTGGAATGTCAATCGGAGCCACATTGAGCAAGTAAAAAACTTTAATTATCTGGGCAATCATTCCAATTCAATCTGAAATGGACCACACACTATAAACATATCTTTTCCTCTACTCAGCAGAGTGCAGTGGCAATTAGACGCCTTTTTTATATAAAAGGTGGACTGCAGCCATAGGAGCCTTCAAATCTAGACTGATGCCACAGGTTCTATATGGCTCACCCATCTGGCTAAATGGCTCACTAAAACCCCTTGAGATAATCCAGTCATGTTTTCTCCATAATCTACTTGGTGTCTCCAATTGTGTATCTTATTATGCCCTAAGCTCTGAAATGGGCTCGAACTTGTTCGAGACTCGGATCTGGTTGTACTCACTAAGACGTTGGCTGTGCTTACATTTTTGATCTAAGCCTGGCAGCTTAACCACTCTGACATTATCGGATTCATTGTCATTTGACTGGAGTTCTCATATTATTACTAAAATAAATTCCCTGGGCTTCTTGCTGGATCTCTTTGCCAACCTGGAAGAATCGCAAATTGTCAGTCTTCTGACACAAAGATTAATTGACATAGAAACTCAAAACTTATCACCTCACTACCTGAAAGCCATTCTACCTACGGGACTCATCACTCTTCCTCCCAATAGATCCCTGCCATCCTACCTTTAAAATTTATCCTCCCCCCAACTAAGACGCATTTTTATGCTGACTCGTTTGAATGCCCTTCCTTCTGCTTACCTGTGGGGCGGATTCCCACAGATCCCTCAATACAAAAAGAACATGCCCCTGTTCCCAGAGGTCAATCAAGTTGGTTGAACATATTTTACTAGTCTGTGAAATGTATACATCGCTTAAAAGGCTCTTCATTGATCCTCAAATCCAGAATTGCCAGTTATTTTCTGATAAGGCAAAGATTTATTTTTTGCTCTGTGATCACTGTCCACAAAGAGCTGTGGATGTGGCAAAATTTTTGGCATTGGCTCAGCAGACCCACTCCAGCTATACTGTTTAACTACCCTTTTATTGACTGTTTTGCTTTTATTTATCTTAATCTATTTCTTATTTTAATTTATTTATTTATACTTTTATTAACTCCTTTGTTTATGCCAATAAGGGTATTGAATTAATGAAAATACTATTTTTGTGTAATTAGATAGCAAGAAAAAAACAGATGAAGGGAGCAAAAAAAGAAACAGACATTTACTTATGCTTTTAACATTATTAGTACACTTCACCAGCGAAAAGAGACCTTGATTTTTTTCCTCATTATATACTGTGAACAAATTCAGTAGAGATCATGCTACATAAGAGTGAATGTTGCATATTTTAATCTTCAAGGGTAAAGATGACTGCAAACAAAATTCTGTTTGTAAAAGTTGTTTTGGTCTCTAACCTGATCAGAGATGGGAGCACAGGGACACAAAATACAGCTGTTGTTTCGTCTGACTTGAATTTCAGCAGAGGGCAAACTTCTTGTGCTTTCGTTTTAGATGAAATAATTTTCCCTTCTTTTCCCAGTGGCCCAGAGTAACCCTTCCTGCAGATCTTGTGGTTAATAGAAAATGCTATGATTTCTGGAAGGACATTCCTTTATGTGGGTTGACCTTTAATTTACATGCATCAAAACTTTTCATTTGCAGTGTTAATTCTGTTAAAACTGTCAATATAACATTACTTGCCAGCTTCTACCTTTATAGGCTATTTTCCACCATGGGCCATCTAGATGCTTAGTGCATTTTTAAATTAAAAATGCATCAAGTACACTAATGTATAACTCCTAATGCAATTATATGGAAGTACCACTTCTACTGAAAGTAGTCATTAAATGTGTAAATGTAAAAGGTTTAAATGCAGAGCTGATCATCATAATATGCTAAGTATAATTATACAGAGTTATATTAAACAGGAGTGGGCAAGTCATTTAGCACTGATGATCATTTGGGAAACATACCAGAACTCAGTGGACAGTTGTGACACTGAATATTTTCTTGTTTATATTAATCTAGAATGTCCTGTGTTCTTTCCTTGGACATGGCTACCAAACTACCTTGAGAAAAATGTTGAAAGTATAGTATTAGAGTGTATACTTACCTCTTTTTATGTTCATTGAGGGCGGGAAGTGAGTGGCCTTTTATGCATGCACTACTTACCCCATGTCTGTTCACTTTGCAGTGGTTTCCCCCACTTTTCTTCATTTACATCAGGGATTCTCCTACTGTGAAGTGTCTGAGCTGATTTGCCATTTTGTCTGCACCTGATTCCTTGTTCTCTCCATTCTGTCTGGGAGGTTGTCTGACACCTTTTTGGTGTGCAATCTGTGGTCTAGTGTCAATTTGCTAGATTATTAAGTTTTATGTAAATTTCAGAAAATGAAACGAAAATGAGAAAAACAAACACACAGTCCTTTTGATCCTTCCGAGGTAGTGGCCGAAAGAGCAGGAGAAGCTGTTGTTGTGTCAGTGGGGGGAGGCAGTGAGAAAATGTGAATAAAGCAAAATGTATGTTGGTTCCCTTTGCTCTCCCTGTGAAGGAAGAGGAAATATTGCACTTTCAGACCAGTTAGAAACAGCTGAGATTCTCTCATCTGAGAGTGCGGAAACAGCCAAAGAGGAGGAAATGTGTGCATAATTGAGAATCCAACCCAAAGGGAATGTATGCTCAGTGTGAAGGAGACCACAAGTGCATAAATAGCCAGTGAAAACATACCACTGATTTTCAGTAATCTGTACACATTGCAAAAATATTAGTGTTGCTGAAGTTCATTCTTCTTGGTTCTATTTTCATCTTCTTTCCTCTTGCTGCTCTTAACCTCAGTTGTCATCACTGGTATTGGATCCAATCAGTGATGGGATTCAAATAAATTAACAACTGGTCCTGGTGGTGGGATTTAAATAATTTAACAACTGTTTGCTTACAAGCACCATTTTAACAACCGGTTCTGCTGAACTGGTGCGAACCTGCTGAATCCCACCACTGGATCCCGTGATCCATCAGTGGAAGGTATTGGAGATTATGGTCCTTCCTCCCTTTCTGTTCTCCCAAGCAGTATCTTTGGAAAGATTGGCAGCTGAGAGCAGCATGCAGTGACATAGGTCTGTGGAGCAGAGGGAAAATGTAAAGTGCCACTAGGGTAGTGTGTGTGTGTGTTCCTATCCAGGAATCCACTTACAAGGCAGATTTCCCTGGAAACATCATTCTGAGTAAAGTCAAGGCCGTAAGTTATCTCCTAGCCTTGGGTCTGCCCTTAATTTAATCATGCTATCTAACCCACCCTATCTACCCTCTGCCTTATCTATACAAATAGTAAATGCTGAAGAAAGAACAGGATTAAAGTAACAACACAGGCTAATCCCTAAAGATTGTCCCTTCACTGCCAAAATCATGTACAAAGAACTTTTTCTTTCACCCGGACCCTTTCTGCCTGCTTCTTTGGAACTTCTTCAACAGCAATAAAACTTCTGTAGCAGCCAATGTATGGAACCTTCAGCTCGGCTTCTTTAAACCTCTCTCTCTCTTCCTTCTTCCCAAGTCCTACCCCTTGACTAGAAGCACTGTTCCAAAAAAAAAAAACCCTTGTGTTGTTGGCTCTCCTACCCACTCAGTCCCATTACACTTCTGAGGATATCATATGCTGTCCCAAGAGTGAGTTCTGACTTTCTGGAACAGCCTGAAGGAGGAATAACTAATGTAACTTGGATGGCTTTCACTAGGAATCATTTGATTTGCCAGTTGTTGCTTGTTTCTTCAAGGCAGTTGTGAGTTTCATGTGCCATCTAGTTATTTACAATTCAGTAATTCCCTTGGTTTAGTTTTTATATTGCTCTTTCACACTATCTGCATTTTTCCTTTTCCTTCTGTTAATTTAATCTGTTTCTTCTGTTAATTTAATCTAGTTTAATAAAGAGTTAAACTTAAGTATTGTCTCCCTCACTGTCTGCTTTTCCAAACTCCTCCTTGTTTAAGTAGATTGGTGGATCCACTCACTGATTGTGGTGGTCCATGCAATTTTATTCTTGATTCCACAATGTCACTTTTGGATGTACAAAATCTTTGGAATGTTTGACTTCTCTGTTGCAAGACAAAAACCACACTGTCCACAGCTTCTGACACCAAACTTTTTGCTATCAGTAGGATGCCCACACAAATCACTTTCATGAGAACTCTCAGACAAATCATGAGGGTCACCACAGCAAAGAGGATGAAACAGCAGCATGGACCAATGAGGCCAAGGACATTGAGAACACAGAAAGAAAAAGAAATCAAGAGGTGGGAACAACTAGGAGGACAAAAAGGCCAAAAATAGCATCAAAATAGTGCAAACATTCAGTGAGATGAGCAGTCTTTTGGCAGTCTGGATGTATTTCATGTTCTACTTTTGAAGCAAATGACAGAATATTTGGCACAATCCCATAAAGTATCCTTCCAGCTCGCTACTTAACTTTAGTTGAGATGTCCTCCTCTGCTCTTCTTTTCTCTCTTGGCAAAAGTCTGGATTAAATAGATGAAAGGTCTCATAGCTCATTTGCCAATTTGATCCTGTAGTGTCATCAGGTGCAGCAGCAGCATCCCAAATAACTGTCCATGGTATTATTAAGATTAACAAATTAGTTGAGAATTTCCATTCCTGAGGTTCTCCTATCCAGCCTGTTACCACTACCTTGCCTTCTGTCTGAAAATATATTGTAAATTGTTTGCAGAGAAAACAGTAACAAATTATGTTTATTTTACATGAATTGGTAATTCTTCTAGGCATTCAGAAAGCTCAAACTACTTTTGACTGAAAAATCTAAGCTGGAAATGTTTGACTTGAAACCAGTGAAGGATTTTCTTCTGTGGAACATGGTTTTTTTTTTTTTTTGCTTCCCTCTCTCACTGCACCCCACAATGCTCTCCCCACTGTGATCGACTGATTAAAGGACAAATATTGTTGAAAGACTGAAGACATTACAAAGCATGGCTCCTGTTGTTTATTGTCAAGGTAGCTAACAGCAAGGAACAACTAAGAGAAGTTAGAAGAGCATAAGACCAAGCATAACAATAATTAGTCACCAAAAAGAAAACCTGTCATTTTGGTTTAATTAAAAAATCACAGGAAGTATTTAAACAGTGTTGTCAAGGAAATAAGCTCAGCTAATATTTAAGTCAATAGATTGGTGCCATTGTTCTTTGTGAAGCTGTTAAAAGTGTACCTCTACAGACCAGCATCGTATTGTGCTATGCTTGGCAGCTATCTGCAACCTAATTTTTTTAAAAAAATTATTTAAAAGATGATTGAAGGTATTCACCTATATGCTTTAATGCATGGTTGCTGTAAATACTGGGATATGGAATGGTATAGTATAGCTTGATCTCATTAGATCTCAGAAGCTAAATGGGGCAGTACTTTGAAATGAGACGTCCAAGGAAGACTCCATTGGAAGACAATGGCAAATCACTTCTGCTCAATCACTTGCCTTGAAAAGCACACTGAGGTCTCTGTAAATGAACTGTGACTGGACGGCACTTTACATACACATGTTCCATACCACCACGTATGGTTGGTGTACTTATCATGCTTGGTTACAAGTTAGGCTCCATTAATAGTGATGACTGGATCCGCAGGCTCCATTATCTATGGCCGTTTCCGCACGGCCCAAAAACGACGGCCTGGGGGCAGTAAAAACGCTGCCCCCAGGCCGCCGTTCACACAGGCGCCGCTGCTGCAACGCAGCAGCGGCGACCTGACTGCGCTTCCCGTCCCCCAGGGCAGCATCAGGCCGCCCTAAACAACAACCCGCTTTAAAGGGTTGTTGTTGGAAACGTCTTCCCGGCGGCGCAGTGCAAGCCAGCGCCGCCCGGAAGACGCTGTCTCTCTCTGCCCCACTCTCACGATGTCTCCGTGAAATGCATAGCCTGCTGGTAGCCGTGGAAGCCCAGCCCACACTGTCCTCCGGCGTGAGGCGCAGCGTGGCCGAGAACTTTCCATTTCCAGCGAAGGCCTCCATTCCAGACGGCGGAGACTCTGCTCGTGCAATGATGGG
This sequence comes from Sphaerodactylus townsendi, assembly GCF_021028975.2. Classification (NCBI taxonomy): domain Eukaryota; kingdom Metazoa; phylum Chordata; class Lepidosauria; order Squamata; family Sphaerodactylidae; genus Sphaerodactylus; species Sphaerodactylus townsendi. The sequence goes on along the minus strand of NC_059426.1, from coordinate 40,626,365 downwards.
AAGCGAGCATCCGAAGGGGAAGAAGCGCCCCGTCTTGCCGGCAGAACTTCTTGGCGGTGGAGGCTTATAGCGGCTATCTTGAAATGGCCTATGTGATTTGATTTCTCTTCTGTGGATTTGCTCTGATGATCTTCCACAAATATTCACCAACTTCTGGGGAGTGGAACTCCAGGAGTACAGAGAGAATGGTCCTTTCCTCCTCTCATTTAACTCTCCCTCTGTTCTACTCATGCTGCCAGTTTCCATAGTGAGTGCAGATAAAAGAGGTGTTTAAAGTGCCATGGGGCAGACTTCTGCAAGCCTTTGGTTTAAGAACTTTTGGGAAAATATCCTCATGACTTTTCTAAGGTTTGGTGTCAGCCAAGTATAGATAGCAAGAAACTGACATTTCTGGACAAGACAGCCCAAGATGTGCTCAGAATATCTAATGTGAATTAGTTGATTTTCCAATTGTTAGGTATTTTTAATATCACATCACAGAGTCTCACATCCTGGAGCTGAACCCTGGCTCCAGTGGAGGTTGCCTCTTGTTCATTCTCCTCCTAACCAAAGGCATCATGGGTGGCTTGCTCTTCACTGCTCGTGGGTGGCTTGGTCTTCACTGAAAGGAGGCAGATGAGGAATGGTACAGGCATGGGGAGTTGTATTGCATCACCCAAGAGTTCTTGTGACTTACAAGTCTTCTCTCCACATACATCAGCCTGTTATCAAGCAGGCATTTTGCCAGTAACAAACAAAACCTTGCCCCAAAGAGTTGGCTTTGTCCTGTTTCAATGTTCACAGCAAACCTGTGGACAGCTGCAGAACAGTCCATGCTTTGGAATGTGTGACTTCTCTGTTGCAAGACAAAAACCACACGGTCCACAGCTTCTGACACCAAACTTTTTGCTATCAGTAGGATGCCCACACAAATCACTTTCATGAGAAATGTTGTTAACGTTGGAGAGCTTTATAGAGGCTCCTGCTTTGGAATTGTTTCCAGGGTTCTCTGCAGACTTTGATTTATGAGTAGACATATGGATGAGTTATTCTGATCTTCAGATTTAATCCTGACGGAGGCTTGAAGGTATATTTCATGTTTCAGGGACTGAACCCTGACTGCTGTTGATCCATGTCCAAGGGCTATATTTCTTCTGCAGTGTTTTTCTAAAACGTGTAACATTATTAAATGTGGCAACAACAACTGGTTTCCTAAATCATATTATGAAGTAACCGATAGAAATACACTTCCATTGTTCTCACTGCTTTTGAATGAAAATGAGAGGAAACACAGCCTGGCTTCAATAGGAATTACCACCTTGCAAGGGAGAGAAATATTTTATTTTCTGAAAGCTGGAAGCCATATGAAGCCTGCTCTTGTTCTCTTTGTTCCGAGCCACAGGCTAATTTATTAAACTGCTCACAGCCTTATAAACCTGGTTGGAAAGATAGAATGTGGAATAGTTCATCACATTTAACTTAGAATTTGTTTTGGAAAGGACAAAAAAGGTGTTAATAGCACTGCTAAATGGCTGGTATTTGACTGCTGCTCTTGGACATATGAAAAGGCAATTTAAAGCAGTGAAATGTCACAGGAAAGCTATAACATCTCGGGCTAAAGTATAAATGTTTAACTTGGAATGAGTTAGAGTTTCATTATTCACTGTCAACATTTTCTCTTTTTTTAACAAAAAGAGGAAAAGAATCCCAGGAAGTCAAGTCAGTCATACAAGTTGCACCAGAGGAGATAACATAAGCATAGGTCTGAGATATTTCAAACAACTGAATATTTTATTTTCTGCACCTTGCAAGGGCCTAGTGGTAGAACAAACACAGAAATTCAGAGGGATAAGGGCAGGCCAAACCTTTCCCTAGATCCAGAGAATTAGGTCCCAGTTCCGAGTCATCATGCTGGGTGATGCTCCTTAGCATAATTAATTTACTCTCCAGGAAGCATAATTAGTTGGGTTGAAAAGCCCTGTCATTTTGTAGCAATAAATGTACAGTCAGGTCACACATCACACTATTTACACATCTGTCTGAGCATCTTCAAACATCTGAATACCAGTGCTAAGATGCAACATCAAGGTGGGCCTTGGACTCTATGCCTTGTTTGTTGGCCTTCCAAGTCAGCTGGCTGCCCACTGTGTGAAACAAGTTGCTGGACTAAATAGACCACTAGTCTAATCCCATAGGACTTCCCTATATTATTCTGGTTTTAACTACTGACACTCCCTTTACTGTGACTGAGATCACTACTACTGTTTTTATTAGTCTGTCTTCTAAAACAGTGGTCTACATCCTTTAGACTGTACCCCTCAGTTGCAGAGCTCCAAAAAATTGTGCATGAGTCCCTAAAGAGCCAACAGTTGGGGTGCTTTCTTGGAAAGGCCTGGTGGTAGCACTCAAATGTAGGGACAAAGATGCTATGCAGTAGAACAGTGAGGCAAAAGATTGCCAAGGGAGAAGATTCCATTTTTGCTCAGGTAACTACAAAGCTTTTCCCCCTTCCAACTAGAACATTCCTTTTCCTTGTCTCTCTTCTTCTTGTCCAGTCTAGCATTGCTACTCAGCTGCCAGTCCTCCACACTTATGCCTTCTGCATTGAGTTTCATTGCTCACTCAGCTCAACCAATCATGTACAGAGCAGGCCTCCAATTCTCCATGTGTATAGTTGTAGCATGGAATGTCCTCTTCTTGGGAAAGCTGATTTTTATGGTTAGGGAGGTTCCATGTTGCAACCACACATATGGAAAACTGGACAGGTGGTGAGGATGAGTGGTCCTGGTGTTAGCAAACAATGAGAAAAAGAAGGCAAGGGAACATTTATGTGAAGGGATTGGGGCTTACCATGGTAGACCATCTACTCTGCGTGCTGAAGTCCCAGTTTCAATTCCTGGCATCTCTAGTCAGACCTCTAAAAGACCTCTACCTGAGACCAGGAGAGCCACTGCCAGTCATTATTGACCTTGAAAGACCAATAGTTTGGCTCATTAAGGGCGGGGGGATGATTTCTAAATTTGTTTATTCTGATCTATTCCTCACTATAGTACATCTTCTAGTCCATGGCTTATATTCCCCTTCCTGACTCTTTCAGTTTGCTATCCACAGAAACCAGGAAGTCATAACACTTATTTTTGCTCTTCCAGAAAAGTGATTGTGATGCTGAATGACTTCCGTCACATGCTGCTCTGGGAGGTGGGTTAATGGTGGGTCCTGAATCTGAAAATGTTGATCACAGCTCTGATCATCATCCCAGTCTGAGTATGGACAGGGCTGTATTATCCATAAGGCTGACTAGGCTGAACCCTAGGGGCCCCACAGGGATTACGGACCCATCTTTTCTTTTTTGCTGAGGCACTATTACCAGCACTCTAAGACTTTGGCCTTTTTGGCAGGTGTTGACTGAGCGATCATTCAAGGCAGTTGAGAGCAAGTTGCAAGACACACTGCTAGTCAGCTGAGGTTGTTTGAGTCAATGGGGAGGGAAGAGGGAGACAATGGGTCAATAGCATGCTTGTGACATCATGCCACTTCCTCCCTTATTATACCTCCAATACAGTCTAGTTGTGACCTTCATTGCATGTGAGTGAGTAAAATTGTGAGTACAATTCTTCAGGAGACATTCAAAATGGCTACAGGACTACGTACTATGGTCTAGTATCTACCATACCAGGGCCAGGCTGTCAGCTGTAGTGGGGTGAAAGATGGAAATGCTGGAGGGGGCCTGAAGTACCAGGAAGCCTAGAAGCCCAGCCACTGGTTAATGTGGCCCTGCTTGTGGAAGAGGCCTATGTATCTGGTTGCAGCTTCCTGCAAAAACAGCCAGCTAATCAACAACTGTACCTTGGAGGCATAGAGAAAGCATACAGGCATATACTCATCCATCTTTATTTTCATTCTTTCCATGTTCCATAATCACATTCTGCTTGAAGTTAATGAAAAATTATAATTGGGTTTACAGCTAAGCTAGACAAATCTTTCAAGGTTCCATATTGTTCAAGACTGCAAGAGCTGCAGGGGAAGATCATTCTTCCATTGAAGATTTATACATGTCTAACAAAGCATTTGTTCAGTCTCCTTTGACTTATGAGTACAGTTGTTTTAGCCCCAACTTTTGAATTTAACTACACAGCAGCACCCTGCAGAGCAGGATACAATGCAATTGCAGCTTGGCTTTGCAGATGCGGTGAAAAACAACACGTCAAAATGAGGCGATTAGTCTCATCTTCATATCTTCTTGCTGACAAAATAAATGAAGTGGGAACAAAGTGGTGTGTGAAACTCAACGTCTGTGTTTAAAGCTGGATTGGCAAAACTTCCTTTTGTGCGAGAAAATAACTCCCTGAAGAGTGTTCACAAACACAGGCCTTGTAGGATCTATCCCGTTAATTAAAGCAGCTGGCATTAGATTTCTAATTAAATTGTTCAGAACATTATAACTTATTTTGTCATTTCTCTCAGCTTTGAGCATCGTAAAACCCAAGAGCATTTTTTCTTCATTATGTCTATTGCACCTGGGGGTCTTTTGTGTAGGTCCGGATCAAACACTTATCCTGATGGGGTCAGTCTGGAGGCCAATTCACACATTACAAAGTCTTCACTGCTGCCATGAGGACTTTGGATCCCACATTCATTGAAAGTTCTGTGTGTAGAGATGTGGAGGCCCCCATTCAAACTGGGACACTTGCACATGTCGAAAAGAAGCTACAGTCTTCCCTGCTGCACTGGTTTCCAAAACTGAAATAGTCCAAGGGAGCCACTATGTGCTCTATGTCAGGGGTCTGCAACTTGTGGCTCTCCAGATGTTCATGGACTACAGTTTCCAATTGGCCATGCTGGCAGGGGCTGATGGGAATTGTAGTCCATGAACATCTGGAGAGCCACAGGTTGCAGACCCCTGCTCTATGTAGACATGATTATGCGCAAGTTCCCCAATAGACAAAATAATGACTTCTTGGGGACATTTCAGATCAGAAAACAGAAGCTCTCTTTCCACACATGACAAGGTTACAATGTGAATTGGGCCTGCCCGGGCTTGGGTGCAGAGTAGTACCAGTGGAGGGCAAAAGGACTTAGTAATGTGTATGGTATACAAGCCAAGTGCAAACTGTTTCCACACATGTTTTGTATGCTTCATATTTGTACAATTCCCACAGACACCTTTGACAGGAAGAGTCAAATTGGGGAGACAATGGCTTTTTCTGCACAAGTCAATGAAAACATTTGCAAAGCATTTGCAAAACATTTGCAAATCCCTTGCCCCTCAAAATGATTCCTGACTGCCATTTTGTGCTTGTTCCATTTTTAAAAACTTCTCCATGGAACCAATGCTTTGAATGCTTCAAAGCCTCATGCTGTGATTCTTCATAGGTTGTGCGCTCAAAGCTTTGAAGACATCATCCCCCCATTTTTTAAAAAACCTGATGGAAATAAACAGGTGAGGTGACAGAGCAAACTCAAAAAATGGTGCTGAAGACAAAGTCCAGGGATTGCAGAGGGGCATGGGAAACATCTTAAAGAGACTGCACAGCAAATGAAAACATGTTGAAAACATTTTCAGAAAAAGAATTGCTAAAATTGAGGATGCATTTAAAACGTTTTCAGGCTGGAAGTAAAATGCTTTGGGCTAAGAATGTTGTGGAACTCCTTAGAGAAAATGTTTCATTTCTGGTCTCAAAACATTTTATTTTGGTTGTGCGGAAAAAGCCTCCATGACACACCAGCATTGCAGGTAAGCTTTTGGCTGCTACACTGCCCCTTTCAGACCCTCGTTGATTAGACCATGAGTCACTCCAAGTAGTGACTAAAAGTATAAGCCACTAGGAAGCTGTCTTGCAAAAGCTCCATTGAGAAAAATGGAACTTTTACCAGAACATTCTTTCTCAGCTTCCATTCATCTCAGTTGGGCTTCCAGAGCTTCCAGAGGGGTAGCCATGTTAGCATATGGTAGCAAAATAAAACTGACGTTTTATTTTAAAGTCTTAACTGTGGATTTGTTCATTGTGGATTTTGTCTTGAGGTATAAACCAGACTGCAATAATTACAGTAAAAAATGTGATGCCTTCCAGACTACTGGACTCCAATCTAGTAGAAAATGTGTAGCTTTGTCAGACATCCCTAACAGAGAATTATTTCTGTCTGGAGATGATGTCTGTCTGAGATGATGTCTGACACATGACAAAAGCTTTGGTGCAGAGTGTATTTTTGAACTTATATTAAAATTTAAATCATAAGAATAAGATCAGAATGGCATTTCATTTCCAGGACTGTAAAGTTCATGTTATCATTGGATTTTTAATAATCTGGATGTATTTTCTTACTGAACCATTTAGTTAGTTATACTACATCCTGGGTAAACATCCCATGATTTATCTGTATTAGATGGGATCCATTTTTCTGTATTCTAGAATTGCCTTTTGTCTTTTATAGATGGCTCAGAGCGAGAATGGGAGAGTCATTGTGTTAGGTTCTGCAACCATTTCTCTGGTGGAGGTGGATCTATCCCCACCTTCCCCAATTCCCATGAGCCCCTAAAAAACATTCTTGAGGCTCAGGGGACTTTTGTAGTCCAAAAGCCATGTGATTCAGGGAAGTCCATTTCATGTTGTCCAGGGAAGTCCTTCATTTCCCTTCCATCCATGGAATTTCTAAAGGATTCACAGGATAATATTGAATTTTTCCTTTTGGAATGGGAAAAAAAATAAAAATGCTACTATGAAGAGTTCTCTTTTTTTAAAGTAAGACCCATGTGTATTTTTATCCTGGAGTGTAGTTTGCTTAAAGTGCATCTGAGTGAATCAAGATTCCTGCCATATGCACTGTCAACAATAAATCTAGTATTTGGCAGCAGATCTTACTTCAACAACCTATCACTTAAAATGAGATTTTCAGCATCTGTTCCACATTCTAATTATACATTCAAAGCTAACAGATAACAATGGTGGGTCTAGTTTTCATTAGCCTTCTGCCAAGAATACAGCTTGCAAGTTGCAGCGCTGCCTCCCTCCAACTGCATTCGCAGGATGCTAGGATTATAGTGTCATGTTCTTGCTTGTTTATCTATGGACATGGACAATGGAGCAGAAAGGCCAGGATTCAAATCCTAGAGAGCCCAGATAATTGACTGTATATTTAAAATACTATTACAAAATGTTCTGGGTAGAAAATATTTCTTTTGGAAAGGACCACACAAAAAACCTTATTTTGTCATTAGTGGCCTTGAAAGGCAGACTGGAATGGGAAGATGCTTCATCTAAATCATATTATGTGATAACTGGCTGTTCCTGTAAGTTCACATGATTTTTTTTTCCAGACACAATAGCTACAGCATTTTTTCCTGTTTGCAAATAATGTGGAAAAGTTTCAAAATGTGTGAGTTCTTGCCAAATATGTAAATCTTTTTGCCAGAATCCTTGAAATAGATTGTACTCTTTTAAAAATGCTGGAAGGACCAACAGGTCATTTGAATTCCTGCTTCTGACTTCAACTAGTCCCTAGGAGTATGCAAATGGTACTGATAAAAGTCTGCAAATTTTTGAAAACCATTTCCTGACTAATCATCTGTTACTGTATCCCTTCCCAGGCAACATGCTGACAAGTGAAACACATTGACAGCTGTATTCATCTGAAGGATGAAAAATTATGTGTTTTGCATGGTGTTACCTCAGTGACCCTCCTTTCTGGGTATTTGTTTTAACTGTGTATATGATCTGTTTAATTGTTTTTATAGGATGCATGGGACTTAATCAGACTTGATAGCCCAGGTTGGCCCAATCCCATCAGATCTTGTAAGCCTCTGTGTTGCAACTTTGGACTTCTTTGGTGGTCTCCCATCCAAACTCTAACCAGGGCAAACAGCCAGTGTCAAACAACTTCTGAATGTCTGTTGACTTGAAAACTCCTTGGGTTAATTTAAGTCAGCTGGGACTTGATAGCAAAAAAAAAATCAGATTGTAACTGTTGGAGATGGGCATTCAGAATGTAATTTTTGAAAACCTGTGCCAAATGTACCATGTTTAACTGTGGAAATGATTCACATAATATTGATACTTGTTAGAGTTGCCAACCGAGAGGATCCTTTCTTGGCTTCCCACCCACTCAGATGTTGGGTCATTTTTTCCCCATTGCTTTCCTTAGGCTGAATCATTGATAACAAAATTGTCGTGTTTTGACATTAACAAATGAGCTGGACTGGAAATCTTTAGCTCTCAGAGGATAAAATCATAAGTCTTTTACTGAAACATTGCCAGCAAGCAGGAATATGAAATATTGAGCCTGACCCTCTGACCCCTTCCGCACACGCAAAATAATGCGTTTTCAAACCACCTTCACAACTGTTTGCAAGTGGATTTTGTCATTCCGCACAGCTTCAAAGAGCGCTGAAAGCCGTTTGAAAGTGCATTATTCTGCATGTGCGGAATGATCTGTGGATCAATCAGCTTAAAAGGGAAAGGTAATATATTTAAGGCAGCACGGTATAGCCTGTTCTCAGAAGTTAAGCAGGATCAGTTTTTGGAAGGGAGGCCACCAAGGAAGGCTCTGCAGAGGAAGACAACGGGCCTTTCCCACTCACCGTATGTTGCGGGCAGAGGTGGGATCCAACCAGTTCTCACCACTTCTCTAGAAGTGGTTACTATTTTTTTCTAAGTGCCGAGAAGGGGTTACTAAAGCAACCTCCCTGCACAATAGGGACTGGAGGTGCGTGTGTGTGGCGCCGCCACTGTTTGAATCCCACCACCATTGGAACCTGTTATTAAAATGTTTGGATCCCACCACTGGTTAGATGGAATCACTGGTCTTCCTTAGCCTAACGTAAAACATTTGCTCAGTACTTAGCACATATGTTGTAACAGCTTTTGTAGTCACAAACAACTAATTGCTTATGTGTTAAAAACACAGTTTGCAAATGACATGTTTGCCTTGACTGCTAGTTCTAGTTAGGTCTGCTATTTCGCAGGTAAACAAAGGAAAACTAGATTCTGAGAAAAAGGTGGGAACATCTTGCTAACAATAGATTGTAAGTCTTTTGTGGTTACGATCTGGCAATTTTATTTCTAAAGGCATAACTAAACATTATGAATCTCACAGGGCAATCCTGGGATATGTTTTTCCCTCCTCTCTGTAATATCTAGGACAACTTACCCTGTGCTTTGATTTTATGTGTTTAACCCAAGGCAGCCAACAATGTGAAGCTGGGATGAAACATGCATTTTTTGACTTCACAATTAAGGCATAGTAGATGGGCCAAGGGACCCTGCATGCAACAGCTTTTTGCAGTGAGATATCTCTGTGCTTTTTGTAACTTGACATTTCCCCGAAGGAGCATAGAAATGAGCGCTAAGTAAAAACAGACCTACTCAGTGGCTCAGGCTGAATTTTTTCAAAAATGTCCAAACTATCTGGTGAAAAATTGTTCATGTCATTTACTCTTGCCATCAAGCAGAATTTCTAGGACACAAAATATTACGTGGGGGTATTGAAGATGACAAATTGCCTATTGCTGTCTTATGATAACACTGAAAACTCAGTGGTAGCACAGTTACAATATTAAACTAGTCAAAATCCAGACACAACACACACCACCCTAGTTGTGGGCAAGGAAAAGCCTACACCACCAGCATATGACTGAAGCAACTCTCAAACATAGGCCGTTTCCGCACGGGCGAAATATGATGTTGTGGAAACGGGAAAAGAAACGTCAGAGCGAGAGTGTTCGCATGCATAGCGGCGGAGGTGCGCAGTTGCGCTGTCGCGAAAACGCTTAATCAGCGCGAAGACGCCGTATTCAAAAAACGCTTCGAAGCGCTCTTTTCCCACATGTGACGCACCGATGCCGCAGTCGTGCGAACCGCCGCCACGGAGCCGTTCTCAACAATGGCGACTGCCAAAAGGCCAAGCTTGGTCACCCCCCCCCCCACAAGTTTGTCCCTGGTGATTTCCCGGCATGGTCAAGCACCTTTCCCAGATCCGTAATAGCCTGTGCAGATGGTACCCATACACTCTCTGAAGATGCCACAGGTAACATGTACTGGGACTGGCAGTAGCTGGGAGGGGAGGCAATGACAGATAGAGGGGCAGGCAGGGTTATCAGAACAGTCATGTCAGCCAATGGCGCTGCTTCGTGAGTCGCAGCGCGCTGGAAGCGATGGCGAGAATTTAGCGCCGCTGTCCGTCAGCTGGCCCTTCCACGTTTCGAACCGTCACATTTCACGGGGCTCCCTGGCCGCCGCGCCAGCTCCGCCTGTCTGTGCGAACGCTTTTTCGAGGATGCGTTGCTATTTACGACGTCATTGCGTTGCTCCTTTTGTCCGTGCGGAAACGGCCATAGGCTTTCATTGTGAAAACACCCAGATCTTGTTCCTCCTCTGTTGTTGTATCTCCACAGTTTCACCTGTTATACTAAAAAGTGCCTTGCAGCCTCTGTCAAGCTATTTGTGTTCATATTGCTCTCATGGGCTAGGGTTGTCAGCTCCAAGTTGGGAAGTTCCTGGAGATTGGTGGGATTTGGGGAGGGGCAGCGGCTCAGCAGAGATATGATGCTACAGAGTCCACCCTCTGAACCTGCCATTTTCTTCAGGGGAACTGACCGTTGTAGTCTGAAGATCAGTTGTAATTCTGGCTGATGTATTTATTATGTATGTTACAATGGAACAGTTTGCTTCCCCCTGTGATATCTCTATGAGATGGTATAGTTTCATAGGCCAATTATGCCTGGTGAGCTTCCCATGACCCCAAAGAGAATTCACTGCAGAGTCTTTGTTTTGAGGCATGTTTGGTATTATTACCCACTGCCCTGTTTGCAGCAGGGCAGGCATTACGCATCAGCTGCCTTTTTGCTTTTGTCCAGGAGAGGGTGATCTCTGCAATCTCTGCTTGTTTCTGCAGGTTCTTTATTGTGCATGCAAGCTTTAATGCCCAATCACTGATTGTCTTTTATGGTGGGAAGTGATAGGGGTGTGATGGTGGCACGCAAACCACAAAAGGAAAACATGAGCCACCTTTAGCTAAACTCCCCAGGTTCCCAATCGCCCCTCTCCCAATGTGCTGTAAATGCCAAGTGTCAAGACCAACAGCCTTTCCCCGATGTGGTCTCAAATCACTGATAGGTTGGGTATAAAACTAGGAGGGTATAAAACTCAGGGTAAACATAGGTTGGGTATAAAACTCTTTAATATGCAACTTATCCCTGAAATCAGGCTCCATCCCTGAAGACTGGAAGATGGCCAATGTCACACCAATCTTTAAGAAAGGATCTAGGGGGGACCCGGGAAATTACAGGCCAGTCAGTTTGACATCTGTTCCTGGTAAATTAGTAGAATCTATCATTAAAGATAAAATTATAAAACATGTAGAAAAGCAAGAGCTGGTGAGAAAGAGTCAGCATGGCTTTTGCAGAGGCAAATCCTGTCTTACAAACTTACTAGAGTTCTTTGAGGGTGTAAACAGGCATGTGGACAGGGGTGAACCGGTGGACATTGTCTACTTGGATTTCCAAAAGGCTTTTGACAAAGTTCCTCACCAGAGACTGTTGAGAAAACTCAGCAATGAAGGAATAAGAGGGGAAGTCCTCCTATGGATTAAAAAAACTGAAGTTGAGAAACAGGAAACAGCAAAGAGTGGGTGTAAATGGGAAGTTCTCACAAATGGAGAGATAGTCGGGAGTGGTGTCCCCCCAAGGATCCGCTTTTTTGGGACCAATGATGCTCTTTAACCTATTCATAAATGACCTGGAAGTGCAGGGGTGGAGTAAGTACGTGGTGGCCAAGTTTGCGAGATGATACCAAATTATGTAGGGATTGGTGAGAACCACAAAGGATTGGCTTGTAAGAGCTCCCAAAGCCGGGACGTTGATAAATTAGGGTGAGTGGGCTCAGGAAATGGCAAATGCTACAGTTCAATGTAGCAAAATGTAAAGTGATGCACATAGGGGCAAAAATCCAAACTTCACATACACGCTTACAGGGGTCCAGTGCGCTATCAGTCACAGCAGACCAGGAAAGGGATTTAGGCTGTCTCAGTTGATAGTTCCATGGGAATTTAACCTCAATGCATGGCAGCTGTGAAAAAAGGCAAACTCTATGCTGGGGATCATTAGAAAAGGAATTGATAATAAAACTTGCAAAGATTGTCATGCCCTTATATAAAGCAGTGGTGCGACCAAGCACTTGGGAGTACTGTTCTGGTCAGTCCCAGTTCTGGTACAGGCCGCATCTTCAAAAAAGGATATTGAGGAGATAGAAAAAAGTGCAGAGAAGGGCAACGAGGGATGATTGAGGGACTGGAGCACCTTCCTATGAGGAGAGGCTGCAGCCGCTTGGGGACTCTTTAGTTTGGAGAGGTAGGCGGCTGAGGGGGATATGATTGAAGTCTACAAAATTATGCATGGGGTAGAAAATGTTGACAGAGAGACATTTTTCTCTCTTTCTCACAATACTAGAACCAGGGGGCATTCATTGAAAATGCTGGGGGGAAGAATAAGGACTAATAAAAGGAAACACTTCTTCACGCAACGTGTGATTGGTGTTTGGAATATGCTGCCACGAAAGGAGAGTGGTGATGGCCAATAATCTGGATAGCTTTAAAAGGGGCTTCTTCTGGACAGATTTATGGAGTGGAGAAGCTCTGATTTATCATGCTACCAATCTTGATCCCTCTTTGATCTGAGATTGCAAATGCCTTAACAGTCCAGGTGCTCGGGAGCAACAGCAGCAGAAGGCCATTGCGTTCACATCGTACATGTGAGCTCCCAAAGGCACCTGGTGGGCCACTGTGAGTAGCAGAGAGCTGGACTAGATGGACTTTGGTCTGATCCAGCTGGCTTGTTCTTATGTTCTTATGTTCTTATGAGGGCTGGAGATGTCCCAGTCTGTTGTTCAATGAGAAGGAATAGCGACAATGAGAGATAATGTGTGGACAAAATGTGGGCAAAATGTGTGGGCAAATTGTTTAGAGGGATCAACTAGTGTTATTATTTTTACTTCAAAATATTGATATATTGATATGAGAAATTAAAAATTAAAAAAGATCTAAAGATATACCGGGGGGGGGGAGAGAGATCAAGGGCAATAAAAAGATCCAGCAGGACAAGAAATGGGAAGGACTTAGCAACAGGGGGTGAGGGGGAAGGCATGCAAAGCAGTGGAAGGGCATGAGAGGAGTGAGGCTAGACAGCCTGCCTGTGAGTGGAGGGAAGAGGTCTGGGGCAAAGCTGTGCTCACTGGCAAACCTGTCCTGCTCTGGCAGTGAAGAAAATTAAAGTCTTGCTACGAGTAGTCTCACTTGTCACAGAGGGAATGGAAAGTGAAAGCTGGGCTTCAGGAAATACGTCCTTGCAAGAAATGGACATTTGCTCCCATCATGCAGCAGACACCTTGTGTGTAATCAGCCATGGATTCATGGATTCCCTGCTGGGTTCTGTTTGATAGAATTCTAGATTGCATTAACTCCCTTGTCCTGAAACCAGTTGCTTCCATCCCTGCATCTTCTTGCTAACAGATATTGCTTAAAACACACCAGTCTTGGCCGAGCTGGCCTAAGAGTAAAAACGTGGGTGAGTATCCTATTCCTAACTTGCAAGCAACACAGAACATCACAGCTACTGCCTAACTGCTATACATCAAGAAACCAGAGGTCAAGCAAGAATGTGGCAGGGCACACTCCACCGAGCAAATGGTCCACAGCCTTGGACTGCAGGGACAGATCTTTGTTCATGAAAACCTTATGAGACTGCGCTGTAATGACATTGGGAAATATGATCTGCTATAGTACATAGTCCAGTTCATATCCTGTTCATGGGGAGCAAATTGTATTTTCCCAAGAAACTTTTTAAAAAGCATATGTATAAAGTATCCATCTTTATATGTATCTTTCAAAAGTAGCCATAAGGAATTAGGAAGTGGAGGCTTGCTGGCAGTGGCATCAGGGAATGAAGAGATGTGCTTCACTTTGCACTCATAATAAAACTTCGAAAGAAATCAGATATTTTTGAGCTTCATTAAAACAGTCAGTATAGTATACTGGTTGGAGCATTGGACTAGGGTTGGAGAGATGAGTGTTCAAAGCCCAACTTTACCATGTAATTTGCTAGATGATCTTGGGCCAATCGACTTAACCTACCTCACAGAGTGCGTGAAAAGATTAAGTAAAAAACAAAGATCTATGAATACATCATCCTTCTTAAAGGACCAGAAGGATAAAAGTGTGATGGAGAAATAGATCATAGCAGGCATGCTAACTTGACATAATGTTGTAATATGAACCCAAGTAAGACTAACCTAGTTTAGACTGCATTATCAGCAGAGAATCAGTGTGGTGTAGTGGTAAAGAGTAGCAGACTCTAATCTGGAGAACAACTCTTCCACATGCTGCCTGCTGGGTGACCATGGGGCTGTGACCATGGGGCTGCACAGTTCTCTCACAACTCTTTTAGTCCCAGTTCCCTCACGAGTTACCTGTTGTGGTGGAGAAGGTAAGGTAAGCTTCGTTGAGACTCCTTAAAGGTAAGAAAAGCCAGGTATAAAAACCAGTTCTTCACATCTATTATACTCTGTTCCACAGAAAGAGAATAGTGTGGTCAGTTGAGGTGCAGCCGTTGAGAAAATTATACGCTTCTGCATGAGAATGTAGTCCTGAATGAATATGAGAATTAACATTTATTTTCACATGCTGCTTTTGTCAAAACCATTATTTTGTGTATTATTGAGCATGGTACTTTGATCCAAGAGCATTTATCGGTCATCAAGTGAGTATCAAACAGATTAGGCAAGCAGAGCTAGGTAGGCACTAGGACCCAGGCAGAGCATTCTACAACAAAGAAGATCTGGCATGCTTTTTTCTATGGTGGAGTAATATACAATTCTACTTTTATCTTTCTGGGAAACAAAGTATACACACGTCCAACTTCATTGAAGTTAATGCGCTTAGAAGGGTATATGTTCTCAAGATGGCACTGTGCACATATTTTGCCTAACATTTCCCCCTCTTGAGCAATTGAATCAACGCACAGGTCCTGATCATGTCTTTGGAAAGTCCCACACTATCAACATATTTTAAAATATTTATTCTCACTTTCCTAATACCACTGTTCGATGCCCCTTGGGGTTTCAGAGGTTGGGTTGAAATGAGAATCCTGATTAATCACTTTCATATGGCCAGAATTTTGTAATGAACCTAAACATCTATCTCATCAAACCTAGGGTCACTTAGTATTGTAATATGCATGAGAGAGAAAGACAGAAACAAAGCATTACATGCATTAGCAAAAGCACATTCAGTATAAAAATATTCAGTTTTGTTATCCTGGTAGCTGACAAAATTGGCAAACTTTAAAAAAAAATCCAAATCATGGATTTAATGGATATTCACTTCCTTCTTGATCAGCTCTGAGAAGATACAAGGCACAGAGTTTAACAGAGCTCTCAGGTGTAATGCTTTAAAATTTGGCTTATTGCCAAATTTGGAAAGGCCTTGTAAACTTCCACTGCTTCAAAGGAATGGGATTAAGAATGTAATCCACCAGTCCTAGCAGACTGATACTGAAACAGTAAAATGTTTGCTCAAAATTTAAGAAGATAAATGAAAACAGGAAAATTAATTTTCATGGCAGCAGAAACAGTGTTTGTGTAGGAGGCAGGAAACACATAAAAAGTGAAATACAGATTTCAACTACCCGCTTTTAAGGATCAAGGCTGTTTCCACAAGAGATTATTCTTTCATTTTTTTGCATCCACTATACTGGTGTGGCAATACAAAACCTGCTTTGCCAGAAAATATATGTGATTTGTAAAGTTACACAATTATGTGCCATCTAGTAAGGTTGCCAACCTTTAGTTTGCTGAGGGAGAGAATCATTCCAGTAACCATGAAGGAGGTGATAAGAAGACCCCTCCTTAAGAAAGTAAATATCCTTTTTTGGGAAAACACCCTCAAATGGATTGAGGCTATCCCTGACATTTCAGTCAAATATGAGGCCTGGTTTTGGAACAGAAAATGAATTGATCACCCTGACCAAATGATCTTAGTAAGGAGAGAGACAGGGAGAAAATCTCCAAGTTATGCCAGTTTAAGGGCAGGTTGCAGGCACAGACCTCAGAACTGCTCCAGTGCAGTCCCACAAGTAGTACCTGTCAGCGTAGCACAAACCTTAACTGCAAAACTATACCAAGATGTGTTCTAAAGACTGTTCTGGCTTACTATGAGTCCCTCTCCTTTCATCCCTCACACAGACACAACTGTATTATACATCAAAACTATATTAAGCAGAGAATAATACAACTGTCCTGGAGCCACATGGATGTGGACTGCTCCTTCCCTGGGGTGGCATGGGACAAAGAAAAATGGAGATGTTGATGGGACCTCAGGGTGACAACAACATTTCAATTCTGTTACTGGTTTAGAACAGCAGATTGAACACATTGTGAAGTGGGGAGGAACTGGCCATGACTAGGAATCTTCCTGTTGGATCCTCACCTGCTCCATGGGTGTCTATGGGCTTCCACTAAAATGTGCTGTAACTTCCTGCCTGACAGGGGGCACTCCAAGGCCCTTTCTGCACAGGCCAAAAACAGCGCCCTAGGGACTGCAAAAATGCTGTTCGCATGGGGGGGGCGCTGCTGCAATGCAGCAGCGTCGCCCTCGCTCCCCCCAGCGGCGTGAAGCCGCTGTTTCCCAACCTCACTCCCCGAGCGAGGTTTTCCGGAAACAGTGGCTTCCAACCACTGCCGTGCGAACGGTAGTGGGTGGAAGGCGCCATGTCCTCCGCACCATCCCCAAAAGCTTACCTCGTCTCCTGGCTTACAGCTCGTCGCAGAGGCCAGGGGACACTCCCCCCTGGCCTGTGACTCTAGAGCCGTCGCTCCAGCCTGTGGGGGTGTGTCCCCTGGCCTCTGCAATGAGCCGGAGGCCAGGGGATGAGGTGTGTGAAGGCTGCGCCGCCGCCTGCCACCCTCCCGGGACCATCCATGCGAATGGTCCCGGGGGGGGGTGCATCGGCATCTTTTACGCCGACACCCCCTGCACCATTGCGGTGTGGAAAGGGCCCCAGACTGAAAGGGCTTAGTGAGCTAACTTCAGCCATGCCCCCAGAATCACCCACAACCATGCCAGTACCTGAGCCTCAGCTACGCTGACAGGTGCTACTTGTGGGACTGCACTGGAGCAGTGCTGAGGTCTGTGCCTGCAACCTGCCCTTGAACTGGCGTAACGTGGAAATACACCAGCAGTTGGCTTCCTGAGCGTGTATTCTGAGAACCGCACTGTTGAATATTTAAAGGATAACCTGCTGCTACCGGAACTTCCCCTCTCGCTGGAATGATAATTATAAGTGCTGCTCTGTATAACTCTATGTTGTGAAGTACAGGTACACCAAAAACAGCGCCTTCTCAGTGATGGTGTCTATGCACTAGAATTCTCTTCCCACAGAGATTTGTCTTGTACCATGTTTGTATTCAGTTAGGCACTGGAAACATTTTTATACTTTGAGATAACATGCCATTGGGTTTAGCATTCCCATCTGGTTAGCAGCGCTTCAGACATTGCTTTTCTTGCTGTTTTTTTTAAAAAAAGAATATGAACTTTCCAATTTTCATCTGAAGTAACTGATTGGTGCTGTTTCACCTGTCATTGTTTTGCCTTTTTGTATTATTGTTTGGGTCATTTTATTCCTAATGTAAGCTGCTTTGAATATAGTGAACTGGAGTGGTGGGAGACAAATAAATAAATGGTCAAAGATAAATACACAGTGAAAATAGGAAATCCTCTCACTCCACTGGGAAGTGCTTCCCACCACCCTTGGTCCTTGGCATATGCAGATAGTCAAAAGATACTGAATGTAAAATCCAGAAATAGTGCAGAATTATAGAATCATAGAGTTGAAAGAGATCCCAAGGGCCATCAAGTCCAACCCACTGCAATGCAGGAACACACAATCAAAGCACTCCTGAAAGATGGCTATCGAGCCAAAAAACCTCCAAAGATGGAGACTCCATCACACTCCGAGGTAGTGTGTACCACTGTTGAATAGCCCTCACTGTCAAGAAGTTTTTCCTAATGTTTAGGTGGAATCTCTTTTGCTTCACCTTGAACCCATTCCTCCTGGTTCTAGTCTCTGGAGCAGCAGAAAACAAGCTTGCTCTCTCACCAACATGACATCCCTCCAAATATCTAGACATGGCTATCATGTCACCTCTTAACCTTCTCTTCACCAAACTAAACATACCCAGCTCCCTAAGTCTCGCATCATAGGACATGGATTCCAGACCTTTTACCATTTTGGTTGCCCTCCTCTGTACCCATTCCAGCTTGTCAATATCCTTCTTGAATTGTGATGCCCAGAACTGTACACAGTATTCCAGATGAGGTCTAACCAATGCAGAATACATCTCTCAACCTTGACACTATACTCCTATTGATACAGCCCCAAATTACATTGACTTTCTTGGCCATTGCATCACATTGCTGACTCATGTTCAGTGTGTGGTCTACTAAGACTCCCAGATCCCTTCCACATGTAGTGTTGTCAAGACAGATGTCCCCCATCCTATATCTGTGCATTTCATTTTTTATGTGTCAGTGTAGTATCTTACATTTATCTCTGTTGAAATTAATGTTGTTTGTTTGGGCCCAGCTCTCTAATCTGTCCAGGTCATTTTGAATTCTGACTCTGTCCTCTGTGGTATTAGCTACCCCTCCTAATTTGGCATCATCTGCAAATTTGATTAGCATGCCCTCTATTCCATCATTCAAGTCGTTGATAAAAATATTGAATAGCACTGGGTTCAGGACAGAACACTGAGGCACCCCACTAATCATTTATCTCCAGGATGAAGATGAGCCGTTAATGAGCACCCTTTGAGTTCGGTCAGTCAACCAATTACAAATCCATCTAATAGTAGCATTAGTAGTAGCAATAGTAGTCCACATTTCACTAGCCTACTTGCAAGAATATTATGGGGCACCTTGTCAAAAGCTTTACTAAAATCAAGATATGCTGCATCCACAGCATTCCCTTCATCTACAAAGCTTGTCACTATCAAAAAAGACATGAGATCAGTCTGGCATGACTTGTTTTTCAGAAATCCATGCTGACTATTTGTGAACACAGTATTCCGTTCTAAGTGCTTTTAATACCCTGGGATGTAGTTCATCAGGCCCTGGAGATTTGAATTTGTTTAAAGTAGCCAGGTGTTCCTGCACAACCTTGTCATTCATTCATTCATTCATTCATTCATTCATTCATTCATTCATTCATTCATTCATTCATTCATTCATTCATTCATTCATTCATTCATTCATTCATTCATTCTCTGCTGTCTAGGGTATATATATATATATATATTAACTTTTTTGGTATGAAAAACAGCTCCAACGAATTAGAAAATTAGAAACATTGAATTAAGGGTAGAAAGTATTTCAATTTCAGAGAAAGATTTGATGGCGCTTTACTTGTAGATTGTTTCGAGGCAGTAAAAGCCTGTGGATTGTGCCTACAATGTGTGATAAAAATTATTTATCATCATCAGTTTATCTGTAGTTTGCCTTTCTCCCAGAGACTCTATGGATTACACAGTATTAGTCAAGTACAATCAACAGGATCATGGGACATCAAATAAACAGTACAAATGTGAAAGCAAATAGAAATCTCAAACTGAAACAAAGCATGAACTTTTAAACATGATACATTAAACATGATGTTTCTGAAGCATGCTTACAGTGATAGATATAATACAGTAGCATAGGCCACAGTCCCATCACTTTACCAATGAAACTTTCTAACCATTTCAGTACAATCCAGTCCTATTTATCTGTGCAAAAATCCCTCTTGAATACTTTCATTTTTTATAATTTGTGGAAAGGAAGACGGGAGCCTTCCTAACTTCATCAGGAAGACTATTCCATGAGGGGGGCCACAACAGAGAATGCATGAGCATGGGTAGTTATCAATGTTGCCCTCTTCAAGGTAATACTTGCAGAAGGCCCTGCTGGGATGAGTGAAGCTGTTGTACAGGAAAACATGGAAATAAGTGGTTTTTCAGATATGAGAGATCAAGGTGATGAAGGGCTTTGTATGTGATAGTCAATGATTTGAATTGAACCTAGAAATTAACAGGTAGCCATGGAGTGACCTCAGAATGGGAGCAACATACATGTTCTGCCTCACTCCCAATAATAAACTAGCTGCAGCATTTTAAACTAACTGGAGTCTCCAAATTGACTTTGAGGGGAGACCTATGTACAGTACAGTATAGTAGTCTAGTCTCAATGTTACCATGGCATGATCTATGTCAGTGATGGCGAACCTTTTTGAGGCCGAGTGCCCAAACTGCAACCCAAAACCCACATTTGTAGCAAAGTGCCAACACGGCAATTTAACCTGAATACTGAGGTTTTAGTTTAGAAAAAATGGTTGGCTTCGAGGTGTGCGTTACTCAAAAGTAAGCTTGGTGGTAGTCGGTGACTTTGCTTTGAAGCAACCGTGCAACTCTTCCAACAGGTGAATCACAACCCTAGAAGGGTTTACTCAGAAGCAAGCCCCATTGCCAGCAAGCGAACTTACTCCCAGGTAAAGGATGGTGCTTTCGTTCTTCGCATGAAAATCAGTGGGGTTTAACAGCGCTTAACAAGGTTGCCTACACTGCTTCCCCAAAACTAGGTCTTAGGTTTAATGCTAATAATTGAGCCCAGCGGCCCAGGCCAGCCTAGATGTGGGGGGGGGGGGGGCTCTGTTTGCGCGTGCCCATGGAGAGGGCTCTGTGCCACCTCTGGCACCCATGCCATAGGTTCGCCACCACTGATCTATGTCACCAAATTGGCTGAGTAAAGGTAGAAGGTCATCTTGCAAGCTAGACTGAATTGGAAGGAAGCATTTTTTTGCAGTTTCTCCAGCAGTAATGCTAGATGCAGTGTAACTCTAAGGTTCAAGGTGAGTCTGCAAATGTTAGGTGAACCCCAGGGAAAGAGGAAAGCACAATGTCCTTCAAGACATCTGCCTTCCCAACCAGTATCACTTCCACCTCATCAAGTGTCAATTTAAATGCATTTGTGTTCAGCAATTTGGTTTTTGTCATCCTAATAATCTTCAGGGGTCTGCAAACTTTGCTCTCTAGATGTTCATGAACTACAATTCCCACCAGTGCTGCACATTGGCCATGATGGCAGGGGCTGATGGGAATTGTAGTCGAACATCTGGAGAGTTTGCAGACCCTTGATAGTACACTTCTGTGGGGATCATTCTTGTTTTTACAGAGGCATATGTAAATTTGCTTTCAGGAAAACTGAAATGCTCATCCTATCTTGAATTTGCTCCCTTCCACTATTCCTTTATTTTTCTTAGATTTCTTCCAACTCTCCCTGCCATTCCCCTACTCCTTTCTTTTTCTTTATTTTTAATCTTCTCTTGTAACATTTTCTAATAGATTAGAATGGTGCTCAGATGGTTACAAACAGAAGCAGGTTAAAAGGTCATTGAATCTACCGCTGGTAGTCATATTCCGACCACACCATATGTTCCTATCCTTCATTTGCAGCAATGCAGACTTACAGAGATGAGTCTTTTGTACAACATTATTCCTGAAATCAATCCCAGTACAAAGAGCAGGGCTATTTCCCTGCAAAAAGGAACATGTCCTGGTGCAAAGGTGGCGCTATTTTCAACATCATAACTGAAAATTTGTCACTCATCACCTATTGTGAACAGGGTCACCATTGTCTTTACTGATAAGGCTCCTATGTCTTTCATAGCTGCACCAGACTTTTCATGGGTACATTTTTGCCAGCATATTTATTGATACCCTGCATTTCTCCCCAGTGGGAATCCAATCTTCTGTGGCAGACTGCGGATTCCAGTCTGGGACTCCCAGATTCTAACCCAGGGGTAGGGAACCTGCGGCTCTCCAGATGTTCAGGAACTACAATTCCCATCAGCCTCTGTCAGCATGGCCAATTGGCCATGCTGCTAGGGGCTGATGGGAATTGTAGTTCCTGAACATCTGGAGAGCCGCAGGTTCCCTACCCCTGTTCTAACCTAACAATGTAACCGCCACAACCTGTTTGTGTTGTTGAATTCATCCCTGTTATACAGCTTCTTAAAAGCCCAGGAGCCCTGCCAAACAAAAAGTTGGTAACCTTATTTGAAGGGAACAGCTCCCATGTCAAAAGTTCAGAACTGTATTATTATTTTTTAAAAAAGGGAGCTACATGCTTTTGACAAGAAGAACCCTGATATGCCTGAATGGTAAACTATGCGGTGTTTAATCAAGTCTTGGACTTGTGGTAATTAAGTACTGCACTTTGGTTCATCTTTTGCCTTGAAAATCCTATTGGGTTGCCATATGTGGGGTGCAACTTGATGACTTCATACGCACAATAGATGAACACCTTGCAAATTGCTGAAGAAATGACGTCTGGCTCATGAATTAGGTTGGAATGAATTTTGTTAGTCTTTGCCATCTGATTCCTAATTATTTTATTCTCAGAGATACCAAAATACCAAGAACCTGGAGTCATTCAGTGAAATTGACTGGCATTAGAATCAGGACAGGCAAAACAATGCTGTTCCTTTGTAGAATTCACTCTCCCAGGACTTGGAGATAATGCTTACATAGATGACATTAAAGGAAGACTGACCTAGCAAAGACTATTAAACTAAATGGAATTTCAGTGGACTCCCCATGCCCCTACTACAGCTAAAACCCCCAACATATTACAACAGTGGAAAGATAAATACCCACTTCCAGCAAATTAGTGGATGAAAGATAGGGTTGCCAACCTCCAGGTGGTACCTGGGGAACTCCCACTATTACAGTTGATTTCCAGATGACCAAGATCAGTTCACCTGGAGAAAAAGGTTGCTTTAGAGTGTGGACTCTATAACATTATATCTGGCTGAGGTTCCTTGCCTCTCTAAACCCTGTACTCTGAAGATCCCAACCCCAAAATCTCTATGTATTTCCCAACCCACAGCTGGTCACCTTAATCAAGGTCCTTAGAATATAAATATTTGAACACAGAGCACAGAGATGACAATTGTTAGTTATTTGTTTTTTAGTTTGTTATTTGGAAACCTTTTATGGAAACTTATGCATAGATTTGCCACCATTGTTGTTATATTTTTGTCTCAACTTTATGTATACCAAGTTTTTCTCTCCCCCCCTCCCTTTTTATTTAGTTGGTGAATTTTGAGTTTTTCCCTTGTTCTTTTTTGTTCAGTTTTTTAAAAAGAAATACTTTTTAATTATTATTTAGAGGAAATGTGAAACTCTTCTCTTCGTACTGTTTCTTGTAGGCTTCCCGGAGACATCTGGCTTATTACAATTCAACATGTGAGACTGTCAGACATAGAATATAAGTTGATAGACAAACACTGGCTGCTAATAGATCATGCTTAATTAAATGCTCTGTGTCTGCTTCTAAGTTTACAAGACCAAGAAAACAGCTAATTTGCAAACTGCAACTGTTCCTGAACATTATTCAGCAACCTTAGCCTGAAACTTCCTAAGCTATGTTTAGAAACAGAGAACACGTAAAAAACAAATGAGACAAACGATGAAGATCCCATGCTCTGGCCCTGGAAAAGCTGGTTTGACTCCAGTATGGCTCACATGATGTACTTGAATGTCTCCATGTAGCCTGCTTCTTTACACACACACACACGCACGCACGCACGCACACTCAGAAAGACAAGAAATAATAAACTCCAATATAGCCAGTAGGTCTGGAAAAGGGGCAACAAAAATGTCAAAAAGGAACATCAGGTACTGAGCAAGCACTGGGTGCTCCCGCATTTGGAGACTAAAGAGATGAAGAAAGAGTAGAAATGGCAGCGTCAACGAGGTGAACCAACTCCAGGACCTCATGTTCTGACAAGATCATTTCTGTAACCATATTACAAATTACTTTGAAACAATGGGTGCCTATTTATTTCCAGGTTCAATTCAATATGCTGGTTCTTACCTTTAAGGTCCTTCATGGGATAAACATATTTAAAAGGACCCTTATGAATCCTGCAGCAGTTCCATTGGGCCTATATAATTAATTAATCACAACATCTAGCAAAAGGCCTTTTTGGAAATGGCTCTTACCATGGGAAACACTTCATCTAGAAATGTTAAGATGCTCCAACTCTGTTGATTTTTAAGAAACTCCATCAATTCAGGAGATAATTTGAAAGAAGTTGGATCTGTACTTGTATTAAAAATATTAAAAATATAGGGCACAATCCAACAAAAATTATGAGTTTGAATACCATGTGCTCTAATCTCTGCCATTGGATTTTAGATTTCTCTGGATTTCATTGTGGTTCTTTTTCTAAAAAGACAAAGCAAAATGTCAAAATTTTTGACTAGTTAGAATAAATTATATTTAGCTTTCCTACTGAAAGTGGAAATGAGTATAAGAGAAAGGTTGTTTTGGAAAATGGAATAGAATTGAGGCAATTCCTCTGGGAACACAATCCTCTATTGTTTGTTGAGCACATGGTGTTGTGTTTGAGTGTTGTACAGTTGACTGCTGCTTGATCTTCCCCCAAGGGGAAGAAAATGGAGCTCTGCATCTTGCCAGACTCATAAAAAAAATATTTGTAAGCGATAAAGCCTCCATCACAGACCTGAGTGAAATTGACAACTCCTGGCGCTGTGCAGTTGACTGATGGCATACCCTGTCTGTTGAAAACTTTCATTCTTCTCTCTCTTGCCTCTTGGGTGATTCACAGGGAAACAATACATATGCAAATTGCTCACATCTGAGAAACTCCTCTGTCATTGCCAATGGAGAAACTCATAAATAAATACTGGCATATGACAATTTTTTCCCTTCCTTTCAGCACTGAAGATCCACAAATAAGAATGGCGGTTGAAATGAAACTGTGTCTGTGTGTTTGTGTGTGTTTGGAGGGGAAAATGAATTTATTTACTTGTTTCCCTGTGTCACTTGCAGTTTTGGAATGAGGAGATTCATGAAATATTTATTTTACCATAACACCTTGGACTACAATGCTAGCAAATGCCAAACAAATCTGAAAGCAAGGATATGAACATGGGGGAGACGTTGTACAACCTTCATTTCCCCAAGAGGGTAGAGATTAAATCAAAGTAAACTGTTTGCAAACCTTGTTTGGCCTGAAGGTGAATGTATTTTTCCCCATGTTCGGTTGCCACTTTAATTCAAACACATTAAAATTGAACTGTGTTTCTGAACTACCGCTGGCTTAGTTGCATATGTGAAAAGTTTTCTTAATGAAGAGATGGTGAACAAATACTTTTTTTATTTTTTACTGGAACTGCGATCCTTCACATTCCACCACTAATTAGATCTGGCAATATTTTGAAAGCCCATTTGTGTCTGCTCTGCTGTGATTAGAGATCACCTTGCCTCTTGGATGGCATTCAGTACGACTTAACTGACTGGTCTGAAATGTGTTTTCACATTTTTTGGAAAGTGATGCATATTAGAATATGAATTGCTCTATGTGATGTAATGTAATGTGATTGATACATCTCAGCATTCAATCAGTATAAACAGTTCTAGGAAGTCATCCTAGAAATCAAATTATCAAATGGAAATCAAGTGAGAGCCAGTGTAATATAGTGGCTAGAATTAGAATGTCAAATTAGGATCTTGAAGACTCATTTTCAATCCCTGTTCTGCCATGGAAACTTACTGGGTGACTCTAGTCACTCTCCTCTCAGCCTAACATACCTCCTAGGGTTGTCATGAGGATAAAATGAAGGAGAGGAGAATGATGTAAGCTGTGGGATCCTCCCTGGAGACAAAGGTGGGGTATAAATGAAGTAAATAAATAAAAACACTTTGAAGAATCCTTGGGCCTTTGTCCCTTGCAAATCAAAGACAAACACCTCTTTCTTTTCTCCATTCCTTTTCTCCATGGTATACCCCCTCACACATTCACATGAGTAGCTTTCAAAAAAATCACATGAGTAGCTTTCAAAAAAAAAGGGGAGGGATCTCCAGGGGTCTGTCTTAATTTTATTCTGATTATTATACTTATACTTTGAAATTGCAATATATCTATAGTAATCGACAGAATATTTCTGTCTTCCCAGTGGGGTAAAGGAGTAGAGGGCAGGCTCTTCTTTTGTTCCCCCTTTTAAAACTGTGATCTGTGTTATGCTTGGCTTTGCCCTCATATCTGGTAGGCTTGGTCTTCCCCAAAGAGCCTGATTTTATATCTTGGAAAAAGTTTTGGGGGGATAAGAATCGAGAACCTGCTCACATCCGTTACTTTCATGTACGTTATGTGCCATCAAGCTGTTTCTGACTTATGATTCAATGACCTCCAAAACATCTTCTAATTAACAGCCTCGCTCAGATCCTGCAAACTAAGGGCTGTGGTGAGTCTTCCTCTTTTCAATGTTTCCTTCCATCATTGTCTTTTATAGTGAGTCTTTCCCAATGACTAAAGTACAGTAGCTTCTGTTTAATTATTTTAGCTTCTAGCTGCATAATTACCAGATAAAGATTTTCTTGAGCTGTATTTTACCAAGCTGTGAAGGAGTGTGAGTAGTGTTTGGTGTTTGCCATGTCAATTATGTATTGCCATGTCAATAAAAAAATGTCTGGAAAAGTCTAGGCTGAAAAACTTTTCACCTTGGGTTGGGGTTTTATTTTTTGGGCCTGATAAGACCCCCACTGGCCAGTTGGACAACTCTATGAGATGGGGGCCCAAAGCAGGAAATCCCCCAGCAAGGGTCTGGCAACCCTAGACTGCACTGTTGCTTCATCACTTGGTACTATTAGCCAGGTTCAAGCTCAGTGGAGCATATGTAGGCATTTTGGCTTGACCTGCTCCTGGATTGCTTTAACTAGCCAACCCAACCCTCGCTTTCCTGTCTGTATTTACCTGCAAGAAGGGAGTTCTTTATATAGTAGTCAGGCTTTGGAAGCAAGAAAACATGTTCCTTGTTCTTTTTACCCAAACAGCAAATCTCCTGGTTTGTCTATGGTTTCTGATTCCAAAAAGAAGCAAATTTTGTAGGCTGTAATCAGCTCAGCAGAAAATCAGTGTTCGGGTGTTTCAGTTGTTTGTCATGAGAGCGTGCTGAAACAAGATTTCTCTGTCTTGCTTGTTCACACTCCTGCATATTAGCATTTTCCTATTGTTCTGATGCTTACTGACATGGTAGAAGTTATCTACTGTGAAAAATTAAGCCAGCTATGCCTGGTGTACAGGAACAAGTTTTGTGCTAGGTATGATTGCCAAGTATTATCGTGACAAGTGATCTAAAACCTAGACTTGGAGAGCTGATAGGCTAGAATTTTGGAAAACATAACTACAAATAAACTTGAATACCTGAACTGGAAATGTGAAATAATACACTCTTGTTTTATTTAAAAGGGCCCTGAGAAATATTGTGGCACCAATTTAAAGGATGGAGATATAAAAACACTTCCCCTAATCTGTGGCACTCCATAAAACCACATTTCACCATCATATTCCAGATACTACCTTATATAATGCCCATGTTAAATATTTCTTAATAAAACACTATTTAATGTTGAGGTTGTGCAATGCAAATTTGTGCAAATTTTTCTCCTCATATATCCTATTCCATTTTCTACCATGTAACAACCTTTTAAAAAATGGTATTCTGAGGAATCAAAGGCTTCTTGAAAATTCATCAAAGGTTTCTTAATGAGAAGATCTGAAATGTCAGACAAGCTTCTGTTGTCTGCCAGGGCTGCCTGGGCTAGGGGAAGAGACTAGATCAAAATTCAGGTGGCTTTGGCACTCCGGTACAAAGTCAGGTGATGCATTTACATGTTATGTTTCAGTTGAGCCTGGGTAGGATGAAGGGACAGAAGAAATCTTTTTCTGGGGGCCCTGATTGTTCTTGACAATCTAGGCCGCCACTACTGAATGTCACCTGTAACAGAGCAATTTCAGAAAGAGTATGATGTTTTATATGGTCTTTTCTTAATTCACAGAGTCTTTTCTTAATTCGTGGGGAGAAACAATGAGCAATATAAGCTAGTCCAGTGTTTGGTGTAAACTGACCATACAACCCTAAAATGTGCTCCCAAATTTTCTGCAAGTATTGATAATACTCCAAAAAAGAGGCACATGAAGCTGTCTTACATCATAGTCAGATCATTGGTCTATCAGGTTCAGTGTTGTATATTCTGACAGGCAGTAGTAGCTCCCCGTGGTCTCAAGAAGGGGTCTTGCACATCACTTCCTGATGCTTTTAACTAGAAATGCCTTTGATTAAACTTGGGACTGTCTATATGCAAAGCAGATATTCTACCTCTTGAGTCCTCTGTTAAGTGGAGGTCCCATATACCCCAGAGAGTTCACTAGGACTGGGCTGAACTGGGGTCAAACTGCTGATACTCACTGGGAGGCCTTATCTATATATATAGGGTAGGCTGACCAGACGTCCCGCTTTTGGCGGGACAGTCCTGCCTTCAAACAATTTGTCCTGCGTCCCTCGGGTTATTTCAATTGTCCTGATTTTTGGAAGACTGTCGCACTGCCTTCTGGGGCGCAAGGCAGTGCGGCAGCCTCCCCCGTACGCGGCCGCAGGAGCACGGCCCTGTCACAGGGCGGGAAACAGGAGCGCCCCAGAAGGCAGTGCGCTCCTGCGGCTGCGCACGCATGTGCGCGCGCTCATGGCCACCCACCCATCTGGTCACCTTAATATAGGGTGTTTGCTGCCCCTCCAGAATCCTGCTCAAGGAGGTCTGGGTCAGTCCCTCTTCCTCAGCCAAGGCTACCTCATTCCTTTGTTTTATAAATACAGCTACATTGAGAATTTGTAAAATGGTGGCAATATTAGAACGCTTTGGATTTTACATTTTAAATTTTTACTTGATTGTTAATGTATTGCAGATTGTAAACATCTGCAGCTGTACACAATAAACTTCTTCTTCTATAGTAATAAAACATTGTAGTGATATCCCAACTACTAGTAATTTAAAATACTGGCAAAAAGCCTGCTGCTGGTATGTGGGTGTGGTGGAGGGCAAATGGGACCAGATAATGCAGGAAGTTACAAACATTTGCACTTTCCCAAGCCTGTTTAAGGTCCCTTCTTCCAGAAAAGTTTATACCAAAGCAGGTGCAGGGGAAAAGCCCAGAAGATTGGCAGAACATAACAGTACTGCATGGAAGCCCCCACTGAAATTCACTGTGTTTTTGGATGAAAAAGTAGCTGTGGAACAAGAAAAGCTCCACACAGAAGCAACTTAATTCTTTTAAAAATCTATGTCTATCTTATTGCAATATTGAATTCAGAAATTGTTTTGGGTACCATAGATTAAACTTGTTCAGTTCCATTGAAAACAGCATTCCCAACACATACTGATTAGAATTAAAAAGTGTTTTCTTTTTTGGTCAACTTTTAAACCAATTGCGAAAGATATATGAGGTTCTGTTTTAATTCAGATCCTGCATCTCTTCTGCCAGTATTCAATTGTGCTGCATTTGGGTTCTCCCTCCCTTCAAAAATGGGAATAGAAAGGTCAGATGGCTAAACTTGCAATGGAGAATTATAGCCTGAACATATGCACCAAGTTTTATTAAAAGATCCAAGATCATTCCAAGATCTCAATGTCTTAGGCTGATTCCGCATGGGCCAAAAACAGCAGTGTGAAAACGGTGTGAAAACAGTATAAACCCTTTTACACCATTTTATACTCTTTTACACCATTTTCACACCGTTTTCACACTGCTGTTTTTGGCCCATGCAGAATCAGCCAGAGTCAACCTGTTATAAATAAACTGAGAAACAACTAACATAACGTTGAATGGGCAAGTTAAACCAAAGGAGGCATTTTGCTCAGCCAACAAATTGCAAACAAGGAGATTTATATAAGTATAAAATCAATCACTAGAATAGAAAATGATGGTGATAATATTGACTGGATAAGCGGCGCATAGCAAAAAAACCAATATTAATGATCTCTGGCCTTTGGATGTTAACTGACAGTGTCTTAAAAGGTACTTAATCATGTCTTTTGCAAATAAATCAATTATATTGTTTTTTTTTAAATCTTGCACACTATTACAGTCATATAAATCTCCAGGGTTTAGACACATGTGACCAAGACTGTTCCTTTGATGTCCAGATCTGGAAACACCTTTCTTCAAAATCAGACAGATGTCAAACCCTGTCAAAAAGCACAGGCCACGAACTAAATAATATGATTTCCTGTTTAATTAAAAGAAAGGAGAAAGATTGTTTCTAATGTATTCTCTAATCTAGAGCGAATGGAAGGTTGTTTTTCCAACTGTCAGTCTTCTCCTGAGGAACAAAAGATGGTGGGGGTGGGGGTGGGGGAAAGCATTCAGAAATGGAACAGAACATCCTCTGCCCTGAGGGCAATAATTTCACCCGCTAAATCCATCCTGAGACTAGAGATAGATGGGTCAGATCTTATTTCAAGGGCTCAAACTCCATCCCAATAAAAAGGTGTCGCAGTGCAATTTTTTCCCAGACACTTCTCATCATACAAGAAATATTGGATTTGATGGTTCCTTATTTTCCCTTTGGAGTACTATTTTTAGAAGAAAATAGCTGGTTGCATACCACCATACCATAAAATATGGATCAGAATACGATACACAGTTATATGCACTTAAATCCATGGAAATGAATGTGGCTTAAGCGTGCCTGCTTTCATGCTAGGCTGAGACTTAGGTATATCTGCTTGTGTATTTTTCATTTAGTTATAGCAAAGATCTTTTAAGATCTAGCATAAATTTCTAACCGTGTCTTTAGTCGTTCTCTCTCATCACTTGATAGCTGCCTCATCAAGGTTATGTTCTGTTTCTAGGAGATTTATAGACCATGCTTTTTTAATCACGTAGAAGCTTCCAATAAGTAAAAAAGCCCCATATCATTTACATTAAAACAATTAAAATATTACATTAAAATAAAGTATTGGAAATGACCACAGAAGCGGAAACAACCAAGTTGCTCAAGATCCTCACAAAGAGGGTCTCAGTCCCAGAAATTTTAGTAGTTGGGAAAGTGGTTTTTCAGTCATCTGAATCATTCCTATAGAAGTTCGGACAGCTGGAAAGTTTCTATTTAGCAGCCATGCTCTTCAGGATTCCAACAAGATTACACTCTAGGATTTTAACAATTCATTCAAGTGAAATGTTGAATTTCTTTTGTATTTTGCCTGCTTGCACCACCAAAAAGCCCTCTGGAGGCAGGAGGGCAGTGCTGCAGGGCTCTGGATTGGGCTACTTACAAAGTATTCATTAAGTGACCTGCGTATTACTGTAAATTAGGACAGCGTTCCCACAAAGCAATTCCATGAGTGAAATGCCATTTGGGAAGAATTTATAAAACCCTCTGCTTGTGGGACCAACATAAGGGTCTCTTCAGATGTTAGTTTGCTGACAGGGAGCTTGGAGGTGTAAAGGCTACCACAGGCTCTGGATCCATGCCCATCCTGGCTTTTAAAACCTTGCCGGGAAAAGGCATTGGAATCATTAGTGAAAATCATCAACTTGTCCCTATTTGAAGGGGCTCTCTCTTGGCCTTTGAAGGAGGGAGTTATTAGACCTCAGCTCAACGATTTTTCATCAGCTAGGGGTAAAGGAAAGATGACAGAGCATGTGATGACAGAGAAGCTCTGGTTATTTTGTCATTGGTTTTCAATTGATGAGGGAGAACGGAAGGAAGCCGATGAATGCTTACAGGGGAGAGAGTGGGACTATGGGAGAATGCCTCATCCTACCCCATGCATGTTCACATATATATTTGTCTGTGGCTCCCTATATATAACTGAGAATGCTTCTCTTCTCTCCTCTCCTCTCCCCCCACCTCCGCCCTACCCCCCACAATTCCTGATTGCATGGTAAGAACTATATGCCATTCATGCAGGGGCGTAATGCCTATTGGGTAAAGTGGGCAATTGCCCAGGGCAACCCCTTGTGGCGGGTGCCAAAAGTGCAGGGTTCGTTTGTGGGTTTTTTGTATTTTAGTGGGTTTTTGGGTTTTGGCCTGCAGGGGGCGTAGTTTTTAGGCTAGCAGCACCAACATTTCAGGGATGTTTCGGGAGACTCTCCTGATGCTATCACCCAGGTTTGGTGAGGGTTGGTTCAGGGAGTCCAAAATTATGGACTCCCAAAGGGGGTGCCCCATCCCCCATTGTTTCCAATGGGAGCTAATAAGAGATGGGGCTACACTTTTGAGGGTCGATAACGTTGGACTCCCTTAACCAAACTTCACCAAACATGGGAGGTATCATCAGGAGAGTCTCTTACTGATACCACCCAGGTTTTGTGAAGTTTGGTCCAGGGGGTCCAAAGCTATGGACTCCCAAAGGGGGTGCCCCCATCATCCATTGTTTCCAATTGGAGCTAATAGAAGTTGGGGGCTACACCTTTGATGGTCCATAACTTTGGACCCCCTGAATCAAACCTCACCAAACCTGGGTGGTATCATTATGAGTGTCTCCTAAAGATACCCTGAAAGTTTGGTGCTGCTAGCTTAACAATTGCACCCCTGACAGCAGGCACCCCCCAATGTCCCCAGATTTTCCCTTTAAATCCCCCCTTTGGCATGGATTTAAAGGGAGAATCTGAGGTCTCCAGTTTAAACATTGAAAGTGATGCTGTTTCAGGGTGGGGAGAATCAACCCCAAAATAGCATCACTTTCAATGTTGTTTAAACTGGGAACCTCAGATTCTCCCTTTAAAGTGGATTTAAAAGGAGAATCTGGGCACCCTAGTTTAAACTCCATTGAAAATGATGCTGTTTAGGGATGGATTCCAGCATCACTTGTTTAAACTAGGGAGCCCAGATTCTCCTTTTAAATCTATCTTAAAGGGAGAATTTGGGGTTCCCAGTTTAAATAACATTGAAAGTGATGCTGTTTCCCCCAATTGGGGGGACTGGATACAACACCATAAAATGTTTTCATAGCAGTAATAAAACGTTTTGAAAGCATTTAGAAAATGTTTTCAAAAAATTATTTCTGCTGTATGGCATGGCCTATTGCTGTGTCCAGATTTGTGAGTTGAGGCATGTTCTATAATGTGATGGTGGCTTTGAAACAACCTGTTGGAAAAAATCATTGTTTGATCATGGTGGGGGAGGGCAGCTGCCCATGGCAGGGAGGCGCCAAACTCCAGTTTGCCTAGATATGCCAGTGGGCGTAGCTACAAAGGGATCGACGGTGTGCACGTTGCACTGGGCACGCACCTGGGGAGGGGCATCAAACTCAGGTTTTGCCCAGGGCTCCAGTTTGCCTAGTTACGCCACTGCATTCATGTTCAAAGATTAGCGTGTTTCCATTTAGGTTATCAGCCTGAGTTTGATGTCATTGAAAGTAGAAGTTTCCCCTACTTCCCTACAGCTTCATAGCACATTTGTGCACCTCCTTGGGTTTCCCCAGCTATTTTCTGATCTTTCTCAAACCTGCTTTGAGCGAAGTTTTGCAAAAGATTACAGCAAATCTTGGATAGCTGCCATATGATTGGGACAGATAGGGTTATCCTAGTTCCACCCACATGGCAGCCATTTTCCCTGCCCCGCGACAGTAATTTCTGCTCCTAACCACAGTGGAGCTTTTTTAAAAATTGTCAATTGAATATGGTTATAATGTTATAACTACCTGTGTTTGAATTAAAATGTTTCAAAGATATTTCCTCTGCACTTTGCAGAGATATAAAAGGTAAGGCAAAGAAAAATGAAAACTGGGGATTCAGAGAACCTGAAACACAGGTGGTTTCCGCACGGGCATTAAATGGCGGCCTGGAGACGGTAAAAACGCCGTCTCCAGGCCGCCATTCGCACGGGGGGGCGCAGCTGCAACGCAGCCGCGCCGCCCTCGCGCCGCCCACCCGGCCTGAAGCCGGCGTTTCCCCAGAGCGCTTCCCAGCGCTCTTTTTGGGGAAATGCCGCCGTGAAGCCGCTGCCGAGCGAACGGCAGCAGCTTCATGGCGCCTCCCCCAACCGTGGTTGCCTTGTCCCCGGGCCTCCAGCGCGTCAGCCGAGGCCTGGGGACACGCCTGCCCCCCCCCCGCTGCAGCAGGCGGCGCGGGAGCCAGGGGGGCGTGTCCCCAGGCCTCGGGCGACGCCGCTGGAGGTCCGGGGACATGCTGGGTCGGCGAGGCCAGCCCGGTGCTCTGTGGCGCCGGCTGCCCGACTAAATTCCCAGGCTGCGCACCGTCCATCACCCGGGACGGTCCCAAGTCGTCATCGCGGGTCGAAGCGTCCGACCCGGCCGTTTCCGCCTGTGTGCGGAAACGGCCACAGATTGTTATAGCATTACAATCATATAACTATAAAACTATGTGAAATGGCTGATTTAAGCAAAACTGGAGATGCCAGCTCACAGGTGGGACCTGCTGGTGCCCCAGAATTTCAGCTCCTCTCCAGACTGCAGACATCAGTTCCCTTGGGGGGAAAATTGATGCTTTGGAGGAGGGGACTCTCTTGCATTGTACCTCACTGAGGCCACTGTCCTTCTCAGGCTCCATCTCCAATTCTCTAGAAATTTCCCAAATAGGAGCTGTAGTCCTTACCACCACCACCCCCATCCCCACCAGTGGCCAAGGGGAACCTGGCAACTGTAAACAAAACTGTTAACACCCAGTGGTGCAAGGGTAATAGCTACTGCCGGAGGACTGGAGCAAGGGAAACGAGGGAAAACAGCTGTGTGGAAGCCCGATTGCGGCTGATTTGTATCAGCAGTCACAGTAGCAACAGGGAAACAACAGAAGTCTGCCCCTGTGTGAAAAACACTATAGGCCAATGACTATGTTATCTACCCATCTCTTTCATTCATCTATATCTGAGTCGGACTATATCTGACCTCCCTGTAGGAAGGATAAAATGTACTAATGGATATACCTTTGCCACCAACAGATCTCAGTGCGGTCATAGTTGTTCAGCAGAAGTGAAAGGGGGTTTCCGCAGGTGAAAATAATCTTGTCCTCTCCTGGGGGTGATCCTTGCTTCTCCAAACCAGCTGGGCTGGGGAAGCAAGGAGGGGGAGGGAGGGGTGATCCTGCATGTTGGTCTGAGTTAAGTGGGATTCCAGTTCAGGTCATTTAGATCAAAGTACAGTTTTCTTTAGCTGCTCCTGTTAACTGGCGCAGGCACTAGGACCCCCATGGAGCACTGAACTAAAAATAAGGTCCAGGAAGAAATCGCAAATTAATTCACAAATCTCCTGAAATCTTTTGGTGGGAAAGGGTATAGTACCCAGAAATAGCAAAAACATAACTGTGACCAACTGTGGGCCCTCTCCTACTCCAAATATGGTGGGCTAGGATTACCAGGCTCATGAATCCTGGAAGGTTCGGGGTGGGGAGCACTTGAGGGGAGAAGCACTGTGAATATTGTGATGTCACTTCTGAGTGAGGACTAAAAGCATCTGTTTCCACCCTCAATTTTTCTCCTACTTCTCACTTGATTGAGTAAAGGCAACTGAGGACAGAGGTGGGAGTTTGCCTGCCCAGTAAGCTATTAATTGGTGCTCAGCACCTGCCTCCTCTAACTGCCACCTTCATTCTCTCCTAGTAGTGGTGAAGAAGTAGGTGGTGGGAAGCGGGGGGGGGGGGTTGCAGGAGGACAAGGGAGAGGTGAGAACCAATGTTGATCATAAGAGGCTGGGGAAGGGGAAGGAGTAGCTGGGCCAGAGTGCACCCGGCGCGCACTCTGGCTTTTTCGCACCCCCCCGGCACCCCCCCCCCACACACACACTTACTTTAGCAAACTGAGCAGAGTGGAGAACAGGCCTGCCTGTTCTGGTGGAAACTATATTTCCCAGGGTCTCCTGGGAAATGTAGTTCCCACCAGGTCCTTTGCAGCCTGGAAGGGAACAGGCCTTTGCAGCCTGGAAGGGGAATCACGCCCGCCCCCCGCCCCCTTCCCGCGACACCCCCCACACTTACTTTAGCAAACCGAACAGGCTGGAGAACAGGCCTGCCTGTGTGGGAACTACATTTCCTAGGACACCCTGGGAAATGTAGTTCCCACCAGAACAGGCAGGCCTGTTCTCCAACATGCTTGGTTTGCTAAAGTAAGTGTGGGTGGGCGCCATGGGGGGCACCATGGGGGAGGAAATCATGCCTGCCCCGCCCCTCCCACGACACCCCCACCACACTTACTTTAGCAAACCAAGCAGGCTGGAGAACAGGCCTGCCTGTGTGGGAACTACATTTCCCAGGAGACCCTGGGAAATGTAGTTCCCACCAGAACAGGCAGCCCTGTTCTCCTGTTCTCTGGGGAAATTTTCTGCCCCCCACGTGACCCAAAACTGTGCGCCCGGTGCGTGGCGCAACCCCCCGCCCACAGTGGCTTTGCCACTGGGAGGAGGGATGTCAAAGGAAAGGGATGGGAGGAAGAGACAGCAGGAGGAGGGTGTACTGTAGAGATTGATTGGGGCTTATCAGATGCTGGACAAGACTTCAGGGACCAAGGACAGAATTTCTCTTTAGTTTCTTCAGGGTCCCTGGGCTTTGGGGGGTGGGTGGGTGAAAATGAATAGATGCAGGGCACAGACAGGAAATCAAAGTTATTACCATTTCCCTCTTCTTTATTGTGGCTTTTAGAATAGAGTTATGGTTTTTTATTGTTAAATTTCTCTGAGGAAAGAAGATGTGATAAAAGCATAATACATGCCTGGTGAGCCACTATTGGCGGTGGACTAGATGGACCATAGATCTTGTATAGCAATTCTTTTGTTTCTAATCAGTGCCTCTTTTCATGAAATGTGTCAGGAAGTGTTATGGTTTGACTCCCAATTACAACAGATATATAGTAGAATGTCTGCCATGCAAGAAAGTCATGCCTGTGTGTTTTTCATGTATCTGTTATTTCCCTCATTTAACTAAACATGAAAAATATACTCTTTTAAAGAAGGAGTTGAATGGAGAAGGCTTTCTTAGCAACCACTCTATTTTTCATGCTCATTTTTACCAGTAGATCTTGGCAATCCAGTCAGAAAAAAATAAGTATAAGTTTTGTGAATTTTGAACCAAACCCTTTCAAGATAAAAGTTGCCATTTGGTGGGAAGTGTTCAGCATTTTAAAGGAATGTCCTGCCAGAATTGGATTTTGTGCCATCGATTAAAGGAGCGCAGCTGAATGATGATGAAAGGAGAATGATACTGTTTACATGTCACGTAGTGCTCTTCTGATGGACCTGAAGGGCTGTTCTCATTAAGCGTGTGATTCCTACAAACCATGGACACTTGGGAGAGTCGAGTCCATTCTGATTCCTCAAATATTTGCTTGGCAGAAATATATGTGCATGCTATACCTGTCAGATTATCCAAGATCCGGTGTTGGTGTGATGCACTCAAATGTTGCTTCATCTTTTGCTTCTCAGTAGGAGTTCAGTCCTAAGTAGTATTGGTACAAATTCCCATCATCCTTCCCAGTCCAAATCCATGGGCTATGTGACCCTGTCCTCTTTGTAGAACAGGGACACATCTGAGGCTTTTCTGTTACTCAAATAGGTACATTTGCAGGGGCTATAATGTGTAAAATGTTCTATACATGTGGAAGACTCAATATATATCACCTGGGAAATTAATTGGGGGCGGGGGGGGGGGGCTTCTGACTGTATACCAGAGTTCTGGTTCAGGATAGCACTTCAAAAGAACAAGGGGGAAAATAGCTGCTAAATAAGAAAAATGTTGATTCCCTTAATGAGATGAAGTTCCAGGGTTTAAAGGAGGGAAAATGCTAAGTGATTTCAGCCAAAGAGTGTGGGTCCAGAAGGTGAACCAGACTTCAGGTTGGTGAAGCAGCCTTGGGTCCAAACAGCTATGAGGGGCAACATAAAAGGAGAGGTGGTTCAGTGATTTCAGTAAAAATGGGGAAAGTGGCTCAGATCCAGAAAACCAGCTACAAAGTCTGATTTTCATATACCTTTAATTATAACAACAGGGCTTTGCAGGGACGAGATGGGATTTAGGGCTGAAATTTAAATCTATTGGAAAATTTGAACATAACCGCCACATTTGTCCCACAAAGGGTGTTTGAATGATGAAACTGGTGACTAAATTATGAAATGAATTTGGGATGTCAATGAGATGCCCTCAGGCTGACAACGGCTGGGTAAGTTTAGGATTGCCTACTTTAGGTTGGGAAATTCCTAGTTGTTTGGTGGGAAAGCCTGGACAGAGTGGGATTTGGAGATGAGAGAGAGCTCAGCAGCATATAATGCAGGGGCGTAACGAGGCAGCCCTGGGCAAACTGTAGCCCTGGGCAAAACCTGAGATGGATGCCCCCCCACCATGGGCGGCCACTCCACCACGACCAAATTTTTTTTGCACCAGGACATTGGTGCCTGCAGGGGGTGCATTTTTAGACATATCAGCACCAAAACTTCAGAGTATCATCAGGAGACTGTCCTTATGCTACTCCCCAAGTGTAGTGAGGTTTGGTTCAAGGAGTCCAAAGTTATGGACTCCCAAAGGGGGTGCCCCATTGTTTCCAATGGGAGCTAATAGGAGATGGGGGCTACAGTTTTGAGGCTCCATAACTTTGGCCCCCCTGAACCAAACTGGACCAAACCTGGGGGGTATCATCAGGACAGTCTCCTGATGAGACCCTGAAAGCTTTGAGACTGTGCCTTCAGAAATGTAAGCCCCCCAGCCTGCAACCCCCATGGACAGCAATACAAAAAACTCAATGCAGAACAAAAGATTCTTGGGGCAAATTTCTGGGATGTTCCTTGCAGGGGTGCATTTTGGATGTATTGGCACCAGAATTTCAGGGGTATCATCTGGAAACTGTCCTTATTGGCACCCCAAAGTTTGAAGTGCAGTTTGGTTTAGGGGGTCCAAAGTTATATGGACCCTCAGAAGGGGGTGCCCCATCCCCATTCTTTGCTAAGGAGATGGGGCTGCCCTTGCTGCACGAGGAGTCCCATAACTTTGGGCCCAGACTGAACCAAGCACTTGCACCAAACTGAAGTGCCATCATATCCAGATGATACCCTGAAATTTTGGTGCCGTAGGCCGACTATCCAAAAAAAAATGCACCCCCGCCAAGGAACATCCTAGAAATTTGCCCAAGAATCTTTGTTACTACATTGAGTTCTGCATTGCTGTCATCAATGGGGTTACGCAGAAACTGTGGGGAAACACATTACTGGAAGACTTACAGCCTCAAAACTTTCAGGGAATCTCATCAGAAAGACTGCCCTAATGAAATTACCCCCCCAAGTTTGTTTGCCAGAAGTAGTTTGGTTCCAGGGGGGCCCAAAGTTATGTGACCCTCGTGAAACTGTAGCCCCCAATACTCCTATTAGCTCCCATTGGAAACAATGAGTTAGGCACCTCCTTTGGGGAGTCCATAACTTTGGACTCCTTGAACCAAACCTCACCAAACCTTGGGAGTAGCATAAGGACAGTCTCCTGATGATACACTGAAAATTTGGTGCCACTAGCCTAAAAACTGCGCCCCCTGCAGGCCAAAAATGGAAAACCACTCAGGAAATACTCCAAAACAGAACCCAGCATTCTTGATGCCCCTCACACAGGTGATGCCCTGGTCCAAAGGCTGCCCACCCAGCTGGCATGTGTGGGAGTGCTGGGAAGCTAATCTGAGTCCCCCAAGACCAGGCCTCCACAGCTCAAGCGGGGAATCAAATCCAATTCCTCCGGATTAGAATGCACCTGCTCTTAACCACTACGCCACTGTTGGACTGTCTTGTAGTCTTGCCCAATGGGCATTACGCCAGTGATATAATGTCTTCCAGTTTACCCTCCAAAGCAGCCATTTTCTCCAGGGGAATTGATCTCTGCCGTCTGGTGATCAGTCATAATCTCAAGAGATCTCCAGGGTCCATCTGGAAGATGTCAACCCAGCCGATTCTGTCTCAAAATATGATTTAACCAGGTTGGGAACCGCGATTTAATACTGAGCTAGATATTTTACTCAGGCAACTGTCGTCTTGCCAGAGGCTCTTTAAGATTTAGCAACTATGGGATTACCCAGGTGGGGAATCTTGCAAGTATTATTATTTCAAATTCTAATCCTGTGCATTTTTGCTACAACATTAAGTAACATTATGGATTGTAAACTCCTCAAGGAAGGAGCCTGCCTCTTTGTGATGCACCATACACACTGATAATGACGGGTTGCCCAACATTTTCCTTGGGTAGAATGGAGAGCAATTTTTGTTAATTCAGGGGAGGAGCAGAAGAAGAAGAAGAAGAAGAAGAAGAAGAAGAAGAAGAAGAAGAAGAAGAAGAAGAAGAAGAAGAAGAAGAAGAAGAAGAAGAAGAAGAAGAAGAAGAAGAAGAAGAAGAAGAAGAAGAAGAAGAAGAAGAAGAAGAAGAGTAGTAGTAGTAGTAGTAGTAGTAGTAGTTTGGATTTATATCTCTCCTGTAGAAGATTCAAAAGGGTTTACAATCTCCTTGCCCTTCTCCCCTCACAACAAACACCCTGTGAGGTGGGTGGGGCTGAGAGAGCTCTGAAAAGCTGTGACTAGTCCAAGGTCACCCAGCTGGCATGTGTGGGAGTGCACAGGCTAATCTGAATTCCCCAGATAAACCTCCACAGCTCAAGCGGGGAATCAAATCCAATTCCTCCGGATTAGAATGCACCTGCTCTTAACCACTACGCCACTGTTGGACTGTCTTGTAGTCTTGGACAGAAGACTGTCTTGTAGTCTCCCAACACTCAGAAGGATAATTTTGGGGAGCATGATGTTGAGGAGAGGGCTTGGAAATTGTATTCTGCTAAGGAAAATCCTTCCACGAGCAATATTTTTTGGCAGGATCCAAGCTACTACATATGAAGAACACAGCAGTCTTTCCCTCAAACAGGCATCCTTAATGGTGAACTTAAAATGGCTGTACCCACAAAATAAAAATGCCAGTCAGTAAAATTTGGCTCCTACTTTGGAGAGAGATTAATAGTACAGTTTGATACCCTGTGCCAATAAATATTATAAGGCCAATTGAGCTGGCCTGCCTCAGGCAGCTGAGTTAGGGCACTATTGCAGGTTGCAATATGGTGAATTCTTTAACTGTTTTATTTTTACAATGAGAGGGAATATGATTTTATATTTTCCAGCTTAGGTCTCATAAGAACCCAGTTTGGGTCTAGTTCCAGTACTCAAGGCCCATTTCATGCCACCTTAAAGTCACAGGACATGAGGATTCTACAACCATGTTACATGAGCATCACATGCAGATGCCCGAGTGGTAGTTAAGGATGCAGATGCTGATATATAGTGTGGGGGGGAGGATGACGACCCAGGTTCCTTTCGTTTAATGAAAAGGAACTGGGATTTTATTCTGTGGCTCACTCTTTTTATATTTGCCATGTCCTTTATAGTAGTTGTCTGCACTGTTCAGAAATAGCTAATATATGAAAGCTAAGCAACTCATAAAGTTATTCAGTTAAGAATGCCCAGTCTGCCACTACTTTTCTCTGGCCATATTCTCCCATGGATTTTTTTCCAGGAAGAACCTTTAATGTTTTTTACAGCTCACTCTGCTGCTAAGTGCCCTGTGCACTTATTCTCATTTTTTCCCTTCCCTGGGAGCTTCTTCACACTAAGATGCTTTGATGGGTTGTCTGTTCCACTTGTGGTTATTTGCAGTTGCTAAGTGGCTCTTTTGGTACACACCTTTCAAAAATGTTTCAGATCAATGCAAAACATATAAGCCAACTAGCAATAAACAACAGTTGTGCTAGGAAAGGAGGGAGACTGAAGGCATTACCAGACTAATCAGCATTTCCAGTCTTCAGGATGAAAGCATCATGGAATTGGTGCACTTTCACACTTCTGCCATTTATAACAATGCAGCATAAGAATGGAACACATTAGGACCTAACAAAATAATTTCACAGTCACAAATAGGAGGTTATAAAACCAATATGGGTTGAAAACCTTCATCTTCTTTTCAATTAAAAAGAATTTGGAATAAAAAACAAACACATTAATTTGAGGATCAATCTCTTGTATTGCCCCCTTTTGCTGGCAGTTCTTGTAGTTATAGACCCAACTGTGGGAAGGGATTATCTCTTGCAACAGAAAAATGGTAACAATGGTAACATCAAAGAACTCAGGTTTGTAACTGAATTGAACAATGCAAAGTACCCAAGACTCTGATGTTACTCTTTGCCAATTGGGCCAAAATGGGGCCAGTTGATCACTGAATTAGGAGTTGTCAAGATGGATCATCAGTACTAGTCAAAATCTTGAATGTAGTTGTTGTTGTTGGTGGTCCTTGTTTGAAGGATTTTGACCCCTGGACCTGCATTTCTGATTAAGCTTCTTCTTTTGGTATGAGGTCAGTTGAAATGGTTCATAAGCAGGATACTGCCTCTATCCCTAGAAGGGCTAGAAACAGGAAACCTCTGTAGTGGGGAGGGTGTAGTTTTGTTTATGCGGTTCAGCAGGGGGATGATGTAAAGAAGACTAGGGGTAACTCTGTAGTACTTGGCATTTTGTCTATTTTTCTTATTGGTCACAAGGAATTCATCCATTTTGGAGGCACCTTTAAAGAACATGTTCTACTTCTTACCCCTGGTTTTGACAGGTAGGTCCATGGTTTTTAGGCACAAATGATTCCACAGGTAACTGTGGACACCAAAGTGCAGATGGTTGACTCTGCTGAGTGTTGCCCAACATTTATCTTCTGTTTGGAAAATCTAATTGCCTCA
Organism: Sphaerodactylus townsendi; assembly: GCF_021028975.2. Classification (NCBI taxonomy): domain Eukaryota; kingdom Metazoa; phylum Chordata; class Lepidosauria; order Squamata; family Sphaerodactylidae; genus Sphaerodactylus; species Sphaerodactylus townsendi. The sequence goes on along the minus strand of NC_059426.1, from coordinate 40,583,772 downwards.
CCCTGCACCTGAACAATGGAAGAATGGATATCATCTGGAAACAGGTCAATCTGTGGGGTGAAGCCTTCCCATAAAGCCAACTAGTAACTGGCTATGATGGTCTGGTAGTCAGCTATATAGAAGCTCAAGGATGATGAGGAGTAAATCTTCCTACCAATGGTATCCATGTAAAGACTTTTTTATCAGCCAGTATGGAATGTTGACCAGGACGTTGCCTGGTCTGTAGGTCTTCGTAGACCATTGAGTTAAGGTTGGGTATATCAGCAGGAAACTACAGGAGTCATATTTGATTCTATAGAAATTCTTCACCTTCTTGGAGGTGGCAGGAGATGTGGAAGTTTCTTTTCTTTTTTAAATACTTTACTGCAATACAGACTTAGTACAATAAAATTTTTAATATTACAAATTTAAGTATAATAGGAAAAAAAGAATAGTGAGAATGATGAAGAGAAGAAAGGAAGAAAGAAAGAAAGAAAGAAAGAAAGAAAGAAAGAAAGAAAGAAAGAAAGAAAGAAAGAAAGAAAGAAAGAAAGAAAGAAAGAAAGAAAGAAAAAGAGAGGAAAAAGAAGAAAATATTATAATAAAATAGTATACATTAAAACGACTTCCAGCTAGAATGAGCATTACTAAATAACCAATTTATCACAATTTCACAACATTGTATTCTTTCCTACTAAATTAGACATATACATCTTGTTAGTTGGAATAGTAATGGAATAGTTTACTCAACATCAAATATTCCACAAATGGCTAAGAATTCCACAAATGGTTAAGAATCCCGTCTTTTGGTTTTGGATTGGATATAGAAACATCAATGTCCAAGGTTTGGGCAATCTTCAGCATCTCTGTATTGATGTAATTCTTCGCTGGGACAGACAAGATGGACTCAGTGACCCTATCACCTGGAGAAATCTCTGACTGTGACTTGGAGGAGTTAGATGATAGGTTGATTCATCCTAATCTCATTCAAAAGTAGCAGGAGGAACCTGCAACTCATAAAGCCCAGGACTGGGTTGTTGGGTTGGAACTGAAGCAGCTCCTCAGAGAGCAGCACAAGTTACCAGTAATTGATGGAGCTGAGCTGCAGAGAAGGATGATCATGATGTGGGTTGAAGCCAGATGGCGGCTCTCAAAATGGAAGAGGGTGCCATAGAGACAGGTGGTAATGACGTTTGGACAAATTCAATTTCTGACAGGATCAGTTCCGGTGATTGGGATAGGACAGATGGTATTCTTGGAAGAACCATGACAACATCAGGATCACTAGCATGGTTGGAAACCATGGCTTTTTTGCATCATTTTTTGATTTCTTTTGATGCTTGGTATAATGGAACTTGGTATAATGCTTGGTATACTGTCACTGCCACCAAATATATATATCGGTTACTTCTCACCAACACCCCACACACTCAGCCACTTAAGGAGTAAACAGCAGAGCCTCTTTTAAAAAATGGAGGGAAACTCTGTTGAGGGGGCTTGGAGGTAACACAGACAGGCAGTACCCCATTTAGACTAACCAAAGACACGCTGGCAAGTTTGGTAACATGAAAAACAGGTTTTAAGTTTATTTAACAGACATGAATTTTCTTCTCAGATGGCACAGAGAGGTCTCCTAAGCATGCAGTTAGAGCTTTTACTTCACAGGTTTATCAAGCAGTTTCACTAACACAGACTTGGTCACACACAGGTGGCCCACTGAGGGTACTTTCCCTCTTACCAAAGTCTTCAGCTTCTTAGCTACTAGTACACCCACTGTCCACACTACCAGCTGGAGCTTAGAGGACTCTTGGCTCCCTTGCCTTCCTGTCTCACTAGTTCCTATTTGGGTTTCACTACCCCTCTGGACTTCACTCCCAGACTGGATGGAACTGTGTATTGACAAATACACTCTGTCTGGATACCGAGTTGCGGGTCACCTTCCACAGGCTCGAATCCAATAAGCTTAGCAAAGCTTTACACTGCTCAAAGAGCTCTTACTGACGAAGTCAGACTTCTCTTCAGATCAAGATCCCAACAATTCAGATTTAAAGTGTGTGTCTCTGACAGGCTTTCTCCTGTTTTTATATAACCAGCACTTCTAGCTCCCCTCTACCTGAGGCTCTAGGCGAACTGCGCCTTCTGCCAGCCAATCAGGTGGTATCTCCATATAAGGAGCGTGCTTTACACTTCCTGGCTATTGCTAAGGCTATTTCCTGCACTTTAGAAAACACATTAATTCTTCAGTGTGGGCTAATCCGTCACACTTGGCCTTATGCTTCTTAACTGGAGAACCTGACAAGGAAAGCTCTGGCTGACATAGGCGAAGATCTGACCTGTTCAGAACTGTAGGATCAGTGGCTGTGGAATGGAGCTGAGGTTGGTGGGACTGAGGAAGATCTTGGATGATTAGTAGACTGAGATGATTATTCAGGCCAGACAGAGTGTTGAGAACTCAGTTGCTGCAAAGTAGTAGACAATGTATTTTGCCTCAAAGTGGCTTTAAGTCCAAAAGCTTTGTGTGAACACACCTTCAGAGTAAAGTTCTGACAAATCTTGCATGTAGCCACATTATGGGTCTTGCCCAAGCAGATCAGGCAGGAGTTGTGCTCCTCGGAGAGAGTCATTTTTGTGCTGCATGTAGCACATTTCTTAAATGGGGCCTTTCAGGCCATTCTGTGACCTGAACTTGTGTCAGTCCAAGGGAAAAGACAAACAACTAGTCAGCGAAATCTGGCTCAGTTGACAGAACTCTGGAGAGTTGTCTAGCTGAATAACTCTCAAAAATTCAAAGAGAAGGGCTGAACCAATCTGCACACATTGGTGGCAAAAAAGGAACTGGAGAGACGAGGGTGCACCTCTCTGGGACATGGGACAGTTTGGGTGAGAAGGAACTGTCACAGGTAGCACAGGGAGGAATGCGCCCTGCTGTTGCTGAAAGGGCTAAAAGAAATCTGCTTAGTTGGCTGACCCATGCAGGTGCAGTCTGCAATATGGGGCTGCGCTGAGATCACAGATGAATGAGACATGCCAACTAAGAGCTGTTACCAGTGTTAAAATTTTAGAGTGGCATTTTTCTCACCTTTAACAGTGTCCTTCTCTGAGTTCTGATGCATGTCACTGTATCGGATGCTTCTAAATAATGTACATAAAGTGCAGTCATAGACAGTTAAACATGTGCATTCTTTCTAGCTTCGAATGGTGTCCATAAATCTTTTGATGTGTATTGCTGGTTTGCTTTAAAATATTCTAGAGAGCAAAGCAAGGGCAGGTATTTTACAACACAACTATGAAATGTAAGGCAATTTTAGTGATATAAGGACAATGAGTAGGCTAAAAACTGTGTCAGCTTGAAAATAATATTTTTGAGTTTGAATGCCAGAAAAAGGGGGAAAAAGCAATGTGAACAGAATCCATTCTCTGCCCAGGCCACTCAAGTGCCTGCTTGGGGTGAAACAATGAGGTACATGAGCCCCCCCCCCTCCGGTGCCTCCCAAACCAATACTGCCACCACAGTCTGTATAGGAGGCAAACTGGAAGGGTCAATCAATGATGAATGGTCCGTCTGTCAGAAGAAATCTACTGCTAGATCCAACCCACTGGTTGGACCCCAAGATGTCTAGAAGACTTCCTCCTGAACTTCCTTATGTACTCAACAGCTACAATCTGCTATATACTTTACACGGTAGTTGTAACAGTAGGAACATGAAATAGTGGTTCATCTCTTTGATCTGTGGTAAGATGCAGTACAGGGTGAAATGCTCAGATATGGTAAAAGATTTGGAGACAGAGATGGGGATGTGGCAAAGATTATGGACTTGCTTTCAAAATTGCAGAAAGCTGAATGATTCTCTATAGGACAAATTTCAAAATTATTACAATTCCATTGCCTGAAAAGATTAGGATTTTACAATGGACAATTTAAAGAGATGCTTGGTGAACTCCTCCCACCCATGCCCACCCCATGGGAAAAAATGGGGATCTGGAATAATGCCTAAATCTGGGGTGGTTTTATTCTGCTGAGTAATATATATGAGCCCTCAGCAGCTCTGGGGTCAGTTCATTTTCATATGCAGACTGATGTTGGAGCCACACAGGAATATTAGAGTGTCTTCTGCCTGTGTGTGTGTGTGTATAAACTGGCCACCTGTATTTGGGACACAGGTTGTTTCAGTGAGAGATGGAAAGCTGTTCTCAGCCCAGGATTTCAGGAGCCAAACAAAATAATCTTCAGAACCAAACACGCCACATGGGCCATCAGTGCTTTGCAGAGAAGGGCCTAGTTTATACAGTGATGCTTTATCCGTACACCAGTCATTTCTGAGATTTTACTTGAAAGTTGTAGAATTTCAGACCTAGACGTTAGTTTATTTCAGGGAAACTTAATCCCCTTGGCTAATGGAATCAGTGGTGTGATCAAAGCTTTCTTCACTGTGTATTTTGGTATTCTGCTAGAAGAATGCAGATGTCACCCTGGTGGCACTGCTGATTTATCAGCTGGGAACAAAGAGAAAAGCATCAGATAAGTCCAGATTTCACCAACTTGAAAATCAATTTGTGTGCAACTATCTCCATCCTTGTTATTTTAAATCTGCTTAACTTCAGAAGTATGTGTGATTTATTTTATCAGCAAAGCTGTTAATTAAAAATAGGGGGTTAGTACTTTTTGCATCGCTAATCTAAAGCAAAACTGGTTTTTGTAAAAAAAATGCTTTGGAGACGGAGTAAGGTAAAAACTTAGAGCTAAGGCTTTTCATCCCCTACCTTGGAACAGTCTTATGCTCTGGGTCCTGAATTGGAGTAGAAGTGGATATGTTGCATGGAACCCACTGAAGTCCATGTCTTTTTGCACTCTGAGATCCTATGGCCTTCAGGAATCAGAGATTGTTGGTGCAATCCATTCAGTTTAATATTAAGGCAGGGACCAGGTCCCTCAATTATGGTAGGCATTCCCATAGGAGAAAGTAGCCTGGCTGCCTACATTTTGCAGGAAAACATTCCTCAAGGATCTTTTGTTTGACCTCTATGGCTATAAAAAATAAGACAGGATAATAATCCCCTCTCACAGCCACTCCACAGTTTTTCCACTGGGCAGGATTATATAATCCAATTAGGATTACCAACCTCCATGTTGGGGGCTGGAGTTCTCCCATAATTACAATTGACCTCCACACTACAGAAATCAGTTGCCCTGGAGAAAATGGCTCCTGGGCGAGGCTGTCCCCTGTTGAAGTATCTTCAGTTCTGTCAATTATTCTGAGAGTAAGCCATTGGGTGCAATTTATGATGTTGTATTAGGAAGTCTCTTCTGGAGCAGGTGAGTGTGGGAGTAGGTCAACCCTGCCAAGCAACTAGGTGAATTCTGCCCTCATAACTTTTAAGGTTTCCAACCTCCAAATAGTAGCTGAAGGTCTCCTGGTATTACCACTGATCTCCAGGTGACCGAGATCAGTTCACCTGAAGAAAATGGCTGCTTCAGAGGATGGACTCTGTGGCATCATATGCATGTTGAGTTCCTTCCCTTCTCAGGCTCTTCCCTCACATCCCAAGGAATATCCCAACCCAGAGTTGGAGACTATAAATCCAGTTCTTAAAAACTAATTTTGAAGTGAGATAGACAAAACTGTACAGAAAGGGAATGGGAACAGAAAAACCATATCTTTACCATCTACCTTTTATATCTTGTTTATGGAGTATGCTGACTAATACCATACCAAGGCTGTTTCCGCATGGCCACGCTGGGGGTTGGGTCGGCGTACATGACGCTGATCCAACCCCTCCGGGACCGTTCGCACGAACGGTCCCGGTTGCAGTGGGGAAGACGGTGCAGCGTCCGCGCAGGCTGCGCCATCCCCCAAACGCCTTGCGGTGTCCTCTGGCCTCCGGTGTGTCGCACAGGCCAGGGGACACGCCCCCTGCCCTGCACGACAGCTCGGAAGTCACAGGGCAGGGTGTGTGTGTCCCCTGGCCTGTGCGATGCGCCGGAGGCCGGAGGACACGGTAAGGCGTTTGGGAAGGGGGGGGGAATGGTGCCTTCCAGCCACTGCCGTTTGCACAGCAGTGGTTGGAAGCCGCTGTTTCCCAAAAACCTCACTTGGGGAGCGAGGTTGGGAAACAGCAGCTTCGCACTGCTGGGGGGGAGCGAGGGCGGCACGGCTGAGATGCAGCTGCGCCCCCTATGCGAACAGCTCCCTAGGGACGGCGTTTCTGCCATCCCTAGGGCACTGTTATTGGCCCATGCGGAAAGGGCCCAACATTCAGGAGATCGATACAAATGTCACTATGGACCTGTGACTCATACATTAAGTGCTATGTGTGTGGTCCAATATCAACATAATTACCTATGAGTGCCACAGGAAGAAATCCTATGAGAATTGGGATATAATCATAGTGGGGATAATGTTGTGTTGTGTTCTGAGAAGGGAGCCTCCATGCCCCAACTGATAGTGGTCTTCAAAACCCTTCCTTCTCCAGTCTGAAGCCAAAGGTGTGTTGACAACAACCTGTGTTCCAGTTATGCTCCTTAGGCAGTCTTCTCTGGGTTCCCTCAACTAGGATGGTCTGTTTGTCAAGCATTATGGCATGGGCTTTATCTGAGATGGATTCACTCCTCAGGCATGGCTTATGGGAGTGAGTTCAGAGAGCATTGCCACTTTCGATATTCAGGAAGGCTTCTGCAAAAAAAAAAAAGTGCCCAAGGAGTGTAAAAGCTATGAGGAACTAAGAGAAAATTTGCAGTGACCTGACAGTCTTAAAGCCAATTATTTCTAGTTGCATTTGTAGGTCTTTATCTCTGACAAAAATTTGTAGATTTTTCACTACCTCTGGGAAGGTAGGCAGGAAAAACACTGAAACTCGTGGCACATGCATTATTGGGGAAGATCCTGGTTTCTCTCCACTTGTATTTCACTTATTGCTTTTTAAATCTCTGTTTTGTTTCTCCTCAAATTCTTTGAAAAGTAGTAATAAAAAGCCAGGAATTAATACAGACATCTTGGTATAAGCTAAAGGGGGTGGGGAACCACTCCACAATTCCCTCAAGAAATAATGACTTGGCTATTCTTAAATCAGCTACGTTTTTAAAGTTAAATATCTACAAGCTATTAGCATTCCCTTTATAATTGCATATTTTAAATTGACAAAAAGAAACAGTAAAGTCTTTTGCATGGTTACCATTGCCATGGCAACCATGTTCTTAGTAGCTATGTCCACAGTGTTTCTTTTCTCTCTCTCCTTCGTCTGTGGTTCACACAGAGCGTAGTGAATAGAAAATGGTGACAAACATGGGATTAATTAAAATATATATGTTAATGGATGATTCCAAACTTCCAATCTTTATTTCAATAATTTAAAAAGGAATTTGCTAGCCTTCATCCCCTTTTCAAAATACTATTCTTCTGATTAAAGCGGGAAGGGCAATCTCCATTATTTTGTATCTCCTAAAAATGAACTACCTGCTTGCAAAGGCAGTGGAAGCCTCACACAAATCACACGCAGTGTGTGTAGATAGACTGATGCTGTACTAGCTGGGCACAATTAGGTCTAAATTAAGGATCTATGCTTCCTCTCCCCCCCCCCCGCCCCCATCCTTTGGAATTAATATGATTGGAAAGTATACTTTTGGGTAAGGTGGGAACTGTTTAAACAATTTCAGTGAGGTTCCACATTTTGAACTGGTGTTGCTTGAAAATGATATTGCTGGTGCCTAACAGTAAAATGAGAGGTCCCAGGGCTCAAACCCTAATAATTTCATATATACGGAATCTGGCTGTGTTTATGATATAGGAAATGCACTCTGCATATGCTTAAGGACATACATGTATTGCCAGTGGTGGGATCCAAAAATTTTAGTAACAGGTTCCCTCGCCAGCCCCCCCCCAGCAAAGGGGGCAGAGGCGTACCTAGGCAAACCTGAGCCCTGGGCAAAACCTGAGTTGGATGCCCCCCCATGGGCAGCCACCCCACCACGACCCCCCCAATTTTTTTTGCACCAGGTAATTTCTAAATCATCATCACATTATAGAAAATGCCCCAACTCACAAATCTGAACACAGCAATGGTGAAACACCCAGGCTCTTTGATAGAGACCGGTGAGATAAAAGGTACGAAAGGCTGAGAATCAATGAATTGCAGTACCTGAAAGGGATTAACCCAGTTCAGGGAGTTACATTATTAGTCGCAATTGCTATATGGAACCTCCACGTTCAAAGGCAGTATGCCTCTCGGGGAGGCGAGGGAGTGGAGATGGAAAAGCGGACCCAATTAGTAACCCCCTCTCGGCACACACAAATAATTAGTAACCCACTCTCGGGAACTGGTGAGAACCTGCTGGATCCCAGCTGATAGAATCTGGCCAAGTCCTGTCACTGGAAACAAATTCTAGGGTTTCAGCTTTCCAGTGCTTCTAAATGAGCCTCGGCTTCAATTCAGCCCTGGACATGGAGATCTACATTCAATCTTATTCAATTCACATGCATTTCCCTCCCAAGCTTCCCACTGCTGCCTGCTTAAATGTGTTTTTATCCTTATTAAATATTCTCATCCTATCCTAATGTTTTATACAGCCCCCCGAGACATAAACATTTATTTATGGAGGATGGTTGGGTAACCAAATGTGGCAAAAATAAATTGCACAGATGCTTTAAAAAACACTTTAAAAACATTGTTGAAACTATATAGGCAGATGGCAAACTGTGACTGGGACAGGTTAGAGAGAGAACCCGCTTACTGGAGGCCAAGAGATGCTCCTCATGAAGGAAGCCCTGAGGCATGACGGAAAGAAAAAGGTTACACCAGCAGCCTGAGAAGCTTGCTCAGAGAAGGCAAGATAAGCCTCAGGAGGAGCTTGTGAGGGCGAACAACCCTAGAGAGGTGCTGAGCCAGCAGCCATTGACAGCAACTGGGAGTAGATAGGGAAGCAGGTCAGCCAAACCACAGTGCTTGTTAAGAAAGCTTGAACCAGCAGTTAATGAGGATGGTAGATGGAGTAGTGAGGGGACCACGTGGGCCATGAGGCAGGAAGAGTACTGTCAACTACTTCCTTGTACTTTATGCATGAAAGGGACCAATGGACTCTAGACTCTTATCCAGCTGACCACAGGCTGTAATATTACAGGTCACCCAGGAGATGCCCAGTCATGCCACACAAACCAACCTTTTTATTTCAAAATTATTTTCCATTGTAATTTGTACTGATGGCAGAATGCACGCTTGTTGGTGTCATCATGCCTGTAGTGAAGGCATTGTCATAAAACTTATGGGTGACCTTTTTCCATCCACCCTCTTCCTCAGCACACATATTACAATGAAAGAGCCTTATATGCTGGACAGAGGGTAATGCATGCTCTCCCTGTATAACTATCACATGATCTTTCTCACAGGCTATCTGGTGCAATGCTTTGTAGAATTCACTGCCTTTGGAGACAGTCACTAATGCTCAAGAGAGTTAAAAAGAGAGTTACACAGATTCACAGAGAAGGAGTTCATCAACAGTCACTAGCCATGGTGGCTTACTACATGTTCAAACCTCTATATACCAGAGCCAGAAGGCACCATGGGTGGAAAGCATTGCTCAGGGTAACTGGTTGGCTGCAGTGTGAAATAGGTTTATAGAGTAAAGGGGTCTGATTCAGCAGAGCTTTTCTTATGCCCTTAACCACCAAACCGTACTTGTGAACCAGAAGAGTTTGTCTACATTCTGAGAGCCCAGAAGTGCTCGTCTCCATTTTGAAGAATGATTAGAGCACTTCAGTCTGCACATACCAGAAAGGCACTGTAATACTGACTTTACCAATACTGAGGTCAAGCGGAGAGGTTTGCCTTTAGTGACAAAAGTAGACATGAGTTTTGAAGCAATCTGAGAACTTCCACTCTGGTGTCCAGCAGAAACGTACTATTAGCAAAGCGCTGGATTTCATAAACTTTCAGTCCAACCAACTTCTCACTGAAAAGGTGATCCCATATGCACCAGCCCATATAAATATAGCATGAACATGCCAGAAATCCAACTACCAGGTCTGAGATCTCTGTACTAGGCCCTCATTTATTGGCCCTCATCTATCCCATTACATTTTACAAGCATTTATTTAGAAGAAGAAGAAGAAGAGTTTGGATTTATATCCCCCTTTCTGTCTTGCAAGGAGACTCAAAGAGGCTTTCCCTTCCTCTCCCCACAACTGACACTTTGTGAGTTAGGTGAAGCTGAGAGAGTATGAAGGCAAATATAAATCACCAGGTAAGACTCCGCCACTCATGTGGAGAAGTAAGGAATGAAACCCAGTTCTTCAGATCAGACTCCACTTGCTCTTAGCCACAATGCCATGCTGGCTCTCAAAATAGCTTTAGGAACTCCGCAGGCAAACAGCCAAAGGAGCTCCATAGACTCATCTGACTGAGCTGTTAGGCAGAAATACAGCTGGGTGTCATCTCATGTTGGTAGTACATCTCTCCAATGACCCCTCCCTGTGGTTTCAGGTAGAAGTTAAACAGTACAGGGAACAGGAGGACTAAATTCCATGTGGCTGATCAGCAGTCTCATAGAAACATCTTTTGGAAAGTGGCCATCTGTGTGAGCAGAAGTACTGAACCACAGTGCTCCTACTTCCAACCTAGCAGGCTGCTCCAAAAAAAAATGCCATTTTCCTTTAATTTTAAAGCAATTTTATAGCTACATCATGAAAAAGATAATTTTCTCAAGATAGTTCCCCTTTGTCTTTTGTTTATGCCCCTTTATACTTAACTTTGGTAATCGATATTCTAATAGCAGACAAGGTTTTTTCCCCTCTAATGAGGTACCAAAATCAATAATGTTTAAACTATTTGGCTTAATTGGCACACTGCCCCAACACAATTTGCTACTTACTTTAAATCTGCTTTAAATGGGTTTCTCATGATTTGTTCCCTTAAGAGCAAAAGAAAACGATATTCTTAAGAGTTCCCAGTTGGGGTTCACCAAATGTTTTGATTTTCTCTTCCCAGTGCAATAAAGAAGACAATAAGCAGCCCTTGTAAAGTTTTATGTTGGGAATCAGGCACTGAAACAGGCTGCTTGACAGAGTTTCCAGTTTGTGCTGCCCGTTTGGAGCTATGGGTCTATGGTAGAACTTTTGCTAGGTAGGATTTCATGTTTCTGAAAATAGCTTGTGTCATATTGATCTTGCTTTGACTGTGGAAGTTTTGCATAACTCATGGAAAGTGATGCAGTCAAAAAGAAGGGAAGAAAAGAAGGAACGTTGACAAATCTACTCTGCCAAAAGAATGAGTAATTGTAAATGTCAACGTAATGCCCATTAGTGACACGAAGACGTCAACATTTGGGCATTCTGCGATAAGGTGCTGGACCTTTATTCTGCAACAGAGCCCTTCGGGGATGGGGCGGTATAAAAATCCAAAAAATAAATAAAATAATAAATAAACATTCATGCAATGAAGAACTTGTTTCAGCCCTCAGATCCATAGCCCTTCTCCACCTATCACTGCACATATTCTTATCAATAACTTGTAGTGCAAATAACAATCATCTCAAATAGCTTCTGTTCAGATTATTACCACAGTAAACATTTTCCATGTATGGGCCTATTACAAAACAATGTATAGGAACTTTCTTCTGGTTTGGATTTTCCTTGTTACACTGGTATGTTTTGCAAACCTTTCAGAATATGAGGGAGGGGGGAGTGCCAGAGAACATCTTATCAGCTGTACAATATCTAGCTGAGCATGTTTCCTTCCTATTTGTGGGTAATAAGTCTGGAGGTGTCTAGAGGTGCAAACTCTTGGGCATGATAAGTGGTCCAGTGAATGAGAATGTATATATTTGTTGTCTTATTTTTAAAATTAGTTATATTATTTGATTTAGACATTTTTGAGGTTTCATGGGGAGCGAAAAGCAATACAGAGATACCTAAATTAATAAATATTAAATATTCCTTTAAAATGAGAATCAAGTGGCTGAGGTCCTTACCACATGAGAGCCTGTGATACAGGTTATTATACCCTTCTCAGTCTGTTGAATTAAGTGCCTTTAAAAAGGTATAGCTCTGCTTAGGATTGCACTGTAGGAGACTGACTGTGCTACTGATGAGCAAAACCTGTGCAGATTCTGTGTCCTTTCTGATTCTTTCCTGTAACCTCCTTACAACCCTCATCTCTCATTCTTCTCTTACTTCACCTTTCCATGGACTAAACACTCTGAATTCTAGCAGAGTGAAACTAATTTCAAAATATGTATACCCCACTTTTCCATAAAGTTTAAACCAGCTAGCAAACACCTTTAAAAATTGGTTCCATAAAACAAGATAATATTGTTAAATGAACCCCACATCCCTGAGCAGTAATAACTTCTAGGGTGACACCTGCCCTGGTTGCTTCCCTTCAGAAGAGAGATAACTTTGTGATTGTTTCTTTTATTTACAAAAGTAGAGGTAGAACACAGGTGGAGGTACAGAGGCATTGTTTTGGGCCCACATCAGATGCACAGAGAGAGTTCCTGCACTTTCATGGGGCCTGTTCCAACACATAGCAGTGGCTGTCTGATTCTCCCTCTTTTCTAATATCAGAACTGGCATTCCTTTCATGTAAACATATGCCTCTCTGCATCTTCCATTTAGGCAAAAGCATCTTCCAAGCTCTGATACCCATGTGAACCAAACCATCTACTGTGTCATGGAGAGAAGATGCTTCATAGATGCAAGTGAAAAGGAGCAAAAATTACCAGACTGTGGCCACACAGTCTGGAAAATCCACAACAGTTGACTGTAAATCTACAGTTGAAAGCTGCCCTGAGCCTGTTCACAGGGAAGGCTGCCTCTAAACTGAATAATAAATAATAAATAACATAACATAACTCAAAGTCCATTATGTGTTCATCTGTGTATGTTCAGTTGTATTATCCCTTGTTTTATTATATAGGATAGTACTAGTCTGAACCAAAGTGACCAGAGGCCAAGTCTGAAAACAATACCCCTACCTAGAGACTTCTAGCTTTCTGTTTGTTTTCTAGAAAAAACAAGTTAAAACCATGCAAGACGTGTAGTCACGTATTACTGACAGCTGTTTTCATCCCCGTGCAAGTGTTTCCTTTTAACAGACTCTGGCTTCCAGCTATGATTCAGCCATTACCCATTAGCAACACAAAAGGACCATTGCACCACACTCAGTGGGCCATCTTGGATGTATGAAAATAATTGATCCAAGCTTGCTTGTTTCTTCCTTGCTGTTCACCACCTGAAGTAGAATCCTTGAGTACTCTTCACAGATAGCAAAGCCCTAAGAGTGAATTTTTGAAATGTGCCAGAGACCAACGGGGAAGAAAACACCCCTCTTGGTATCCATAATATGTGCAATATGGAAAGAGAGATGCTTGTAACTTTTACTACTTTACCTCGCTTATGTAACCTTTCAGCAATGTTCTGGTTGCTTTTACTTCCTACATGCACTCTTTAGCCATCCGGCTGCATTTTTCTTTTCACCCCAAATACAGACACACAAAACAAAACAATTGCTGCACCCCCACAGCAGTGGATATTATACCAATCCATTGCAACTCGTGTGTACAGGAGAATCCAGTTGTGACTGGTCACTGTAGCACAATATCCAATGTTGTGTAGAATCTTAGCAATTATAGCTCTCTGCATAATCGCCTATTTCTTGTTCTCCCAAAGACTCCACACTTCCTTTTCTGCAGGGAAGTTATCAGAGTGCTCCGCCTCCATTCCAAATGCATTCCCAATCCCACCTGAAATGTGCCCAGGCTCCTCCATGAGCCCAGGCTCCTCCCTTTTCTTTTTGGGTTGATCCGTGCTGTTTGCAGAAGAGGCTCCAGGTGCATTTCCATCAAGAGCGGTAGAATTTCTCACCATGGCCAGCAGTGCAATGAATCCCACTCTTTCCCTATTAAAATATATTTACTTTTCACAAACTGGAATACAGAAACAACAAAAGAGTAGGAAATGAGAATGAAACATAGCTTAATCACGGTTCTAAATATGTAAGGAGAGGGCCAATAGCGTCATACTAATGATAGCCTACAAAAACATATATTAATTATCTAATATTCAAATGCAATTATTATATTCCAAATATTTTCCCAAAATTTACAAATTCAGTCAAATTATATGTTTGTTTTATGTCCAGCACAAGGATCACAATATTAACACCTACTAGTGATTCTATAAATTATTACTATATTTCCATATTTCCATATTGACATTTCATTTTTCCATACATTTATGAATAATATGAGAAGTACCTTTTCCATTTGTCTTGAAATTCTTGATTAGTTCTTGACCAAGCTAGTTAATTTTGCCATTTGTCACCTATTCGATTCCCTTTCTTTTTTTTTCTTCCTATGCCTGAACCAATCCAATTCTGCTTTTGATCCAAACTTCAGATCAAGGTCTGGTCACAAGTCTTTATTGCACAGGACCATCAGGGCTGATCTCATCAATCCAGCCTGTAAATGTTCTGTCTGACCCAACATCCCATCACTTAAAGCAGTGTAGGATTTCAAAGAGGCAAATAAATCCCCCTGTCTATTTTAGCCAGGTTCTGGATATCTTCTACTGCAAGAGCCTGTCTCTGGGGTGCATCAACTGTAGGAACCTGAAACCACCTCCTAAAGCCTTCCTGTAGTAACAAAGAAGTAGGGTTGCCAACTCAAGGTTGGGAAATTTCCCCTCCCTCCCCCACTCTCCTCCCTCCCTTGTATGCCACCTCTCCCTCCCTCCCCTTCCCTTGTATTCCACCCCTCCCTCTCCCTCCGCTAGGGTGGATGGGCCATGTCCAGATGCTGGCCCCCCTCCCTTGCATGCCACCCCTTACTCCCTCCCTCCCCTCCCTCCCTCCCTCCCCTTCCTCTGGAGGTAGACCACAAGGAAGGTGGAGTGTGGGGAGGGACCTCAACAAGGTATAATGACATACTGTTCCGCCTCCAAATCACCCATTTTCACCAGGAGAATTGACCTGTGTAGGATGGAGATCAGTTGTAATTCTGGGAGATCTCCAGGTTCCATCTGGAAGTTAGCAGCCATGCCGTGAAGTAAACAAAAGTCTGCAAAAGATTTTTTTCCTCATCCATGACTCCAGGTTGTGACTGATCTCATTCAAGGGGCTTTTTTTGCACACACGGTTTGTTCTGGAATAAACATATGTGGTCGTCACGATTTGTGGTATTTGTTCTCACACACTTGCGCCGGAATGCACTTTGACCCCTAATCTGTTGCCCATTGGAGCCTTTGCCTCAGATTTTTCCTGTTGCTCGATGCTTCTGACACTTTCTGGGATAAAATGGATTTCCTCCACAATCCAGTGCCTATGTGCAAAACGCAATGCGAACAAGCAATGTGAATCATGCCCACTGTGTGATGCCATTTCCTCCAGCCAATCAGGATGCGCTAGACATTGCCAGTTGTGTGTGCAAATTTTTCAGTTCCGTTTCTGTCTTACTCGCCTCCTGCCCCTCCTCGTGGTCAGTCATGCAGTCCATTAGCCGTGTTACATCGGGAGCTCGGCAGCCTGTCCGCGAATAGGGAGAGGAGATCACATGGATGGGCAGAAAAGTTCAGCCGCCATTTCAGGCAAAGCTCAAGGTAGGGGCATGTCATGGCGGACCGAGGAGACGAGGGACCTGATTGCTGTGTGGGGGGAGGAGGAAGTGCGCGCTTCCTAAAGGCAAACTACAAAAACTTGGGTGTATTTGAAAAGGTGGCGGCGGAGATGCATCTCAGGGGCCACAACAGAACTCCCGTCGAGTGTAGGACAAAGGCTAAACCTTTAAAATGGGACTTCAAAAGAGTTAACCAGCACAACAAGACTTCTGGCAATGGTCCTCGGACCATGCCTTTTTTTTTGATGCGCTGGAACAGATGTTGTGTGGGGACAGAAGCGTCAACCCACCGCACTAGCTCAGAGCAACGGAATGTGTAGTGGCTGCTTCTGCCGATGCTGTCTCGAAGGACTCCGCCAACATGGCGCACAAGGGCTTGGAAACCCTTGAGACCCCTGCAATTCTCCATTCCATCTCTGATATCAAAAGGTAAGTATTCAAGGCTCCATCTTCTGCCTGTGAATGCAGCATACGTATTGGTGGGCCTGCAGTGAGACGATGCATCCCTCTCCACTATTTGGGCAGCATTTAGGGTTTTTTGTGCCACTGCCTGTTTATGTAGTCATATGTTGGAAACTCCGCATGAGTGGGGGGGGGGGTTGGGGAAGAGACATGTCGCTGCCCTTAGCCCCTTTAAAGCAATTCTGCTACCAGCCACTTCTGGCCAGGGGTTTGGCATTAAGGGATCCATTTCAAGGATCTCTGTTTACTTTTGGCAAATTTGGTCTTCTGCAGTGTTGCTGATGGTGATCTTGTGTTCCCACAGTCTCCACCTCTGACCTCAGCAATTCCCTGGAAGACGATGCCACGCAGATCTTTATGGCACATGGGTGGTGAGTTCCATTTTTGCATTGGCTGGTGTCTTGCAATTGTAAACTTGGGGCAGCTGGGAATGGGCTGCCCACGCCCTCACGAAAAAGTGCTTGCTAATAGACGGTGCTTAGGCATCAGTCACTGGTTACTTATCCCTCAGTATGATTGGCCATTACATTCCTGGAGATGGCACCCTTGCTACACATCACTAAAGTTGTGTGGTAGAGAACTGCATTTCAGTGGTGCCTTTACAGCTAGTTCTCCCATTAATAAGACTGTCATCATTGTACCTCTTTCCCCTAGCTAGCTGCTCTTTTTGCAGACAGTCCTGGTGAAATGAATGACACAAACAGCCTTCCTTCTGCTGGAAGTCTAAGTAGCAATGAAGGTATGTGCCAGCTCCTCCCTTGCTTCCATCAGCCTTGTTTCTCCATCCTTTTCCCTTCCTCCCAAAATACGTGCACGCGATGACGACCGCAGGCCATTTCGTCTTGACCACTTGTTGCCTTCATAAACGCCACCTCAATCGCTACCTACCTCCCCCCCTCCCTGGCTCCATGTGAAACATACATGCAGAGATGTCTCTCTTCCTTTTCGGTGGGAAATGGGGCATCCTGCACTGCAGACAATCTGCCTGCTCTCCTTGTAAGTCAATCTGTTGCTCATGACTTTACTCACCGCAACAGTGTGCCACTGTGTAGTGGGGTTGCAAAGCACCAGGTGAGCGTGGGAGTTCTCTTTGGATGACATCTGACCTGCATGTTACACAGATGAGTTCCCGTGTGTACATCGCAGCTGTGGGTGGCAGACTCCAAATCACTTTGCACTCCATGAGCCCATATCAGTTCCAACACTGTGCCTTCACTGAACACTAGCCCCACCGATGTGGATATCCCTACCGGGAATTGGCAGCTGTACTGTGGGCTTAAATTGGGGCAGTGACAAACATTTTTGGGTACTGTGTGGTTCACCGTTGTAGAAAAGTGGTTGGGCACACATTTCTCTCTGCTCCTTGTTTTCCACAGGTACACTTGGATGAAGAAGTCCATAAGAAGTTCCTTTTCCATAGCTACAAGAATCAGCTGATTCTCCTTCATAATATTTACTTGTACCTACCAGTGGCTGTTCCCTTCTCAGTGTTTCAGGTTGCAGACAACAATATGTGTCCCAGGTTAGAGTTAGAAAACATGATACAATAGCTGAACTGAAGCTAAGCACATTCAGGTCTGCTCAGTGCCTGAGTGCTAATCCTTGATAGAAGAAACAATTACTGAGAGGAGCATATTTGACTTTGTTCTAAGTGTTAAAAATTTCCTTGGCAGGGAATATCAAGGCATAACTATATTTTGGCACAGTCTAAACTAAACTCCAGTATTCAATATTACCACTGACTTTGGTGATCTTGTTTGTGAGAGAAACACACTGACTTTGTGCAAAGAAACCTCCAATATTAGCAATTAGCATCTTTTGAAAGACATGCTTGAATTATGATGTTCTGCTATAACAACTGTAGGAGTTGTTTCCAACTGCATTGCCTGGGACTGATGGGATTCTTTTTCCCCCTCCTTGAAAAAGAGCAGCATGACAAAATGATATGACAAAAATTTTGTCAGTTTTCTCTTGATGGTACTGCAAATGGCTTCCGTGAAGACATTTTTGTATTTCATCAAAAATGCAGCGGGATGCAAAAACTTATCTTCCAGACGTACCTCAGTTTTTATTCACTGAACTTTAAACAGCATAAAATATAGAAGAGAATAATAGAGAGAGCACAATCCAGCCATAGATGAGCACTTTGCAGCCCCACTGATTTAAGCAAGAGCCTCCTTTTGTACTGTTCAAATCAATATAAGTAATGTTAGCTAGAATGTGTTCCTATTGTACAAATATTTCAAAGCTGTACCAATCTATAGACTACAACTACAGTTCTAAGCATGTATAGAGTTTGTACAAGGTTGTTGAGTTTTTTTCTTGCATATGAATAGTAGCCTATCTCTCCTTCACAATAAGGTCCTTGCACAGTGAAAGCATAATGCTGAGTGATCTCTTAACCAATTCAAGAATGATGTAGTAGGTAATGTGAAGGATCATTGGCTGAAACCCTGGAAACCCTCTGCCTGTCAAAATAGACAGTGCTGACCTTGATGGATCAATGGTCTGATTCCGTGTATGTTCACACCTAAAGTTTCAGAAGCAGAGCCCAAGATCATGAGCTGTTTCTCTCAGCCCTTGTTTCCCCCTCTCATCTTGGACCTATTTCCCTCTTCACCTTTAGTTAGGTCTAAGCAGAGGTGGGATCCAGCAGGTTCTCACAGGTTCCCGAGAGTAGGTTACTAATTATTTGTGTGTGTCGAGAGGGGGTTACTAATTGGTGATTTTGCCACGTGATTTTTGCCTTAGTTACGCCCCTCCTCTCAGCAGTAGCATGCAGAACTTGAGGCAGTCTAGCAGGAGGTGCACCGGCGTGCGTGGCAGCCTGCGCCTGCGTGCATTCGTTTCCCGCCCAAGGACCGGCGCAGTGGCTGCGTCCTTGCCATAGCCCCGCCCAGGAATGCCCCGCCCCTGGAATGCCCGGCCACGCCCCCGTCATGCCCTGCCCAGCCCCATTGGCGCTACGCCACAGTTTGAATCCCACCACCATGGGAACCTGTTACTAAAATTTTTGGATCCCACCACTGGGTCTAAGTACTGCATTCATACTGGTATTAACCACGTTGAAGGCAACCAGAGAGCATAAGGCCCCTTCTGCACATGCAAAATAATGCATTTTCAATCCACTTTCAATGCACTTTGCAGTGGGTTTTACCGTTCAGAATAGCAAAATCCACTTGCAAACAATTTTGAAAGTGCATTATTCTGCATGTGTGGAAGGAGCCTAAATTGCAACCTGAAACCAGTTTCAAAAGATTACTTTAGATTCTGGTTAAAAGAATCTCGAGAAATGCTGAGGGGGACTTGGGAATATTTAACGTGGTGAAGAGAAGGTTGAGAAGGGACATGATTGCTCTCTTTAAGTACTTGAAGGGCTGTCACTCAGAGGAGGCCAGTGAACTATTCCCATTGGCAACAGAGGATAGGACTTGCAAAGATGGGTTTAAATTAGGGGTGGAAAGGTACTGGCTGGATATTAGGGGGAAAATTTTGTAGTAAGATTTGTTCAAAAGTGGAACTGACAACCTAGAGAGGTGGTGTGCAGGCTGGGCAGTGTTAGCATGCTGCCATGGCAACACTAACACTGAGGAGACTCAGAGGCTAGGGATAGTACAACTGCAGCAGAGCCTGAGGCAGGGAGTTGCCCCTATGGCAGTCCAAGCTGGCAAGCAGGAGGGAAAGTTCAAACACAGCCATGCCAGGTCTATGGGAGAGTCCAGGAAGCAGGGTCAAGCAAGCCAGATAGTCACACACCAAGAAACATAAAAACAAAGGGGATAACTGAAGTCAAGGTCGTCACAAGCCAGTCTGAGGTGAAAACAGAGTCTGGAAACAGCAGTGGGGTGAAGGCAGCGTCAGGGAAAACAGCATGTTGCATCCACAGCTTTGACTTTCATGGCAGCTCATTAAATTCATATGGGGTGCTGGCACAGAAGGCTGCTGCAAAGACTCAGCATGCTCTGCTGCACAGCTCCGGCCCTGCAAATGCGCTGAGCATCTTCTCTCTTTCAGAGCCAGCCTCAGCTTCTGCCTACAGCCTTGTGTTGTGACTGGAGAATCAGCAGAACTGTTGGCATCTTGCCCAGTGTTTCTGATAAACTCTGATCCGGGTGCCTGTAACTGTAAATCTTCCTGCTCTGTTGACACCAGAGACTTAGGGTGAGAAAATGGCACCCGGGTGCCCCCTGCAGCCACACACCCACTCCTTGCGTCCCACCCCTTCCCCCACGGCCTCTACCCCTTACCTTTTTCTGCCTGCAAAGCAGCCAGCTGATAAAAAGCTTTTTCAGCCCACGGCTTTGCCACCTGAAGAAGCAGCCAGACTGGGGCAGGGCAAGGGGGGGGGGAAGGGGGAGGTGTTGGACCTCCTGTCGCACCAAGGCCCAGCGAATTCCGTGAAGGAGGAGAGGCATTGCTGGGCCTTGGTCTGACATGTGCATGTCGTGCTGAGGCCCAGCTATGCCCCTCCTTCTTCCCAGAAGTGTGGGGGTGATTTTTGCACCCCCAAGTGACTCCCATGGGAGTGCCCGGGGCCTTTGTCCCCAGATGTCCCTGTAGCAGCCATGCCACTGGTTGACACAGCTGGCTTGTCTCTGTGAGACTCAAGTAGGTCCTCATCAGATGAACTCTTGGCCACAGCGGTGGTGGGGGCACAACAGGTGGTGAGCTCCCCCTCATTGGCAGTCTTCAAGCAGTGACTGGACAAACACTTGCCAGGGTTGCACTAGGTTGATCCTGCATTGAGCAAGGGGGTGGACTAGCTGGCCTGTATGGCCACTTCCAGGTCTATGATTCTATAATTTTATGACTTTTTTTGTTATCCTTACCCATGGTTAATGTGGCAGTGCTAATGCAACACTTAGGCAACAGTTAACGTGTGTGCAGGAGGGCTTGGAGGAATGTGCAGTCCTCTGGGCTTTTCCACATTCTCTTTTTTCCTCATCTCCAAGTTCCTGTTTTTTCAGTGTTTTTTTAAAACATTCTGCATGTATTTTGATCTTTCTAGTGGTAAATTTGACATCACACCTGATTTTATCAACAGGAAAAAAAAACTACTGTTTAAATCAGCAGGGAAATATGCTAGATTTAATCTTCTGCTACAGTGAATGAGCCACCAGAGGGAGTAAAACTTTAAAAATACACAAAAGAATCAGAAACTTCAAGATGAAGGGGGAAAAGAGAGCAGAAAAGGCCTATGGGTTGGCTGTAGTTTAAGAAGTCTGCCAAATTATGTGTGCACTAGATTAAGGAGCTTCAAATACGACTTTGTGTGCACTGTTGTATAGTGGTTAGAGTGTTAGACTAGGAACTGAGAGACCCAGGTTCAAATTCTACTCCCCTGATCTTGGTCTCAGCTACCTCATATGAGTGGCATGAGGGGGAAGCAGAGGATGAGACTGTTCTGCTCCCAGATGCTAGGACAGTGGTGGCGAACCAGAGGTGGCACTTGGAGCCCTCTCTGTGGGCACACACACAAAGTTCATTATGTGGGGTCGGAAAATCACCCCCCCACACACACATATCTAGGCTGGCCTGGGGCACTGAGAACGACGTGCACACACCACGGTGAACAGGGAAGACTCAGCTGGCAGGCCTGGTGCCTGTACTCCAGGTGGTTGCTGCCCAAGGGGGGCGGGTGGTGCAGAGGAGGCAGAGATGAGGCATAGAGCGGTGCACGCGGGACTTGCTGGAGGCTAGAGCAGGCTGGCCCTTGCTCAAGCAGGTGGAGCAGAAGAAGAGGTTAGCCAACCGGTTTTTTCTAAACTAAAACCTCAGCATTCAGGTTAAATTGCCAGGTTGGCACTTTGCGATAAATAAGTGGGGTTTGGGTTGCAATTTGGGCACTCAAAAAGGTTCGCCATCACTGTGCTAGGAGGATGGGCAGGATACAAAATGTTCAAAAAATAAAGCTGCATTTTAAAAAGTAAATGGCCTTTTTTTCCCTGCCCTGTAATCTATATTTAAAACAACACTATCATTAGAGAAGGGAAAAACAGAAGAAAAGTAGATTAAAAGAATAAAAGTGGGCAGAATGTAAAGGAAAGAGGGGATTAAAGTCTGTTCAATAAGTTACTTTGGAAGCATATTTTCCCCTCCCCCCAACGTCAGAGAAAGAATAATAAGTTCACTGCCGGATATTTTGCTGGGATCCTCCTGGGACCTGACCTGTGGCAGATGTTCTTCAATAATTCAATAGCAGTCACAGAAACAGTGATGTGACTCCCCCTCCCCCACCCCAAGCATGAAAGAATTGCAGGGATGAGGGGAAAATGTTGTATTCACTATATATGTGCATGACCTGATTGACTCGTCCCTTCCTCCTGTATGCAATGGCAGGCACACACGTGTACTACATACAGAGAGTGGTTGGATTCAGTACTATGTGAAACAACCCCAAGAGAACAGTGAACACTTGTTATTAATCCTTTGAGGTTACAAATGTGCTATTCACTTTGAGGTATATCTTTTTACAGCATCATGGGAAAACTCCAATGAACCAAAACAAACAAAAAGGTTATGATATTGCATTTTTATATACAAGTTTGTTTCTGGATCTAGCTCAGGATGCTTATTTTGACTGGTGAAGTACTGAGTTACTTGGGTTGTGATTATGTTACAAAATGTCTTGTCACCTGTGATCCCCCACCCCTGCACCCCCAGTCTTTTAGACTGACTAGCGAAACATTTCACCCGGGCTAGCCCACTCCCTTCAGATCTCAGAAGCTAAGCAGGGTTGGGCCAGGATAGTACTTGAATGAGAGTTTACTAAAAACCCAGGCAATGACAAACCAACTCTGAATGTCGTTTGCCTTGACAATCCTCTGGGGTTGCCAAAAGTTGGCTACAACATGACAGCACTTTACACACACACAGAGCAAAATCTTTCAGTTTCCTTTTTTATGTGGTGGCCATCCAGGTCACCATGGGAAGAAGGGCATTTTCTGTTGAAGATGTCCTTTCTATATGACTGGCTGCCCATTAACCTTTTGTAAAATAAGTTCTCTCTCTTTTTTAAATTGTTGTTGTGCCTTTGGATTTGTGGCTTGAATTTGTTATGCTGACTATTTTTTGCTACAATGTTGTTTTGTAATGGAGCATATATTTTGGGAATTCGACTCATAAAACAACATATATATTAAAATAGTCAAGGATACAATTTAGAATCCTTAGACTTAAGGATTTGTCTTAATCTGAAAGTTTTTTTAAAAAATGGAATAATCTGTAGTTTAGGGACAGCAGAAATTTACAGCGGCTGCTGCTAGTTGAGGGGAATTGTACAAGGAATCACAACCGTCCTTAGTTAACACTAGCGGGGCCCGGCCACACGTTGCTGTGGCAATTGTCCTTCTCATCACAGTCTACAACCCACACAGATGTCCATGCAGGTCCAATGATCCACAGCATAGCTTTTTGGGGTGGTCAAATGGAATCCCTCTTTCCCTTTTCAATTCACATTGTTATATGGTGGTGTCTTGTTTTTTTAGTATAAGGTAACCCTTTCCATTCCACAACGGAACTGTCCAGAGTGCGAATCCCGCTGTCCATGAGGCTGGGCTTGATGATGCAACAGTCCTGGTTTGGGGTCAGGCAAGAAACCTGGGGCAAGCGAGGCTATCCCCAGCTTGTGGCATCAGAGGCAGGGTGGTGAGGCGCTCAGATTGAGGCCAGCTCCCTGGATTTTTAAAGGGCCACGTGCAAAAGAAGCAGAGCCAGTAGTGTTGGTTTGCCCCCACCCTGCGGATTTTCTTAGTAGAAAAAGGCAAACTCCAACTCGCTTTTAGTAAAAGAGAGCTGTGGCGAATATGGGTGAGGAAGTGGGTAAGTAGTGGTTGGGTGTGAGGGAGGGCAGAGTGAGGTGTGTGAGGATGAGCTGGATGTGAATGAGAGTATGTGTATTGTGTGGTAGCAGTGGGTGAGGCACAGAGAGTGAAAGTTACCTGCGTGTGAGGGGGGGAACCCCATCTGACATCTCACACGGCAAAGTGTGTATGTGTTTCACTTAGACCCCTATTACCTAACAGTATTACCTATTTACTGTTTTCAATGCTTATCTCTTGCCATCTGCGTGAACATTCTAAGGGTGACAGTTAAACACAGCAAGCTTCATGGCCAGGTGCGCCAGGAAAAAGACATTTTACCTGGCTCAGGTATGGACTTTCGGCGATTTGAAGGTACGATTACCTGCCCGCAACAGGGAGGGACGTCATGTGAAAAATTGGGGGCGATCCGTCCAGCCATTTCTGCGTTAGGGCATGAGTAACAAAACCACGGTTAGCTTTTTATATATATAGATTATGGTTTTAAAACTTTTAAAATGAACAGAACATTAGGAAATTACAAGCAAGATCATATTAGTCCAGAGTATATCTAATCTATTCTCTGAAAACAAACAGAGATACAGGTGCATATTTTTATTTACAGGATGAGGCATATGTTGGGTTGACTGGGCTATGGCTGTCTGTAGGCCTGGAACATTAATAAGTGTATGAACTTGCTCCAGAGTGGCTGGATAAAGGAACCCAGGATTCTCAGACAGAGCTTGGATTTACTCCTTTCAATGCTAAGAATGAACTAAGCGCTAAGAATGAGTCGAATATGCTTAGATTTTTTTTTAAAAAAAACAATATGGTCCCTTGGGAAAACACTCAATGTTGTCAGACAGTTCATTAGGTGTTTTTCCTCCCACTTTAAACAATGCTTTGCATCAGGCAAGGTTTCATTTATGTTCCTATTACTACATACATAACCACTGGAAAATAAGTAAATGTAGCCCATGCTTGAAATTCCCTGTAGATGGATTTCCGCACAAATGGATGCTTTACAGCATACTGGCCAACCTATTAGTTTTTGGTCTTCTGCTGTTTATCATTTAATTAAAAGAATGAACATAATGGTTGTGTAGACATTATCATCATTGCAAATACCAGTTCACTTTCCCCCCATATTAATACATTCAACTCACAACACGTTCAAGGCAGTTATATTTTACATCCACCTGTACCCTTTTTCACATAAAGATGTTAGTGGAATGTATATTCCTTCACCACAGAACAAAGCATGCTGGACTTTATTTGTTGTAGAATGCTCCCCCTAGGTCCTAGTGCCTACCCAGCCCTCTCCCCTCACCCATTTGAAAGTTTGAAAGTAAAAATACATTTTGGCATAAATGCTCTTGTAGCAAAGTACCATGTTCAATAATGGACAAAATAATGGTTTTGACAGTGTGTAAAATTGAATGATAATTCTCATATTCGTTCAGAACTATATGCTAAATAGAGAGCCAGCATGGTGTAGTAGTTAAGAGCTGGTGGATTCTAATCTGGAGAACCGGGTTTGATTTCCCACTCCTTCACCTGAGTGGCTGAGTGGCTGAGGCTTATCTGGTGAACCAGATGTGTTTCTGCACTCCTACACTCTTGCTGGGTGACCTTGGTCTAGCCGCCGTTCTTCGGAACTCAACTCAGCTCCACCTACCTCACAATGTGTCTGTTGTGGGGAGAGGAAAGAAAGGAGCTTGTAAGCCACCTTCAATCTCCTTGCAGGAGAGAAAAGTGGGATATAAATCCAAACTCCAACTCCTCCTCCTCCTCCTCTTCTCCTCCTTCTCCTTCTCCTTCTCCTCCTTCTCCTCCTTCTCCTTCTCCTTCTTCTTCTTCTTCTTCTTCTTCATTGGTGCTCCAGTTTAAGCAAGGAGAGTGGTGCCTCCTGGGCTCTTCTGAAGCTAGTCCTTTGGGGTAGGCTCTTTCTGCCCTGCCTTATCTCTTCAGAACCAAGTTAATGATGCAACAACCAGGTTGTGAGGTTACAAATTTTAACAGTCCATATTAACATAGATTTTAAAAAAATATACAAATTAGAGATTTAAACACACTCAAATTTTTACCAAAGGACACTTAAAAAACAACAACCATGCTTGCTCATACATTTACAAATACTTTTAGGAAAAGCTTTGAGGAAGATAGAATGTGTTCCAAGAAACACACTATTGAGAATCATGGTGCCCATAGGCACCACACTGGGAATACACTACTTTTAGGGTTGCAAATAGCATGGAGAATAGTGGACAACTCCTCATTAAAGGCTAGTGTCTTGGGGACCTGGGCCAATGTGATAAATTGCACTTCCTCCTCCTGGTAGAAGAAGGTATCCTGTGGGACCCATTTTATCATTTCACTAGCTCTGTTTGTCTCAGATGTATGTTCCTAATTCATTGCTGAGTGGTTTCTCCACTTCCAAAAATGTAAAGCCATTTCACTTCCTCATAACTTGGGTCATGTCCCTCTGCTGTTTTTACAGAAGTCTAGAAGACCGTGTCACTAACAGAAGTATAATGCTTCAAACTCTTTTTTAAAATTAATTTCTTCTCAGGTGGGGTTGGGGAAATCCAACAGTTACAAAGGCTGAACATTCAAGAGAATTTAAAGCTTGAGTTTCCACAAGTTATTTATCATCTTTTGGACCTGACACACAAGAAAATGAAAAGTATATAAAATCTCTCTAACTGTTGAATGCTTGCCTCCTTCTGCTATGAAATAGCTGAGATCCTTTATGATGGATGAATGGGAAGAGGGGTCATATCGTTACATTTGTGACCATACAGATTGTCATTGTCTGGATGATTCAAGGCTGAATTCATACAGGGGGTGGAAAAGTTACACATGCTGTATAAGGAGCAGTGAGCAGGACTGAGGTGCTCCGGACCACCATTCACAAAACCCCTTCTCCCCACACTGCTCAACGCTGGCATTCCCTCTCCTCAGACCTTTCATGTACCTCATGACAGTGTATAAGTGTTGACTTGACAACAGTCGTACTGGTCCATTCTCCCCACAACAGCTGAGCTGTGGCTCACAATTGAGTTGGGACTGAGTTTTTCTTTCAAGCCAAGTTAAAAGAGAATAATGGTAGATCTCAGCATTGCCATGTTGGCAGCAGGGCTAAACCTTGGATCTGCTGCAGGTGCAGCATTCATGGGCTCTGCCTGCAGCTGTTGTGCCAGGGTTGCCAGCGTGAGGTCTCGAACCAGCAGGAGACTCACTAGTCAGGTGGAAGCCCTGCCTGTGATGTAGTGATGTTGACAGCGATGCAATGATGTAACTTCTGGTCATGCAGGGTGTGACTATCACAATGTCATTTTAATCCTGCCTCCCAGCTGAGTGGCAGCAGGAATAACATCCAGTGGTGGGATCCAAAAATTTTAGTAACAGGTTCCCATGGTGGTGGGATTCAAACTGTGGCGTAGTACCAATGGGGCTGGGCAGGGCACAACAGGGGCATGGCCAGGCATTCCAGGGGTGGGGCATTCCTGGGTGGGGCTGTGGCAAGGACGCAGCCGCTGCGCCGGTCCTTGGGTGGGAAACGAATGCACGCAGGCGCAGGCTGCCACCCATGCTGGTGCACCTCCTGCTAGACTGCTTCAAGTTCTGCACGCTACTGCTGAGAGGAGGGGCGTAACTAAGGCAAAAATCACGTGGCAAAATCACCAATTAGTAACCCTTTCTCAGCACACACAAATAATTAGTAACCTACTCTTGGGAACCTGTGAGAACCTGCTGGATCCCACCTCTGATAACACCCCTACATTATGTTGTTGCTGTCAGACCAAAGGTGTTTTGTTCTAATCCAGCTTAAAAGGGAAAGCCCTTGGAGTCCTACAAGCCATGCTTGGAAAATACACAGTTGGAAGCTCCCAAATAAAGCGGGGGGAATGTCAAAAACGCCTGTGACATTTTGTAAGGATGGGCATCAAATGCAAATGTCATGTTACACATACATGTCTAAGTAAACCATAGGGCAATCCTGTGCAGAGTTACTTCAGTCAAGGTGGGGTGATTTCAGTGGGCTGAAATTGGATCCTTTCCACAGATCACAGTGTCAGTGGCCTATTTAAATGAGCTGAAGCTACTTTCGGAGGGAATACAATGGAGAGAACTGCCACTGAAGGTGGCAATTTCAAGTGAGATAATGGCTTTTGTGTTCTTTCCTCGCTCTTTCTTCCATTCTTCCAATAGCTCCTGCTAATTGCAGCTGTTTTTCATTTAAAGGGCCCATGAAGCCATGTAGTTTCATGTATTAAAGACATGCAGTGCTACCCTAAGTAGCATTATACCTTTCTAAATTCCTTCCAATTCCTCTGTTTAGCCCAGTGGAGAATGTCTTGTGGGGGTATATTCCACCACTAGTTTTTTGAGCTATTTACCTCAGTGCTGCTGGGTGCTATTTCCATACATATCTAATTCAACTGATATTGGTGCCGCCAAAAAAGCAGGCAGCATTTAATTTTTGTTGTCAGTTCTGATTACAGGTTTATCAGTAATATTATGAACTAACTGCGGCAGCTTTTCTTACACAAATTTCTCACACATCAGCTCATCCTCTTCTTTAAACATTCAATGTCAAGTCTTCTGCCTTAAATGAATGTGTTTATAGCTCTTTCATTTAGTTTCCCAAACTTTTATAGTATCTTTCTGTCTTGCTTGGTATATAAAAGGAAAAATTCTTGGCACACCTTGAGAAAGAGAGATTTGTTGTCATTTTGGCTCATTGCTATTCACTTTTAATCAGCAAATGCTGATTTTTTAAAAAAAACCCAGCAACAATGAGCAGACATCATTTTGCGACACACACACACACACACACACACACACACACACACACACACACACACCCCGCATCAATCCTTCCCAGGATTTAGAGGGGAAATGGCTGCATGACCATTAAAATGATGAACAGAGTCTGAATAATTTTCACTGTGCAAGTATCCTGATTTAAACAGCAATCTAATGCAACCTTTCTGTGCTGTTTAATCTGCCACATTCCTGTAGTTATTCACATTCTCACGCAAAATAGCCAGAAACTGATTTAATTTAGGGTTTGTTTGCTTTTTTTTCATTTCTTTGCAGTCTAATGTCAGGAAAAGGGTTTAGTGCAGACTAGTTTATGCAGCTTTTATACTGATTCATTCTTTTATTCTTTTGCACTTTCCTACAATCGCTTAGACCATAAAGGTCTCACTGTTTTGCAGTTCTTATGTGAACAGAGCGGGATTAGCTATTTCCCTCTGGTGTTCTGCATTTTACCGGCCTGGGTCTAACCTGCTGTCGAGAGGCAATTTGCTATTTCCATTTTCATGGCAACAGTTCCTTCTGAATGACAGGTTGCTGCCTCCTGGATTTAATTCCATTTATTCCCATCCTTTTTTGCATCTTCACCTTGGAACAAAATAATCTTCCTTCGTCTTTGAGATGACCCTGTTTTATTTCTTTAATAAACTCTTGCATATGTTTTATCCTCTTCTGAAAAAATTGTATAAGGCTTGGGTTACTTCCATAAGATAGTGACAATCAAGACAAGCAGTGCTGTATGTTGAAATGACACACACAAAAATCCACAATTATTTTCTCCAGGGTTTGGAGATCATTGCAAGCAGAAGTTATCCATGGACACAAGGGACTCTAATGAATTGTGAGGCATGCCTTCCTTTTTTACCCCAATGTGTGGAGATTTCTGAATAAAAGAAGAATGGAAATACTGCCCATTTGCATTATGAAATCAAGCGGAATAAGGACAGCTCTCTAGCATTACAGAGCTATGCATGGTATTTGTTGTTTACAGACAACAATGCTGGTCAGGTAATTTAATGCTAAATGATATGGATGTATTTACCTGTTGTAGCTTCTCTGTGTCAATCTGTTCCTGCATCTGAGAGGTCCTTTCAGGGGCTTTTTAGCTGGATGGTCACTCTATATTTTGAATCACTGCCATGCAGGAGTAAGAATCTTTGATGGAATTGAAACCTCCCCTCCCCCCCGCTTTCCTTGCTCTTTTGTTTCTGCCTGGTGGCCTTTTCATTCAGATGGCCTTTTCATGAAGGCACTTGGATCATTATGGCTTGTCCAGCATACAGTAATATTTAGAGTGTGGGACTTTGGCAACTTGCTTCCTTTGTGGAAATTTACTCAGGTTTTACAACACTGAAAGCAGCTAGGTCTGCTATATCCATAGATCAAAGCTCCTTGTCAGGTTAGTGTGAATCTGCCTGATGCTGTAACTGGAAATCTTCTTCACAGACTTGGATGCAGGAGACCCAGGTTCCAATCATTGCTGTTGTGAGGATAAAATGGAAGAGAGGAAAGCAATGTTAAAAACCACTTTGGGTCTCCCACTGTGGAGAAATGTTGGGTAAAAATTCCTAAATACTAATTGTTTGATCACGAGGAAGTCAGAATCAGTGTAGAACCACTAGTCAATGAGCCAAGCCAAACAGAACCAGAATCAAACCAGAGAATCTTGCCATGAAAACTGAAGGGGGGGGGCATTGCAAGCTCAACAGAACCAATGACAATATACAGCTGTCTAGCAGGACCCATTATCACTGTAGCATCTCAAGCCCAATAGAAGTAATGACAAACTGGAGAATCGTAGCAGAACAAATCTAAGCAAGGCGGGGAATGGGGAGGCAGTGAAAACAAAACAACTCTGACAAAGAAAAAACCCTTGAAACTGATAAACAGACTTGAAACAGATGGAGAGAAACACATCTTACCGTGACATCCTCTGTAGATGCCAGCCATAGATATGGGCAAAATGTTAAGAGAAAAACTACCACACTGCCTAGAAAACCCACAACAGCCAGTTGATTCCAACCATGAAAGCCTTTGACAATATATCATACTTGAAATAGATAGAAGCAGTCTGACAAGCCGACAGAAGCCCCAGAAGTTACAGGAACAAAGTAAAGTGGGGATAGGAGAGAAAAAATCCTGGAAGCTTACAAATGTTGACGTCAAATGTTCGCAGTTATTCCAGGGGGGTAATACCCATTGGGCAAAGTCGGCAGTTGCCCAGAGCACCCCCTTGTGGTGGGCGCCAAAAATGCAGGATTCGTTAGTATGGTTTTTTTGGTATTTTAGTGGGTTTTCTGTTTTTGGCTTGCAGGGGGCGCAATTTTTAGGCTAGCAGCACCACAATTTCAGGGATGTTTTGGGAGACTCTCCTGATGCTATCACCCAGGTTTGGTGAGGGTTGGTTCAGGGAGTCCAAAGTTATGGACTCCCAAAGGGGGTGCCCCACCCCCCATTGTTTCCAATGGGAACTAATAGGAGATTTGATAATATTGGAATTGATAATAAAACTGCAAAGATTGTCATGCCCTTATATAAAGCAGTGGTGCGACCGCACTTGGAGTACTGTGTCCAGTTCTGGTTGCCGCATCTCAAAAAGGATATTGAGGAGATAGAAAAAGTGCAGAGAAGGGCAACAAGGATGATTGAGGGACTGGAGCACCTTCCCTATGAGGAGAGGCTGCAGTGTTTGGGACTCTTTAGTTTGGAGAGGAGGTGGCTGAGGGGGGATATGATTGAAGTCTACAAAATTATGCATGGGGTAGAAAATGTTGACAGAGGCCGTTTCCGCACGGCCCATTTATGATCGCCCATTTATGGCGCCAAGAAAAAAGGCTTCCCCATTGCCAGACTGGCGCCGCTGCTGCAATGCAGCAGCGGCGAATTCGACTCTTCTTCCTCCCCTCCAGGGCGGCGTCAAGCGCCCTAAACAACAACCCTTTAAAGGGTTGTTGTTAGAGGGAGCGTCTTCCCGCGGCGGGTGCGAACCGCGCCGCCGGGGAAGACGCTGTCTATCTTCGCTACTCACGGTGTCCTCCTCGTCGCCTGCGGGCGTCGCAGCCTCGCCCACACTGTCCCTCCGACCTCCAGGGGTCTGGAGGGCAGCGTGGGCGGGCTGCGACGCCCCGCAGGCAACGAGGAGGACACCGTGAGTGGGGCGGGGGAGGGCGCAGAGGCGGCTCCGTGCGGAGCCGCCTGCCATCTGCCGGCCTCCCCTTCACCTGCTCGCATGCTTGCGTGCGAGCAGGCTCCCGCCCCCACGCCGGCAGAACTCCTGCCGGCGTGGGGGCGCCTCCTGGCCGTGCAGAAACGGCCAGAGAGAAATTTTTCTCTCTTTCTCACAATGCTAGAACCAGGGGGCATACATTGAAAATGCTGGGGGGAAGAATTAGAACTAATAAAAGGAAACACTTCTTCACGCAACGTGTGATTGGTATTTGGAATATGCTGCCACAGGAGGTGGTGATGGCCACTAACCTGGATAGCTTTAAAAGGGGCTTGGACAGATTTATGGAGGAGAAGTCGATTTATGGCTACCAATCTTGATCCTCCTTGATCTGAGATTGCAAATGCCTTAACAGACCAGGTGATCGGGAGCAATAGCCGCAGAAGGCCATTGCGTTCACATCCTACATGTGAGCTCCCAAAGGCACCTGGTGGGCCACTGTGAGTAGCAGAGAGCTGGACTAGATGGACTTTGGTCTGATCCAGCTGGCTTGTTCTTATGTTCTTATGAGATGGGGGCTACACCTTTGAGGGTCGATAACGTGGGACTCCCTGAACCAAACTTCATCAAACGTGGGGGTTCCCAGGTTAAATAACATTGAAAGTGATGCTGTTTCCCCCAATTGGGGGGACTAGATACAACACCATAAATGTTTTCATACCAGTAATAAAACATTTTGAAAGGAGAGTCTCTTACTGATAACTCCCACGTTTGGTGGGAGGTATCGACCCTCAAAGGGGGTGCCCCATACCCCACTGTTTCCAATGGGAACTAATAGAAGATGGGGGCTACACCTTTGAGGGTTGATAACGTTGGACTTCCTGAACCAAACTTCACCAAACATGGAAGGTATCTTAAGGAGAGTCTCCTAAAGATACCCTGAAAATTTGGTGCTTCTAGCTTAACAATTGCACCCCTGACAGCAGGCACCTCCCAAATTTCCCCAGATTTTCCTTTTAAATCCTCCCCCCTTTGGCATGGATTTAAAGGGAGAATCTGAGGTCCCCAGTTTAAACATGGAAAGTGATGTTGTTTCAGGGTGGTGGAGAATCAACCCCAAAATAGCATCAATTTCAATGTTGTTTAAACTGGGAACCCCAGATTCTCCCTTTAAGGTGGATTTAAAAGGAGAATTTGGGCTCCCTAGTTTAAACACCATTGAAAATGAGGCTGTTTAGGGGTGGATTCCAGCATCACTTGTTTAAACTAGGGAGCCCAGATTCTCCTTTTAAATCCACCTTAAAGGGAGAGTCTGGGGTTCCCAGGTTAAATAACATTGAAAGTGATGCTGTTTCCCCTAATTGGGGGGACTGGATACAACACCATAAAATGTTTTCATACCAGTAATAAAACATTTTGAAATCATTTTGAAAAATTTTTCAAGAAATTATTTCTGCTGTGTGGCATGGCCTATTGCTGTGTTCAGATTTGTGAGTTGGGGCATGTGATGGTGACTTTGAAACGACCTGGTGTAAAAAATCAATACCTTGGTCATGGTGGGGGAGGGCAGCTGCCCATAGAGGGTTGTGGCCAAACTCCAGTTTGCCTAGATACGCCACTGGGCATAGCTACAAGGAGGCGGGAAGGGGCACGCTGCACCGGGCACGTGCCGGGGGGGGGGCATCAAACTCAGGTTTTGCCCAGGGCTCCAGTTTGCCCAGTTACGCCATTGAGTTATTCCCAAATATTTTGGGCATTTTTTATGGGGGAGGGGGAAGGAGGGACACACCATTTTTTGGCTGGAAGGATGTAGTCTAATCCAAACAAGGCAACTCTTCTAAGATGCAAAGAGCAATGAATGCAGCACATAGAGTGCCAAATGGCCAATGTAACAGACAGTTGCAATTTAAAATGTTCCAGTCCTACAAGAAAGATTGTGTGACAGGCTAAGGCTTGAATCATCCAGACGATGACAGGCTAAGGCAACTGACCTAATCCATCCCATGGATAAGACTGAATGGGAGAAATGCTGTTTACCAGAAAATGGGAAGAAACATTTTTTTAAAAAAAAAATGGGCAGCCAGGCTCTGTTAATTCATGATGTTAAAAACTGTTCTGGGGAGCCTTTGACTGCCTCAGATATAGCCTGTCCAATCCAATGCTAGGTAAATTGGACAACCTTTAAGGTCATCAGTGTCCAACCAGTCCTACCTCTTGTTCTGTTTTCTGCCTTTTAAAATAGGATTTCTCTTTCATTTCTCATTGTACAAAAATCGGTACACTCATTTGCAACTTCAGCCCGTGCAGTTGGTTTATACTATAGAAATCACAAAGTGGTGCTCTAGCTGGAGCTAAGAAAGTGTGGGAAGATACTGCCTCTGAGCATCTGTGGAGTGAAATTCTGAAATTTTGCAGAACCTCCATTCCTGCCCCTCCTCTTTTCAAATTTCTCACTGAGGGTGAAACACTAGAAAGTCTGTTCGTTTTTTTACCCTGTTTGTGGTCTTTCCCTCAAACATCTGGTTGGCCACTTTAGGAAACAGAGTAGTGACTTAAATGGAGACAAGTGACTTGACCAAGCCCCCAGACTGAATGTAGATCAGAGTCAGAAGAGAAAAATTGAGGTCTGTACTTCCTTGTCCAAAATAAATCAGTGCCATTTATTTTTCAAAGGATCTATGAGTATAAATAATATTTCAAGAATGGTTTCATACATCCAGTGGTGGGATTCAGCAGGTTCGCACCACTTCGGCAGAACCAGTTGTTAAAATGGTGCTTGTAAACAACCAATTGTTAAATTATTTGAATCCCATCACTGCATACATCCCTTCAAGAGTTTTGAATCTGAATTCCTTATTGTCAAAAGTGTGTATTTTCAAAGGCTCTGATCTGAATGGTGCAGGCTAGCTGATCACACCAGATCTCAGAAGCTAAGCAGGGACAGCTCTGGTTAGGATTTGGATAGGAGACAGCCAAGGAATACCAGGGTTGCTCTGTAGAGGAAACAAATACAAACCACACCTTGAAAACCCTAGTGGGTTGCCATCAAGCTGGCTGTGGTTTGAGGGTCCTTTCCCTAATACATAATTCCAAAGTTGAACCTTATTCTTATATCAGATAGGGAAGTAAGTTTACAGTGACAGACAGTCATCAAAGAAAGAATCCAGTGGCTTTCAAAGGAGTTTCAAAAAAAAGAAAAGAAAGAAAAATGTATACCTTTCTGTTTGTAAACCATTTATTATTTTATTTATGAGTTGTCAGCAAGAGAGTAGTTAAAATGGTGGTTCAAAATTAGTCATTCATGTCTTAATGCTCTCTGTCTGAACTTTTTATTATACAGTGGATAGTCATAACTAATTTAGGAGGGGATGGGGAAGCCTTTTTTAAAGGGAACAGCTTGATAGAGAAGAATGAGATATACTATGATTTGAAGGTAACACCATAAGGGTAGCGGATAACATATGTAATGCCATCCAATTCTATGCATGTATACTCAAAAATAAGTCCCAGTGGTTTTAGTTGGGATTACTCCTTGGTAAATGTGCATAGTACTGGAACCTCATATACTTGATTATGCATCTGGTGAAGTAAAGCTCAGAAAAGCTTATGCTAGAATAAAGGCTTTCACGTCCTTGAGGTGCCATTTGGGTCCTGTTTGCTTTTTATTAGACAATATGAACATGCTGGTAATGTATTGAGTGCATTATGTAAGATTAACAACTGGGAACATATATTTACAGCTATTTTTTCCCTAAAATGCCCTTGATATTAGGCCACTGAAGAAACAAAATCACATAAAGATACCTAAGCCAAACCACAGGTATATCAAGGTCCACCTTGACTGGCAACCCCTTTCCAGGATCTCAGGTAAATTTTCATTTTACCCACTGCCCAAGGATGTAGGTAAGGGGGGGGGTGTTTCTCGGGTTCAACCCCCACCCATTCATGTCCGAAGCTCTCCCCCACGGTTTGTGGGTTTTAAGAACACTTTAGTGTTTTTTGTTTTTGGCCCGCAGGGGGCGCATTGTTTGGGGTAGCAGCACCAAACTTTCAGGGATTGTTTGGGGGACTCCGCTGATGATACTACCCAGGTTTGGTGCGGTTTGGTTTAGGGGGTCCAAAGTTATGGACTCCCAAAAGGGGTGCCCCATCCTCCATTGTTTCCAATGGGAGCTAATAGAAGATGGGGGCTACACCTTTGAAAGTCCATAACTTTGGACACCCTGAGCCAAACTTCACCAAACCTGGGAGGTATTATCAGGAGAGTCTCTTACTGATACCACAGGTTTTGTGAAGTTTGGTCCAGGGGGTCCAAAGCTATGGACTCCCAAAAAGGGTGCCCCATCCTCCATTTTTTCCAATGGGAGCTAATAGAAGATGGGGGCTACACCTTTGAGGGTCCATAACTGTGGACACTATGAACCAAACTTCACCAAACATGGAGGTATCATCAGGAGAGTCTCCTAAAGATACCCTGAAAGTTTGGTGCTTCTAGCTTAACAATTGCACCCCTGAAAGCAGGCACCCCCCAATTTCCCAGATTCTCCTTTTAAATCCACCCCCTTCGGCATGGATTTAAAGGGAGAATCTGAGGTCCTCAGTTTAGAAGAAGAAGAAGAGTTTGGATTTATATCCCCCCTTTCTCTCCTGTAGGAGACTCAAAGAAGCTTACAATCTCCTTGCCCTTCTTTCCTCACAACAAACACCCTGTGAGGTGGGTGGGGCTGAGAGAGCTCCGAAAAGCTGTGACTAGTCCAAGGTCACCCCAGATAAGCCTCCATAGCTCAAGTGGCAGAGCAGGGAATCAAAACCAGTTCCTCCAGATTAGAATGCACCTGCTCTTAACCACTATGCCACATTGAAAGTGATGCTGTTTCAGGGTGGAGGATAATCTATCCCAAAACAGCATCACTTTCAATGTTGTTTAACTTGGGACCCCAGATTCTCCTTTTAAGGTGGATTTAAAAGGAGAATTGTGGCTGTCTAGTTTAAACACCATTGAAAGTGATGCTGTTTGGGGGTGGATTCCAGCATCACAGCGGCTGCCCGGTGGGGGGGGGGGGAGGCAAAACTCAGATTTTGCACCGGGCTCCATTTTCCCTCTATGCCTCTGCCCAGAGGGGAGGGCAGAAGGAACTGCCGGCTGCTGGCTGGGAGCCTAGCTGGTGGGGGGCAGGGGAAGGCAGGGCAGGGCCTCAGACAGCTGCTTTTATAAACGCTAGGCCAGGGGCAGGGCTTGGGGAGGTGTGGCCATGCCCTAGGGGCGGGTGGGGGTGTGCCCCCCCAACCCCCCCCCCATAAAAATCTATACCTACGTCCCTGCCACTGCCTGATATTTTATCTGGAGTTGTGAGAGACTAAACTTGCTCTTCCGCTAGACTTAGTAGATTGTCTCCCATCCTCGCTTAGGGGAACGCACAAGGCAATCCTGCAAGGTCAATATTCTGTTTTTTTGTTGTCATTTTTAAAATTGTACTTATTACATTATTGAAATGTATAAGCAACATTCATGACACATTTGCCAGTAGTGCACTCTTGATCCACTGGAGTGAAAACAAAAGAATAATCTTGCAGTTATCTTAAAGCATACACTATTTCTTGTAGCTAAGTTTTCAAGCACTTTATCAGATGCATGGAGTGAACTCTCAATTAACAAACTCTTTATATACGTGTGTGTGTGTGTGTGTGTCTTTGTTAAAAGACCCAGCTTGTGGCATTTCTGTGGAAAAACACAGATAAACACCATGAGAATTCAAAATACCTGTAATTGCTGGTAACACTGACTTTTTACTTTTGTTAAGCAACGTAAATCCTATAGAAACAGAAAATGGTTGGACCTGTTGATCCCCTAGCTAATAGTACCACTTCTTTTAATGAACTCTGATTCAGCTATTTCCCTTTGAAATTCTTGTATTGAAGAACACTTCATGAATGCAAACACTAAAGTCTGCATGCCCTACTGACTCTGTATCAACAACATATTTCTAGGGTTTCCAGTTCCAGGTTGGGAAATACTGGACATTTGGGAAATGGAGCCTGAGAAGGGCAGGGTTTGGTGGTGGTGGTGGTGAGGGGACTTGTGTAATGCCATTTGGAGATCAGTTGTCATCACAGGAGATCTTCATCTACCATCTGGAGA
The DNA here is from genome assembly GCF_021028975.2 of Sphaerodactylus townsendi. Classification (NCBI taxonomy): domain Eukaryota; kingdom Metazoa; phylum Chordata; class Lepidosauria; order Squamata; family Sphaerodactylidae; genus Sphaerodactylus; species Sphaerodactylus townsendi. The sequence continues at coordinate 40,545,802 of NC_059426.1, read as the reverse complement.
CTGGCAACCTGACATATTTCCACGTATTAGTGATATTTTGTCACATTTTTAAACTTAACACCACAACATCTTCCCAAAAAATGAACTGAAGCAACAAGCTGGATTTTGTAGCACATAGACTCATAGTTTTGATGGCTTTAAATATATGTGGATCTATAATGAGGCAATCTGTTGCGACTTTTTAAAAGCACCAGTGTCTTGGTCTCTGCTGTAACTAAATGCAAACTTATTTAATTCTCTGTCTGATTTTTCTCCCCATTGTGATATTGCTTAAACACAAAAGAGAAGCATTAATTATTAGGCAAGCTCAGTTGCATGGTTAAATAAATACTAATTATTGGAGAAGATCATGTTGGGGTGAGGGTTTGCTGGACCCCAGAATTTTATCCAAGTTGGGGGGGGGGAGGAGGAAGATGAGACCACAGCTCACCTTTTGAAGTGGGAGTGAATAACATCCTTGTTAGTGCTCCTTTGATAGAATGATACATCTGTGAGTCAACAATATCCTTTACTTTTCTCCACCAGTCTGTTCTCCATAATGGTATGAAACTTTTTTTTGCCATGCAAGTATTATTCTCCATGCTCACCTGTACTTCTGTGGGGGTGGGGTATGAAGTCACGAATCCTTCTTTGGCCATCACGCCACAGTTCATTTATGGAGAACTTGCAGGGTTTTCAAGGCAAGAGAAGCTGGGAGGTGGTTTGTCATTGCTTGCCTCTGTCTGTGTCATGACTGGTATTCCTTGGAGGTCTTCCATCCAAATGCTAGCCAGGGCCAACTCTACTTAGCTTCTGAGAGCTGACAAAATCAGACTAGCTTGGGGCTATACAGGCCAGGGCTTAAAGACAATAATGAGGGGGGGGATGCCATTTTCTAGAGTGAGTAGAGTCCCTGGAAAGCTGCAATGTTGCTTCAGAAGCTGTGATGGGAGGTAGACATTATTGTGCCTGTTTTCAGTGACACTTTGCAGCTAGTTTCCTGCTGCTACTTGTACTCAGTATATGTGTAGTAAACAAGTGGTAACAGAATACCCCAGCACCAGTGGTGGGATCCAAAAATTTTAGTAACAGGTTCCCATGGTGGTGGGATTCAAACTGTGGCGAATGGGGCTGGGTGGGGCACGATGGGGGCGTGGCCGAGCATTCTGGGGGCGGGGCATTAATAATTTCTCTGTTACTGTAAAAAACTCTTACTGTAAAAATAAAGTTCCAAATTTCCAGCTGGTATCTTTCTGTCCATAATTTAAACTCATTATAGCAAGTCCTATCATCTACTGCCAACAGAAACAACTACTCCCTCCTAATTAGGAGCTGCCTGGCTCCAAATACTTAATACTCCTTTCCAATTACTTAATTTTGTTTCTAGAAATCAAAAGAAGGATACTTTCCTTAAACAAGGAACTTTACCATATTACTAAAACATGTTTTTAAAACAGCCCAACAGGGAGAATTATCCCGTTTTCTACCTTTGCTAACCAGCCATATAGGAAACAACAGGACTTTATGATTTTTGGAACTAATGGAATTTCTAATGGAAAAGCAGACCCAATTAGTAACCTTCTCTCGGCACACACAAATAATTAGTAATCCACTCGCGGGAACTGGTGAGAACCTGCTGGATCCCACCTCTGCCCAGCATTCATTTGACCAGAAAAGAGCCCAATTTCTGTCTAGGCCACCATTTCAGCAAAGAAGCTGTTGCAGTTTCACTCTGCTAAATCTCCCAGCTGCCTAAGGGAACCTTGTAAAAACTGAGTAGAAAAAGTATTGTGCTTTTTTTTAAAAAAAGAAGTGATTTTGTTTCGCTATTTTTACTCAGAACAAGTTACACTCTACTCCTAAACTGTTTGCTCTGTCTGGCAAGCAAATTTTATGACACTTGAGGCATTTATTTTTATGCCTATAACATACAACGTTGTCAGGTGTTTAGAGAGAGATTTTTTTAAAAAAAATATAAAAGTGACTAGTTTTTCCTTGGTCTGTTTCCTCTCCCCCTCCATCACTGTTTCCTCCTCCCGCTCCAACAGTTTCCTGGAAGACACAGTCACAGTTTGGCTACAGCCCTTCTTGGCCAGTTGCCCTTATAGGGCTGCCAACCTCCACATGGCACCTGGAGATCACCCAGATTTACAACAAATCTCCAGAGATCAGTTCTCTTGGAGACAATAGCTGCTCTGAAGGGTTTACTGTATGACATCATACCTCACTGAATTCTAAGGTTGCCAGTTCTAGGTTGAGAAATACTTGAGATTTGGGGAGCAAAGCCCAAGGTGGGCACAATTTGGGGAAGGAACTTTATAGAGTCTTATGTCATAGGATTTACCACCCAAAGAAGCCATTTTCTCCAAGGGCTCTGTCGTCTGGCTGCGGATAACCTGTAATAGTGTATAAACTCTAGGTGTCACTTGGAGTGGGCAACCCGCTCCTCCCAAAATCCTGCCCTCCCCAGGTTCTACCTCCAAATCTCCAGGAATTTCCCAACTGGAGTTGTCAACCATATACCTTTATAGACAGAAAGAAGAATTAAGCATGATGGTCTCATGGGTCACTAATTTTGTTTGCCTGGCATGACTTATAAACTCAATCAGACACACACTAAGGCCTGTTCCTCACGGACCAAAAACAGCGCCCCAGGCACAGTAAAAACACAGTTTCTGAGGCACTGTTCGCATGGCTGCCACCTCCAAAATGAGGCAGCACTGTGTTTTTTTCCCTGCAACCGGTGGCGAAATGCTGTTTTCGAAACTTGCTCAAAGAGCAAGTTTTTTCAAAAACAGCGTTGTGCAACTGGTACCATGTGAACGGCACTGGGTGGGAGGTGCTGCTTTTTGGCAACTCTATTTTGTTGTTCAACTTACCTTCCCTCCCCACGCAGATCTGCGGGAACAAGGGGACCCACACCTCCTGGCTTCCGCCCCGAGGCATTGCCATAGCCACAGGGGCATGTCCCCTCGTCCCTGCAGAGCTGCAAAGAGAAGAGAAGGCAAGTTTCACAATGAAACAGAGGCGCCTCTGTGTGGAGGTGCCGCAGCGGGCTGCAGCGGCTTGGCGGCTACCCACACAGTCGCATGCAAATGGACCCGGGGCTCCACCGGTATAATTTATACTGGTAGGCCACCACTTCATAGGCCCATGCGGAACAGGCATCAGAATGAAAAACCAAAAAATGTTTGATTTTTCTAGAAAGATAGGAGAAAATAGGCACAGGGGGAGCAGAGGAACTGTGGCAAGATTCAAACAGTTACATAAATTTAAACAGCTTTACCTCAAAGGGTCCGTTGTCATCACCTATCCATTCACACTGAACTATTCATTCATTTGACCTTCTTGTTCTGTCCCCAAAGACTCCAGGATCCTCCCCCAAAAACACCTTCTCCTCATTTCATCTGGGCTTAAATGAGGAGTGTGATTCTACCTGGTGCTCTGGCTCTGGCAACTGACCCTTGAGCTTATGGAGACACTCTTATTTTAGGAATTTGCTGACAGAAAGGCAGCTTGTTTTATCAGTTACTGTTTACCATCTGACAGTTTTCTACAGTCCACAATGGAAGTTCATGGATATATTAGACATGTATATAAAATACACTAACTACACAGCAACACTGTCAGTCACACGCTACTAAAAATAGCAAATCAATTTCACTATCACAAACAGGTCAGTCACACCGAAGCTATGCAGTTTGCTTAGAAAGAATCTGAAAAGAATCAGTTTCTCAGAATTAGCTCAGGCAAAGAGATAATGGGTAGTTGGGGCTGCAGGGGGGATCTGGATAAATAGCATCAAGGAAGTGCTGTGGAGTCAGGACTGTCTGGTGGAAACACAGACTTATCAGGGAAAATCTCTTCTGTCACAAAACCCATTTCACTTGGCAGATTAGTAGTGTTAATTGTGAACTCATCTTGCTCTCCTAACAAAACATGTAGGCACTAGAATAATAAAAACTAAAAAAAATCTTTTATTTCTCTATTCATTTTGGTTAGAATAACAATAACAGATGGAACATTTCATTTGGTGTTTTTTCATTAAATAAATAGTAAATCAGTAAGTAAAAAGTCAGTAAATATATGCTTATATGCTTAGCTTATCCATATTCTGCAACATTACTTTTGATAAAGCAATGAATAAAAATAAAGTGTGTGTGTGTGTGTGTGTGTGTGTGTGTGTGTGTGTGTGTGTGTGTGTGTGTGTGTGTGTGTGTGTGTGTGTGTGTGTGTGTGTGTGTGTGTGTAAGGGCTCAACAGACCAGACAAATAGCACATCTTATGCAGTCTCAATATGTCAGCCTTCAAACTCTGCATGGAAAGGAGAGGGGTTTAACCCTTGAACATTCACTCAATTTCACCATTCAGAACTAGACTCCCTGCATTTTTATTACCACTTAAAGAGAAAATAATGCACTTTTCTCACTGAAAAATTACTAATAAAACAGCAGGGATCCTGGTTTCCAATCTCAACATTGAATAGAGGATAAAGAATTAAACACCCTATACTTTCTCTGCATGATACTGAGGTAAGGTGAGTTTGCAGTGTGCATCTTATTGATAGAACAAGATGTGTGATATTCATCTTACCTGTTTGTACTGTCAGTCATTCTCCTGATCAGAAAGTACAAATTTGTGTAACCTTTACCTCTGAGTGCAGTTGTCTTGGCCGAATGGTATGAAGTAAGCAAAGGGAGTGTAAACTACTCCACTAAGCTGTTCTTGCAGTCTTTAGTTTTGCTATTTCACTTGTCTGCCTTCTGGGATGACACCCTCCAAATGAAAACAATAACACGTAACAGCCCTCTTTCCATAAGAGACATCTGCTTGAACATACCTCCCACTATGGTACATTGCAGAAGGCTCTGTATGTGATACACTGTATTAATTTATTCTTCAATGGCTTATTGCTGATGAATGAAAGCCAAGATTAGGTATGTTCCCTTGGTTAAAGATATAATAGAAAAAAAACATCCTTGCCTTAAAACAAGTCAAAATATATCTCAGTAGCTGTCGGCCCATTATGCATGCAGCACATCCCTTGAGGCCTTTTGCTTCACAGTGGGGTTGCATGGGGGTCTCCTCGTGTTTCTCTATTTACACTCAAGGAAGTGCGCTGCTGCCTGCCGCATGGCTTGCCTGCTCCCACTTCTGGGTTGCTTCTGGTTGATCACAAGATTGCCAGCTTAAAAAAACTTTATTTTTGATATCATAATTCTTTATACTGCTATTCTGATGGCTCATTATTATTAAATGTTTTTTTTAAATAATGCCTGCAAGGATTGGGGGGAGGAGGGGAGACAGAAAGGAGTGGAAACCTCGAAGCCAGCGAAAACATCAGGGTTTGCCTGCACTTCGGAACTCCAGAGCTTCTGGGATCTTTAGTGCTGCAAGGGTGTACCCATCTGCAACCAAAACTCTGTTCCAAAGCAGATGTGCCCTCACTGCAGGGCAATGCACTAGTATATAATTGGCAATAGTGTGTGTGTGCCAGGTTATCTATATTTATACACATGTGCATTAGCTGCACAATTTATTATCTGTTATCATCACTCCCACTCACAGATTTTAATGCCAAGAGACCATGTAAAGTAAATGCAAACAATAACTGCAAAAACTAGCAATATGGTTTTTAAGGTGAATAAACTTAGGCCCCTTCCGCACTCACAAAATAATGCATTTTCAAACCACTTTCACAACTGTTTGCAAGTGGATTTTGCCATTCCGCACAGCTTCAAAGAGCACTGAAAGCAGTTTGAAAGTGCATTATTCTGCATGTGCAGAATGAGCCTTAGTGATGGAAACACTGAAGATGGACTGGGGAGGGAGCACTTTGACAGGGCTTTGGTTGCAGAGTGAATTAGTGCCATATCTTTTATATTTGGCTATTTACAATTAAACTTGATGCAGAAATAATAAATACAATGAGCCATGATCCTGGTTTGGCAAAAGAAATGTACTCTGATGACCTAAAACCTTGTTCTTTTCTCTATCTAGCATAGTCTGTTCCATGTGTCTTTTTCGAATGTTTAGTAAACATGCTGCCTTTTCGAGAAAATCTTTGGCAAGGCAAGACACACATCCTGGAAATGCTGTCACACTAATGAAACCATTGCGTAGATTTGACGGAAAGGCAGGGGTATGTTTTGAAAGCTCTGGGTGACAGTGTTCCCTGACATACTCAGAAATGTTTAATGGGGCTGGGAAATTTCCTTCAAGCTGCTATTCTAGAAGCACTAAAGCTGTAGTAGCGATTCTAGCTGAAGGTGAATTGTATTCGTGTGTCATGCAGGCTAGTTTTTGTCCATGTAGTTCTGCAGCACTACAGCCCCTTTTGCCCTTGCAGAATAACGCACTTTCAATCCACTTTCACAATTGTTTGCAAGTGGATTTTGCTATTTCGCACAGTAAATCCAGCTGCAAAGTGGATTGAAAGTACATTGTTCTGCATGCGCGAGAGTGCCCTAAGACCATCCAAACTTGTTTTTTCCGTGCTTGTTAACTTCCTGTGTGCTCTAATACATCTTTAACAGCTGCTGCTTCAGTGGATGCACTTTTTACTTGTACAAAGCACTGCTTGCAACCACGGGAGCAGAACCACAGGCAGAAGGATTCCTGCCCATGGAGTGTGACTTTTGGGTCTCCCCCACCATCACTGCAGCTCAAAATGCCCCCTAAAATGCTACTCCTTTGGACTGCACAAGGAGGGGGGAAGCCACAAAGTTGTTCTCTGCATGTGCAAATCCTTCAGTGTAAAACCGCCAGTGGATGCAAGCCACCAAACTGTAGAGATAAATTTAACCAGCAGACTATAAGAATATAATCACAGTTTACTTTTTTTAGAATTCTGAACACCTACAAATGCTAAAATGTCTAAAGTTTTCAGAAAACGTATGAACTTCCTTTATGCTTTGTTAACACGCAGCTAAAACACTGCACTGCTGTTTTCCCTGTCACAGTGTAGCTTTGAATAGAACCTGAAGAAGGGGGAAATCTGCTTAGATTGATGCCGCTATAACAGAAGCTTACCTCAAATTCACACGTACAGTGCAGTCCTAGGCAAAATCAGTCCAGTTAAAGCCAGCTGAAATCTGTTTGGCTTTGACTGGAGTAACTGTGCACAGTTAGAATACTTGTCAGCTCTTCTCCTGCTGCGTGATAAACAGGAAAGCATTGTGAAATGCTCCTGTGCCGGGTTTTAAAATCAATGGAAATGGATAGCTCAGTGAAGATGTCAACTGAGTATGCCGCAGCACAAGGCAAAATTCATGCCCAGGATTATTAGGAAAAAGATTGAAACAAAAACAGCCAATATTATAATATTATAATAATAATATATATAATATTATATTATTATAGATCTATAGTGAAGCCTCATTTTGAATACTGTGTTCTGGTTGCAATATTTCAATCAATCCTTTATTTACAGTCAACGACCAGTACAACAAAACAAATATGCATCAATTTCACAGTGCCATTAGCATAAACTATACTTGTACAAAAAATACACTAAAAGCACAGATCAAGGATAATACGTAATCTAGGGTATATACAAAGGGGATATTTCAAAAAGGACATTGCAGAGCTGGAACAAGCATTAAAATGGGCAACTAAAATGATTAAGGGATTGGACCATTTTTACTTTAGGAAAGGCTTAAGAGTCTGGGACCTCTTAGTTGAGAAAAAAGATGAGTGAGGGAAATGTGATAGATGTTTATAAAATAAATAGAAAGTTTTCTACCTGTCCCTTAGCGCAAGGACCACTAAGGCAGCTGATTGGCAAAACAATCTAATTAGACAGAATTGAATAACCAGTGGAGGCAATGATTGCTTCAAGCGTAGGTGACTTTAAAAGGGGATTGACGTATTCAGGGAGAATGGGTACATCAGTAGCAACTAGCCATAGTGATGTTATGGCCCTGACCACCCCCATATAGGTAACAGTGACAAAGGGAGCCTCCATATTCAGAGGCAGTATATCTCTAAATGTGAGTGCTAGGAAGCAACATCAGGACAGGCCTTGTCCTCTGTGCCCTGTTCGTTGGCCCTCCAGGGCAATTGGTTGGCCGTTGTATGAAACACAATGTTGGACAAGCCACTTCTTTGACCCAGCAGGGTTCCTTTTATGTTCTCATGGAGACTGATTCAGATCACATAGATTTTTCCTTGTGAGCATCTATATATCATATATATAGATGAAACAGCCTTATGCCAAGACTGACCATTGATTCATCTAGCTCAGTATTATCTACTGTGACTGACAGAAGCTCACAAGGACTTTCCTCACACATACTACCTGAGATCCCTTAACTGAAAATGCCCAAGTCTGAACCCGGCATCTTCAAAATGCAAAGCCTTTGCTGTACCACAGAGTCAAACCACTCTCTGTCAGTATCTGGTTATTTTTGAAAAGTATCCACCACTATGTTGTTATGGCCCATGACACCCCCAGAATATTATTTATATATATTTCTGCTTTAAAATAATATTGGCAAAAGCCAGTTGCCAAAAAAGCACTCCTCTGGGTGTAGGTAGCCGCATGATCACATGACCACAAGCTAAAGGTCAAAACTACTTTAACAAAAGCTGAATTAAGATAATGAGTCACTCCTGGTAACCTGGAGGTCTCATTTGAGTCACTAGCATGCTTGATTACCACACCTTGCTATAGAAACTGTTAAAGACAAAGGATATGGAAAGTCACCCTGCCAGCAGATACTGTATTCTTTAGTTTACATTGGAAACACAGGTCAGCAGCAAATACTTACTGCTCTACATTTCCCCTCCTTTTGTGATGGTTCTCCTAAAAGCCTTTACCTCACCCAAGTCCAAAGGTCTCAGCCAAAATCTGAATATCTGAGCAGTGACCCTACAGGGTTAATCTGCATGGGAGCATTGCAGCCCTCCCTCATTCAGCTTGATAATGTAATTTGGCCCTATTGTCATGGGGTTAGCAATAGGTGAGCTGACTCATTGAAGTCAGCACCCCAAATCCAGCACACAGATGCTACAGAGGTTAAAGCTTGCTCCTGATTGGTTCCTTGCTTGCTTTTCCATGAGGAACGATCTACCCTATAAAAGTTCAGTTCACCTGGAGGCACTTTGCTCATTGCCACTTGTTCCTCCCATGAATTGTTGAAGTGTTGAGACACGATATCGTCTTCACTGGGTTTCTGTGCTGGCGTGGAATCCCTGCCTTCTACTTCGTCTACTTCTAAGAATCGTTAGGTAACGTATTATCCTGCAAAACCCCCATTCCCTTCTCTGTCTTCCAAATCTATCTTTCAAACCTGCTTATATACTAGTAGGAACTTGAATGTATGCGCTCTTGTGCCTTACTGTGTGTATGTATTTTTGAACCAAATTCATATAAAACGTTTAAACGCAATTTGGACTCTTGTGCTCCTCTGTGGAATATTCTTTGCCAGAATTCCTTCCCCGTAGATATAGTCCCAAATATCCCCACGGCCAAACCTCTTGCAGCCAAAGTGAGTTATTTTTATTCCCCTGTGCTACTTAAAAACTTAAACGTGTGCTGTTACACTCTTAGCAGCTGGTGGAGAAGCCGTATCCCAAATCCCCTTCCCCTGTTAAGGCCGTAACAATGTGCAATGTTGTCTTGACTGTGTCATAAAGCAGCTGGCGTTGGAATCCTATTTGTTACCTTCCCCCAGATCTCCTTGTTGACACTTCCCTTGAAACAATGTCCCTGATGTCAAGTCAAAATCAGAAGAAGCTCTTTGCTGGTTTTAGCTACTCATCTCTGCCTGCATAATGCAATTAAGAGTTTCAAGGGAAGCTCGAATAGTCACTATGATGGGTGAAATTATGGGAGCATTTTACAGTTACAATTTCAGCTTCCATGCAAGGCTTCTCTTGGCAGACTAAGAGACCAACTAAATGGCAGACTAAAGAGACCAACTAAAATCTTAAGGTGATTTTAAAGTGCTGTGAGGACCCAGTCTGGTGCAGAATGCTTCCTCCATCAGTGCCTTTTGCAATTCCCAAACAGCCATAGGGAGTGTGTATCCACCATGGCTATTTTAGCACTTGAAAAGGTGTTCAGGGGGGAGGGGACTCCACATCACAGTCCCCCTTGCAGCATTTTAAAATCCCTTTAAAATGGTAATGGCGACTTCATGGTAGCCACAAGTTTGCCATCACATTTAGTCTGGTCCCAAATCCTAGGAACTGAGACATTCATTTATATTGTGCTTTTCACCCCAGTGGGTCCCAAAACAGCTGCCATCATCATCCTTCCCTTCTCCATTTTATCCTTACAATAGCTATTTGTGGCAGTTTAGGTTGAGTGACTGGCTCAAGGTCACCCAGCAAGTTTCCATGGCAGAGTAGGGTTTGATCCTGGGCCTCCCAGATCCCATTCAGACATTCTAATCATGCTTGGTTGCTATTGGTGATGCCGTGGCTGCTACCTAACAATCAGAACATGCAGTCATGTTTCAGAGAGTACTCTGACTTTCAATAGCCCCACTCTCTCTGAAACAAGAGTGCTTTTTTTCCAGCAATGTTGTCTGAGTCCCGCAAGAGAGATCAGCAAATGCTGTGCATTGGTTCCGTTTTAAACTAATTGTCTGGAAAGACCCTTAGTCATTTTTCTTCTCATATTACTCAGCTAATTCAATTTCCCCGCAAAAAGTTTTCTCCTTTGCCTTTATCACAGACTTTTCTATTTTTTAACAGGAAATGATGTTGGAAAAGGAATCTAATCACAAGCAGTAACCCTGGGGAAAAGAGTAAAGCTATTCCACTGTAGCCTTCCCAATGCTGTCGCTTATTTAATTCATTTTATAATGACATCTTTCCTTCTCAGCCTGCCGGTTTCTTGTTTGGAGAGAGTGCACATATCAGTCCAGAATTACAGTCTGCAGATGAACTGCACTCAAGACAGATTCTGGGACTGGGCATGAAGAGGCTCCTGTATACCTGGAGAAACAGGTGGGTGAATGAATGAACATGTGGGATGTACATACATTACTGTAACATGTGCAGGGCTACAGTTTGAGTTGACAATGTTCATGGATCAGCTGTCTGACTCTCACAGTTTGACTCCTGCAGCCAGACATTTTGCCCAACAACATAATCAATTTCAGAAGTGAAGACAAGTGCTGCCCATTTTGCAGGATGAGGGAAGCTGCCTTGTATGGACTGAGACTGTGGGAAAATGTTTCAGAAATGTTTTAGGGGATTTGTGCAGAAAGGGCCTTTGTCGCCACCTCACTAAGGGTGTTTTAAACTGCCTCCAGGAATAGGGTTGCCATGCCAACTGCAGGTTGGGAAATACCCATAGGTGGGATCCAGCAGGTTCTCACAGGTTCCCGAGAGTAGGTTACTAATTATTTGTGTGTGCCGAGAGGGAGTTACTAATTGGTGATTTTGCCACGTGATTTATGCCTTAGTTACGCCCCTCCTCCGCTCCTCAGCAGTAGCATGCAGAACTTGAAGTAGTCTAGCAGGAGGTGTGTGGCAGCCTGCGCCTGTGTGCATTCGTTTCCTGCCCAAGGACCGGCACAGCGGCTGCGTCCTTGCCACAGCCCCGCCCAGTAATGCCCCACCCCCAAATGCCCACCCACGCCCATGTCGTGCCCCGCCCGGCCCCATTGGCGCTACGCCACAGTTTGAATCCCACCACCATTGGAACCTGTTACTAAAATTTTTGGATCCCACCACTGGAAATACCTGAACGTTTTTGAGGTGGAGCCTGAGGAGGGTGGAGTTTGAGGAGAAGAGGGAGTTCAGTGAGGTATAATACCATAGACTCCATCATCTAAAGTAGCCATTTTCTCCAGATGAATTGATCTCTTTTCCCTAGAGATCAGTTGTATGTTGAGAAGATCGTCAGCCACCACCTGGTGGTTGGCAACCATATCCAGGAAGCCCAACTTGGTGAACCCTTCTCTCCCCCTTATGCTCCAGTCACACACTTCCTAATTCTAAATGCTGGCCCCTTCACCAGACTTGAAGATCCAGGAAGTATAGATGGAGGGGAAGGAGGATAAAAAGAAGTCTTCTCATCTGATCCAGCACTTTTGTCTTCAAATTTCCTCTGCCACCTCTGCAGGTCTGCACTTCCCCCACGTTTCTAATTTCAAATGATAAATGTAACCCCCATTTATTTGCCTCTGAACTTCTACGATGCAAGGAAAGCCAAATAAAAAACAGAGGGGTTGCTAGTGGCACTGTTACTTCTGATGGTGCATCAGAAAAACAAACAGCATGGGTTGTTCGTGACATGTTTGGCACACAGCAGCTTCTTGGCAGTGCTTAATAGCTCCCACTAGATGTCTAGCTCCTTCCTCTGTTGGGGCACAGTGAATCATAATCTTCATTTTTTGAAAAAAAAATGCTGCCAAATAAGAAGGCATTTTGGGGTTGATGGGCCATTAAGTGACCATACTCCTTTTCCCGAGGGCTATACCTTTACTTAAAATAGCTTTCCCCCCTTTCTTCTGTCATGTTATTGATGGAGTGAGGGTTGCAGAGTAGACATATGGCTATGTGTATTTTTTCCTCACATCAAATACTTTAGTCACATTTTCCCCTTTTCCCTAGACTAAAAATAATTTCTGAAGGAAGAGGTAAAATAAGGTGCAAGCTTCTAGTATCCAGCCAGTTAAGTTTTTGTTGATTTTTTAAAAGAGCTGTAAGAAAAATCCACACTCACAACCTTGCCCTTGTAGCTATATAATTCACGTGTGTGCCTCAAAGTATGGGATCATGATATAGCCAGTGGTGGCGAACCTTTGGCACTCCAGATGTTATGGACTACAATTCCCATCAACCCCAATTGGCCATGCTGGCAGGGGCTGATGGGAATTGTAGTCCATAACATCTGGAGTGCCAAAGGTTCACCACCATGGCGCTATACTGAAGCAACCTTTGTGCTTATATACGTTCAATGACCGTAATGAAGATTGGCTACCAATCTTGATCCTCCTTGATCTCAGATTGCAAATGCCTTAGCAGACCAGGTGCTCAGGAGCAGCAGCAACAGAAGGCCATTGCGTTCACATCCTGCACGTGAGCTCCCAAAGGCACCTGGTGGGCCACTGCGAGTAGCAGAGTGCTGGACTAGATGCACTCTGGTCTGATCCAGCAGGCTAGTTCTTATGTTCTTATGAGTGAGCAAGTCCAGTGTTTCTGCATGTCCTATAGATGCTCATCTCAATATGTAGATCTGACGGCAGTAAGTTGGTAATACAATTTATGGGGTCATCATGTCAGTCAAAAATGGTGCAAGGTATGTTCTTAACTAGGGTACAAGAGACAGAGGGTAAGACAGTAGGGAGAACAGACTGGGAAGAACACTGCTACCATCTGTAATATTGGAGCTGTGATTTTTTTTGTTTTTCCTGTCTCCAGGTATGAAGGTTGGCTATGGCAAGAGGTCCTTGGGTTCAAGCTGAAGGGCAAGAGCCAATGGGCTCCTGGCTCCTCATTTGGAGAAACATGGGGAATGTTTTTGTTTAAAAGGTTGAGATTTCAAAATTGTCAAAAAATGCTGATGCCTTTGCCAACTGAAAAATATAGAAAAATAATATAACTCCAGTTCATATATGTAAGCAAAGCTGGTGCCATTGAAGTAAAGATCGAAAACTGAAGAGATGTCTAAAGGTCTAGGGGAATATAGATTCTCCGAATCTTTGAAGTCTTTTGTGCCTAGAAGGCTTTTGGACTAGACCAGTCAAGAAAGCAGCAATGAAAAAAAAGAGAACTGGTTCAGATAAACATGCCAAGGGCCAGCAATCCCTAAAGATCCCTTCTGCAAACTGAAAAAACGCAACTTGCACATTTTAAAATTGCAACTCCAGTGATGAACTGGTCCCACAGGTTGACAACTTGTGTGAAAAGCTTTCCTCTCTCACTGTCCTGGAAAGTTAGTTACTGCTGTATCTTCAGAACAAGCTGAAAGAAAGTTTGATTGACAGAGTGATATTTCATTTTGCTGTCAGTCATTGGACAAAGAAAACATGAATATAATTAATTTACATTCCCTAGAGGGAAGGAGGACCTCATTATGAAGTTATGCTCTTGGATGGAATTCCACCCTGTATTTCTTTTAACATTCAGGCAAATTAAAGAAGATGCTGGAAGATCTGTGGAGAGATTGCCTGCATATATTTGATAGTTAAATAGCATCTTAATGGACATGTGAAGGAAAATTTTCCACATGACACTTTTTGGCAGAGAAGAGGGCATGGTATAGCCCAGTCTTATCAGATCTGAAAAGCTAAGCAGGGTTGATATTTGGATGGTAGATTTCCAAGGTACACATTGCAGTGGAAGGCAATGGCTTCTTATTTACTTTGAAAGCCCCTTACTGGGGTCTCCTTCAGTTGGTTGCAACTTCAGATCATTACATACATATGGTGCTTTTCTGATCTAGAGCTGCTGCTTACCCTTCTGGATGAACTATACTATTTATCCATATTTTTAAAATGTACATTTAGATCTCACCTTTCTTCCATGGAATGCAGCATAATCTACATAAGGTTCCTTGGTGGTCTCTCATCCAGGAGCTGACCAGACTCAGACCTGCTTTAGCTTGCATAATATTGCTGTGCTTTCATATCACAGGCCCTTTCCCCACTCACTGTTTGCTGCGCGCTACTCTTGCCGAGTAGCGTGGGGTCCAACTGCACTCTCCACTACAGGGGCGGCTACAATGCAGCCGCCCCGACTCTGCTGCTCTTGCGCCCCCTCAGCGCGAGTCATTCTGGCGCTGCTCAAAACAGCGCCTTTTGATGACCCCACGCAGGGCGCAGAGCAGTGGGGAAGCCCGGGGAACACGACCCTCGTGCTAAAAAGGTCCTGGACCAGACGAAACGGACGTCATTTTAAAAGTGGGGAAATGGCCAAAATCTGAGTCTGTTTTCTCACACTGGGGGCAAATAATAAGTCTAGGGGGATGTTTGAGTTTACAAAACTGGACAGATAAAGTTAATTCATGGCTCTCTGACTTGGTTTCTTTCACTTCATGGTTTGGCTTTAGTTTCAGCATTATTCATGGACCTTACAGTAACTGACCTTTGTATACTCCAAGATAACTAGCAAATAAAATCCTGAAATAGGCTGGGAACTGGCACTGTAGGGCAGGGTTTCCTAGCTAGCTGCAGTAGCCACTGTGTGGGATCAATGGCGGGAAAATGACTTCCAACCCTGGGGTTAGGTTCAGATGTCAGGAAGGCTTTTAAAGGAACGTGCAAGGTGCAGACCTGTCTGGGGGTAGGCTGATCCGGCACTCCCACAATGCCATCTCTTCAGGGGCAGGCTCATGGTGATTGCTGGGAGTCTGGCCCACTGGCCACTCTGGGTAGGCCTTCCAATCTCCTGCCCTGCCCGCCTTTAGTAGGGCCTGAAGTTCTCCTGTTGTTATAACTGATCTCCAGACAATAGAGATCAGTTCTTCTGAAGAAGATGACCAATTTGGAGGGCAGATAGTATGGGATTTACACTACTGGGGTCCCTCCAAGGCTTTGCCCTTAAAATATCCAGGTATTTCCCAACTCAGAGCGGACATTCCTATCATTGCGGTTTCAAGAGGCTGCTGTGCCTGGGTTAGGCGGTCCCCTGATGGAGACTGTCCTGGAGCAGGTGAATGCAGTGGTGGGGTCAACTCCCCAAATACCCAAGTAAATGCTGCCAGGATTGCCATCATCCAGGTGGTGATTGGAGAACTCCTGGGATTACAATTGATATCTAGATGATAGAGATCTGTCCCTCTCGGGAAAAAATGGCTGCTTTGGAAGGTGGACTTTATGACATTGTACCCCACTGAGCCCCTCAAACCATCCCCTCCTCAGGCTCCCCCCTCCCCCCAATCAGCTATTTTCCAAGCTGGGGATGACAACCTTACTTTTCACCACAAAAAGAAATGGGACATGTTTAACATTACAAATTGAGGTAAGGCGGACACACACCTTCCCAACTTTTAACCATGTATAGCATCTTGTCTCAGAAATCAGTAGATGTGTGAGCAAGGTGCTAAACATTGGGCACTGGCTTGCCAAATTTTGAAAACACCAGTAGGGTAACACATTTTATATTAGGCCAACCAAAATGTCACCAATTAGTGAGCAAGTGTTTTGGTTGTCTCTATCAGGCTGCAAGCACTTTAGAAAAAAAAGGAGGGTGCTGGGTTTGAGAACAAAGCATTGGGCATGATCTCTTTCCGCAATTGCAACAGAATCCAGACAGCAGTGAAAGTTTTATGCAGGAGCACACCATTCTAGGTGCAAAAACAACAAAAAGGGATATCAGGTGACTGGAATCAAGAAGAGTCTGTTCTTCCTTTGGAGGTATAAAGGCCATTCTGAGGTCTCTCATTATACCTGGGTATGTATTTTTTCAAAGGGAGAGCAGGCCGTTGCGTTTAGCAATTTTCAGAGTAATTTTTCACCAAGGCTGGATTGACATCAGTGTGCATCTACAGAAAAGTCTACAAACCCAAGAGCTTCCCCATAATTTTCAATACCTCCCTCCCTGTTTTGTATTCTTAAAAACCAGCCCAGTGAAGAATTCTGGATAACTTGAAAGCATTCTCACTGACCTTTAGGTCGGGAGAGCCAGTATGGTGTAGTAGTTAGAGTGTTGGAATAGGGTCTGCGAAACCCAGTTTTGAAGCCCCACTCTGTCAAAGAAGCTCATTGAATGACCTTGGGCCTGTCACCCTCTCTTAGCCTAACAGCAGTGGCGCAGTGGTTAAGAGCAGGTGCACTCTAATATGGAGGAACTGGGTTTGATTCCCCACTCTGTGCAGGTTTATCTGGGGAATTCAGATTAGCCTGTGCACTCCCACACATGCCAGCTGGGTGACCTTGGGCTAGTCACAGTTCTTCGGAGTTCTCTCAGTCCCACCTACCTCACAGAGTATTTGTTGTGGGGGGGGGGAAGGGAAAAGGAATTTGTCAGCCCCTCTGAGTCTCCTTACAGGAGAGAAAGGGAGGATATAAATCCAACTCTTCTTCTTCTAACATAGCTCACAGGGTTGTGGTTGTGACTGTAAAATGGAGGAGAGGAGAACGATTTTGTAAGCCACTTGGGACCCCCATTGGAGGAGGAAAGCAGACGTAGAGAGGTAAATAAATATTACATGGTGGTAAATAAATAGTACAATGGTGGTATAAAAGTACTGTCAAGTCACAGCCAATTCTTTGTGACCCAGCAGAGTTTTCAAGAGAAGAGATGTTCAGAGGTGGTGGAGCAATCCTGGATTTCTTCGGTGGTCTCTTATCCAAATGCTAACCATGACTGACCCTGCTTAGCTCCCAAGATCTGACAAGACCAGGCTAGCCTAGTGAATGTTTAAAAATTGATTTGAATGATCTGCCTATGATTTTCCATCTTCATATGTTCCTTCCGGATCTGTTTCCTACATTTTTGTTTTCTTTTTTCAGCCTTTCACAGATTATCCAAGCTGCACAGATGGAGAGAGATAAAAAAACGGGAGCCTGACCTCTTGTATATAGCTTCACTGTTGACATAAAAGCAGCAAGATTGTAAAGAGAGAGGAACGTGTCGCTGTGTTTTCAGACAGATGATCAGATAAGAAACTATTTGCCCCGAATTTTTAAACAATTTTAAAATATTTTAAAGGTTTTCTACAATTTGGCAGGATCTACTTGCTGGGTGATAATGGAGACAGCATATGCAGATATTTTGCCATTTCATAATATGGCTTAATGAAATTTCCATCCCTGTTCTTACACAACATAAACAAATAGCTTTATCAGGTTCAAAGGTTTCTAAATGGTCTGTTAAGAATGGACTCTAAGACAGAATATGAAGTGGTCAAAAGAAATTGTTTTTACATCACTGAGTGCTTGTTGGGATCAAGATCCCCAAATGCTCAGGCATTATTAACAGAAACCAAATGGTGTGATTCTTGTACTTAATGTCTTCTCATTTATGGGGTTCTGAGACTGGAAAGATTATTTAAACACCATTTAAACATATTTTACACCAGTGGTCTTCTGCCTTTCCAGACCTTACAACCACTTAGCTTCAAACATGTGACAGGAAGTCATATGACACATTAAGAAGGCTAAGCTAGGTCCTCAGAGTGTCAAGCCCAGGATTGCAGGTAACAGGTGAACAGCCCAATCCATAGTGTGCAGGGGCCATGGACAATGCTGCTTCCATACCACTACACCATTGCCAAAGGGATTTCAGGTGGCATGGATAGGTCAAAAAACAAACGCAAAAAACCCCAGCCATCTGGGAAAAAAACCATTGTTCAAAATGACTTATGCCACACTTTCTTAAAACTGCAGCCAGGAAAAGGGGTGGGGGATGTTCCCAGGCTGAAAGACCAGTGGAAACTAGAGTTGCGGTTCCAGGCGCCTGAACCGCGTTTCGGCCTGAGTTGCGTGGGTTTCGGGCAAGTTTTGGGCATGCTTTCCTGAGCCTGAGCTGCCCGAAACTTGGGTGCTCCGAAACCCATGGGTTCGGAGGAGCCACTGCTCCAAGCTGCGGCTCCTCCAAGCCTGTAAAAATAAGAAAAGAAAAAAGCCCCCTCCGCCAGCGCCGGCGCCACACTCCCACCCAATACCCCCCCAAAATCTAAAAACTTCCCCCCTCCAAAGTCCCCCCCCCAGTCCAAGCACTTGAAAGTAAAAAAAAGTGGGAAGGGGGGACGTGAGCCAAGAGAAAAAACCTCCTCCCTGCAGCCGGGAAGGATTGTGCAGCTCGGTTCGCGTCCCCCCCCCCGGCTATTTTTAATTTCACCTGCTTGGACTGAGGGGGGGAATTCGAAGGGTCCTCCTCCCAGTATCCAGCAAGGTTCCCCCCTCCAAACTCCCTCTCATCAGCCGGGAAGGATCACGTCGAGCGGGGTGGCTGGGGTTCCCCCCCCTTCTTAACTTTCTCCTCCTTGGACTGGGGGGAATTCAGAGGGTCCTCCTCCCAGCAGCTGGCAAGGTTCCCCCTCCAAACTCCCCCCACTCCAAGCAGGAAAAAGTTAAAAAGGGGGGAACCCCAGCCAAGCTGCGCAGGCGGCGCCACACTCCTCCCCTGGTTCCTTCAAGAAAAAACTTTAAGAGTAAGGAAGGATTCCTCCTTCCTTCTCTTAAATTTTTTTCTTGAAGGAACCAGCCTCTGCAGCGAAGCAGCACTCGGTGCCAGCAAGAGGCTTCCTTCCTTCCATTCTAAAGTAAATAAAACAATTGCCGCCCCCTTATGGGGGCAGTGGTAGATGGGCCCTACCTTTTTGGGGGCCCATAGCATTGAACCCCCATAAGAAAAGTTCCCCAAACTTGGATGATGTCATCCAGAGACTCTCCTGAAGATACCCTGAAAGTTTTGTGACTGCATATTCAGAAATATGCACCCCACAGACACCCCCAGAAATTCCCCATTGACAGCAATGCAGAAGTAACTGCAAAACAAAGATTCTTAGGCAAATTTCCGGGGGTGCCTGCAGGGGGCACATTTTTAGACATATCAACACAAAAATTTCAGGCTATCATCAGGAGACTGTCCTAATGACACCCCCAAGTTTGGTGCAGTTTGGTTCAGGGGGACCAAAGTTATGGACCCTCAAAAGGGTAGCCACATCTCCTTAGCTCTCATTGGGAGCAATGGGGGATAGGGGCACCCTCTTTGAGGGTCCATAACTTGGGCCCCCCTGAACCAAACTGCACCAAACTTGGGGGGTGTCATCAGGATAGTCTCCTAATGATATCCTGAAATTTTGGTGCTGATATGTTTAAAAATGCACCCCTGCAGGCCGAAATGTGAAAAAAACCCAAAAATAAAAACACTGCCAGGTTCGGGATTCGGCCAATCCGAGCCCACTGACCCGAATCTGGTCCAAATCCGAATTGGCCGAATCTGGCTGGTATTGACCAACTCTAGTGGAAACTGACTAAACTTGGTTCCACAGTGCCAATGCCCCCCACCCTCCCCCCAGTGTGTCAGCATGATTCTAAATGACAGCACAGCTGTGAGGCAGCAAGCTCTTTTGGGATTGGGTTCCACAGAGCTGTGCCGCATCCTCCTGCCTGCATGCTTGGCCTCTCTGCTAGCATGTTTGCCCCTTACACTGGTGGAGCAGGCACCCATGTTGGTGCAAGCCCACACTGCTTCCAAGACCCCATCTCATTCCCTTCCCCCTACTGAGCAGTAACAGCGCAATCCTAAACAAAGTTACGTTTTGGTAAGTCCATTTAAGGGCTCAATAGAGTATAACTCTGCTTGGAATTGTTTGCAAAATAGTCAGGGACAGGAAATGTAATTCAGGCACTAAGAAATAGACGATAGTAAGGTACAAAGTAAAGGTCAGAGCCATGGAGGAATACTTTTCTCCACTTAGTAATTTTGCTTTAGTGTTCTATTGCTTCTCTCATCCTGTGAACAAGGAGAAGCTGAAAGTGCAGCAAGCCCACTGTTTAACAGTAGGACTGAGTCCTTCAAAATGGGCACCCCCCCCCCCAAGTGATGACTCTATAGAGCTTTCATCTCACCATGTGGTGCTTTGCATCTCATCTGAGGGTCCCAACACATGGCTTAAAGGTTTAAATCATGCGCTGGGCTAAAGGGCATGAGGGAACAAGTGCTGTTCAGGTGCATTAGGGAAACATTTGTTTGCACAGCAGCCTTAGACTTGTAAGATTGCTTATTTGTGTGTTGGTTTTTTTGGCCCAAATCTCCCATTTGGGAACAACTTGTTCTATTTTTGAATGCATTTTTTTAGATAAAGCCTTTGAAAATGGGATTCTTTGTATATTTCAAGCTTGGTGGCCAGTTGAGGTAGCTCCCCTTTGCAATAAAAGGTGTCTGACAGGGGAATCCCCTCTTAAGTAAAGGCAAGAGCTCAAAAGCCTGCTTGGTGTCAGTGGCTGACCGAATCTCCAACCATCCATTGGCTGACTGGGTGGGTAGAAAGGGTAGAAAGTAAACAGAAAGGGGGGTGGGGTGAGAGGAGTGACCAGGCTGTCTGCTGCTCTCTCCTATTTCAGGGCCCTTCCACTACTGTCACAATAAGCTTTAATCCTAGAGAAGAAAGTTTCTAGACAACCAGAAGCACCCCAAAATAAAACAAAAAACCCACAAGGTTGTTAATCTTTATTTTCATCATATTAAAACATTTATACCCTGCGTTTTCTCATGGTTCAAGGTGGCTTATAATAATAGTTTTCAAAAATGCAAGTTAAAACCAAAAGTAATTTTTTTGCCATCAAGTTACAGTTGACTTTTGGTGACCCTGTAGGGTTTTCCAGGCAAGAGACTTTCAGAGGCAGCTGGACATTGCTTGGTGGTCATCTTATCCGAGTACTAGTCATGGTCAGGGCTGAAAATGTGTGACTGGCCCAAGATCATTGAGCGAGCTTCCATGGTGCGAGTGGGGATTTAAACCTGGGTCTGACACCTTACCATGCTGTTAGTAAACCCCAAATCTTTCCTCTCTCCCAGCCTTAGAAGCCAATTCAAACCTTCTCAAAAGCCCTGGCAAACAAGGCCAGGTAGCACTTTCTGAAGCTCTCTAGCGAAGGGGGAACCTTTTCCTTTTTAAGAAGCCCATTCCACAGAATGGGTGTATCTTTTCCCAGTAGAAGATTATGCATGTTTGGGCCATACAGAGGTGGGATCCAGCAGGTTCTCACAGGTTCCCGAGAGTAGGTTACTAATTATTTGTGTGTGCCGAGAGGGGGTTACTAATTGGTGATTTTGCCACATGATTTTTGCCTTAACTACGCCCCTCCTCTCAGCAGTAGCACGCAGAAGCAGTCTAGCAGGAGGTGCACTGGCGTGCGTGGCAGCCTGCGGCCTGCATGCATTCGTTTCCCACCCAAGGACCGGCGCAGCGGCTGCGTCCTTGCCACAGCCCTGCCCAGGAATGCCCCGCCCCTGGAATGCCCGGCCACGCCCCCGTTGTGCCCCGCCCAGCCCCATTGGCGCTACGCCACAGTTTGAATCTCACCACCATGAGAACCTGTTACTAAAATTTTTGGATCCCACCACTGGAGCCATAGTGA
Source organism: Sphaerodactylus townsendi (assembly GCF_021028975.2). NCBI lineage: Eukaryota > Metazoa > Chordata > Lepidosauria > Squamata > Sphaerodactylidae > Sphaerodactylus > Sphaerodactylus townsendi. The sequence continues at coordinate 40,523,828 of NC_059426.1, read as the reverse complement.
TTAAATTTAACGTTACTTCTAACTTACCCTTCTACATTCTGTTCTTTTAGTAACCCAAAATTCTTACCTTTGAGCTATATACATAATCCATTGCTTCCCCACCACAAATTGGTGATTGCCAAAATATGTGTAAAATGTGTGTATGTGTAAAATGCTTTGGCACCCTGACAGTAGTCCCCCCTCCAAATCAAGCAGTTGTTTGGTAGATATTTGGAAAGTTCCATTAGACTTGCAAGCCTCCAGGCAGCAGCTAGAGATCGCCAGCTGATTCCTAGAAAATCCAGAGCAATTGCTCTGGAGAAAATGGCTGCTTTGAAGTGTAGATTCCGTGGCATGTTACTCGGCTGAGGTTCCCTCCCTCCCTAAACCCTTCCCTCCTCAGGTTCTACCCCCAAAATCTCCAAGTATTTTCCAGCCCAGAGCTGGAAACCCTAGCCATCAAGTTGTTGCCAATTTATGACAACCCAATTAGCATTTTCAAGGCAAGAGGGATTCAGAGATCTCTCATCTAAGTACTAACTAGGGCTGACCCTACTTACCTTCCAAGATCTTATGAGATTGGGCTAGCTTGGGCCATCTAGGTCAGGGCAAGCAATAGTACATGTGTCCACTTTTATGGCATCTGAATCTATTTTCCTTAAAGTCTGTTGATGTTAATTTGGACAATGGCCCTTTCTACACATAAGGGTGTTTGCACTGTAGTGTGCGAGCAGCCCCAATGTCCTCCCCAGCAGGAGAGGCGGCTCCGCATGGAACCATCTCTCCTTCGGTCCCCTCTACTCACCTCTTTTGGCAGCGTCACTCTGGAGGGCTGGAGGGACATGCCCACGCTACCCTCTGACCTGCAGGGGTCGGAGGGCAGTCTGGGTGTGTCCCTCCAGCCCTCCAGAGCGATGCTGCCAGAAGAGGTGAGTGGGGGGATGGGGAAAACAGCGTCTTCCTACTGGTGCTGTTCGCACAGCGCCAGTGGGAAGACACTGCTTTGAAAAAACCTCGCTCCCTGAGCGGGGTTTGAAAGCAGCGCCTTTGCGCTGCTTGGGGAGGTGCAAGGACGGCACTGCTGTGATGCAGCAGCACCGGCCATGCGAACTCCTCCCCAGGGATGCAGTTTTTAGCTTCTCAGGGGTGCTGTTATTCGCCCGTGCGGAAACAGCCAATATTTTTTCCAAATCCATGTCTACTCTTCCTCTGGTGTTATTGCTCCCAAGACTTTGTCCCATTTTATTTGGAAATTGGACGTTTCCCCTAAGATTTGATGTACGCTTACACAAAGTTTAATGAAATTGCCTATCAGGCCTTTTTTAATGCTACTTTCCATCAGCAATTTAGTTCTCTCTGCAGTCAATACTTTCTTAATAATGCCATTACAATATGCCTTAACTGATGGCATTGAAATAACAGTAGTCTCAATCCCTCCTGAACATCAGCCACTTGTTCAAAAGATAAAAGTTGATTATTATGCAGTAATTCATTTAGAGGACACAAATCAAATCTTCTCCAGTTATTAATATCCCCCAATATATGAGTTTCTTGGTCTCTTTCTTAATTATAAACCATTGACATTGATGGAAAGCAACTTGGAGATAGCTGCAATTTTAATTTATACCAAACTGTCAAGGATGATAATACAAATGAGACCTTAAGCATTGTTCCTTTTCCACCCACTCTTCTGGAATCAAACAATATCAGCCCAATAGATGGCGGAGTCTTTGCTTGATGTTTCCTTGTCAAGTTGGAACCATTTGGTACTGCTGACATTAATCCAAGCTCCATGTACTCAAGGTCAGCTTCTCCATTATTTCGGCGCACATAGAACAGCACATACAAACATGCTACAGTTTGCTTGAGTTTCTTGTGCAAGCAACATCAATATACCTGTGACCTGGGATCTGCCATGCATTTAGAGGGGTTGGGGTTGGGGGGTTTCCTTTAGGATATCTTCAGGTCTGTCATTTTGCATTACTTTGCTGACCTTTAAAAGTTTAAATTATCCCTTTTTGAAACATTTTGTTACAAGAAGGCTGAGTTATTTTACAGCTGCTCCCACGCTGGAGAACGTGCAGGTTAGCTGATTACTGTTCAGCAGTTTGTTATGTTTCAGAAAGACAGTTTAATGAGGCCAGATACCAGATATTCCATAAATACAGTATGTACATTTTGCAAATCAAGTCTATTGGCTGGGATCCTTGTGTGGACAAGTTAGTGGCTAATAATAGTTCAAAACAATCGAACTCTCTGCATAGAAAAATGACCACTTTTTGAGGCTATTACTCCTTCCTCAGTCACATGTAAGTGAAGGGGAGGAAAGAGTTCTGAAACTTTTGAATTGTACTTTTTGCTGATATCATAATTCACAAATGCCTCTTTTGCATGGCTTAAATCTCACAGCACATTCCACAGCACGATTCTCTCACAGGAACTGGGCAACGACACTGTGCTTGAAGAACAAATGCATTAGCAGTTCATCCACCCGAAATGCCTCCTGTTCTTTGTGCTTGCCACCAAACTGAGATATTATATTTTGCCTAATTACATTTCACAGCAGAAAGGTTCATTTTCAAGGAATATTCTCAGAGTCACATTCCATTCTCTCCTTTAAACTGTAACTTTCAGCTCTATCCTACATTGTGCTATGAATGGTAAATAAATGGTCATATGAAACGAGAATTCTTAAAAACTATGCCTTTGTTTTCAGGGGCTGGATCAAATAGAAAAAGGCCATCATTTACATGCTTCCTTCGCATAGAAAAGGCAAATGGGAGTTTCTGGGGAAAAGAATGTATAGGAGCAGGACGCCAAAACTGTTATTCCTATTATGACTTACTCCTTTGCAGTTCATTTCCCATCAATTTCTCTCCCTCCATTTCCTCAAAGTGATCTGAAAATGGAAACACAAATGGAAACGCTGGTTGCTCACTGGGCAGGGACAAGGGGTCATCACTGCAAATGGGTGACCTGAGCTCCAAACAATGTGGGTGAGAGTGGCAGTAATGGGAGCCTGCCTTTCTTATTATTTTCCATCTCTGTTGAGTGGGCAGGGCTGTGCAAGTCTTTCCTCCAAAGCAGCACCCAAGGCAGCTGCCCCAGTAGCACATTGGCTAAGTATACCTCAATCTGTGACAGGAGGATTTTTTTTTCTCCAGAACATTCAGGCATCTGGAGAGAGGCTCACTGGTAGAATATATTTGCATGAGCGAGCCAGCATGGTGTAGTGGTTAAGAGTGGCAGACTCTAATTTGGAGAACCGGGTTCAATTCCCCACTCCTTCACATGAAGGCTGCTGGGTGACCTTGGCTAGCCACAGTTCTCTCAGAACTCTCTCAGCCCACCTACCTCACAAGGTGTCTGTTGTGGGGAAGGAAAGGAGAGTGATTGTAAACTGCTTTGAGACTCCATAAAGGTAGAAAAAAGCAGGGTATAAAAACCAACTCTTTTTCTTCTTCATGCAGAATCTTCCAAGTTCATTTCCTTGTATCATCAATTCAAAAAGGATCAAACGGTTGATGATGAGAAGGACCTGCGCCTGAGACCTTGGAGAGCCAGCTGCCCGTCAGTGTAAATAATACTAAACTTGATAAACCAATGGTCAGTAGAAGACAGCTTCATGTGTTCAACATGTATGTTCACTAAAGTCTGGAAGTGATACTTCCTGGAAAAATAGTTGTCTCCTAAGTGAGCCCCCTTTTGCACATGTAGAATAATGAATTTCAATCCACTTTCACAATTGTTTGCAAGTGGATTTTGCTATTCTGCACAGTAAAATCCAGCTGCAAGGTGCATTGAAAGTCAATTGAAAGTGCATTATTCTGCTTGTGCGGAAGGGACCTGAGAACTTGAACTATTGGCATAACAGTGTCATATGTATCTAGCCCAGTGAGTAACAAACCAGAAGGGGCACAAAAGAATTGTAATCAAACTTTTCCCTTTTTTTACACAGTTACATGCTACATATCACTAGCAGAGGGATTTGTATCTGCCTTTTTCCTCTGGCAAAGCTACTTGCAACATCAGAGAGATAATTTCCCCTCGTCTCCAGCCAGCATGGTGTGGTGGTTAAGAGAGGCAGGCTCTAATCTGGAGAACTGGGTTTGATTCCCCATTCTCCTGCATGGAGCCTCCTGGGTGTCCTTGGGCCAGTCACAATTCTCTCAGAACTCTCTCAGCCCCACGTACCTCACAAGGTGTCTGTTGTGGGGGAAAGAAAGGATTACTGTGACAGTAAGGTGCTTTGAGACTCCTTAAGGTAGAGAAAAGCAGAGTTTAAAAACGAACTCTTCTTTTTCAAAGCAGCTCATTAAAGCTGTCACTTAGCTTAAAAAATCCACAACAGGTTTTCCACACCAGAGGAGATCTCATGTTGTTTTGTCTGTTATGATCCTGTGAGGATAAATGAGACAATGGGAACATCCACTTGCCCTGGAGTTAATTGGCAGCAACCAGCAACCTGATTAAAGACAGTCTCTGCCCCCTGCACTTAGGTTTTCACTGAGTGACATCCAGCAAATCCACTGCCAGCTACTTCACCTGTTGTCAGCCTTGCTTTGAGACACAGTGGTGGGAAAAGTAGATACATCAAAGTAGGGGAAAATAGAACTATGGAGAGCAGACTAAAAGAAAACGGTAATGAGAGAGAGGCTCTGTGCCTCTTGTACACTCTCAGCAGTCAAGGAAAACAATGAGCAAAGGTGAGACTCAGGAGGAAGTTGTCGGAGTCCACTGAAGGGGCAGAAAGAAGCCTCTCTAACTCCCTTCTCTTTGTTCAAGACGGCTGGTAAACCTGAAGTAAACATATTAAATGCCCATGGAAGCCCCGGATTCTTCATGTTTCCACAGTTGTATTTTTGTGTGATGGGTTTTATTGATCATGGATTAAAGCTGTGGGTGTAGAAATCAAATACTTAACTGGCACTGGTACCATGCAGATTACATTTATTAATTCGTTATTACTAATTATATTTTAATATTTCTTTTCTCCAAAGACCACTGGGTAGTGTAAAAAGTCTTCCTATTTGTCCCCCTCTCACAGGGTTGCCAACTCTGAGTTAGGCAATTTCTGGCCATGGGGGAAGGGGAAGAACGAGTGCAGGAAATAATGCCACAGAATCCACCCTCCAAAGGAGCCCTTTTATCCAGGGAAACTGATCTCTGTGGTAATTCCAGCTCTCCAGAGGCTGGCAACTCTATCTTATGCTCCTAACATCCCTAAGTGAGTGATTGGTCCAAGGTCTCCCAGTGAGTTTCATAGCAAGCAGGGATTTGAACCCGGGTCTCCCTGGTCCTAACGCTTTTCAACATTTTTACTTGTGTTCTGCATTTGGCATCTAACGTGACCATTGCATCAAGTCTAATTCACAAATAACAAACTGTTATTTACTTCTAATATGGTCACCAAAAACCTTGCCTTCGTTAAATGTCCTCGAAATTTCCCTGAAAGTGAGGGTGAGGAGTTGTGTGCTGGTTAACTGGTGTATGGCAGTACTTACTGTGGAAGGATGATACTCTATTCCTTTCCATTGCATGATAGTTCCATATGTGCTTGCTGAATTCCTACAAGCAACAATGCTTGTCTTTGATCAGGAGTCATCCAGTGGCCAGGCATGATGTTTTGAAAAGCAACAACTGAATTCTCTTCTTGCCTGGATCCCATTAAGCAGCACACAGACTTCTTCTCAGGCAAGGAGTATGTTTTCCTGCTTCATAGCAAACCCTGTTTCTACCACTTCTACTGCCACAGTACCTGGTTCTGACTCTTCCCAGGCTTAGTTTTAGGATTCTGGCAATTAACTTGCCCGACGTTTCTTAAGTTAACCTGACTATAGATATTTTGTTTACAACCTGGGCAAGGATTTATTTGCAATAAAAACCTTTATTTGCAGCCTCAAACTGTTTTAAATAAATGTCCTTCTAAAATGATTTTTTTTGTTGAAACGTTTTTAAAAATTGCTTGATTTGCCTGTGTGGGCCCTTTAGGATGTTTCCCACGCCTTTCTGCTTTCCCTGCACTTCCTCGTAGACACCATTTTCTTTGCTCACTCCGTGCCACTCACTTGTTTTTTTTTTTTACAGGATTCTTTAAAGGGGGGTTTGCAATGACTGAAGATTGGACTATGGAAGGAGCAGAGAATCACAGCATGAAGCTGTGAAGCAAGGAAGCAATCGTTTGGACAGCGCGATAAAAAACAAGGGAGAAATCACAAAATGGCAACCATTTGGAGGGGGTGAATGCAAAAATACATTGTGGTAAAGGGGGGATTGAAAACATTTTACAAAAGTTTTTGGGGATTTGTACAGAAAGGGCCTTCTCCATGAAACAAAAGAGCTGGTTGCCCTGAGTTCAATTCACTTTGAAACCTTGTGCCTCTGGTCGAATCCCCACTACTGTCTTAGCCAGGTTTCAGAACACAAACTAACCAGGTTTGAGGTCATTTGTGTTCTGAAACCTGGCTAAGACGGTAGTGGGGATTCAACCTCTCTAAAAAGGTGTGACTGCAGATCTAAAGTGTGGGCTCACTATTCAAAGAAAGTACTTCTGTATGCAACCTTGGTCTTTAAAACAGCAGTTTTCGATATAGTCTCATTCTGAGGTTCAGCACATAAGTTTTTTTAAGCCACAGCTCATAGAGAATCAATGGACGTCTCCCCACTCTTTGTGCATTACATTTTGTAGTTGCTAGGCAGTGATCATGTCCTTACACTGGGTCAGACTCTTGGTCTATCAAGGCCAGTATTGTCAACTCAGGCTGGCAGTGGCTCTCCGGGGTCTTAGAGATCTTTCATATCACCTCCTACAGGATCCTTTTTACTGGAGTCTCCGGGGATCAAACCAGGGATCTTCTGCATGCCAAGCAGATATTCTACCACTGAGCCCCTTCTTAAAAGCATGCCTTCTTGATGCCTTTGCTCCATGTACTTTTATTAGTGACAAATACAAGCTTTTGCGGATCCCCAACCAGACTTAGCATAAGGGGAGGACTGAGAGGATTGAATGGCCCAGGAATAAACCAAACTGAGCTTTCCCTTCAAAGTCACAAATGAGTGCTTCAGGAGTCACGCAGCCCACACAGTAGTGCTGGCTTATGCATTGGCTCTGATAGGTTTGTGATAGGAGACAACTGGTGTGTTGACCCCGGTCATCGTTGCTGCTGAATAGAGAAGCAATCCCCACAGGACTGGAGGAGACTTTGGTCTTGCAAGCAATCCTTCAGGGCGGCAGCCCACAGGGACTTTCCTGGTTAGTTAAATGGCCACTCTGCCTCTGCCTGGTATAGTGCAGCAGCTGCACATGCAAGCTGGAAGGGTCATAGGCACCTTCCGCCCATGCAGAATAATGTACATTCAATCCACTTCCACAACTGTTTGAAAGTGGATTTTGCTATTCCACACGATAAAATCTAGCTGCAAAGTGCATTGAAAGTGGATTGAAAGTGAATTATTCTGCATGTGCGGAAGGGGCCATATTTCACCTCTAGCCTTCAGATGGACTTAGAACTAAGCCAAAGCAGCTCAGTCTTCCAATGCCATCCTAAGCACAGTTACACCCTTCTAAATCAAATTCACTTAACTTGATTTAGAAGGGTATAACTCTGCTGAAGACTGCACTGGCAGCCTGATGCCAATGGAAAAGCAGGAGGTGTTGAAAGGATAAGAATGTGTGTGAAACGTACCATTTAAATGTCAAGTATTTTTCTTTGAGAAACAGGTGATTGGTACCCAGGCACCGAAGGCTATTAGATTCAAGGAAATGTAACACAGCTGAAAATATGAACCTTAAACAACATTCATTTCTCTCTCTACTGCTACTCAAGACCCACTTTGCACATATCAGAATTCTGCGCTTTGCCAAGGGCTTCATTTTAGCTGTTGCTCACCACAGAGCAGTAATAATGGCAAACATTTCTCCGTGTCTGTAGTGTATGCCTTTCCGCCACCACTCAGCAACAGAAGACAGAGCTAATAGACTTGGGAAAAGATCTGATAGAGCTTTCTCTCTCTTTAGAATTTAACAATTGACAGTAGCATGTTTTGCATTAACAACAGGATGGAAAAAGTGGGAAGTTACTCATTGACTGTGTCTTATACTGTAAGACAAGCAGTAACAGGAGTGCTGAAAGACTCATCGGTTGCCTGAAATTGTTGCTTGAGATTTAAGAACCTTTTCTTGCTGTGTCTGAGCAAGAAATATGTCCTCTTTTACTCTTAAGAATGAATCAAGGATACTTCTCCAAAAGAATTAATCAAGTAGAGAGTTGGCGGAGTAGTCTAGTATAGTGTGCCTTAATGTTTTCTTCCCCTTTTGTGGCTCAAGAATAGGGGATTGTGGCAGAAATACCTTATAATCAGGATCAAATTATATACGATACTGAGATTCCATAACTGGACCACCTGATGAGAAATTTAGCCGCAACCCCTCCTATTAGGAGAGTCTTTTTTCACAGCTGGAACTAAAGTAACCCTCTTTGATCAAGGAAATGGTGCACAGGGAAGAATTAACATTTCTCTCCTCTTATTGCTCCATCTTGCAAAGGTTTGCTTTTTGTGGCTTAAACTGCATGTTTGAGATCCGACCACAGAGGCCCAATGAAATGTGCAGGGGAAAGTGGAGACTGGCTATATGTCATCCTGTCTGAAACAGATAATTGGCAACTCTAGGACCAGAGTGTGAACTGAAGATCTGAGAAAGAGAAAACTCCCAGATTCTGTTACACCTTAATCAAACAATCTCCCATTCCCCTTTACTATACTCACAGTCCCAAGCATAGCTTCTTTGGGCCTGCCAGAAACTTAACACTTTTTCCTTCTGTAGCCCATCCTTGATCCTATCCCTTATGTACCATCACATGCCTCATAAAAGAAAACTCCCTTTTATTTCTGGAATTACAGCAAGAGACCACATTATGGTAATGGTTTTGCAGCCCAATCTCCAAGTCTTCCTAAAGTGTACCCATTTTAACCAAACATATTTGTGCCCTTTCTGTATTATCTACTGTCTGTTTTTTCCATAGTCAGAGTTTGTTTTTGTGACAGTTTGCTACTTATGATTTTAAGATTCTGGTCCAGCCCCCCACTTTTCCATGTGTACAAAAGCTGTCTTCCAACCTGCTTGCTTCTCTGCCTTCCTGAATACCCCATTTGTGCAGTGTCACGTCTTCACTGAACGAGATTCCCAACAGTCTGGAGGAAATAAAAAAGGCCATAGCCTTTTCATGAATGCTTAATGGGGTATTGTCAAAGGTTTTCATGGCCAGTATCAACTGGGTATTGTGGGTTTCCTGGGCTGCGTGGCCATGGTCTGGTGGTTTTTGTTGCTAAAGTTTGGCCTGCATCTATGGCTAGCATCTGCAGAGGTATGTCACAATGCATTTCTCTCTATGGCACAATGTGGAGCGGTTGTGTGGTGAGGTATATGTTTTGTCCACCTCACAGGTAGGAAGGAGGAGTGTGGTTCATTTGCATATGTCTGGATAGAGTTAATTTGAAGTTGCATTTGAATATCTCTGGTTTTTGGTTTTGGTGATTTTTAGTACCAGTATCCAGGTACTAATTGTTGGTTATTTTTCAGACCTTCTTTCTTTTTGTTGAAACTGTTGATTTCAATGTCTCCCCTGTGTACTCTGACATAGTAGATGTTGCAATTGTCTATATTTTATGTGTCTTCAAATAAGATCCTATGTCTGGCTTGGTTTATAGCATGTTCAACTACTGCTGCATTCTCAGATTGGATTAATTGACTATGCCTCAGAGAGAAACACATCTTATTGTGACATATGCAAGCCACAGATGCAGGCAAACCCTCAGGTGCAAAAACTACCAGACCACGATCACACAGCCCAGAAAATCCACAACACCCAGCTTAATGGGGTGCTATTTATTTCCATGTCACAAAAACCTTCACTTGCCCATTTCCACACTAAAGGGGTAGGACATTTTTTTCCTCCAATCTATTGACTGGCTATCTCCGTACAATGCAAAAAATAGCCAAATAATAGATTTTTTGAGTGAAAACACATTTCTTGCTCTTCATTTAGATTGCAGAGACCCCCCAACTCAGATTTTCTCTGTCCCCCATTAAAAAGAATACCCACAAAAAAGCTTGATTAGAACTGGTTTGTTGCTACTATCTCCCTGCAACAGCACCTTGCTCAGCCCTCAGGGCAGCCTGGGTTCCTGGAATGTATTGCTCTGCTGCGCCTGCCCTGCAGCATGGGTCACCAATAGCACTTATTAATGATGCATGCACAAACTGGAGGTTTATACATTAGTATTGTCAAATTGTAACAGATTTATGGTAACTCCATAGGGTTTTCAAGGCAAGCAAAGTTCAGAGGTGATTTGCCACTGCCTGCCTTTGCATAGCAACTCTGGACTTCCTTGATGGTCTCCCATCCAAGTACTACCCATGGTCAAAAAGGCTTAGCTTCTGAAATCTGACAAGATCGGCTAGTTTGGGCTTTTCAGTCTGCCAGGTTATATATTATAGATAGTAAAGGTGATCTGCAGTTTGCCTGATGTATTTTATGGGGCATTTTAAAAGATGAACAAGAGAAGGTGGCTCAAAAAGGTTTCCCTTTTTTCAGTGTGATCCGCTTTTCAGAGAGACCCACATCATACAGTAAACTTATATTTATCTAAGGTCATACAGAATAGTCTTTCCTTTGCTCTCCACCCTCCAAGCAGAACTTGAACACTCTACTGAATCTGAATAGTACCACTTCTTTTAATGATGCTTGCAGGACTGAAGTGTGCAAAGTTGAGGTCTACATTGCAATGCGTGCTGAAGAAAAAAAACCCCTTTCATCTCTTTCTTGCTCTTTATGCAGCTTTAGGATGCAAAAACAGGGACCGCCAGCTAGCATATTGGGCTATGATTTGAGAGACCTGGGTTAATCCCCACTTTGGCATGGAACCTTGCTGGGTGACCTTGGGCTGGTCACACACTCTAAGCCTAACCCACCTCATAGGGCTGTTGTGAAGAAAAACAATAGAGAGGAAAACAATGCAAGTTGCTTTGTGTTCCCCTTGGGGAGAAAGGCAAGGTACAAAGTAAATAAATAAGATCACAGCTGGCACAAGGCGGCCCTGGGATTTGCTCGATCTACTGGCCAGACACAGAACCTGTCAGTGTGTCTTTCACATCTGACTTTCCAGTCTAAAAATAATCACACTAATAGAAAAATCATTCTCATTCACCTTTCATTAGTGGCTGCCTGAATTTTCCTGGCTGGATCATATCCATGGCAGAAAGTTTATTTTCCCCAAATCTTTCCTTCTCAAATCCATGCTGATGCATGCCTGGGGGGGAAACAAACCTATATTTCCCTGCCCGCTATTAGTTGCACAATCAGAACTTTCCTTGAGTAAGTAAAGCACTTGTCCTTAATCAGATCCAGGAAATCTTATTGCTCTTATATTTGGGGGGTTTTCAAACTCCTATAATACTTCCCATCTTCTTGCTTTTGCATTTTAACCTTGTTGAAGAGTTTGCTAATTACATGTTTTGCCAGATCCCTCCAGGGGCTGATCCTAGCTCGCCTGAAGCTCTTCATGAATTTCAGCATGAAACAGCTGCCAGGAAACCCAGCCAAGAAGTTTCAGATATATTTTATTAAAGCAAATTAAATAAGAAAAAAATCAAAACAAGACAGATACCATCAGAGCACTCTTATTGTTTTTTAGGGGGGGCTTTGTAATTTATATAGCCAGGGGAGCAGCATTCAACCACACACCAGCTGGCTCTTAGCAGCAGACAAGCTTCAAGTGATAGGTACAAAATACAAACTGGACCCAACGGGATACAATTTGAAAAAGAAGATCGAACGGTGGTAGATAGAAGACAACCCGAAAACCATTAAGAGTCGCACAATTAGCAGGAGCGCTTGGGTGAAAAGCTGCCAGCCTCCTCCGCCATCCCCCAAACACCACATCTGGATTTGTCAAATGTGGGTTTTGTCTGGTCCCCCCGCCCTTCATTTCAAACTGTCAGGGAGGTTTCACAATCAATCTTTCTGTTGAGATCACTTTGTTCCTCACTTGTCCTCTCCCGTTAAGCAAAACTAAAAAAAGTCGGGAATGTTTCATTCGGGTACATTTACACTGTTATTTACAGGACACCCCCTTAAAATAAGAAGAAGGCTTTCCGGCTTCGTAACTCCCACTTTTCCCTCTCAATCCACCCAACTCTCTTCCCATATGCCAGAGGAGATTAGTTCTTCCTCTGTCCTCCATGGGACAAGCAGAAGAATGTGGCGTCACTCTTTTCCTAGGAAAGAGTACAAGTCTGGAAAAGTGTACAAGGCGTGCCCCCCACCCCAGTCTTCCAGCTTTCTGGCCCCATCAGAGCATCTCTTGGAAGGCAGGACCGCTCCCTCGTCCCAAACTGCCCTACCACGGCCGGGAGGAAGGAGTTCCCCGCAAGGCAACAGTGGCCGCTTCTTCAAAAGTCCTGCGTGGGGTGAGGGGGTGTCAGTAAGGTCCCACCACCACCGCCTCCACCTCTTTGGACGGCCGCCTCTCCTTCACCAAGAAGTTGATCATGCCTTCGGACTTGATGAGCAGGTTGCAGCCCAGGAAGAAGATGCCGAAGACGACGGTGAGGGACAGCACGCACATGACGGCGATCTGCACCACGCGCATGATGTACAGGCTCCTCTCGTCCGGGGCCGCCACCACGAAGCCGTCGTCGGTCACCACCGAGCGCGGCGTGAAGGACCGCAGCGCCCGCTCCAAGGACAGGCTGCTGTTGGCCAGGAACAGCCCGGCCGCCTCGGTCTGGTTGCCCAGCGAGGCGTTCATGGCCCCGGGCGCGGGGCGAAGGGGCTGCGGGGAGCACGGGCGGCGCGCGGAGAGAGCCGAAGAGCCGGGCAGGAGCGCCACCAACACGGCCAGCCTCATGCGGCGGGGCAGAACCGCGTCCCGGGGGGCGAAGCCGGCGATCCCGTCGCCTGCGCGCAGCTCCAACTTGGCCGGGAAGGGTGAGCGCACGAGACGCGGTGGCGGCTCCTCCTGCTGTCGCTGCTCTCTAGGCAAGGGCGCCCCGGACCGGCAAGGCGCGGGAAAAGAGCCTCGAGGGCGCAGCGTTGCGGCCAGCTAGTCAGGCAGGTGGAGTCCTCGGCGCGCAGCAGCTGGCGGGCAATGAACGGCTGCGAGGCTCCCGGCGCCTCTTTTGCACACAAGCGCCCACCCCCTTGGCCGGAAAGGAAGGGCGAGAGGCGCGCGCGCCTCTTTGGCCAGCCCTGCCGAGCAGCGCCCTGAGGGAAAGGCGGGAGGCCAGCGCACCACACAGATACGCGCGGGCGCGCGCTCTCCTGAATGCCCGCCTCTTCTTGGCCACCCTCAACTTTTACCCACCAGGAGCTGAGTCCGCAGAAGTTCAAGTTTAGGATAAGACGGCGGGGAGGCGCGCGGAGAAGTGAAAAGATCTGCTACAAATGAAGTGTCTGCTAACGAAAGGAAGCTCCGTCGGCATGAAACGTTAATCGATGCATAGGGAATTCGTGGTCTGACCTGCACCGGGTTAACAGGTTAATTTTTGTTACTCCACACAGGTTAGGCGGTGATGTGCAGTTTGCGCAAAAGGCACACTGAACGCTGCCCTAGACCGAGCAACTTCCTGTTCTTAGTCTGTTCTGCTTGATGTTGGTTCCTAGTTCAGTGAAGGCGAACCTTTTCGAGACTGAGTGCCCAAATTGCAACCCCAAACCCACTTATTTATGCCTGTGGCCCTTTCCCCACTTACCGTTTTCCGAGGGTTGCTGCGCGCAATTCCCAGCACGCGGCATCGCTGGTGCGCTCCCGGGCGTCCCCACGACCCCACACTGTGTGGGGTCATCAAAAGGCGCCCTTTGTATGGGCCTTTCCCCACTTCCCTTAAGCCCTGCGCTACTCGAGGAGAGTAGCGCGGGGTCCCTAGGCACTCCCCACTGAGAGGGGCGGCGACAGCGCAGCCGCCCCCGAAGCTGCTGCTGTCGTGCCCCTCAGCGCGCAGCATCCCAGGCGCTCTTCTCAACGGCGCCTTTTGATGGGTCCGCACAGAGTGCGGGGTCGTGGGGACGGCTGGGCGCGTGCCTGGGATGCTGCGTGCTGAGAGCTGCGTGCGGCATAGAGGGGAAGGACGAAAGTGGGGAAAGGCCCAAAGAGCGCCAGGAATGCCTCGCGCTGAGGGGCACGACAGCAGCAGCGTCGAGGCTGACTGGCTTTGTCAGCCCGACAGCCTCTCAGTGGGGAGTGCCGAGGGACCCCGCGCTACTCTCCTCGAGTAGCTCGGGGCTTAAGGTAAGTGGGGAAAGGGCCACAGTGTGCCAACACGTCAATTTAACCTGAATACTGAGGTTTTAGTTTAGAAAAAAATGGTTGGCTCGGAGGCGGAGGTTACTCGGGAGTAAGCTTGATGAAGCAACCGTGCAACACTTCGAATGGGTGAATCACGACCCTAGGAGGGTTTACTCAGAAGCAAGCCCCATTGTCAGCAACCGAGCTTTCTTCCAGGTAAAGGATTGTGCCCAGGCTAGCCTAGATATATGTGTGTGTGTGGGGTGTGTGTGATTTTCCGCCCCCCAATGAACTCTGTGCACGTCAGCCCACAGAAATGGCTCTGAGTGCCGTTCGCCACCACTGTCCTAGTTGATTCCCCACCCCAATGCTGATCTGTCAGCAGTGGCCCTCCCTCAGTCTGAGTGGGGCCTGGCTTGGTAGCATCTTTCTCCTATCCATCAGGAATTAGGCATGAAAATCAGAAGGCAGCGAGTGTGGATAAATACAGTTTAATAAAAGGTTTCATCTCTTCCAGTTACTGCAACCGTGACTTCAGCTCTCTTGGCTTTCCAGTCCAATGGGGGAGGATTAATCTGGGGTGGATTACTATGTGGTTAATCCAGTCTAAACTATGGACCTGGATCAGGGAATAGTGCTGTTGCAAACACCTCAATGTCTCCTCCCACTTCTATTTGCTACACACAATATAAATACATCATCCTCGTGGATGTACAGCTCATGCATCTGAAAAAGTGAGGTCTGGCTCATGAAGATGCCTCTGAAGATGCCAGCCACAGATGCAGGCGAAATGTCAGGAGAGAATGCTGCTAGAACACGGCCATACAGCCTGGAAACCACACAGTACCCCAGTGATTCCGGCCATGAAAGCCTTCGACAATACATCAATAAATGTTATTAATTTCTATGGGATTCCTCTTTGGTTTACTTGCTGCTACCTCTCTGGAATTATTCTACCCTTGGTCCTGTACTCACAGTAATATAACATGGATTAGAATTTACAGTTCTCATTTCAGCCATAATGGGAATTATGGTTAAAAAATCATGACAAATCCATTGGTAATTAAAGTACACATCCTTAGACGTCTCTAGGTGACTGACTTGCACCCACCAGGTACAATTTGTTTTGTTAAAATCTGGAAAGAATGCCCCATTTGGATACTTGTGCTTGTTAGTGACAATGAATTTCCTAAGGAAAACAGGATGTAGCCATTTGCCATTTACACCTTCCTTACAGCATACCTTGTTCCTCATATACTTGCTTATGGATGACCACTCTCAATTAAATTCCCACAAGAGTGTTGTGGGTTTTTCGGGTTGTATGGCTGTGTTCTAGTAGCATTTTCTCCTGACATTTTGCCTGCATCTGTGGCTGGCATCTTCAGAGGATCCTCTGAAAACCCACAATACTCTAGTGATTCCAGCCATGAAAGCCTTCGACAATAAATTCCCACAGTTTTAATAAATCAAAGATTGTTGGCCAGAATCAACTGTCAGTTGAGGATTTTCCAAGCTATGTGGCTGTGGTCTGGTAGTTTTTGCTCCTAACATTTCATGGACATCTGTGGCTGGCATCTTCAGAGGTATATCATGGTGAAATACATTTCTCTCCATGGTAAACTCTCTCAGTTTCAGAGTAGGTACAATCTGTTCACCCAGTTTGTGCCACAGAGAGAAATATCTTGCTGTGACATACCTCTGAAGATGCCAGCCATAGATGCAGGTGAAACATTAGGATAAAAAACTACCAGAATCTGTCCACATAGGCCGGAAAACCCACAACAGCCAATTTTAATAAGATTTCTGACTACATTGATAATTTTATAGTCATTTTTAATAGAATCTGTCTTGTTGCTACAATTATTTGGAAGGATGCAGATGATTTTTACCTCATGATCTCCCCCCAAACCAGCCTCCTATTTTAGAATTCAGACTATTTTTATATGTCAACATAGAGAGATATTAATATCTTTTAAAAAGCAGGCTGTTTCCCAAAACATTAAAATAAATGGGCTGTAAACTGCGAATAGTGGAAAATCTGATACTTGTAAATCTGTGAGATCCATTATCAGCAGAGAGTAGCTAATATATTATCTAGGGGAAGAATTGAATTTTTCTGATACAAAAATATTGTGGTTTGAGTCCCAGAGAAAAGGCAGTGTGCTAATTCACATTATGCACCCTTTGTAGAAATGCATTTAAAATAAATAACAGCTTGTTCACTATTCTTGGTATTATTTTTAGAATCATGACAAGGTCCAGATACTGAAATCTAATCCTAGCATCACATTTGTAATTGGGGAGGGGATCACATCAGTGTTTAGGATTGAAGAACCACAGCAATATATAGCAAAACCGGCACTTTGAAATAATAAGAATCAGACACACGTACAGTCAAACTGCTGTGTGCAGTTAGAAAACGATCACATCCAGCACCAAGGCTGCAGGTGGGGTGGTCCTCAAGTGTATCTATCTACATTAACATTAACATCTGTACTGCCAGTTTGCAAGGGCTGATCATCTAGGAAGCTGAATGCAAGGCCTCCCTCCTCTAATCCTTTGACAGGTGATTGTAGGTCCCAAGAAAGCCACAGAAGGATGTAAACAAGGAATCTCTTTCCCTTTCAGTTGTCAAATTTTTGATCTTGGAGCAAACACTTTTTGTGTGCATTTTTTAAGTCTGGAAGAGGTGAGGAAAGAAAATCCAGCAAGATCTTTCTAGATTAAACTTTTACTTGAGCTCATTTATGTGCTAATGTGCTAATTACACAACCAGGTGCCAGATGGTCCCATGTGTTTGTAACAACACCTGTCTCCCTTTGTTCAGCTCATTTGCATCCAGGCAACTCCAGAGAGCAAAGTGCTAACTTTCTGAACAAGAAACATGATAAATGAAGGGTTGGCAACTGGCAAATACAACAGGATGGAAGGAATAATCCACCCCTGAAGCCTACTCACTTTACAAGAGTATTCATGTCACAGATACTAAATGTAAGAAGGAGAAAAAGACATATACTGGGGGGGGGGGGTGCTGTGGTTTTGTGTAAAGAAGGTGATTCAATTCCCTGCATCTCTAGTCAGCAAGGACCAGACTTCTGATGTTTTGTGAGCAGTTTCTAATGATAGTAGGCAATACTGACCTTGACAGATCACTACAAAGCAGCTTTGGGGTTCTGCTTTTGCCATGGCTATTGACCCCCCCCCCCAAAAAAAAACCCACCCTCTTTGCCATTACAAAAGTGTCACAAAGGTTAGGATTCTTCATCAGAATCTCACTTGGTGTTAGGCATGATCCCAGAATAATGTAACAGCTGTTGCTACTTGTTAGAATCACAAAAGAATGTATCAATATGGTTTATTATTAATTTACTGACCAGTATGATGGGTGCCAGC
This sequence comes from Sphaerodactylus townsendi, assembly GCF_021028975.2. NCBI lineage: Eukaryota > Metazoa > Chordata > Lepidosauria > Squamata > Sphaerodactylidae > Sphaerodactylus > Sphaerodactylus townsendi. The sequence goes on along the minus strand of NC_059426.1, from coordinate 40,506,170 downwards.
AACCAGAATGATGGGTGCCCATCTCACCAGAGCAAGGGGAAAATGCAGTGTGTGTGTGTGTGTGTGTTAATTACCCCAGTGGCCAATGGGGTGGGGTGCAAGCGTGATGCCCCGGGCGCATGCTGTGGTGGAGGCATGGCGGGGGCATTTCGGGGGCAGTTCCCCCTCACTCCGCTCCTGAAATTACCCTTGCTGGATCAGACTAGTGGTCCATCTAATTCAACACCTTGTTACATACAATGGCCAACCAAATCCTCTGGAGGTCCAACAAAAGGGCATAGCAGCAGAGGCTTTCCCTAGATCTTGCCTCTTGGCACTGGTATTCAGAGGTTTGCTGACTCTGAACATGGAGGTTGTCTTTAGTCACCAGAGTTAGTAGCCACCAATAGACCTTTCCTTCATGAATCGGTCTAATCCCCTTTTAAAACTGTTTATGCCTGTGACCGTCACTATATTTCACATTTTAATCACTGGCTGAGTAAAATTTTTCCTTTTGTCAGTCCCAAATCTACTGCCCATCAACTTTACTGGATGCCCTCAAGTTCTAGTATTTGTGGAGAGGCATAAAGAGTTCTCTTTGTCAACTCTCCATCCTGTGCATCATAATCACTGTCACCCAGAGGCATATTGGGGGACACAGCATTGAGGAGCAGCGCACCAGCAGGTGAGCAGCCGCCGGGTGTGGGCCAGGTCGCTGCTCCATGGGAGAGGTTGGGTGCAGGGGCCCAGCCGGTGCCCAGCGCCCAGCCCCACCATGTGGCCAAAAGGCATGCGCCCAGGGACATTGGTTAACCTGTTGTCACCACCCACATATATTTTAACAGGGTAGGTGGTCAGATATTTGGATACTTAAATCTGGTGTCTGGGGCTATGAAGGGACAAGACAGAACTTCCTATAATCATGGAAAGAGTTCCATGTTTGCAGTAAAACACACACACACATTGTGGAGTTTTAAAAAAACTCCAAACAATAAAAGGAGCATCTGGAGCTTTAGCCAACAGATTCCATAGTGGCTGTTGCTAGGCAACCAAGGATTGGGTCTGTCAGTAAAAGCAAAGGGAAGGGGGCAGAGCCCTTCTCAGGCCTATTTTGGCCTTTGAGGGAGAACTCATTGGGATTAGGTTTGGCTAGGTTTGCCAACTCCAGGTTGAGAAATTCCTGGACATTTTGGTGTGGAGTCTGAGAAAGGCAGGGTTTGGGGAGGGAAGAGGCCGTATCCAAATATAATGTCATAGAGTCCATCCTCCAAAGCAGCCATGGTAAATAAAAGGCAGATTGATGAATGATCAAGGAGGAGGGAATGCGACAGGGGAAAGGGGCATGATATAGGGGTTGCTGGGGGAAGGAAAGAGATGAAAGTGTTGAGAAAGGGATAGAGGTGAAAGTGAGGTGCCATTCCACAAGTCCTTAAGGTTTCCTGCAATGGATGTGGCCTGGCCCAGTGACTGGCACCACAAAACTGGGCCCCAGTTTTTCTAGGTAGAAACTGCCAGGGGGAGGGGAGAGAAAGCTGAAGACAAAGGAAATATTATATGGGGGTTGCCAGGAAGAGTGAAAAGGGAAACAGTGGGGTCAGAGGATACAGGGGAAAGTGATGTGCCCCCCACAAAGCCTTGAGAGTTCCCTACTATGTTAATAAGCCTGGGCCGGCAGTTATTATCATACAATTGGCCATAGTTTTCCTAGTAAAGTGTGCTGGGAGAAAAAGAAAAAAACTGAAGACAGAGGTGCAGATAAATGTAGCTGTTAGATGGGAAGGAGTGACGACAGCAGGGAAAAGGGAGACATGAGGGTTTTCAGAAAAGGGAAAGATTAAATAGTGGGGGAGGGGAAATTAGATCCCTCCCACAAGTCCTTGCAGGTCCCCCTTCTAATTTTATAAACTTCCACCATATCCTCCTCCCCCCCAGTAATCTCTTCTATAAACTGAATAATGCCAGACTTTGACTTTTCTCTTAAAGAAGGTGATCCATCCCTTTAATCATCTCGGTTGCCTTCAAGGTACTTTTTCCAGCTCTGCAATGACCTTTTTGAGATACAGTGACCAAAACTGCACACTGTATTCCGAATAAGGCTGCACTATAGATCAATACAGGGACATTATAGCATCAGCTGTTTAATTTTCAATCTGTTTCCTAATAATCCCCAACACAGAGTTTCCCCCCTTCATTGCTGCAGCACATTAGGCTGACATTTACATTGAGATATCTGCCATGGCCCCAATACTTTCTTTCAGTCTCATCAAATTCAGATCCTATTAGACTGATGTTGAGACTTTTTGTTCTGTTGTGCATCAGTTTACATTTACCAGCAATGAACTTTATTTGCTACATTATTAACCACTCACTCAATTTGTAGATAACCTCTTGGAGCACTTCACGGTCATCCTTAGTTTTCACCATCCTGAATAATTTTGTGTCACGTGCAAACTTGGCCATTGCACTACTCACCTCTCATTCCAGATAATCTATGAACAATTTACATACTACTAGCCCCAATACTGACCCTTGTAGGACTACCGGTATATTGCTAATTTACCACCATGGTGAGAACTGTCTGTTTATTCCCACTGTAACTTCTTCTGTCCCCAAGGGCCAGGTTCAAGATCTAGGTTAATTCTAATAAACTCAAAATATAAACCCAATTGATTAGAACAGAAGGCATTTGTGAAAACATTCCCAAAAATATTGTCTTACAGCAGAGTTCTCTTAACATTCCTTTGCAGAGTCCCAAAAAATCCTTTTTGGTACAGCAGGAACTTTTTCTGGAAAAACACTGGATGAGTCTTCAAGTTTGGCCCAGGAACAGTTCCGCCTTTCTTCTTGGCAAGACAAGGTGGGACAGCTCTGTATTAGAGTGCTTCAACACAGTTGTTAAAGAGTACAGCTATGGCAAGTACTGCTCTTTCCTCTTCACAGTTACTGCTGCTCTGAGTAACGGTTGCTCAGCTCTTCCTATGTACTGCAGTTTTCAAGGAAGGTAGCTCAGCATTTCCAACTAGCAAATTTGCTCTTTTCTGTTCAGTCCTTTCCAGATCCAAAGCTTTATTTTTCAGAGAAGACTATCCTCAGTACTTCTCAATCAATTCCCTTGTTCTTTTAGCTAGCCTTTATAACTTTTTTTAGTATTGCTGCCCAAGGAGGGGAGGAAGTGACCAAAGGGTGCAGAAAGAGACACAGAAACCCCATTGTATGAGTAAAATTTGGCCACAGCCATTTTTATTGGTGTGCTGGCAAAAGGAAGCAGAGGTGCAGCATAAGGGACAGATCCAGCACTGGGCAGCCCGTCTGCTGTCCTCCAGTAACAACTTTCCCCCAGCCCGATGCATGGGAGAAAGTACCAATGCCCGGAGCAGCAAAATACTGGGAGCCATCTGGGCACTGGCCTCTGATGAACTCCCCTTGCTGCCAGGGGGCGCGAGCCACCAGCAGCCCCCACCTGGGCATGTGGTTCACAGGCTCACTCCACCCCCAGGCCTCTTATTGAGGCCCCCACCAAATGGGGAGGGCCGGCACGCAAGCTCCTCCCCCCTGAACAGATCAGTCCCCATGAGCAACCCGCCAAAGAGCGAGGCCACCTCGCTCCTACCAAAGCTTCCTAAACCAACAACTAATTGCACAAAGCAGAGCTGAAGCTGTGCAGCCAAAGGTCCACACCCCATTCCGACAGATGAATGCCATCATTCTGATACAGTGTTGAAAGGCAAAATGAAATGTCCGGGTGGGTGACGCACCTGCCCCCCCTGAGATTGCACAAGGCATGCCATTGTTTTATTGGTCGTGCATCTGGCCAGGTCCACTTTCTCCAGGGCCAATGCCCCATTCCATATTTGATGCTCCAATAGGTGAGACCAGAAAATAGTAGTCCCTGGCAACCAGCATGCCATGAATTCCAAGTCCAACACCATGAGGTGAGCCAGCAACATGCTCTTTTCTGCAGGCAGATCATTCTCTCCCAGCTGGATGATCAAGGCATGAAGTGGTCCGTCCCTTGCAATTGCTCCATCTAGCACTGGCAGCAAGACCTCCCAATGCATCCCTCTCTGTCCCATTCAAAACATGGTTGCATGGCAGGTGAGGCCAAGGTCTATCCCCCAACCAGAAGATGAGGCATACTTGGCAGCCCAATGAACAATGCTGTGGCCGACAATCCAGATAGTTCTGTGATGCCCAAAAGGTCTGAAAAACGAGAAACATTAGTTCTCAAGCTATGGGTGAACATACCCCTTGTATGCCAGGGAGTGCCAGTGCCCGATGGTGCGGATCTGCTCCTCAGGCAAACCAAGATGTGCCGTGGTGGTAGCAGAACCAATACAGAATGAGCGGGGGGCCAAACTCTGATGCTAGGAGCCCCATGTGGCCCAACAAGTCTGAAGGATGCTGGTAAATTGGAAGCGTGATAGGCACGTGCCGTCAGAATATATGAGGAAGGAGTCCTGGGTCAGTGGCTGAACAGAAAGGTAGTCTGCTGTGTCTCTTACTGGACAGGGCAATCCTGAGAGGGAAGCCCCAAGGACCACCATGGTCCCACGTGCATGCTGATCTGTCTTGGACTGGCGAAGTCAGATGTGCACCTCAAAGCCACCCACTGATAGGTTCTGCAGAGAGCCCCTTGGATGCCATGGACTTGGTCCTGTTCCGAGCTGGGCGGGCTCCCCCATCCCCACTAGATGGTAGAGGGGGCCCAGAGACTGTGTGGCCACAGCCCTTGCTGGATCAGTTGCGCTTCTACTGCCCCTGGTGCCACTGCTTGCCCCTGCTCTTAAAGTGCCTGGCGCTGCCTGCGGTTTGGAGAGGCACTTGGTTGGGTTGCTTCTACTGCCCATGTTGTTCCCTCCTACCATTGGCACTTCTTCCCCCCGCTGGAGCTTCTTTGCTTTTTTCCCCTGGCATCTCCTGCCCAAGCTCCAAAAAGGTGGGATCCCTGTTACTGCTGGGCCTACTGCAGCAGGCCTCTTGTTGTTTTTCCCTTGCATTCTGCTCAGGGATGCACTGTGATCCACTGGGCGCAATCCACCAATTCCCCATTGCTCCCTGCTGCAAGTCTGCTGCTGTCTTGCTCAATTCAGGCCTCCTTTGGTCAGCTAGAAGCACTAAGCTAAAAAGCCGGTTTCCTGCTGGTCCACATGGCCTGATAAAAAGCTGCCAGGTGCACTGGATAGCCTGGCCTGCCCATATAAGACAGCGGCCCAGTCTCCTCCAGGCACATTACTTGCTCGCGCCAGCAGCTGGGCTGGATGCTGGCACTGAGCCTGCTCTTCTCCCTGCCCCACCCCCAGGCAGCAATGGTGGCCAAGGTAAATCTCAGTCATGCTTTATGGTGGTCATTTCAAAGCATATCCCATGAGCCTTTGAACCCATGCACGCACCAGTTAGCTGCAAGTGTGTTCTAGCCTAAGGTCTATCAAGCTATCTATGATTTACTGATCAAATCTAGGCTTAAAACTCTTGTTTTTCCACAACAGTCTATATTACTGTTCGCTTCACTGTCAGTTAAACAAATTTTTAATCCATAAGAGAACCTATCCTGTTATTCTTTGGGGACGTGCCTTGTCAAAAGTCTTTTGAAAGTCCAAACATGTAATGTCTACTGGGTCACTGTTATCTACTTGCTTGTTCGCTTATTTCTGATTTGACCATTCCCCATCGTCTGCCCTCCTGGTAGTGTGATTCACCTGAAGAGAGATTTAGATATTTCGTTGACAAAGTGACAAGCTCCAGCAAATTATAATCTCCACACCACCAACCATACTAAATCTTCATTTTTTATTTCCACCGGCTTGTGCGCAACTGTTTCACTCAGTAGAATGTGAAGCTTTCCTCCAGCCTAAGAAACCTGCCTCTGACAGAACAACTGCTTGGATTAAAGAACCACTTCCCTTGAAGGGTGTTTCACTGAGTTGAAAGACTTGAATATAGTGGTAGGAAAAAACCTTTGTCTCCCAATTGTAAAATTTCAAATTAGCACCTTCCTATGAGGCATTTATTTTTTGCTTCCCTCGTCCATTTTTCCTGCTTCTCACTGGATTGTGCACAGCCAATGAACAGCAGGATGGGAGTTTGCCAGTAGCAGGTGGCACTTGCTAGCCCTATTTAGCTTCCTGCCTTGTGGAGAGTAGACAGACATCAATTTCTTCAGGTACCTCCCATTTAGACTTTACAAGGAACTGTAGGAAATCACTCAAAGGACACGCTTCTGTTGAGCATCACGCATACAGAAACACAATGCAGATCTGAGCTATCCTAAATATCATTTGTGTGTCTATAGTCATCCTCAGTCATTATAATTTCCCTGCAGCATCCATGTGTAAAGTGAAGTTGCACTATGTACAATAATTTTGATATGCATGGTCGCCACTGTATATGAATAGTCAATGTGCATATTTTCCAGCTTCAGAATGCATGATTGGCAACCCAGATTTTGAGGGTGTGCAGTCAGAAGTAGTGAAACAGGAAAATATGCACATTGCTTTATTCACACAAAATGGTGACCATGTGTATTGGGAGGACTGGACTAGGAGGAGGCAGCAACAAGGACTATATGCTCTGTTATTTGCCTTCAGGAGTAATTGGTTGACCACTATGTGAGACAGAATGCTGGACTAGACAGACCTCTGGGCTGATTCAGTAGCGCTGTTCTTGTGTTCTAATGACCATAATACAAATGTTCCCTTAAAGAAACTCCAACCAAAACCATATTATAACATTTAAAATAAAATAAAGGAAGTAAGGAGAATGATATTTATCTATATTGTAAAAAAAGTTTGTCAGAGCTACACATACTCCTATTTATTTTTGAAATATAATCAGTGAAATAGCAGTGGTCTATTTCCTCACAAGCTGTATGTATTTGTTCTGAAATAGATCAATAGAAAAGAAATAGATCAACGGAACACATTTTAGGTCATGCAGTGACATCTAGTGTGTGAGAGGCATAATAGGCTGTCCTAGCTGTATTTATGTACGATAGCTTTTGAAATTCAAAAAAGAGGCAAAAGGAATGCAAGCTCTCAGTGGTTTCTTGTTATTCTGAAAATATAAGCTGTTGACAGAGATTCAAGACACCAGCTGATACACATTGTTGATACCATGAATACATCCCAGGCCATCATAATTCAAACAAACATATTTTTCGCCTGTCAGTCGCAGCTAGAAAAATGATATATTTTTGGCTAACATTCCTTTGGTGGGGGGGAAGCACATTAATGTCTGTAGGCAACTTCTCTATGGTGGATGTGCGGATATACATAAGAACATCCTGCTCTAGCAGCATAAATCTGCACACATGGGCTAATAGCGGGAGTGGAGACTCCAACATCCTGGCAGGAACAATTCCCAGCCTTGGAATGATCTAGTTTCTTACTATTATCTGGGGTAGAATTTGCATTGGTTGATCTAGATGAATTCATGGATGGAAGGTTCTGATAGGGCCAGAAATTGGAATAGATGATCTTTTGGTATATTCTGGGTTCTGAATGTTTCTACCAGTGCAATTCTAAGCAGAATCACACTTTTCTTGGCTTTAATGAAGAAGGATGTAACTGCACAAGTTTGCATTGTGAGAATAACAGCTACTACTACAGAACTCTTTAGTTTGGAGAGGAGACGTCTGAGGGGGGATATGATTGAAGTCTATGAAATTATGCATGGGGTTGAAAATGTTGACAGAGAGAAATTTTTCTCTCTCACAATACTAAAACCAGGGGGCATACATTGAAAATGCTAGAGGGAAGAATTAGGACTAATGAAAGGAAACCTTTCTTCATGCAACATGTGATTGGTGTTTGGAATATGCTGCCACAGGTGGTGGTGATGGCCACTAACCTGGAGAGAGTAAGGAGAAGGACAAGAACTTCAAACCAGCCCATGCTGAAAAAGGTTATTGGCTTTTAGTGAAATCGGGGCCAGTCACTGAGATAGTACCTGGTGCAGTGATGGAGGGAGGAATCCTCCTCATGTCCAAACATGGATATGTTCCACCAAACTGTTATTCTAGAAATTCTGCAAGAGAATCCCTCTGTCCTATCCCTTAGAGCTCCCTAGGATTTTGTCGCACAGACAAAGTGCTCCGTCAGGCAGTGTGGAGACCAAAGTCACACAGAGGCAAATACAGTTCAGTCTTATATACATTTCTTTGTCCAATCATATTGCGGCTTTAATTAAGCCCAGAATGAGGCTGAGTCATCTGACAACTGTCAACTAGATTTTGCTGATCAGACACCAGCTTGACAGTGCTCTGACAAAAACTGAGCCCAACAAGGAAGAATAAAAATAAAAGAACAATTTTTTTTTGCTAAAGACACTAATTGTTCTTTTTGTAGTCAGGGTGCTCAGCTGATTACTTTTATTAAAGGATAACCATCACAATAAACAAGTGACTAATTTACCTCAAAACTTACCTGGCATATCATTAGGTTACAACTGGCCAGGAGAAAACAAGTCTTGTCCCTGTAATAGAGATTTCATATGTGGAAATGGCCATTGAAGCTTTCATAGCATGGAGCGAAATAACATCAACTGATGATTGCTTGCAGCTCAAATTAATATTAAGGGGACAGTTAGAGGGACCTTTTTAAAAGCTGACAATAGCATGTGTCATAGCTGTTACGGAAAAAGGTGGAAACCTGGAAGAAGAATGACCTCACATCCTAGGAGCTTCAGAATCCCTATTTCTATTATCCTTTTTTAAACACACTTTCCAACTTTTTTCTTTCCTCACCTCCAAAGCTATTGTTAGCTACCCCTCCCCTTTCCTTTTGTTTGAAGGAGTTGATAAACAACAAATGGCTGGTGTTTGTGTTTACTCTGTCCATGGGCTTGGTCCTGTTCCGAGCTGGGGGGGCTCCCCCATCCCCACTAGGTTGTCAATTTCTAAAATGGTCCCTCTGTCTCTTTAATATCAATTTGATCTGTGGTTAGGAATGCCAGCTCTAGGTTGGGAAATAACTGGAGATCTTGGGGGTGGAGCCTGGGAAAGGGAGGATTTGGGGAAGGGAGGGACTTCAATGGCATAGAGTTCACCTTCCAAAGCAGTCATTTTCTCCAAGTGAACTGATCTCTGTTGCCTGGAAGTTAACAGATGCCACCGCTATTACACCAAGTGGCTATGAATACAATAATGCTCTTCATTGACTCAATAATTCCTTACAACAAAAATATATCAAAAATATATAACTCTCAATAACAATAACCATTTAATTATTAAAGTACAGTCTTAACATAGAGGACCGGTTGCCTCTCCGTACACCAATCCACTCAAATCTTAAAAAGTTTTATTTTTGCAGACACTGAAATATATTCCACAAATATCAATGGGCTAATTGCCACTATTTCCAGATATTCACCCAATATCTCAAACAAAGAAAATACATTCTAAATTCAAGCAAAGTAAAGCAACCTTATTTGAAATATCTTAAACAGTTATCAAAGAACATGTTTAAATTATATTTTAGGATGGGTGATCTTGTTGTTTGAAGGCTAGCCATTTTGGGCCTCCACTTTCCCATATTTATCTCTTTCTCTGCACATCCAAAAATACAGTAATCACTAAGACATTTTCCTCATAACCCAATAATTTATTCCTGTCTTCATCTCTCCCCTTGCTGATAGCTGACCCACCCACACTTTCTTTTCCCTCAGGCCTCCTGGCAATGTTTTCTTCCACATTTCTGGTATCTTGACAGCACCAAATTTCTGCTCTTCCTATTTTTTCTTTCTCTATTAGGCCCTTTCCCCACTTACCTTAAGCCCCGCGCTACTCTCCTAAAGTAGCGCGGGGTCCAGCTCCACTCCCCACTTCAAGGGCGGTGAGAATGCAGCCGCCCCGACGCTGCCTCTCTCGCGCCCCCTCAGCGAGCAGCATCCCAGGCGCTCTTCTTAAGGGCGCCTTTTAATGACCCCGCGCAGAGCGTGGGGTCATGGGGACGCCAGGGCGCGCACCTGGGATGCCGCACGCTGAGAGCAGCGAGCGGCATAGGGGGGATGGAAGAGAGTGGGGAAAGACCCTTAGTTCCAACAAAAAGCCACTTCCAGTCTTTTTATATCTTGTTCATGAGTAGAAATCTGATCCTGATGTTTGAAGAAAAAAGTACATATGCCATCCTTGGAGTTCCCGATTGCTATAAATATGGATCTGTTCTAGAAATGTGTGCAAATGAATGCCTCTGTATCACCATGTGCATTTACATGCATTCTTTTTGACCCAGTAACTTGTGATCTGGTGGATGTTGGAATTATGTCAGTTTAATTTATCAAATGAACTCTATAAAGGAATTTAAATGAACTCTATAAAGGAATTTATGTTTCCTGAATTCTTTACTGCATACAGATTATATTATACCATGTACCAGAAATGTCCAAAGTAAAAGGTTCTGTGTGTATTGTTTATACCCATCAATGCATGCTACATTATCTTTGCAACAAAGGTAAAGTGTGCCACTGAGTCACAACTGACTCTTGGCAGCCCCATGGAGTTCCACCTCATGTGGGTTGGCAAGAGGTGAGCAGAGGCAGTTGACCATTGTTTTTCTCTACATAGCAGCATAGGGCATCATCATAGGACCTTTGAACATTTTCTGTTTGCAGTGCATCCGTGTGCTTCACAGTGGGGTCTCCTCACAGTGTTCCACATTGAGTTGATTATTCTTCTGTGAAGCACCCCTAGCCAATCTAAACTTATCTGCCATTTTGCTTGCCCATCGCTGCCTTGATTGCTTCCTCCCAATTCCCTTCTTGGCACCTTTTTTGATTCTCCGTCTTTAATCTAGCATTAATTCACTGGATGAGGGTCTATTACTCCAGCAGTAGATCTATACTGCCATTTTTTTAAGCCCTTCAGATCACTGTGCAACAGTAAGGTGAAATTGGTAGAATTACTGCCTTCCTGCCACTTCCCTAATTTCATCCCCTGCCACTTTTTTGTTCATTTGTTTGCTTACTTTTTCCATTATTACTTTGCTGGCAGTCTTTTGACCCCTAGTCTTCATACCAAAAATATTAAAAAGCCCTTCTGATTTGTATGAAATGGTGAAACTAGGGCAGGGGAAGGAGCAAGAAAGCCTGAAGAGAAAGTAACACATGGCCATCTCCAGTTTTCCTGTGCAGGCAGGGAAAAAGTCACACTTTCCCCGCTTTTAGAAACTACAGAGATTTTCTAATCTGTAGTGCCATGAGTTTGGGAGCAGGGAAAATGTGTACAATTGAGAATCTGACCCAAAAGGAAGGTAAGCTTGACTGTAAGAGACCAAATGTGCACAAAAGGCCACACTGACCCTGTTTAGTGTCTGAGCTCTGATGAGATTGGGATAGTCATTAAGTATTCATTAATTGTTATGTCTCCTACACAATACTTCACTATCATTCTTCTTTTTCAACTACAGTGAAGTTGAAATGGCTTTTCTATGCTCCTGTAATCTGACACAGTCAGGTTCCTTTCCTGCAGGTTAGAATAATGCCATTTCTACCTTCTGCATCACTGTCAGCACTGAGGGCTGCCATCTAACTTGGATCACTTGTGAACATCTGCTGTCTCTGGGGGTATTCACAATGGCCTTGAATCATCCAGCACTTTCAGTATTAAAAGCATGCACCTGTCTTGTGGTAGGTTATGAGGGAGAATACATTTCTGTATAACAGAGTTTTTAAACATGATTTTGCTTTGATGAGTGCTGATCTGGTTGAGCTTAACAGCCCATCTCCAGAAAAAAAAGAATGGACTGACCTAGAAACTGTTGTTACTACATTTGGTTTAACCTTTGTTTCATCAGGTAGCTTTTTATTGCTGCTGTTCCAGTTTAGTTTCTCTGCACTAATCAGTCCTGGCTTCATAAGAGACAATGCAAGCCAATCCCCATTTTATGCATGTCCTCTAGTGTTTTTCAGAAGTAAACACAATAAAGATCGAATGAGTTTGTCAATCTACAGTGGAGCAGGCCAGGGAGCTGCTGCCAGTCACAACTCCCTGATGCTAGGGATGTTCATGAAATCCTTTTCTGCCAAAATAGTCCATCCAATTTCAGCTGTTCTTTCACAAGCATAGCATATCAATCCTTTTTTCCCTATCCAATCCACTTTATTGGCATCCATGCTATAAAGCAATACACAATATTAAAACATTTAAATATACAGAGATTTAAAATAAATAAAAGCTATCATACAATACAACATTGTATGAAATGAAAAAGAAAAGAGTTAATACAATTGTAAAAAGGGCCAGAGTAAAAATCAACACCCTTTCTTTGGAAGACATTGCTTAATGGCTCCCTGCAGAAATTTAGCTATATCCTCACACTTTTTTAACATGGGGCTATTTAACAGGAAGATCAGCTTGGAACTATCAGAAAACTCGGCCCTCTGTCTCAAAATGGGGGTGTTATACTTTGCTCAATTTTCATTGTAGAAAGAGCGATAGAAGAGTGGACTGTACAGTTTTGGGGCAACCCAGCTTATGGGGGCAGAGTCTTTCTACATAAGCAACATTTTGGAATATTCCACAGAGGAGAGCAGATGGCAAGGCATTAAATCTGGCCAGGGAAAAGGGCTTCGGTGATTTGGGTTTTGAAGAAAGTAGAGATAATCAGTTGTTTGACCAAGTTTAATTGGGATCCTCAAGCCAAACAGAGAACAGGTTTTTAAATCTGCAGTATAAAGATTTTGTGCTTCTGATTCCAAGAATCTAAATTTGATTGCTTTAAAGGCCTCAGTAGTAGAAAGCTCATATAATGAATCCATGTGTAAACCATTGGAGCTAATTTTTCTTTCAGTAGAGGCTAACCAATTAGAAAGGTTGGATACAGAAAGCATCTGATAAAACAGCAAATCAGAACAAACCCAGTTGCATTGTGTTGTTGCGGTTTTATGGCCCTCATTTTGGCACCCACAAATTATTATTTAATACATATTTAATTTCTTAACCTTATGCTGGATGCAAAGAGTCCAGAAGGCCAGGGACCTGGGAAACAACAGTTGATCTCAGGGGCAAGAGGTTTGTATCTTCCCCATCACAAACAAGCCTATACACATGGGATACAGTGTGTGGGTGGAGCACAATGTGTGGGTAGAGTATTTCACTAGATCAGGGGTAGGGAACCTGCGGCTCTCCAGATGTTCAGGAACTACAATTCCCATCAGCCCCTTTCAGCATGGCCAATTGGCCATGCTGAAAGGGGCTGATGGGAATTGTAGTTCCTGAACATCTGGAGAGCAGCAGGTTCCCTACCCCTGCACTAGATAAATACATATTAAATGTTTCATTGAATACTGAAGTACAATATGTATTCAGATATGTAATTCTGAGCAAAATAGCTTTCTGAAGAGAAGAGCAGAAAGCTGGAAGAATCCAATGTCAACGTGCCAATACTTGGCAAAAAATGATAAAGCAGAACAAAGGGTAGTCAAGGATTTCTATATAGTATGTTTTCACTGTGCATCCCTGTATGCTGACACAAATATGTTTTACATTCATTCCAGAAACATGTAAAAAATGAAGGATAAAACAGAGTAACCACTGCTAATATATACCCAAATCTGCAGTGACTGGAAGTATGTCAGGGAAAAGGAAACTGCAGGAGAAAATAAGTAGGTATGCCTTGGTTATAATAATCCAAAAATGTCTCTTTAGTGGTTTTAGCTACAAGGCTTTTCCCTATTGTGAAATAAAATGGATATGCCACATTCTGAAGCAGTCCTATGGCTGCGTTTTTAGTTCTGCTGCTTCCATTTGATGGGAAAGTTGGTGCTTCTAAAGATGAAGAATAGTTTGGATTTGTACGCAGTCTTTCTCTCCTATAAGGAGTCTCAAAGCAGCTTACAAACTCCTTCCCTTCCTCTCCCCACAACAGACACCTTGTGGGGTAGGTGGGGCTGAGAAAGTTCTGAGCAAACTGTGACTAGCCCAAGGTCACCCAGCAGGAATGTAGGAGTAGGGAAACAAATCCAGTTCACCAGATAAGAGCCCACTGCTCTTAACCACTACACCATGCTGGCTTTCATCACACTGATTCCATATCCTAGGATGGAGTAAGACAGAGAGGTCAGACAGAGGTCCCAACCTTGTAACACATCTCCGAAGGAGATAATAACCACTGAAGATGATTCATCATGAAAGACTTCCAGTGATGGAAGTCAGTGAACTTGAAATGGTGTAACTCTGATTAGGATTGCACTGTTTCAAAGGTATTTGCTGCAAAAATATATTTGAGTTTTGTTTCCAAGACCAGAGAACCAATGTTGTCTAAGAAGCCCTTGTCTGTGTGTCTTTTTATATCTACTGAGGAGCTTTCATTTTGTTTGTTCCTTTTTTCCCTTTACCGACTCAACTCTTGTATCACATAATGATGTATAATTAACAAACAGGAATGTGCTTTGGAGGAGAGGGAATAATGGAGCGATGCAAGAGCTTATGACACACAATAGCAGAGCTTTGCTGTGTACCTCACAGGCTCTGCCAGTATCCAGGTGGAAATTTAATTATGGGGGTAACATTTTAAAGGTCCCTCTGCTTCAGCTGAGTTTTCAGTGGCGGTGTTGTTAATTACTTCTTTTGGTCAAGGTTCAGCTTCAGTCATTCTACATGCAAGAAAATTCCAAGAAACATGAAATCCAGTCTATCAAAGGACAAATTTATCCTGACTTCTACTGCCTGCCTCTGTAGTTTCAAAATATTCAGTAAGAAGCAGGAAACCTGTAAGATTCATGGAAGAATATTATCTCTCCTCACCCCACTCAGTTGTGGAGCTGTCCACTTGCTGGCCAGTTCACGAAGAAGAAGAAGAAGAAGAAGAAGAAGAAGAAGAAGAAGAAGAAGAAGAAGAAGAAGAAGAAGAAGAAGAACAAGAACAAGAACAAGAACAAGAAGAAGAAGAAGAAGAAGAAGAAGAAGAAGAAGAAGAAGAAGAAGAAGAGGAGGAGGAGGAGGAGGAGGAGGAGGAGGAGGAGTTTGGATTTATATCCCCCCTTTCTCTCCTGTAGGAGACTCAAAGGGGCTTACAATCTCCTTGCCCTTCCCTCCTCACAACAAACACCCTGTGAAGTAGGTGAGGCTGAGAGAGCTCCGAGAAGCTGTGACTAGCCCAAGGTCACCCAGCTGGTGTGTGTGGGAGTGTACAGGCTAATCTGAATTCCCCAGATAAGCCTCCACAGCTCAGGCGGCAGAGTTGGGAATCAAACCCGGTTCCTCCAGATCAGATACACAAGCTCTTAACCTCCAACGCCACTGCTGCTCCTTACCTGCAACATTGCTGACAATGGCTGACTGGCTCAGGCAGAGGGGACAATGGGGTGGGGGTGGGTGGGTAACGTTTTAAAGCTCCCTCTCCCTCTGCTCCTTCTTAAACAGTTCCAGCTCCCATTCCTCCTCTCCCTTTGCCTGCCTGCCTATCTGCCCACCAGGCTCATGTGGTAGTGGCTCTAGTTCCTGGCCCACTTGCCTACAGCACTGCTACCAATGGCTCACACAGCAGGGAGAAGAGATGGGGGGAACATTTTAAAATTCTGGCTCACACAGAGGGGAGAAGAGGTGGGAGGGGGACATTTTAAAGTTTCCTCTGCTTCAGGTAAGCTTTCAGTTGCAGTGCTGTTAATAACAACAGAGGCAATAAAAATTAGAGTGACTTTAGCTCCCCCCACCTTCTTTCTGCTCTCTGTGCAAGCAGAGGTAACATTCATTCTCGAGGGTTGAATTTTTAAAAACCTTCATTTTTTTCACCTTTCACATTTCTGTGTAAACCTGGGGTGGGGGGAGGTCCTGCAGGTCTGCAGAAGAATATCCCGTATCTGCCCCTATTGTCTGGGGGTTTTTTTCTATCCACATGGGAGACAAATACATGCTATGCTTTAAGTCCAGTCTATCTTAATGGCCTCATCTTCTCATCCTAGAAACTGGCATTTTTATCATCTCAGATGTACAGAAGGTGGGATGAATTTCTGCAATATGTTTTAAAGCCCCAAGGGCACTCTCAACGGTCTGTGGGTACAAAGAAACCTGGTGGTAATTTAATGAAGAGAGACAGAATCAATTTCTAGACACTACATATTGAAGCACTGTTGTATTTAGCTGAATTGAAAATGGTTTCTCCACTGGCATGAAGCCATAGAAAAGTGATTTGGAGGCATATGTAATGTTCCCTTCCTTGGGGATTAAGTTGCAGTCTAGGTATGTTCCTTCCCATTCCCATAGAACAGAAACAACAGAAGTGTATCCAAGCATGCAGTTCCTGAGATGAAACAACATTTCCATTTGCAGAAGAGGGTATGGCAATTTCTGCTGACTGCCCAAAAAGAAGATTTTGGGGCACTTGGTAGGCAACTGTAGGAAGAGAAAGCAGGAAAGTTTCAGTTTGTGAAGTTTCCAGATAGTTGGATGCATACCATTGTATCTTGTACAGATGAGCTGATTTGGCAGACATTCTACTAAAGAACGCTACCTGTAATATATTAATATTCCATTCCACATCTTTGTGGGCACTGGAAATAAGTTCAAGAGCTAAGCTTGAATGAGCAGTGAATTGTATTAATTTGCCTATGCCAAAGGAACTCCTAGGAATAGTTGATTACAAACAGCAGCTTAGAAGCAGCATAAAATAAACAGAAAAAAAAAACAAGTACCGGCCAGATTTCAGATTGCAAAACTGCAGATGAAAGCCAGCCTAAAAATAAGAATAAGTCAACCAAGACAACAGTTATTAACAAAATATACCAACAACTTAATTAAAAGTCAACTGTAACAAATGTATATTTTCCTGGCATCTAAATTACGGGAAAGGTGGTGAATTCCTCAGGGTGGCTGTTCTGAAGTCATTCTGCCGCCACTGAAATGGTCTGTTGACAGGAGCACCTAAATAAAACAAATAGTCGTACATTGACTGTGGGGATGTTTGTGTTGACTTGTATAGAGGTAATCGCTATTTGATTAACGGTTTCACCCATGGGCATAGGTTTTCTAATTTCCTGGGGGTGGGGATGGGGGTGGGGATGGCTGGGGCTAGGCCAGAGTTGTTGCTATCCTAGGTCCTTAAAATAACAGGGGCTCAGATACATCATTGGGAGGAGCCATGTGGGTTTTCTGCACCTCGGAACAGTAGGTCTCCCTAAATCTAAGTCTTTTGCTGTCATGATCAGTCTTGATGATTCAGGAAACCCAAATCACAGAACACCCTCCCCTCCTTCTGGGTTTTTCTTTTACTGATTAAAAAAACCCAGGTGTATTAGAAAAGCAAGCTCACACATCATGGAGATCTGCCCCCCCCCCCCCCACCAATGCTTTCAGAAAGGATGCAATGAAAAGTTGTATATTTATGTTCAAGGGTTTGGAGATGACTTTAAAATCTGAGAACCCTCTAGGGCCTGGAAAACATTGGTGGGGTGAGAGACTATCACGCGCTGAGCTTGGCATGGAGATCATTCTGTCTTTCCCTCCTCCACTGGCCAGATATAAGACGCCAAAAAAGCTGAATGTTAAGGACTAAGGTTCAAAGACGAAGCTACTTTGTGTGGGCTGTAGGCACAGGTCTTTTAAGGCGGAGTATAAATTCTTAACAAATACACAAATACATACTAGCAAACAAGAACAAAGCCCCCAAGAATCAGGAACATTGTAATAAGATGTAACAGGAAAATAGGGCAGTCCTGTGCTTCAGTTGCCATCATAACTGAGTCCCCCATGTGCGTTTTTGTCAATATTGTATGGTACCCAGCAAAAGACAGGAAAGGCTTAAGCTCCTAACCCCACCCCCCCAAGTTCCACCATCACCATGTTCTGATATACTGAACACTCTTCAGATTCTCAGATTTCAAATCCATCCCCAAACATTTGGACTCAAATATATAATTTTTCATTGTACCATTGTGAACTGAAGGCAGACGGTACATTTGCCATCCATTATTAATGGAAATATTGGAGCTGTTACCGCTGTGTATAATTATCTATCCACTTATCCAGAATTCTAGCTTTCCCTCAACTTGAGTCCTTACTGTGGCAAGCTAATTAATAAAAGATAGCTACTCCTCTATTTTTTGTTATTTTGAATCTCGCATTCAAGATTTCCCCTAGCAATTCTAGTTCAGAGGCATCCCATGACAGACCTAGAAAGATTCCTACTGAACCGTAACTTGTTTTTCAATTTTCTTTTTTCTTTTTTTGTCAAAATAAACTGGTTGATTTCTTTTTTAAAAAGCTTTTTTTTAAAGCTTCATTTACTACAGCTTTGGCACCACTGGTACTTTTTAAAAATGCATTTCAGATGTAATCTTGTTTGGAGAATATCTTGGAAAATAACTTGCTGGCATTTTCTTTGACAGAATAATTATGAGGATTTTTTTCGGCCATATTATACTAATACTTTTTACATGTTTGGTTAATTCTGTTACTGCTTAATGAGGTTCAGTTTTTTAAATGGCCTGGTTATGAGGCTACATTCAGAATTGCTCAGGTGCTTTTGAGGACCACAGATTTTTAAGTATCCATTGTACCCAGGCTGGTATGACTCCAATTAATTGGCTGCTACATACTCATAATATGACATACTCCCGTACCATATCTCAGCATATTCTTGCAGTAATTTCCCTGAGGCGTCTGAACTAATTATCATTACTAATTTTGATATTTCATTGTCTTTAATTTTCCTTATATTCCTAAAGGCAACAACAAAACCAAAACCTGGTCTTTTACCTTGAGTCAAAATGTGAAGTCCCGGTTGTGTCTATATAAAGAAGCATTGTCCAATTTGGGTGCAATGTCCTACAAATAACAGTCTCTCATTAACTGTCTTCTTTATAAATATATTTATGCTATTTCCATGGGGGAAAGAAGCAAGAATGTTCCAGCTCATTAGTTCCCTTTCAGACTTCCATTGGGGGAGGTTAATGAAGGCAGGTACTGTCAAGTTTTTCTTCGAAAGGCTTGAAGCTCTGCTGCTACCCCATTCCACTTTCCAGCAGAAGGCCAAGTTACATTCAACACTAATATCACTGGCTTTCTTCATTTGAGGC
Source organism: Sphaerodactylus townsendi (assembly GCF_021028975.2). Taxonomy (NCBI): domain Eukaryota; kingdom Metazoa; phylum Chordata; class Lepidosauria; order Squamata; family Sphaerodactylidae; genus Sphaerodactylus; species Sphaerodactylus townsendi. Next base: position 40,487,186 of record NC_059426.1, on the reverse strand, counting down.
CATGGTCTCACATATAACACTCTCATTACAAGTGTCTTTGTTCTATGTCTGGTTTTTTTTAAGTGGGTAAAAGAAGAATATTTTACCTAATTAAGGTCTCAGATTATTGTAAGAAAAGTTTAATGACACAAACAGACAGATGCTTCCAAATGTTCCCAAAAGCCTTCTGGGAAAGCTTCTAAAAGGTTCCATCTTCCAGCAGAAAACAAAGATGTTCTCTGAGTTAATAACCTTGTCTTCCAGCTCCCAGAGTTTAATATTCAATATTCCATTTGCCCATTTTTCATCAACAAAAGTACAGTGTGCTGCCTTGCACAAACTGGACCTCTGGATTCAGGGTCCAAGATACATTTGGTTATTCTTGTTCTTATATTTAAATACTATTTTTTCTTTTATTGTGTAATCATAGTTGAAAGCCACTTAGGTACCTTTTGCGGGTGGGGGGGGAGCAGCACTGAATAAATATTTTAACTAACCAATGCCAAATAGGCTGAGCAGCTAATGAGCATATAAACTCACATTATGACAGCAAAAAAATCACAAATTGTCTGAAGAAATTATGTATGCAGTCTAGCTAGTGAGGCTACCTGTTGAGCTTTATTTTTTCTTTTGTCTCTCCAAAAATGAAAAGTATGGGCAATCAGTAATTCATAACACGGCATACTATAGCAATGCATCAGTGCTTCCAGCAAAAACTGTCAGAAAACTTTGGTGCAGGGCAACAATATTGTAATTCCAGTGTTGTATGTCCCCAGCTTCTCAGATCCACGGGTATTTCGTAACTTTGAACACATTAAGTTCCATTCTGCTATGATGGTTATCAAAGGATGGAGGCACTGGGAAAAGCTCAAAGTTAAGAACAGATATTATTACAGTGTTTAGTAGTGAGTGGGACTTGTAATGCTTCCATTTCTGGAGGAAATAGGCAGCTATGGAGTTGGAAGACAGTTTCCCTACTAAGTCATGAATGGTGTGACACAGTGACTGGAGAGTAGTCTGCACAAGCTGAAAAGGGTGAAAGACATGAAGACTGGCTTTGAGAAATCATGTAAAAACCTAAAAAACTTATTGCTGGCTCAAACTGAAGAAGATTAAAGAAGTTCAAAAGTGGCCATTCAGATGCCCTGGGGGGCTCATATGAACTGAGTGTGAAGTAGATAGCCAGCCCTGTTATTCCCCCACATTTTGAACTGAAAATGTGGAGCCTCCCCAATAGTAAAAGTTGGGTTTTACTTATTCTAAACACGTAAAACAATTACATGTTCCAAAGCAAACACAAAGGAATAGCTCATTTTAAACCCCAACAGTCTTTCTGCCAAGAAACGACTTTCTCCAAAAGCTGGTTTCTGATTATGCAGTTAGAGTAAAAACCAAATGATAAATGAAAGAAAAAGATTAACCGTCATATCATAAAAGTTGCCTTCTGTGCTGATAATGTAAGGAGCACACTATAATGAATTCATGAGCATACCTTTTGTTAGCACTTTTTCATACTGTCAGCTGGCTAAAAAAAATCAATTTTGGACCACCATCATTTGAGAGATAACTCTGCCAATATTGATGTTTTTATATAAAAGTGTTCTCAAGAAAGATATATCATTGTTGCAACTGCTACTAGCTGAAGACTATGTAATGTCAGTGGGTGGCCTGATAAAATTTCTATGAAAAGATGGAGTGGATGAAAATTACCATACTATTTTTGTCCTTAAAAACATACAGTATAGCACTCATCATGATTTAATGGAGAAAACAATGGGGCTGAAAGAATCAGGTAGAGAAAGACTCAATGTTTCCCTGCAAGATATTCAAGTAAAACCAGATAATGTGATTGGGTTGAATCCTATCTAAAATTTCTTTGCACAGATCGTGACTTTCCTGTCTCTTTCCTTTCACTGCATTCTGAAATACCTGCACTGATTTTGCTCCCAAGCACAGGAGACCCTGCAAGTAGCATGGGAGAGAATTGGAGCGCTACCATGGAAGGGAAGAACTGGAAACTATCACCCTGCCCCTGCACACATGACTGTTAGAAATGAAGAAAATTGTAGCTATGAAGAAAATTTGTTGAGGTCTGCCATATGGAATCAGTGGATAGATCTTTGCTAAGGTCAGTGGGAGGACCATTTGTCTAGAACTTAATGTTCATTTATGCACGTGCGTGTTCCTTCGTTTTGAGGGTACATTCCGTTTGGGCTTGATTCTCATTTAAACACACATTTCCCCCTCTTTGGCACTCACTCCACATTCAGATCTGGGAATCTACTTGATTTCCAAAAGCTCTGTAAGTGTAGTTCCTCTCACTCTACTGACTACCATTTCAGGACAATCAGAAGGTTTGGGGAGGTTCCCCCACTGGGTTTTGAAAATAATTCACATCTGAAGTCTACCACTAGAGTGGAGAACCCAGTGAAATTGACTAAGGCTGGGTTTGCTCTTGCTGGTTGTCCTTGCCTCTCCCCCCCCCCATTCCCCACAACTGCCTTTGCCTTCTTTCTTTCTTTCTTTCTTTCTTTCTTTCTTTCTTTCTTTCTTTCTTTCTTTCTTTCTTTCTTTCTTTCTTTCTTTCTTTCTTTCTTTCTTTCTTTCTTTCTTTCTTTCTTTCTTTCTTTCTTTCTTTCTTTCTTTCTTTCTTTCTTTCTTTCTTTCTTTCTTTCTTTCTTTCCTTCCCTCCTGCAAGACTTCATTGCTTTTATTGCTCAGCATGGCTGACCTTGTCCTGGCTAGTTTCTGAGAACTATTGAAAGACCAAAGATGCTCCCCGACCCCCCCCCCCCAAGTGTCAGGCAACCTCCCAAAATTTAGATTGCACAGCAGCAGCAAAGAGGCTGGTGGGCAGAATGATGGATTGGTTCAGATAGGGAAACAAAAAACTGCAGGGAAAAAAAGAGTGATGTAAACAGGAAAACCTCACTGCAAATCAAAGTTTGATTATTAACTGCCTCTCAGTCATGGGATAAGTAGTGTATGCATAAAGGGTCAACATCAATGGTAGATGTGTAATAGGTTTCTATCTGGATTTGTTCATCTTCCATCTATCTGGATTTGTTCATCTTTAGCAAAGACTGCACAATGTGATGAAGTCAACATGTGCGTGCAAGCTGTCCTTCATGTCTCAGGATCAAGCCACAATTTGGAGGGCTTGAGCCTAGAATACAAATTATCCCAGTGTAGCGTTGTTTGGTATGTTGGTTTCAGTCATAGCGCTACTGTTTACCTTAAGCATGCTGTTTTCAATAATTTGGGAAGAAAATGTTGCTTTTCTAAAACCCAGTGTAAATACACCTCGTGCATAATGTGTGTAGATGAAACATAAAAATGAATGGATGGACTTTTCCAGTTCAAAAGTCTGAAGTTATATTAAAATGTAGAATTTACAAACGATAGTTTAATGGGGAGTAGTCTGCAAAAGCTGAAAAGGGTGAAAGACATGAAGACTGGCTTTGAGAAACCATGTAAAAACCTAAAAAACATATTGCTGGCTCAAATTGAAGAAGATTAAAGAAGTTCAATGCATCCAGAGCATGCATTATTGGAATGCTTTCTGCTACTGTTTAAATGGCTGCTGAATTGAAGATAAATTAAAGAATACAGCAGTATATAAAAGCAAAATCTTTTAAAATAAAAGAATGGGAAAATAAAGTACTGAGAGTTGATATGGGGCTGATAGTTACTAAAATTCAGATGCATAGAATTTAGTATCCTTAGGTCAACTGGTTTAATTTTAAAGTACATTTTTCATGTTATAACCAGTGTTCACATTAGGCTGGATGATATTGAAATCAATATCAGCCTGGAGGTCCGCCTGGACTCTTCCCTTTCTATGGAGAGCCAGGTGGCCCATGTTACCCAGGTTGCCTTCTTCCATCTTCGTCAGGCCCAACCGCTGGCCCCCTATCTCTCCCAGGCCGACCTGGCCACTGTGATCCATGCAACAGTCACCTCCAGGTTGGACTATTGTAACTCGCTCTATGCAGGCCTTCCCTTGTGGTTGATCCGGAAACTGAAACTGGTCCAAAATGCGGCGGCACAACTTCTGGTGGGTGGTGCTTTCAGAGATCACATCACTCCCATGCTGCGTCGCCTACATTGGCTTCCAGTGGAATTCTGGATTGTCTCCAAGGTGTTGGTGTTAACCTTTAAGGCCCTTCGTGGCTTGGGGCCCTCATACCTACGGGACTGTCTCACCCCATATGTCCTAGGTAGGCCTCTGTGATCCGCAGAGGCCAACTTACTGACAGTTCCTGGCCCCTCTATGATGCAGCTGGCCTCAGCCTGGTGGAACACACTTCCATCTGCTGTGAGGGCCCTGTGGGCCCTCAGTGCATTCCGCAGGGCCTGTAAAACTGTATTGTTCCACCGGGCCTTTGGGGAGGCCAGTCATGGATTCCCTCCCCTGGATGCTCTCATGTCATGTGCCATAACATCATCGGCACGGCTGTTATGATATCTATTCAGCATTGTCTGGCCCCTCCCGGCCTTGGGATCGGGCACCACTACTATGACTGAAATTGAGTACTGAATGTAATGCTGCTATGTTTTTTATGGAATTTTAATTTGTGAATTTTATTTGATATTTCTATGTATTATTGTTTCTGGATGCCTTGCTGAAAACCGCCCAGAGCCCTCCGGGGGTGGGCGGTTATAAAAATTTAATAATACATAAATAAAATAAATGATATGGTACAAACGGACATTGGTCTGATATAATTAGGTAGTACTTAGTACTTACTGTCTACTTCTGCTCCACTTATGATGAGTACTAGCTGAGTTAGTTCCCTCTAGAGCAGTGAGAGGATCAGAGACTTAAGGTAAAACAAGTGGGGGACCTATGAGGAGTCAAGGGATGGATCCCATTTCTCCCCCTTGACATTGCTCTTTGCCTCACCAAACATACTCTTTGCTCTTCCTTTGCATTCCTGCAGTTTCCCTCAGCTGGCTGGGAACATTTCCACACACGCAGAATAATGCGTTTTCAAACCACTTTCACAACAGTGTGAAAGTGGATTTTGCTATTCCGCACAGCTTCAAAGAGCATTGAAAGCAGTTTGAAAGTGCATTATTCTGCATGTGTGGAAGGAGCCTAAGTGCTACAAGGTTCTTTAACGGAGCCATTGGAGCACCAATTTTTAACCATTAGCCCTTATTGAGGAAATACGCACAGCCATTTAGATTTTTTTTTGTTATGACCTGAGGTTCTGTCCCCTGTAGGCCAGACCCATTCATATTGGTCAGAGCAATCACACAACGCTTCACTGATTGTCTCCTTAGTAGCAATTATTTTCTTTTTTTGGCATCAGCTAGACATTATTCTTCAGTTCATATTAAACTTCTCTAACTTGAGGTGGGTTGGACTGTTAAAACAACTCTGGAGCTGTCTAAGCCAAGTGGGTTTTGAAGTCCAGGCTGCACTGCAGGGCCTCTCAGCTTGGACTGGGCCATGGCAGTGAGAACGACATTGGGCCTCTCACTATTGTGGCTGTGACCTGGGTCTAAGCGGAATAGTTCCTGTGGTTCTGCTAGCCCTTCTTGATTGTGAGCAATGACGTAGGTATAGATTTTTTATGGGTGAGCTTGGTGACTGACTGAGGGCTTTCCGGCTGTTCCATTCCATGCATTATTTCAAGCAAGTTGGACATGTAATGGGAGGGGTTTGAACACTCCAGGGAACCTTTCAGGCATGTTAAATGGCCAGTCTGCCCTGTCTGTAATCTCTAGACCTCAGTGTGGTTCAGAGCTGCAGAATTACACATTGTGGTTTATTTCTTGATAGAAAACAAGCAAAAGATACTCTGAAATTTCTTCTGGAAGCATCATTTTCCAAAAGTCTTGTTCATATCAAGGAGTGGGTCACTGCTTCAGTCTTGCTGCTTGCTTATGGTTGGTTGCCTGGGGTTTTACGCCTCTCCTGCACCATCTTTATTTTATTATTTTGCAAGCAGTTTAGCTCTAGGCTAGTATATTTGTCCATCCATTAGGGAATTGTGTAGGTAGTGAATGCTCAGGTTCAAATCCTTCGGTGCTCACATTTTCAAAATCTGCTGTAACTTTCGGTTGCGAACAAAAGAGATAAAAGACCATTGTGGGCTATGATACAGATACATAAAGCAGTACAAGGTGGCACTCCCACTACTGGTATTCATATCTAGTTAATCATAAAGTAGTTTGCTCTCCCTATGGAGGAAAAGAACAAATTTTGTTTTTCTTGGCAACTGATGCTGCTGTTTTCCGCCTTCCTCCTCACCACCCACAGATATTCTCTGTCAGTGAGATAAAACAGGATTCTGTCCACAATGCTATTGCTTTTCAGTTTAATGAGACAACACAAATGGAAATCAGAGAATATTTTGTATTTGTGGTGAGCCCTGCAATTTTACCAGGCTCTATGATTCCCCTCAGTTCACTTATGCATGAAACAAGCATCCTCCCCTTTATGTATAAGGTAGCCATCCAACTCAGATCATGTGCAATATTTCTTTTCCTTCAGTAAAGATGGAGGCTTTTAATGCTTTTAAAAAGGATTTTAAGGCTTTTAAAAAGGAATTTGTCACCAAGCTCAGCCAGGAGTCTGGAAAAGAACTGCTCCTAGTGGGAATGGTTTGTTTCTGTAGTCTGGAAATTATCCTGGTTGTCATTCAGTCTCAAATACCCAATCCGAAGGGTTTGCTATGGCATTATTCTTCCTGCAGCTGGAACAATTATTTGATAATTAAACAATGCTTTCTTTTTGATCTTAACTTTTTATTTTCAACTCTTAGCAGATTCTATTTGTACATGTATGTACTTTCCCAACATCTGTGGTTCATACAAATCACAAGTCAGAGGCATAGCGCCCTGGAGGTGGAGTGGGGGCATCTTGCACCGGGCACATGCCAGTTCAGGGGTGTGGTGGGGGCGGGGACGTGGCAGGGGCGCAGGGCACACATGTGCCTTGGGCACAGTTCCCCCTTGCTACGGCTGTGTCACAAGTGTTTACTTTTCCCTGTAGTTTTCATTTCTGTCATTCAGAAAAAAACAGTAAATAATGTGAATGAGTAAAATACTGAGAACTTTTACACATCTGCACACTCTGCTATCTTTTATATGTACAAATGTGGGTGCAAATATATATTTTACTCCTTTATTATTTATAGTTAAAATAAGTAAATGAAGTAAGTATAGTTAATGTAAAGTAAGACTCAAGGCAGGTTTCTACAAAAGTAGAAATTAATGCAATAAAAACAATTTGACATGCAGCTGGAATATAAAACGTAAAAGAACAGTGCAGTAAAAACAGAATAATAACACTTTTTCTCACATACACAGTCCTGCTATCTCAAATAGGAATGTAAAGAATTCAAGTTAAGACCCATATTGGAACCAGTGTTATTACTGCAGAAACCAATTAATTCAGCTGCAAAAGAATGTTCCAGAAGATGGCTTGATTTGGATGATCTGGCCACACCAGGGTATTTTCCAGGTTGCAGAAAAAATCTGTGTAAGAAACTGTAGGCCTTTTCCACACAAATTGTTTACAATGTATCTTACTGCCAAATGCTACTTTTTTTTTCAGTTCCACCTGATTTTTTCTTTGGTTCTGATTTTCCTACGTTGTCTTCCTGAGCACTTTAACTGTGATTTTTTTGTTCTGTCTCCAAGCCTGCCTCCCTTGAGTGTCTTTATTTCATCACCCCACCAAACACCTGGCCCTTATCCATGCCCCATGTAGTTGCCCAACCTCCTCTTCAGCCATTTTCTCCTCCCACTCTGTTGCATGAAAAAAAACCATACCCTCCCACCAAAAATTGTCACTTAAGCCAGTGCATGTCCAAGACTCACATAAAGCAAACTGCTGGAGTTTGGACAGCATCGTGGGTTGCCATAAAAACTTAAAATGGTGGTAGTGTTGAGGCATTTGTTAATCAGCAGGAGAAGCTAGAGGTGAGGAAAAGGTGCTGCAGGTGGGAAGAAGGAGAGTAGGTGGTGATCAGGGGCAAAGGGGAAAAACCAGCCATTCAGCATGCAGTCATGCCCGCGAGGGTCACCAGGAAGGGGCGAGACGCAGAGATATCATCTGGTGGAGAGCGCCAGCAGCAGGAAGCGCGGGATTCCGTGATCCTAGCAACTCTGCCGTGTGCTCGGCCCTGGCACCTTTTATTAGGGTTTACAATAGGGGCGGCAATGGGGGCGTACCGGGAGGCGGGAGAGCTGGAGAGCGGGATAGTATCATATGATAAGCATGACATCGCTGGAGTTGCCCTACGTCTTGGGAGGAAGCGTCCGTGTCTGGGTCCTAATCCACACCTGGGGGGGCAGGGGAGCCCCTTTGTCCCTTTTTCTGGCACACCTGGTGAGCGGTGGAGCTTCCAGGCATCTCAAGTGACCTGCTGACTCCACTTGGGGGAACGGGGGGTGGGTGGGGGAGCGTGTGCTCATGCAGAAGGTCATGGCAAGTAGCTGGCACCAGCATTCCAAGCGCTCTATCTGCGGTTCTGCTGGGTCCGCGGGCCCATCCCTACACAGCAGCCATGGAGAACAAAACTGCAGACATGATATCCCTGCAACAATAGTCAGGGATAGGATTTACCTTCCCATTAATTCACTTTAATGGGATTTATTCAAGTATGAAGCTAACCAATTTGGACATAAAAAGATTTGAAGGAACCTCCAAAGGCATGATCCAGTCTTGGAAAACACTTGCAAATATTACTGGATTGAGAACAAGGGAAACAAGGATGAAAATTTCTCCCATTTATATCAATGAGATTTAAAGATGTTTACCTTTGGTTTGATTATGTTTATTGATGCTTCTGTGTCCCTGGATAGAGACCTGGAAGCCACTGTTTAGTTTGGCTGCAGCATAGTGCATTAAATCAGATTCCTTTTGGAGTTAATTTTTGCACGACATATCTGAATGCAATAGTGGTGCATTTTAGTAAGGAATATATAGTGTAAATTTGCTGTGGCTTACTCTTTTTAAATTGAAGGGAGCATCTAATGGGGCCCCATAGGACAGAGATCCACTGTTCATTCAGCAGTTATGGCTGAAGTAGTTAGCTTTGAGGATGCAGTGAAACCCCAGAGGGAAAACCTGTTCCCATAACTTAGTAGTACTGGGGGATGGTAGCTTAAAACACTGGAATCTGTGAAATTGTTTTTTGTAAATTTTGCACAGTAGAACTATTAAATCTTTCCAGGCAATTATCCAGTATTCTAACGATAAGTAATTAATTAACAAATGAGTTTACCCCTAGTGAATTATGCCTAAGGATTGTCACTCATATTTGAAATTGTTTTATGATGACTATAAATTGCAGTTTTTTATTTGTCCCCATGATTCCATTTTCAAGTAGGCAAAGCAGTTGGAAATAAATATCCAAGAGGAAATCTCCATTTTAACATACATTCTGTGATGGATTGATGGGATTTTGATCTTGCAAAGCTGTAGCCCAAGGTGGTACATAGTTATGTTCCCCCTCCCCTCTGAAGATTGAGACCTCCAATATGCTGGGTGACTGTAGAATTCATAGGGCCAAAAACTCTGTAACTGGGAGGACTACAGTGAAGAGGGCTCTTGTGTACAGCTTAAGGACAATGAAAATGCCCACAAAATATGACCAAAAATATTGACCTGCGATGGGGCTGTACTTGTATGCTTGTGTAGGGCTCCTTTCCAGGCTCCTGGTGATATGACAGAGGTCCTGAAGCCCTTGTTTGACTGATGTGGTTAAATGGTTGAGAGTGAACAGGTTGAAGCTGAACCCTGACAAGACAGAGCAGAGCCGTAGTGAGAGGGAACTGCACCCGGGGCACGCGTGCGCCCTGTGTCCCTGTCACGCTCCCACCATGCCCTGGAATGCGCCCGGAATGGCACCGTCGCGCACCCTCCTGCTCCCTTGATGCTACGCCATTGAGACAGAGGTAATGTTTGTTGGGAAGACTGAGGTCTTGAAGGACACTGCACTTCACAAAGTTGATGGGGATAAGATGACCCTTGCCGACTCAGTGAAGAGCCTAGAGGTCATACTGGACACAACACTACTACTAGGGAAGCTAATTAATGCAGCTATAAAAATCCTTTCTGCTAACTTAGTTTAGACTGGAAGATGGCAACCTACTTTGACTTGGCTGATCTGGCTACCTACATCTATGCTATAGTAACATTAAGATTATACTACTGTAATGCACTCTATATAGGTCTCTAGAAATCAACTTGGAAAATTCAGTTAGTGCAGAATACTGCATCTCAGTTATTATTATGTGGAACAAGGCAGTGCATGCATAGTATACCCATTCTGCAGCTTCTGTATTGGCTTCCCGTTAGTTATCAGGTCGAATTCAAAATACTATCACCTACAAAGCCTTTCATGGTCGTGGACACTCATATCTGCGGGGCTATTTCTCTTCCTACCCCCTACCATGATTGTTTGACACTTCTGAACAGGGTCTTATACAAATGCCACCCAGCAAATGGGCAAGATCAACAACCGCCAAAGTACAAGCCCTCTGTGTAGTGTCCCCTGCCCTATGGAATGGCCTATTTAAGGAGATTAGGAAGGCTCCCATGCTCCTGGCATTTTGTAAACTATATAAAACTGTTCGGGAGGGCATTTTTAAAGAAATAGGGCAGATTAGGATGATTCAGAAAAATATTTCAGTAAACAGAATGGGTACCACTAATATGTGTTATCTGTTGCTGTGTATTTTTATCTTGCTGTCGTTGCATTATATTTCTTCTTATATAATATCAATTTTTTCATTCTTTAACATTTCATGTTTAAGACTTATGCTTTGCTTCAAATTTCTGCATTCCTAGTCCTATTACATTGTTTATTAGATGTCTCCTGTTGATTGTATTGATATTATGTAATCTACCTTGAGTCTCAGTGAGAAAGGTCAAGGGGTGGCTTTGCTCTCCCTACTGGCAAACCTACCAACTCAGAGCAGCATGTCTGTGACCTCTTTGTGACCTCTTTGCAGACTGCAGACTTCAGCAGTCACCACCAGCTGAACCTAGAAATGTGACTGCTTGCAGCAGCAAGGGACACAATGAAATGTGGGACCAAAACGTGACGGTTTGTGGCACAAGCAGTAGCATGACCTGGAGTCTAACTGCAGAAGATAACCTGGCAGCTCTTGGTGACATTGGCCCTGTATGTGGCAGGCCAGCCCCTGAATTGGAGGATTGGGGCATGCTGGGAAAGGGGACAGATCTTGGAAGAGCAGGCCCTGGCCTTTTTAAGCCCAGTAAGGCTTGAAATACCAATCCTTAGGGTCTGCAGTGAAGAAGAAGAAGACTTTATTTACAATCAATGACCAGATATATTACAAAACTCCAAAATATCTACAAGGGTCTGCAGTGGGGACAAGAGGAGGAGTATGACTCCTCACCTGGCACCTCATTTGTTTAGCACTCTGTGAGCTGGAAGGGCCCACTCTGCCAGAGGTGGCTGGGCAAAGCCTGGATAGAGCAGGGACAACAGAGTATGGTGACAGTAACCCTCCTTTCTTCCTTCTGGTCTGAGGCACTGCTGGAGACTCTGCCCAAGAAAAGGGATCTTGTAGGATGCAGCAACACCAGACTGTCACAGAACCCAAAGTAACAGATAGTGGACTATAAATAATATAAATAAATATAAAGCAGAATGCTGAAGAGAAGACATAAATATGTTCAGTGACATAGCTTTATTTAAGGATCATGGTCCACATCTTTATATATCCCAGAGACTCTAATTTAGGATTAATTTTTATGACAATCTTCCAGTAACTCTATCCAGTAAATTGCTTTCAGAAAATCTTTTTGTAAAGAATCATTTTCCTTTTTATAGGGAAAAGGTTTGTAATGTGTGGTTCTCAAGTGACAATGACATTAATATATTATAAAACCTTCTGGAACTTCATGTAGCTATTTAGTTATTTTGAAATTACTGTCCCACATTTTTGGTAAAAGACCAAGGGTGGGCAATATAAATGATGCACAAGTCTTTATGCCTGGGAAAATTATCCCTTTTTTTTCTCCAGAATGAACATCCCTCAGGGAATAAACTCATTTTATGTGCAAAATAGCACAAAAATACAGGCCAGTGAGAAAGCTTTGCATTTTTAAAAAGTCAGTTGATTTCACGTTGCCCATTCTTATTTGAAGCAATAGGTTTTGGCTTGAGTCTCAAACAGAAATGAAACACAGATCAGGTACGTGTAGCCAGAAACTTAATTATCAAAACTTGAACTTAATCACACTCATAAATATCACAAGCACTTTGAATCAGAACAGAATTATATCTGACGTTTAGAAGTGGATGGAAACCTAATCATATAGTTATTCTGGCATCTTATTATCTATTTTCATTTTTTTCTGGATGGTGGAAAGTGCAGTGAAGGAAAACTGCAGCTTGGTTGGAGGAATATTGTAGCCCCATAATAGATGGATCTTTTGCTTGCACACACTGGCAGGCAGGGTTGAAAAAAAGAGGAAGCACAGGTGGGCATGGCCAAGCTTCCCATTCTTAGGTGAGAGGCAGACTACTTGTCATGCCAATGATTTTAAGAAGCCAATCCCCCTTCATAGTAATCTATGACAATCTATGAGTTATCTAAGAGGACATGAGAATGGATGTCTTCATGAGTCCATTGATAAAAATATGAGAGCCAGCATGGTATAATGGTTAAGAACAGCAGACTCCAATCTGGAGAACTTGGTTCGATTCTCCACTTTTCCACATGAAGTCTGCTGGGTGACCTTGAGCTAGTCATAGTTCTGTCAGAATTCTCTTTGCCCATGTGGAGACAAGCAATGGCAAACCATCTCTGAACATCTCTTGCCTTGAAAACCTACAGGGTTGCCATAAATAAGCTGTGACTTGACAATGCTTTCCACCACCACACCAAGATAAGCATTTCTGGGATTTGGAGGTGAAGAAAGCCTGGATAGGGGAACATAAGCGATGTAAATGTGCTTACATCTGTTGCAATAAGCAGTGATCATTTGATTACCCAGACACAAATAGAATTGCCTCCAAAAATATTCTTATCATTAGAGATTTTCAAATATTCCTGAATCAGTATAAAACCTGTTACCTATTGGAAAGGAAATATCTTCCTTCCACAGACCTAAGCATTAGCTGTGGAGAATGCTCTGTGCTAGGCTATTTATTTTAAAGTGAAATTAAATTATATTTATCTTTTCCTCTCCAAACGTTACAAGGGAAAAATCAATTTCTCTGGAGCCAGTTGTCATTAAATGTTCCCATTTTAGCAACATGGCAAAATCTGTGTCACAGATAAAGTTAGATTTTTGTGGCTGTTTCTTCCAGCTGAAGATTTCTTGTAACTCTCACAGAAAAAAACAACCGTGACATTTCATCTGGCTTTGAAGGCAGTTAATTTATTTTTTTAAAAATCATTCAACATTTTCTGTTCTAGAAATATAAGGACGAAGTTGCATCCAACTACCACTGAAGAGGTTCTATGAGGGTCATGGCACCCAAATGGACAAAAGAGGGCTGTAATAAATGGGAATTGGGCAAGCTTGAGTGAAAAAGTTAGCAGGATCCAATCCATATTTTAAAGAAAGACAAATAATGTCTGAAAAGCATCTAGACACTTTTGAGTGCTACAGATTGCAGGAATGCACTCATGTGTTGAATATTAGTGTTGGTTAAACAGGACAAGAGCTGCAAAGAGATACTTTTGGTAATGTGACACCAAATGTTGGCTGATGATTGTGATGTGCTTATGTGGAGATGATGTTGTACAAGGCAGCCTCTCCACATACATCTTGTACAATTGCTCCAGTTTCTTTTGTGATGCTGACATTTCCCAACAGTTCAGCCATGCTAGGAGCTGGGGCTGACCATAAGTAAAGTCTTTGAAGTTCAAACAAACTGCACCTATACTCAGACCCAGAACAGCAGCACAGCCTTTGGAATTTATGAGGATATTTAAAACCAACAAGGCATAGTAATAGAATGCTGGATGTAGCCTCCAAAGCCTCACCTATGGAGCTCACTGGTGCCTTCTGCTGGTCACTCATTTTCTCTATTTAATTTGACTCACTGGGTTGTTTTGAAGTTAAAATGGGATGATATCACATTTTGTAGTGTAGTAGTAGTATATAGAATGTGTTGGACTAGGATCTGAAAAACCCAAGTTCAAATTCACACTCGAGCCACGCAAGCTTGCTGTGTGACCTTGGACCAGTCACACACACTCAGCCTTGACTCTGGCAAGTGTTTGGATGGGATACTTCCAAGGAATGCCAGGGGTGTGATATGGAGGCAGGCAATGGCAAATCACCTCTGAATATCTCTTGCCTTGACAACTCTCTGGGGTTGCCATAAGTCAGCTGTCACTCAATGGCAAAAAATAGAACAGAAAGAATATATAATAAAAAAGACCCTGCCCTTTTGGAAGGATAGACTGAAAGATTTTTAAAATGAAGTTTTGTGTTATCCTTGTCATCATAGACTAATACTGTTTTTCTACTTTTTCTATCAAATACTTTGTTAATTTGCATTTGTGCTGTATTGTGTTCCCTTGTTGCTGGATGGAAGGTAAGTCCCTTGCAAAGAAGTCTAACTCCACATTGCCATCTGTAAAATCTATTACTGGCTAGAGTCATGTTCATCATTATTACAATTGATTGTTTTGAAAACAGAATTCAGGGCTGTTTAAATTTATTTATTTGCTTCACTTACACACTGCTTTTTTCCCCCAGTGGGGACCAAGGGCAGCTTACATCACTTATTATCAAAAGTTATTTGTCTTGTTGATTTGAAATGAAATGCTTGTAACTGATGTTTCAGCAGGGTTTTTTTTAACCTATTGGTTCACAGTTGCATAAAGGATTTCGCTGTATGATGGTTTAAAAATCTAGTGCAATACCTACTATCATATATCAAAGACACTAATGATTTCCCACTGAAAATATTCTGTAAAGAATCAGTTCAAAAGTATACCATACTAATCATCTTTTGATATTGCTTATTAGCCAGGATGTCGTTTCAGCTACACATGAAGTTCTAAAAAGCAACATTTCTAAAGAATTTCCTAGATAAATGATCACCATCTCAGTACACTACTCCTTAACCCTAACTGAAAATACAAATTGTGGGCATATGGCTCTATTTTATGTCAAAATATTAATGGACAAATCAAAATATTACCCATAAAGAGCCCATGTCAATACACAGCATATAGTACTAGTGAGATTTCGCAAATCTCCATCACCTAGATTAGTGGCAAGGAGAACTGGAAAATGGAGAACTGGAAACTCGCTTATCCAGCAGTTCAGTTCACATGGAATAGTACTGAAAAATCACATGCCCATTTCCTAAATGTTCTTACCACCACCAAACACAAGATGACTGCAGATCTAGAAAATGAGCCATCTGTCGCAACTGGTGAGCTTAACTGACATTTTACAAAATCTACAAAAATGTCACTAATAAGATGGCACTAAGAATAAAATGAATTTGCAGTAATACTTTAAAAGTATCAATCAACTTAAAGAGCATCTTTGTTCTTTCCCCAAATAATTCTCTACCACAAACACAAGGGTGACAACAGCAACTGGTGTTGACCTTCAAGGCCTTATGTAGTTTCGAACCTGCATATTTTCATGACTGCCTCTCCCCACATTGTCCTCCAAGACCCCTCCGCTCATCGGAGGGGAACTTTTTGTCATTCCCCGGCCCAAGAGACATCCGGCTGGCTTCAACGTGAGCCAGGGCTTTTTCAATCCTGGCTCCAGTTTGGTGGAACAAATTACCAGATGAGGTTAGAGACCTGTGGGACCTATCGCCGGCACCAACAGCTCCGCTCAGCCTCCATAACGGTGGGGGAGGGGGAGGAGTGGGGATGAAAAGTTTGGATTCTTTTAAGTTGCCATGTATTTTTATACAGTATTTATTAATCAACTGTTTTAGAATGCTGTAGGCATTTTTATAGTTTTTATGTTTAATGCTGTGTTTAAATGTTTTATTGTGTTTTAACTGTTGTGTAACCCTCCTTGAGCCCTTGGGGATAGGGCGGGATAAAAATGTGATAAAATAATAATAAATAAATAATAATAACAACTCTATCTTCATTTTTATGACTGATCCACCATCTCCTATCAATCACCTGGCATTTAAGGATACCAGTCCTTTGGCAGCTAACAGGCAAGCCTTTTGTTGTTATATTCTGCCAACCACGCTATTTGTGAAAGCTAAACACCTGCATACTCAGTTATTGTTAAAAAAAAATTGACAATCGCTGTCTCTGCCTAACATGCGAACAAGTGCATTTGTGTATAATGGGTTTTTTCCAGAGCTGCTTCCACACATCCCCTCCACTTTTTTTTTCTTTTGAATGATGGAAGCCAAATAACCACCACCCTGCAAAGTAAACAGATTACCGGTCATGGGATGTAGGGAAAGGACAGAACATAGCCAGACCTGCTGCTGTCTTCTTGGGTCTCTCCCACAGTGGCAAAGCAATTCTTGAAAGTTTAGAAAGAATTCAATCTGTTCTTTTACTTCTTTTCCCCAAAAGTGCCAGGCAAGCTGTCTTGGAGGATAGCAAGATGGAATTAGCTTTTTTTCCCCCATAAAATCTGCCTCTTACAATATTATGTTGTTAAACTGATATTTATGGGGAATGCACTTCAAAAGTACAAGCCTCCTCATTTTCTGCAAGTTGTTCTGTCATCATCAATGATGATGCAGGGGAGCTGGGTCTTTTTGCTTATACTTGTAATCTCTTCAGTGACTGCTCTTGGCTGTTTCCTTCAAATCCAGTGTGGAGTCTTGTACTCTGGTAGGCTGAATGTCATGCTTGCTTATCTGCACTGCAGATATCACCTGCTCTTTCTGCAGTTGTTTTTGTACAGTTCTTGAAGATACAGGGCAGTTCTACTCAATCTGTGTGTATTGTTTCTGTTTGTATACTGGCCTAGTACGGTTCAGCAACATGTACTGGTAGCATCTGAAGGGGCTATAGGATTCGGCTCCTGATTAATTTGAAAATAATTTGCGGACATGCAAGCTCTCCAACCACAGTAAAAAAAATGTGCATGCCTCTTTTTATTCACAATTCATATGTGCCTGATAATAAGATTATAATATGCATTAACCAAGATAATGAGCTATGAAGTCTGCACTTGAAATCTCAGGTCAAAACCCAATAGATACCCTTAGAGAAGAGAATAAATGGGTAATTCTATTGCACTCTACTTATTTTTTTTTGTTTCTTCTGAAGATGCCAGCCACAGATGCAGGCGAAACGTCAGGAGAGAATGCTGCTAGAACACGGCCATACATCCCGGAAACCACACAGCACCCCAGTGATTCTGGCCGTGAAAGCCTTCGACAATACAGTGCAGCAAGCTTCTTCGGAGGCACTGTGGCTGTGCCATGGCTTGCCATCCCCAGCCATGGCACAACTACCCCCCTCAGAATTGCACTGTTAATCTCATATCTGCTATCAATAGTTATTGTGAAATGTCCTCTTGCCTTTCTTCAGCACTGTTTTCTGCCTCAATAAATGAGATCAGAATCTGGTAGTCTTCATTCCTTCTTAGCTCAAGCCTGTTGTTCTTTGCCAACTTTTCTGCATATGTACTTTTCCAGAGGACCATATAAACAAAAATATGAATGAGTCTGCAAAACATTGCTTGCAGCCAAGAAAGCATTCAGAGTCATTTCTCTGCCACTGTCAAAAACTCCCCAGCGGTTTGCATCATTCAAACTGATCATTTCGCTTTCTTCTAAGTCTTTCCTGGGGGATTTACAGCCATATAAAAATACTGTGATTGAAATCCTCTGATGGCCATCTCTTGAGATATTGGATATCCTGCTGAAGTTGCCGCAGGGGTCACTTTATGTATGCCTCCGTGTTACTGCATTTTTCAGCCGCTGCTACAAACACAAATAGACAATAAAACAGTATGAGTAACAGAATGAGGAATCAGGCCATTGGAGTCTGTTTTTGAAACTGCTGAATGATGTGAAAACAAAAAAACATCCAAGAAAAATACAGTGAAGTGAATTTTGAACAGAAAAGTTACAGAGTAATCTTCTGGTATTTCTGTTGTACTGGGCTCTGGTGGAAGGAAGAAATCAGTACTGTGTAAAACTGTCGTAATTCGTCTTCTGATGTCCCACTGATGGTTCATCTTGGTTCTCTCTGGCCGTTTCCGCACGGGCATTTAATGGCGGCTTGGAGACGGCAAAAACACTGTCTCCAGGCCGCCATTCGCATTGTGGCAGCCAGCCAGCCTCGATCACAGCTCTCTTCGACCAACCGCTGAAGCCGGGCGCGCTTTCCCCAAATTGTTGGGGAAACGCCACCTCGAAGCCGCTGCCAAGTGATCGGCATCGGCTTCGAGACGCCTTCCTCACCTCCTCGGTGATCTTGCCTTTGTCCCTGGAAGCCGCTGTTGGCGTGCATCGCCGGGAGCCTGGGAACACGCCCCTCTGCCCTGCGCCAGCTGGAGCAGGCGCGCAAGAGGGCCAGGGGGGCGGTCCCAGAGCCTCAGCGACGCAAGTCGGGAGAGGCCCAGGGACATACAGCCGGTCGGCTACCGGGCGCCGGCGCTCCACGGCGCTGGCTGCCCGGCTCTTTCTAGGACTGTCCGTGCGGACCGTATCCTATAGCGATCATCGGAGATTTCGGCGTCAGAGCATTCGCTACGACTTCCGGCCGTTTCCGGCATTCGATGCAAGGAAAGCGCTGGCCTCTATCTTTAAAACATGCATTGGCATAATGGTGGCTGCTGTAGGAATCATGCTATGAAAACATTGTGGAATCGTTTTCACTCACCCTGGTTAATCAGTCATTTCCTCAGACATATGTAACATCCATTGCTCTCAACCTGAGAGTGACATCTCACTTATCCCAGATCAGTTGCCATGTTGGTCTGATGCAGTCATAATAATTAGAGAGGCTTCAAGGACTTTAAAGACTTGTGTGTGTTAAGTGCTATTCAATCTAGTTTTACAGAAGCATATCTTCCCTTACCATATATAATTCCCTAAATCTGGTAGGAGTCTTACCCCTAGATACGGATCATTGGCCCCACCAGCCCCGCCACCGGGCAATGGGCCATGCTGGCAGGGCTGATGGCGAACCTTTGGCACTTGTAGTCCAAGAAACATGTTCTGGAGTGCCACAAGCGTTCGCCCACCAGCCCCTGCCAATTGGCCATGCTGGCAGGGGCTGATGGAAGTAATGATCCAAACAGGTGTCTCCTCTACTAAATGGTGACCAATTGCCTCCCTCTGACAACAAACTCCCCACCAGTGGCATAGTGCCCATTGAGGCAGGGGGGCGATGCCCCAGGCGCACACTGGTGTGTGGGCGTGGAGGGGGTATGGAGGGGGCGTTCCAGGGTAGGGGGCAGGTGGCACCCTAGTCAGAAAGATCTAACCATACTTTAAGACAAACAATAGAAGCGCCCTCAGTGAAAGAGCAGAAAATATATTGCACGTGCTGAGCTGTAAACCTTAATTCTGCACTGAGCACCTGATCTTAAATGCACAAAAAACAGGAGATTTAAACTTACAGTTCCCATAAGGACCATAGCTCTGCTCCATTATATATAATGTTTATGCTTTTATATATCAGCAACATAGCAGAGTTACAGCTGTTACCGGTACCATAATTTTTCCTTTACTGTCTTGTGCATTTAAAATGCCCTCTAAGGACCCAATTTTGCAATTCCAATGCTGCCAACGACCTCTTGCTCAGTTTAAGACGTTTGTTTTCAGGCCATTTTTCCTTCAAAAAGCTTAAAGGTTGAGCCTCATAAGGTATTCCCTGCTTGGCTTTTGATCATCAAATAACTGCACTCAGAAATATATCTAGAATCCTGAAATGTAATGAATGGCAGAAAACCAACTCCTTGATTCTGTTTGTTTGACTGATTGATTTCTATTCTGCCTTTCAGTCCAGACAAATCCCCAAGGCAGTTTATATGGAATGACAAAATTTAATTAAATTGGGTTTCTTCCATTGCTTTTGACATAGTGATGATCTGGAGTGGCGTGCTACTCAAACCTCACCATTCATTAGACTCAGGTTGTCCCTAGCCCTTCTCACACACTCACTCACTCTCTGGCTTCTGGGAACTGCATGGTAACCAGTACAATCTGAGGCCCCTTCTGCACACGCAAAATAATGCGTTTTCAAACCACTTTCACAACTGTTTGCAAGTGGATTTTGCCATTCCGCCCAGCTTCAAAGAGCACTGAAAGCAGTTTGAAAGTGCATTATTCTGCATGTGCGGAATGAGCCTGACACACCTGTAAGCCCATTAACTTTAGTGGATTTAGAAAAGTGCAACTCAGTTTAGGATTTACAGTTCTTACTTCCTTTCCTTCAAGACTACTGGTATTTTCACTGTCACCAGATTTTGTGTGTGGGGTGGGGTGGGGGTGGGGGGGAGAGGAATCAGGCACAGCAGGTTTGCTGTGGAGCAAATAATGAACATTGAACTAACCTTAGCTATCCACTTTACCCACAGAAAGTTCATTTGCCTAGAGCTATCTGAGGAATCGATGAAGATGGGAAAGCATCAGGGCAGCTTTTTTGTGTTTATTGAACAGATAGGTGACTGATTGAACGTATAGTCTGGGTAAGTGCCCTTATCTGTTGTAGCTCACAGTTTGTTTGGCCCCTCTGACCCAATTTAATATCCCATGAGAATGCAGAGTAGTTGTAACAAGTTGGAAATTGTTAGAAACTTACTATTGTTCCATGTAATTTTTAAATGCACTTGCGAATTGAATGGTTTACCAGAATTAAAATTTTGGAGAGTCTGTTTTAGTTGAGATGAGATACTGAACTTTCCACGAGTAATAGAAAAGAGACAACCACTTCAGATTCCTTTAAACTTCAGGACAATAATGATAGCTATAACCGAACTGTCACTGTTTGATGAATCCCTGCATGTAAATGCAGAAACTTTGTAATAGTCATGTATGTCTTGATTTCAGGAAGCATACTGTAAATAGCAGAATATCTGGAAGGGTGTTAACTCATCTAACCTGACTAAAGGGAACTCTTAAGACTTTAAAAATCAGGTGTTTTTTTTTTAAATGAAGCATCAACACTTCTACAGCCCTGGGAAGTGTGACAACTACAAATGCAAGAAAGTGGGAACTACTTCATGTGGAGGTGGAAGTTGCTTTGCTCTCTCTTAATTTGTACACTTAAAATTCCATCATGGAGAGGGGTGCCATTCATGAGAAGTCATTTTTGAGCCAGAATATTCATGCATACTGCAGTCCTTGATTTCTCCTTCCACTCTCTTTTGAGGGGCCCATGACTAGAGGTTTTAGTAGGTAAGCTGTTAGTATGCAATGTTTTTGAACAATGTGTTCATATTAAACGGAATCCTGTCAATCAGAACCTTTGTTGAAGAGTTGCTGTTAGAGTTATGCATTACCTCACTCTGCCCATTGTGGCAGCCATTTTATAGTTGGCTCCACTTCCTATGGCAGCCATTTTGTGGTTGGCTTTAACTGCTGTGGCAGCTATTTTGTGGTTGGGCACACCACACTATGTCAGAATTGCAAAGGCTCAAAAATATGAGAACTGAAACCAGGTGAACATATAATTTATTGAAGATATTTCTATCTCACTTTTTTCTCCAATGGGGAACCCAAAGTGACTTACAACATTATCCCCCTTTTCTACATTTGATCCCCACAACCCTGTGAAGAAGATTAGGCTTATAATATGACTGGTCCCAAGCCATCTAGGGAGCTTCCATGGCAGGAGTGAGGATTCCAGCCTGGTTCTCTTAGATCCTAGTCTGATTCTTGAATGACTGTGCCATGCTGATGAACATATATATGTAGGAATGCAGCCATTCATTCACATAATAAAAAAATTACTTAACAGTGCTTGAGTGTGGGTGCTATCAACAGACATATCTAAACGAATGGTTGCCTTTTGTAACAGTTCATGTAAAATGTTTAAAACATGTTTGTTTTCAGGGTACAGCATAGAAAGCCAGAAAGAAATCTGTTGGATCAGAGACATGAAATGAATATCTGAATCATGAGCAATGACTGTTATCCATCACAAATATGAAGATTTATTTGCCCACAGTCTAGGAAAGGTAACCTATGTGCAGCTCAGTATACAACTTGAAATGTGCATGTCATTAATTTAGAAATTGTAATGTAACAGCTGAGAATTATACTAAATTCCTTTCATCTTCCAGGTAACATAAAGGTAACATAAAGGTTAAGCTGTGCTCTGGGAAAAGGGGGAAAAAAACATGCAACTCACCTCCTGTAGGAACAGTCAGGACTAGTGAAACCTGTAGACACCCCCCCCCCACCCCCGAAATAATACATTTTAAGCTGCTTTACTAAAATAGCGTGATATCACAGACCTTAATGGTACTGTTTTCCATCAGGGATCAATTTCTGTTGCGGTAAGATTTATGGGATGTGTGAACTAGTAATACAGGACTGAAGAACATCACTGGGCTTGGCTGCAATTTTTCTCTGGGGTGTTTATAGTGGCATCACTTATCCAGACATGGCTTATTGTGGCTATTCATCTACTGTAGAGCAAGAACTTCTTCAGACATTTTTTAAAAAAAGTTTTACCCTGAATATCTTTCTAAGGGTACAACTAAAGATGCAAACTGTAAATGTGGCACAGGTGTGAAACTGAAAGGTGTGGCACACTCTCAGTTATTCTGTAGTGATAAGAGAGGTGCTTTGGAGCTCTATAGCATTATCAGCCAAATCTTGAGAGGGGGCTCAAATCCTCCTCTGGAGTTGGCACATCCAGGCACCGGCATAAGTGCCCATTCCACCAGCACAAGGGGCAAATGCGCCAGTGGAGGGGCAGGTTACTCAGGTGGCCGCAGCTGTGCGGCACCTAGTCCAGGCTTGCCAACACAAAATGCTGTGCTGACAAAGCTGAGGGCAGCCTACAGAGCAGGACCGACCTTCATTGGCCTACAATGCCTGATAGGCCCCATATGCTGTTAGAGTCTTCATGGCGTATCTCTATTGTCCCTTATAGGCAGTGGTGGGATCCAAACATTTTAGTAACAGGTTCCCATGGTGGTGGGATTCAAACAGTGGCGTAGCGCCAATGGGGCTGGGCGGGGCACGACGGGGGCGTGGCCGGGCATTCCGGGGATGGGGCATTCCTGGGCGGGGCTGTGGCAAGGACACAGCCACTGCGCTGGTCCTTGGGCGGGAAACGAATGCACGCAGGCGCAGGCTGCCACGCACGCCGGTGCACCTTCTGCTAGACTGCTTCAAGTTCTGCGCGCTACTGCTGAGGAGCGGAGGAGCAGAGGAGGGGCATAACTAAGGCAAAAATCATGTGGCAAAATCACCAATTAGTAACCCCCTCTCGGCACACACAAATAATTAGTAACCTACTCTCGGGAACCTGTGAGAACCTGCTAGATCCCACCTTTGCTTACAGGTGACTTCAGGGGAAGGGGTTGTTTAAACTTTTAATGACTTCCTGTACTGCAGAAAAACCCTTTGGAAGGGACAGAGCTGTGCCAGAGCAGTCCTGTCCCCCGTCTGCCTGTCAGCTTTGGATTGGGCTGTAAAGCTCCCTGAGGTCTGTTCCTTCCTCAAATTTCTTTTTCCCTAGGCTCCACCCCCCAGATCCGCTACTAGATCCTATACTTATCTCTTCAACTGCATCACTTAATTTCCCTTTCTTTCTGCTTCTTCTCCCTCCTCTCCTCAGGAAAAGGCAACTGTTTCCAGGTCACAGTTAAGGGTTATTTGGAGATGCAATTCCATCCTCAGTTACGTAATTACAGTTCCTTTTGAAAGGTATTACATTAATTTTGTTCATGTATCTGATCTAGACATTATATTCAATAGAGAGCAATTGCTCTGAATGGCAGTTCTCTCCATAATTGGGTTGCCAACCTCCAGGTGGAGCCTGGAGTTTCCCCAGCATGTCAACTGATTTTGAAGAAAATGGCAACTCAGAGGGTGTATTCTGCCAGTTTCCTTCTTCACCCTCTGTCCACTCCAAACACCTCCCTCCCAGCCTGTACCTCCAAGAATTTTCCAACACAAGAGTTGGCCACCTTAATAATGGCACATTTACCTAATATGATATCATGCTGCATTTTTGCCTGTTGCCACTACAAATTTTTGGCTGTTTTAATTCCCATTTTTGTCATATCCTTTTTTCAAGAACTTAGGGCAGCATACATCAGTCTGGAAAGGTACAACACCGTAGCGTCATGGCAAAGGTAAGCATACCTTGGTGCAAGTGAGGGACTTAGACATGTTCATGGCTACTAGGCATGGTAATTAAAGGGAACCCCCACATTCAGAGGCAGTAAACCTCTAGGAGCCAACATCAGGGGAAAGGCTTGGGCTCTGTGACCTGTTTGCTGAACCTTGAGGACAACTGGTTGGCCACTGGGTGGAGCAGGATGCTGGACTAGATGGACCGCTGATCTGATCTAGCTGAGTACCTCTTATGTTCTTATGCCTAAACATTATTGTGAAATGAGAAAAATGTAATGTATCCTGGTTTAGGTAGTAGCCACAACAATATCCAGTTCTTCTCAGAGGTTCTCAGTCAGGGAGACCCTCAGCAGGAAATCTAGGGTCATAGCTGCCTAATGAGAACCTTCAGTGATCTGAGGCCCATTGTAACCTGTCTTGAATTAGCTCTGTGAGTATTCTTATTTTCCAGCAATTACAAGAGGCTGACTTTCTAATAAGTCAGGAAGGATTAAGTGGTATTTGCTACTGACTCAATAATGAATCTGTCAATATCAAAGCTTGTGGCAGTGACAGCGGAAAGTATAAGAAAGGGTTTCATCCCTTGTGTTTTCCCAGACGGTGTTGGAGCGTTGCTTTCTTAAATGCACATAAATCTCCCACAGTGCAAATTTGTTTTAAATAAGACACTGATGAAGAAGAACGTATAGGGTGAATGTTTCTTTTTTTTCTTTGTAAAGCAAACTATCTGCTATTCCAAGGGAGAATTGTATTTAAAACACGGACATAAAATGTGTTATTGCTTGCTGTTGATTTTTCCCCCTCCAATTTTAATTTCTAAGCAAATTGGGAATTACGAGCTTTATGGAATATGCATTGCAAATACAGTAATGAATAACCCTTTGTAAATGGCTGAACAAAATCTCTTTTATTTCTTTGTTCTGCCTTGAAAAGTTTCCCGCCCTTCAAATGTGGCATTGTGCCATTTCAACTTCAAACAATTCACTCTATGTTAGTGATACTTAGTAGCTTTGGAGCTTCTTGCTGTTCTTTGACATGTCACCTGCTGCATTTCTGAACACAATGTGACACCAGCCCCAAGTTTCAGAAAAGTAAGCAAAGCCCTTACCTTGTGGTTGGCAGGTGGTTCCCACCTTGAAAAAGTTGTCTCTGGAGGAAGTGGTAAGCTACAAGCCCCCTTGAGGTGCTGGCTTTATGCTCAGGATGGAAAAAAAGGTGCCTTTTCTGGTTGGTGGTGATCACAAACGTTGCTATCCATGAATTGTTGGAGTGAGTACCTCAGCTTTAAGGAGCCCTGTTGCATATGCATTGACAAAAATCACATGAAATGTCAACTTCTTCCTAAGCCCAGCTCCCAAACGTCATGGAAAATTGAAGGTCTATGGCTCAGTCAGAGAAGACAGGACATGCTGCATTCATAGACAAGCTCAAGTTCAGTCCTTGGCGTCTTCATGTGAAGGCTCTCAGACAACCAGATGTTGGGAAAGACCTTTGTCTGCCTAAGACTCTGAAATGCTGCTGCCAATCAAGTCACAATAATACCTCATCAATAAATGCTGCTGATTATAATTTTAGAGCCTGTTTATTGGATTAAGGCTCCGAGACATAACATTTCGCCAACCTAACATGGCCATAGGAAACTGCTGCAGGGAACTGCTATTTGTCTTGTGCAACTTACTTTGCCATCTTAATTCTTGGTACATTTGTCCCCTATTGGGGCAAACAGTGACTCCCAGGAGCTGTTGCAGGTCCAGAAAATGTCACAAGAGAAGAAGATTAAAGCCCACCTTTCTCCTTGTGTGCAACGGTCCCAATCTGAATCAGGCCTTTTGGTGCCTAGTAATAAAATTTCATTAGGACACTCCTAGTGCATGTCTGCTTGACAGTCCCTGGGGAAGAACATGAGAATAGAATAATATACCGCATAGTTAGGTCCTGAATGGGGATGTAAATCTGGATCTCTCTGATCCTAGTCAAACACTCTAAAACAAACACCACACTTTTATAGGACATGTTTGCTTTTTGTATGTCTCATACTTAAGTGTGGTCATGCACGCTTTATAATCCTGAATACTGCGTCCAACTACAGCTTTGATCTTTCTGAGCCAAAAGACATTAGCATGCTGTGTTTCCCGTTACACTTATCATTAAAACCTTGATCAGACATGCTGTTGTTGTGAGGTGCACAGTATGGTATACCCGACTGCTGTGTTTCAACTAACTGTGACCAGAAGTGGTTACAGACACAGGTTGGTGGTAGACAGTTTTTCTTCTAAAGAATTATGGGTCCTTTCTGTACAGACATTTTGGGGCAGGAAATAACAAGTTACCTCCAAGGAGTTCTACATTTCCCCCCCTAAAACATTTTAAATGCATCTTCTTTTAAATGCAACTTCTTTTCTAACAATTTTTTTGAGTGAAACTTGTTTTAGAAGAAGAAGAGGAGGAGGAAGAGGAGGAGGAGGAGGAGGAGGAGTTTGGATTTATATCCCCCTTTCTCTCCTGCAGGAGACTCAAAGGGGCTGACAATCTCCTTGCCCTTCCCCCCTCACAACAAACACCCTGTGAGGTGGGTGGGGCTGAGAGAGCTCCGAAAAGCTGTGACTAGCCCAGATAAGCCTCCACAGCTCAGGCGGCAGAGCTGGGAATCAAACCTGGTTCCTCCAGATTACATACACGAGCTCTTAACTTCCTACGCCACTTCATTTGCTTGTGCTTTTTCTTTAAGACACCATTTTTGAGCTCACTCCTTGCTTGCAGAGGCCCCTGGCTTTGCTTTTAGAGCATTTCAAAGTGGTTTTGAGATTTTTTGGTTCCCAGCATTGACTATGGAAGACTTAGGGAATTGCAGCACAAGATTGTGAAACATCAAAGCAACTGATTTGTCCATGCACTGGAAAAACAGGGGGAAACAGAAAATGGTGGCCAGGAATTGTTTAAAGGGTTGATGGTTGAGTGTGAACAAAAAATGTGTTATTTAGGGGGGTCTAAAATGTTTAAAAAACATTGTAGCTGACTTGCGTGGAAACAGTTATGATTTCTCTCTGAGCACCATCACAAAAGGAGTAAAATAAGAGTAGTAATAATCAGCATCTTCAAGGCACATGCGTAAATGTTCTCCCCCAAATCTTTTAAATCTTGCTCTTTTTAAAGAGGTACTTGAACACCCACTAGTTCTGCTCTTGCACCCTGTTCACTGGTCATGAGCAGGGAGCCATTTTTTCATAGATCCATTCAGCTGTTCATGGACAGTTTATAAGGTTACGTTTTGCATATTCCAACAGGAGAGTGTAGAGCAACCTGGTGTTTCTTGCAAGCACTTTCTCACACAGCCTGATAAGAGATTTAGTTCTTCCCCTCCCCCACAGGCTCTTGTTACTACATGCTGCTCGATAACCAGTTGTTGAAATAAACAGTGAGAAAATCAATCAGCCAGCAAGTGATTATAAAGAAACACGGTTTTAAAAAGAAGTCTTACTGTTTGGTGTTCACTTGAAGCTGAATTATTGAGGTTGTTTTAGGCATGCCCATTTTCATAGTTTTGTATTTGTCTGCCCCTATCATTTAATTGCCTGACTAGACCATCTATGACTGTAGGATGGAGAATCAATTTCACCTGTTGCATAGATACAAAAGCACCCATAATACAAGTTAATGGAACTCCACAATCAAAGGGAAACAAAGGTCTGTTCCACACAGCTGAAATAAGATGTCCCGAAGATGCAAAAAAAGGAGTCCTAGGAAGGCACTCCGTACAGCCTTTTCCCCAAATCATCCTTAGAACATCTTATTTCTGCTCAAGATGTCTTTGTTAAAAAACACTTCAAAGTGCACCTTTTCCCCCTAAGCCACCTGCAAGACATCTCCTACCTGGCTGTGTGGAATGCAGAACTCAGGAGGCGTCTTATGTTTCCCATCTGACCATTTTGCTCTATGGTCAGTTTCACCCTCAGTTTGTACCTGACATTTCCCCCCTCTGATGCCTTTGCTGTCTGGAAAGCACCTAGAAGCTTCCTCTTTTTAAGACGTTCCTCAGACGTCTTATTTTGGGTGTGTGGCGTGAAAAGAAGCAGTCACCACTTTTGTAAGAGGTCCCACAGATGTCCTTTTTGTACTGTGCAGAATGGACTAGCATTGCACTACCTCCACAGTGAGTTTGCAGTTGTGAAGTTGTTTGTGAAGGGTGTTTGACTTATATGTGTTTTGAAAGCCCCCACTGGCTGCCTATTGCATGCAGATGTGTGGATGCTTGCTCTATTGATCACTGACACAATTCTTAGTTGAAACAGAATTTGGCCGCAGCCCGTTTATTTGTGACAACATGAAAAGCTGGGCGAGCATAAGGGGGGACATCCTGGCCACCAGGCAGCCACCGCTGAACCCCGCACCGTTCCCCGAAGGGGATTGGGACAGAAAGTTACTAGGTGCCATGCGTATTTGGAGGCAGTAAAAAACTGAAGATTTATGTGGACTGGGCTCTCTGATGTTCTAGCCGTTTGGACTGAGTTGAGAAATGGGGCTTTGCTATGTGTGATATCAACTACAATAATTTGTATCTCTGATTTATTGCTTTCTAAAAGAAAAACAAAGCACTTGAGGGTTAAAATTTCATTTATGAGAACTTTCTATGATCAATAACTGCAAAGCAAAGGATTATCACTCTGTTGAGGTTTAATAATTCCTGATGTCTTGTTTCAAATCCCACAGAACCAAAAGATTTAAAATTTAATTAGCTAACTTTTGAGTATAGTGGATATTAAAGATCAGAAGTTTCATTCATTCTGTTGGCAGATGTCAGATGTGATAAAACAGAACTTTCTGAGTACATCTGACAGACTGACAAATTGCCAGAGCTATAACAGTCCAACCCTAATGGGAAAACCTTTTGTTATTAAGGGTCATTTCACTGTCCATTTCGGAACAGTAAAAAATGAGGGCATTTGGAAATAGCAGATGATTATTAAAGGAAATTAACAATGTCTCAGAAATAATGACAAACATGAATTTAAAACGGCAAGGTATGGGGAAAGGAACTTACTGTTTTTTACATTGTCCGAGTGCTGACACAATCTGGCATAGTGGTTAAAAGCAGGTGTACTCTAATCTGGAGGAACTGGGTTTGGTTCCCTGCTCTGCCACTTGAACTGTGGAGGCTTATCTGGGAAATTCAGATTAGCCTGTACACTTCAACACACGCCAGCTGGGTGACTTTGGGTTAGTCACAGCTCTTCGGAGCTCTCTCAGCCCCACCTACCTCACAGGGTATTTGTTGTGAGCGGGGAAGGGAGTCTCCTACAGGAGAGAAAGGGGGAATATAAATCCAGCTCTTCTTCTTCTTGATGGTTGGGGAGGTAGAAGACAAAGAAAGGGTAGCACCCAAGTAACATCCAACAGAGGCATGTTGCCCAAATTGAGGAAATGTATCAGAGAGCTCTAGAGAAAACAACAGAATGTGATTTGTTTCTGTACAGTCCCAGAACGGACAAAGTGCTGGTCTGTGGTATCAGTATTTATCTTCAGCTACCTCTAGTTTACCCTTTCAGCCAACAGTCCTGGCAGAATAAGAAATGAAGAAAGAATGTCTGATCTCCTGGAATCTAAGGCTCATTCCGCACATGCAGAATAATGCACTTTCAAACTGCTTTCAGTGCTCTTTGAAGCTGTGCAAAATGGCAAAATCCACTTGCAAACAGTTGTGAAAGTGGTTTGAAAACACATTATTTTGCGTGTGCGGAAAGGGCCTTAGCTCTATGGTATCTGATATGGTGACATATGCTAATACAACTGCCAACTTTTAAACAGGCCTGATATGGACAGCAGAGGCTAGCCTGATCTCATCAGATCTCGGAAGCTAAGCAGGGTTAGACCTGGTTAGTATTTAGATAGGAGACCATCAAGGACTACCAGAGGAATACTATGCAGAGGCAAACAATGGCAAACCATCTCTGAATGTCACTTGCTTTGAAAACCTTATGTGGTCACCACGAGACAGCTGCGATTTGATGGCACTTTATGCACCCCCAGCTGTACTTTAGCATCAGTTTGATCTGCAAGCAATAATCAGATGATGTTACACTTAGTTCCATGCCATGAAAAGCTTCAACTGCCCCTTTCTGCATATTAAGCCTCTATTTAAGAGCAGAACATTTTCTTCCCGACCAATTGGCAGCCTTGTATATAAATCAGCCAGCTGCTGTTCTCTGCATGAAATTATAGTTTCAAGACCATGAGATATGTGTGTGGTACCTAAAACATTACTTAATAACAAAGAGTTTGTGGCATGTTAAAGACACCTCTTGTCTCATAAATTTTCCATGTGTCTGACCAAGTGGGCTCTGTCTCATAACAGCTTGAGCCACAATAAATGTGTTGTTTTTTTAAAAGATGCTTGAGGGCTCTTTGTCATTTTGGATGTAGTGAACTAATGTAAAAACCTTCTGAAACATTAATATAGCTAATAGTGAATGGGGTGTCGCATGCATGCCAATTTTGAAAGCTGCAAAACTTGGCTAACCACAGATAAAGTGAGGATTTTTAAACCACCCTTTCTTCCAAGGAGCCAAGGGAGACACTTGTGGTTTTTCTCTTCTCTATTTTAGTCTCACAATGACGCCAATCTTTCTGCATCGGGTTATTTATTTATGCCTTCCGGGGACGGCAAATACACCGTCCCTAGGGAGTTGCTTCGCGACTTAGTATGTGTGCTGCTAAAATGCAGCAGCCAGCCAATCTGGCTCCCTCCTCCCTCCCCTGCAGGGTGAGCGCCAGGTCAGCCTCCAAAAACTTCCCTCCTGGAGGGAGGTTTTTGGAAAACAGCTCATTTCCGTCGCCGCTGCGCTGCAAACGGGCACCGGGCTTGGAACACTCTGTTTTCCCTCGTTCTTCACTCATCTCGCCGCTTAGTCAACACTTCCTGGTTCTCCTAAGACCCTCCCTTGCTGTCCTCTGACCCCTGGAGGTCGGAGGGCAGTGTGGGCAGGGCTTAGGAGGCCAGCAGGGCGACGAAGGCAACGAGGTGAGTGGGAGAGGGACGGGGAAGAGGCGGCTCCGTGCGGAGCTGCCTCTCTTGCGCTGGCCTCACCGGGGGCCGCTCGCACGCTCCCGTGCGAACGGCTCCCACCCCTCCACCGGCAGAATTCCTGCCGGTGCAGGGGCGCCCAAAGGCCCGTGCGGAAAAGGCCTCTGTGAAGTAAACTGGGCTGAGAGAGAAAAACTTCCCCGAGGTCATCTATGGGTTTCATGGTGGGCAGAGATTTCAACCCATCCATCACTATAGCAATCAGCCCATACCATTGTCATGCATTCCGGGGAACCCTTGTGTTCCTTCACAAGGAGGTCCTGCTGGGGAAAAAATTAAAATCCTTTGACCCAAGTAAATCTCAGGAGGCATCTGGCTGGAGTTGTAATCTTTGATGTCCCAAAATCACATGAAGAAACATAATAAATACAATTCTGGCACCCCATTTAGCAGGAACATGGAGCCATTTCTATACCTATACCTGAAAGGAATTAGTTGAGGAGGCACCTGCATGAGCTACCACTCTACTTCTCCATCTTGTATATGGCGTTGGTTCGTTGTTCCACATTTCCCTTGCTATTTAATTAGTTAAAGGGTGAAATTAGGGATGCTAGCTTCCAAGTGGGACCTGAGGATCCACCAGAGTTACAGGTCATCTCCTGACTAAAGAGATCAATTTCCCAGGACAAAATGGATGATTTGGAGAGTGGACTCTTTGGCATTATACCCTATTGAGATCCCTGCTGTTCCCAGACTCCAACCCCCAAATCTCCAAGAGTTTCCCACTTTCCAAAAGCAGACATTTTCAATGGGGAAACCAATTCATGTAGTATGAACATCAGTTGTAATTTCAGCAGATCTGCAGGACCCACCTGGTGGTTAGAAATGCTATTCTCCCTCTATCTGTGCTGTTGACTATAGTGCATGCATATTATTATGAAGATAATGCCACATGCTAAAGAGAGGGGAGGAGCTATTATATTTTCTTGTATTTCTGTCCAACCCTTGTTTGCAGCATTGTCAGTGTGCTGTAGACAAAATATGTGCTTCTGTCTGATTTCCCATGACTCTTAAGATTGTGGCGTTGCTTTTGATCCCTAAGGTGCATTTGATTCTTTGCTCGCAAGCACCACAAGAGATAGAAAGTGGAAGACAGTGAAGTCACAGCTTGTATAGAATCAAGAACTTTTCCAAGGTAGATAGTAATGAATGTTGGTTTCTGCACAGCACACTAATAATAATGTGTGTAACATGTTATTGATGAACCTGGTTTCCCTTGTTTGCCTTCACACTGGAGATTTCACCCCTCCAGGAAGTGATTGCAAACAATCTGGGTTGCTGTGGCTCCTTTGGTTGCTCCAAAAAGATGGCTAATTTAGCAATTTTTGTAAAACCCAAGTTGAGGGAAATATAACAAACTGAACCCAAACTGAACCCTGAAAAGGCCCTGTGCGAAGTTCCTCCCCAAAATTGGATGAATACCTTCATCAGCCCATTATATCTGGGCTGTGGGAAACCACCAGTGTGAATGTTGTAAAGGTATATTTTGGAAAAGCACCCCTATTAGTACAATCCTCTTCAATTACAAGATCTATGTAACACTGCTCATGGGGAAAGTTCCTGTCAGTTACTGAGTCACCCTTTCTCTTTTTCTACATATCTGTTGAGTTACTTTCATGAATGTCAGACAAACATTTGCTGCCTGAGGGAAGCAGCTAATACCCTCTTGCTATTGAAAGAACTCTTAATACAACAAAATTTTTGTGTGTGGAATAAAAACATTTATTAACAAAATTGGTTCAAGGTAAACAAAAGCGTAAGGCGCAGCATGGGGGTCTGATCTTATGGCATGTGTACTGGGCAGCCGAAATTGCTTTTCCCCCAGACACCTGAATTTTTCTCAGCACGCCTGCCGATGAAAAATTATAACGCACGCTGGAGCAGCTATGAGATTCCAGATGGGCGGTTGCCACTTCCTGAAGACTCTTTGCTGCCAGGGGCGCAAGCCATCTAAGTCCACGTCTGGGCAGGTGACCCCTTGGTTTGCTCCACCCCAAACCGCTTCAGCAAATGGAGAGGTGGGGAGGCCGGGCACAGGTTTAAATAGGCCGTCTGGCCCCACCTCCCAAGCCAAAGCCTCGCATGCATAGCGGAGCTCGCAAGGCAAGGGGGAGGGGGCAGCACCACGGAGGCTGTCCCTTCCCCATCAGCAATGGCAGCCGCGGTAAGTCACGGCTGTTCCATCTTAGAATAAGGGACTGATACAAAAAGTAAGGAATATTACTTAATGTCATTATTTTAAAATCCACTTTTGTTCCAGTAATAAAATTTATAATCATGGTATTCCTGTTGTACTTAGTTGATTAGTTAATATTTCAATGCACATCCCTGACAAACAAACATATGATTCAAACTAATATTTTTGTCTTACACATGCCTTGACATTTGGAGCTCTGAAATGCAGTTCTCGAGTTTCCTGTCTGCTGCCTTTTGCTTCCATCCATTTCTCTTTTTCTATTGGAATGAACATTCTAATTTGCTTTTATCTGCCTGAATGTTAAGAAGATGGATTTTTAATTATGTTTGTATTGTATGTTTAATTTGGTTTCCTATTTTACACTGTCCCCCTTAAGCACTTCTCCTCTTATGGCAGAAATGAAATTATTATAAAACATTAAGCTACATAAAATATTCAAAATCCATTTGGGCCTGAACTTATAAACCTTCTGCTAATGTGTCCTTTCAAATAGTGAATGCGCTCCAGTCTGCTTCCAAAATGCTAAAGGGATGAGCAAATGGTCAGAGCACCAAAGCTTAATTCCAGAGAAGAAAGTCAGACAGTAATGAAGTGTAGCATTTATTCCTGAGATTGGGGTTTTTTTCCTCCCGAAGAAAGAAAAAAAGCCTCCTGTGTGCTTTCCTGTGACAATTACCTTTTCAGCTGTCTTCAGGGGAAATCAGGCACAAAATTCCCATTAAAGTAAAAGAGGTTGTTTCTTGGCCTATTCCCAGTGTGATCAGCTGCGTGGGCACCAATTTGGGTTTAGGCACACAAGTTTGAGAGACCAGAATTTCTTAGACAGGGGAAGGAATTAAAATTAAATAAATGCTAAATGAGCTGTTGTCTTCCCTACTTTAGAAACTGAGAAGGTTGACAGAGAGAGAATTTCATTGGCATCTTTAAACGACCAAATTGTGTCTGAGGAAACTGTGTCTGCGATTAAGGTACAGCACTGAAAATCTGAAATTGCTGAGGATAACTAGAAACAAGGCTGGTTCAGAAAACCACTTAAAACCACTCTTTCAGAGATCAGTGTCACATTAGATTTTAGTACACAATGGTAATCTATTGTATGGTCATGTAATACACAGTTGTATTACACAACATTCCTAAAACTGAACATGTAGGTCAAATTGACCCCTGCTGAAACATGGAATTAATGGAAAAAATGGTCATGTAACACACAGTTGTATTACACAACATTCCTAAAACTGAACATGCAAGTCAAATTGACCCATGTTGAAACATGGAATTAAGTGGCTGAGTTGCCACAACAGTTAAGTTAAGGTAATATTTGGTATGAATTCCTTAGGACTCCCATTGGTTCTGAAGCCCCAGTGGGATGTAGCTTCTCAGTTTGTTTTCCCGCTCTTTTTGGAAAAAGGCGGGAGCCAGTGCATGCTGGGAGTTGCAGTCCTGACAACAGTCTTGAAAAATTATACAGGTAATCTGATCTGAAATTTTGAACTATATTCCAAATCCTTTTGGGAAGTGATCCTGAAAGAAATAATCCTGAGTACATTCTATTTGAAGAGGCTTATACAGTCCTGTGTGAATGGTATGTCTAGTGCAAAGCAGTTCACAGTGAATGAATTTTAGCCCTCTTCCAATCCAGATTTCTAGGAAGTCTGTTGTTGGTTTTATTGTTTGGGTGGTGGGAGACATCCCTAAAAGCAGTAGTCTAAAGGAGTTGAAGAGGTGTTATTGGCTGTTTTAAACTATGTGGGTTGTTTTATCTCTGATCCAGGTGGTACAGAGTGTAAGAAGGTATGACAGTGGGAAGAGTGGTGGTGCAGGAGGACATTCAGGGAGATATGGTGGTGCTCGCTGTTTCCTATTTTGGGAAATTTGTGTGGTTGAGCTCTTTCAAATGACTCCATTTTGACCATATTGCTGTACAATGCCAGGTCAGTGAACAACAGTAAGCTCTCTATTATATCTGACAGGTAGACCTGTCTTGCTTAACTGAAATCTGGATGGATTAATCTGATGTTGTCACTTTGGAACCAGCTGAATTGGACTGGAGGATGGGAGTGGAGGGTTGAGCATTAATTATTTTCCATGAATCTTTCTCTGCCAGTAATAGCTGTTGCAGTCAGAGGGCAGTTTTGACTGTATGTACCTTGTACTGGACACCAGGGGCAGTTTAGGGATCTTGCTGGCTGACCATCTGCCTAGCTTGCTAGTAAAATTGAATTGAAGTAGCTGATCTTGGAATTTAGTGTTGAGGACATCAAGAATAATTGTCCTTGGGGGTTTCAATGTTGTCAGGTCAGGCTGAGGTCTTCTTGCCATGACAACCATGTGTCTGTCTCAGATCAATATGCTATGATGTCATAGTTGAGCTTGCTGCCTTTCTCCTGCAGGGGTGGTGGACCATTTCAAGTAGTTCATCCTGGAAGATTAATGGATGCTGTTGATCTCCAGGTAGTTCTGGGGATTTTGAAAGCCTCCATGGTGACTGTAGGGCCTTTGTAGCTATCTGGAATGATAGGCTGGCTGGGATCATAAATATGCTTGCATCTTGGTGTCTCCTCCAGTGCTCTAGTAGGCCATTAGCTCTGTGATTTACTAGGGAGCTCTGTGATTTACTAGGGAGCTACTAGGGAGCAGTGGCTTGGGGATGACTAGAGTTATGCTAACAAAAGACTAAGGATAAATCAGACACAGCACATTTGAAAGCCTGTGAAGTGTTGGTGAAGCTTATGAAGAAGGCTACCATTGTATCACCTGCATCAGTCTGGCCAGGGTTTGTGACAGAGGTGATGCTAGACAGGGAGGTTGGTGTTTTCAAGGGATTGGATACACTTGTCCTGGATGCCCTAGAGTTGCCTTTTACACAGCAGTTTAAGAGCTTGAGGAGCTCAGGAACCCAGCCTAAGGCATTTTCTGGAAGGACAAAATATCCCGGGGGAAAACCAGGATCATACATATCGGGATGTTTCTATCTTGGTTTCTCCCTTCTCATAGCAGCCCATCAGTTCGTTCAGGCCAGGAGGAAGAACTTGCATAGCCCCCAGTTTAGTATCATTTTTCTTGCCTACTTTGCCGCGCATGCGCAAACTGAACCATTTTTCCATATGCTCTGATTGGCTGCAGGCGGCGAGGCAGGAAAAATAAATCAGTCTGTCTCCCATGGTGTTTGCCTGGGAGCAGGAGCGGCATGTTTTTTAAAAAAAGAACCACAAATTTTATTGTTTTTTGAAAGGCACAGGATAAGGAAAATCTCACAGGGCGGGCCCGAGTTAGACCCGGAAGCCATGGGGAAGTCATGGCTGAACCAGGGTGTTTCAGCTCCTTATCCCAGCATATATTGGCCGTGGGGAAAATGCCGATGTCTTGCTATTTGAAAAATGGGTTGGTACTGGGGCCAACACAGTCTTCTGTTACATCTGCTTTGCCAGCTTCTTCCTTTCTTAGACTCAGCTAATCTTACCATGCTGATCCACGCTTTTATAAACTTGCAGTTGCTTTAATATATTGTGATGCTTTCTACCTTGGACTGCACTTGAAGACTACCCAGAAACTGCAGCTACTTCAAAATGTAGCATGCCAATTATAGTCAGGGGCATGCCAATGGAAACATATTTTGCCAATCTTGAAATAGCTACATAGTTTGTTTCTGAGTTTGTTTCTGAGTTAAAGATGCTGATTATGGCTTGTGGATTTCAGTATGACCTAGGACCCATATCTAAAGGATCGTTTCCTCACATATGTCTCTAGGTACCAACTGTGGTCTTCAGGCTGCTACCTACTTGCTGTTACCTCACTTAAGGAGTCATGCCAAGCCAATTCTGGAGCCTGACCCTTCTCACTGAAGTTCCCACTTTGTTGGAGAGGCTCTTTCAGTAGGTGAGAGTCCTCCATCTAGAGAAATGTTTGTGAGGCACTACAATACCATTTTATTTACCAGAGCTTTTGATGAGGTGTAAACTGTGGGCATCTTGGTTGTGGAGGGGGGGGGGGTATGTGGTTGTTTTTCTATTGGTTTTGCATTGTAAAGTTTTAATTAAACTGTATCAGCCACAAAGAAAGGTGTGATATGAATATTGTAATCAATAATTCAGGTTGGTGATGTTTGAGGCATTCTTTCCCAAAAAAATGCAGGAAAGTGACTGTCCAGTTGGTTTGGGGTCATGCTGTGACAAATGCCAGTTTGTGTAATAATCTGCCTCTCATAGGCTCCTCTCATTATTCCAGCACAATTGAGTGGTCACTGGATAAACCATTTGTGCAAGCAACTCCATACATTGTATTGTCTAAGGCTTTCACGGCCGGATTCAACTGGTTCTGGTGCATTTTCCGGGCTGTGTGGCCATGGTCTGGTGTGACCACGTGGTCTGTGTGACCACGGCCACACAGCCCAGAAAACGCACCAGAACCAACTCCATGCATTTCTTGTGGGTTTGTAATCTATGTATATTTGTGTGGTTAAAATGAACTTGAGTTACACATGGATTTCCTTTTGCATAAGTCTTACTAGATGGAATTGTTGATATGGTTGTGTTGGCACATCCACCCATGTGGCTATGTTGAAGTGTTAAGTACAAAGAAAACTGTGTCCATATTCATTTGAAACATACATTGAAGGAGTTCAAGTAAAATATAGGTTTGGTTTGCAAATTGGCTGCCGTGATAGTATATTTCAGTATTGCACTATCCAGACCTTGTGCCAACTGAATTTTCTAATGTGGAAGGAAGGTGATCTGGTCACTCATTTCTTAACATGGCAGAAGGTAGGGATTCCTTTGCCAACTGATTGGCTTCTGGTCCTATAAGCCAGTGAGAGATCACAGAGCAGACACCAGCTGGCCAAGCTTCTTAGGATGACAGTTCCATCCTAAGCAGGACTATTCAAAATCCTTCTCAGTGGGGCTTAGCCTCAGGAAATGGATCCTTAGGATTGCTCTGTGAGTATCTTGGTTTTCTGAGTGGAAGAGCTACAGGACTGTGGGAGATCTGGGAGATCAGTGGATGTGGCAGGCTTCTACAGGTGCTTCTAAAAACACAAAGAAAGTTTTTTTAAACTGGGTTTTGTGCATAAGCATAATTTTCAACCAGTTCTTAGTTTCATGAGTTAAGACAAAAAATGTCCTTTGGACATCAATGGAGGACTACTCCCAAGCTACTAAAAACAAGGACATGTGCTTTGAACACAATGAAGAGGAAGAAGAAGAAGAAGAAGAAGAAGAAGAAGAAGAAGAAGAAGAAGAAGAAGAAGAAGAAGAAGAAGAAGAAGAAGAAGAAGAAGAAGAGTAGGAGGAAGAGGAGTAAGAGGAGTAGGAGTAGGAGTAGTTTGAATTTATATCCCTCCTTTCTCTCCTGTAGGAGACTCAAAGGGGCTTACAATCTCCTTGCCCTTCCCCCCCTCACAACAAACACCCTGTGAGGTAGGTGGGGCTGAGAGAGCTCCAAGAAGCTGTGACTAGCCCAAGGTCACCCAGCTGGCATGTGTGGGAGAGCACAGGCTAATCTGAATTCCCCAGATAAGCCTCCACAACTCAGGTGGCAGAGTGGAGAATCAAACCCAGTTCCTCCAGATTAGATACACGAGCTCTTAACCTCCTGTGCCACTGAAAAGTTTCAATTTCTGAGAAAGCACAAAAAGCTGCCAAGTATTACTGAGATGGAATTACACTGGACATTGAACTGAACTAGTCTGACATCAAATTGCTTTTTTAAAACACAGCTTTAGTTTTTATACCAGGGAGAATAATTTTGCATGAAGAAGGCATGTCCTAGCAGCCCTAATAGCCCAGTGCTTTGAAGCTAAACAGCGTCATTACTTAGATGAGAGACCACAAAGGAAGCCTGTGGCTGCTGTGCAGAGGAAGGCAATGTCACACACATACTATGCAGTGACTTTTACAGTTAAGTAGTGGGATATAGTGGGGTACTTGGAAGAAGCCTTAAAGGAATTGACTTCACTTCCATGATGCAAAATTCTGTTCTTTGGAAAAACAATGCCATCGGAGTTTATCATCCAGAGTTCGCACCAAATTGGCCAGTTCCTGCACTAATCCCTTTGTTCTGTAATTGCCATAAGCAGTATGTGATATTGGCGAACAGCTGTCTGAGCTCATCCACATATTTTAGAGGAGAAAGGTTGGATTAAGAGTTCCCAACTTTTTTCATACATGACTTGTTGATTCTCCTCAGTTCCTGTGCATGTGATGCCTGATCATGACTGTGGCATTTGGGCAGAAGGAGCTTAAGCCTTTGCCTGCACACATAACATTTTCTCAACCTACCAATGTGCTCTTTGTGCTCTCTGGCCTACTGTCGCCAATGTATACACTTGTGGGTTTCCCAAACAGATCAAATGCTACTTCCCACCCCACCCCCACCCGCACCCCCACCCGCACCATCACCCCACCCCTGGATGGTTTCAAGTCAGAAAAATGGTGCAGGTGGGGAAGCTGAAGCCCCTCGTCCACACATTCTGCAGTCATGATCTAATTGGGCTCCGCGTGTGCAGAAACTTAGGAGAACCCAAAATTCATGTTACACAAGGTAGGAACCCCAAACCCAACATGAATTCTCTATCATGTGTCAAGAAGGATTAATGAATATTGATGGCCCCTCGCTGATTTAGCAGAGAACAAAGTTCATATGATTCCTTGGAAATATTTACAGGCTGGATCTCCATTTGGAAACTACTAGGAACCTGATTAGGCGTACTCCCTTGGCACAACTTCACTCAATTTTCTCGCTCCAATGTGCCCTAGTTCCTCCATACCCGGTGCTTGTCTGCTGTGAGTCACCCTGTAGGATTCCTATTCACATGATGTGTATAGGCTGGGGTGTGCATTTGAAGCCATTTTGCAACAGAGATAGAAATGCATATACACAACTCACTGCCTTAGGGTATGTGTGCGGTATGTATGACAATATCAGAATCAAGGGCTTTGAGTCTGAATCAGCAGTTCAGAACCCAAGTGCTCACAGATGCCAAAGGAAGCTTGTTTGGGGTTTTTTTGTGCATCAGCTTTCTTGTATCTTATAGGCAATAAATCACTTTTTAGCATTGGCAGTGTCAGAGCCAAAACAAGGTGAAAGCTTTTTAATGGTCCAATATTGCACCTTTATCTGAAACTGAACCGATCAATTTTATTAGCTGTAAGGAACGAATTGACATTTTGAGCATCAGCATGGAATTCTAGAGACAAATCCTGCCCGATTGAAATAAATGGATAAGACCACTTTTGTTAATCCCTGTGCCATTCTTCCCCCTGCGGGGGCTGGGGAGGGAGTGGAATCCTTCCATTTATGATAATAAGGGAGATGGCAGCCATTGACAGCTGTTGTATCTACTTCATTGTCCAAATTTTGCTTTGCTAATTAACTTACCTCTGCCCTGGGGAAAGCTATTTTTGCTATGTGAGAAAAGTTATTTATTCTCCTTGCCAGTCTGGTTCTGATTCCTTCCTGAAAAGAAACTGTCAGACGCATCTAATTGAACTAAATTATGTGTGATAAATTGGAGGGGAAGTGGTGTTTGCTGGAGGCACATAGAATCCTCCACTTTAGTTTCCCTGAGCTCCACAACAGAATTTCAGTTGCATTCCAGAAGTTGTGGCTAATAGGTGGTGTCATGTGCTACTCAATGTGTGTTGTGTAGTTTGACTTCCTTTGGTCACTTCCAAAAACCTGAAACTGGGAAGACTGAAGCTCTCTAGAGAGGTAAGGATAATGGGTTGGATCCACTCAGGGCTGCACTGTTTAGCACAAGTGACTCTTCTGCCTGAGGAAGAGACCCTGGTATCAGAAAGGACTCTTGGAACCAGAAGCAGGTGTCAACAGGATCCAGCCAGTGGTGGGATTCAGCTTATTCGCACCTATTCGGCAGAACCGGTAGCTAATTTTTTGTCTAGTTCAGTGAACTGGTTGTAATCCTACCACTGAGTCCTTTCAGAACCCGTTGTTAAATTATTTGAATCCTACCACTGGATCCAGCCC
Source organism: Sphaerodactylus townsendi (assembly GCF_021028975.2). Taxonomy (NCBI): domain Eukaryota; kingdom Metazoa; phylum Chordata; class Lepidosauria; order Squamata; family Sphaerodactylidae; genus Sphaerodactylus; species Sphaerodactylus townsendi. Next base: position 40,445,713 of record NC_059426.1, on the reverse strand, counting down.
TTAATTTTTGGGCTAAAATAAGGATTAGACACCTGTGCTCAAAGACAAAATAATTTTTAAGAGAAATCTTACAGAACAGAAAATGCAATTCCTGACCGCAATTCCAAATATAACGTTTGACATTTACAATGGCTGTGCTATGCTTGCTGCCAATTTTCCCATATCCAGGTAAAGGTAAGCCTTTTTCAGTTACATTGATTTTGATGAGAGCCATCCACTTTGCTTAAATCCTTCCCACTGAAATAAATAGGTACTTGAAATGATTGCCTTTGGCTACATCACATCTTTTGACTCCAGTAAGTGTGTGGTGTAGCCCAAAGTGGTGTATTTTATGTGAACATCTCAGAGACCAAAATGGGAGAAAAGACAAAGACAAAAAAGGAGAGTCTTTTATCCTTGCAGGAAAACTATCAGGGGATAAGGATACCAAACCACCCCCCCCATTTCCAACCTCCCCACTTACACAACAGAACGAAGAATGCAAATACTTCTAGGCTAGGGGTCTCTACTCTCCATAGATGAGTAATCAAGTTGATTCTTGTGCTTTTCTTCCTCATTTTTACAACTCTTACTGCAGCCAGTATAAGACCTCATTTAAATCCACACGGCTTATTATGATGTGAAGCCCCTGTTGGTCTTTGCAGCACATATGAATGAACCTGCCTTATACTGACTCAGGCCACTGGGCCATCAAGGTCAGGAATTTCTCTACTCAGACTGGCAGCAACTCAGCAGTGTCTGAAACTCTTCCACAGCATCAACTATCTAAACTCTTTAACCAGACATGCCAGAGATTGAATATGAGACCTTCTGTGTGCCACATAGATGCTCTACCATTAAGCCAGAGATTTACCAGGAAGATTGGATTTGTACAATGACCAGGTAATCCCTGGTGTATAACAGCCTTCGTAATTTCATGTCTAAATAGTGGGCCCTGTGGCTTAGTTGCTGTCCTAAATGCTCTAGCTATAAATTAATGTGTGCATCAAACCACAATAAGTTGCAGTTTTCCAGGTGCTTAAGGTCCATTCCCCACTTCAAAAATGGAACCCGATTCAAATCGGTTTGAAAAGAATTGGGAGCTTTTGAGCACGGATTCATTCTCCCCACTGCAGCTTCTACCCCCTTGCTCCTAGAAACGCGGCAGCCACACAGGATTCCCCATTGCTGGCGGATCAAATGCACGATCCGCTCAGGCGCTAACCTGATTGGCTGCTGCATTGTGCTGGGGTGGGAATTTTTTAATCTTTGAATGGATGGATCCACGTCTCCGCAAGCAGGTGCAGAACGACTACATAGGGACAGGCAATTAGAGCAAAGCCCAGTTTCCACATGCCTTCGTCTGTAATTGTTTAAGACAGTGAATTCAAGGTAGACACAAGCATACAGTTCCCCATTTCATTAAAACAACTTGTCCCTGGCTGGACTTGAACCAGCCAAATGCTCATTCAACTGTGCCATAGAGGCACTGCTGGCTTAAGGCTGGGGAAAATGCTACTTAAGTCACCCCGCATGAGTGGAAACAGGGAAATGTAGCCATGTGGATTCATTTTAAAGTAAATGCAAGGTTTACTGCTGCCTTGCTATGTATTTCTTTAGTGAGGAATCTGACCCCACGTCGCTGCAGATCGACATGGATCTTTGTTCCGAGAAATACTCTGCAGAGTAGCTTGCCACCATTCAAGCTGTGCCCTTTATTTTTCTACCTGTGGCTTGAGTTCTCTGACCTCAGTCCAGTGGTATAGCGCCAAGGAGGTGGGGAGGCAGGAGTGCACAATGCACCGGGCGCAGACCAGTGGGGGTGTGTGACGGGGACGTTCGGGGGCATGGCAGGGGCATGGCGGGGGCACAGGACACATGCTTGCCCCGGGAGCAGTTCCCCCTCATTCCGGCCTTGCCTCTGTCTGAGATATTTAAAAAGGAAACAATGGTTTTATTTACTAAAATATACTCTTAATTTATTTGACAACAAGACATTGGAAAACTATTCCACTACAGGGTATTACAGAACTATGGAAGGAAAATAAAATATATGGGGCGAAATTGTACAATTGTACAGTCACTGCATTGCCTTGGTATACTCTTGCCTGGAATGGATAAAAGCCTGCTGGAACTTTGAAAAATAGCAGCTAGTCAAGACAGACTTCATTTAATTTGCTCTCCTCTCCCCCAGAGTTTGGTTTGCATGCTTCTAACAGGCTGTCCAGCAAGGACGTAGGTATAGATTATTTATGGGGGGGTTCAGGGGGTGGAGCCATGCCCCCACCCACCCCTGGGGCATGGCCACACCTCCCCAAGCCCCACCCCTGGCCCCAGGGCTTATAAAAGCACTGTCCAAGGCCGGGGACAGCAGACTCCCCTGCCCTGCCCTCCACCGCCCCACCACCAGCTGGGCTCCCAGCCTGCAGCCCCTTTTGTCATCCCCTCTGGGCAGAGGCGTAGCTAGGGAAAGTTTTGCGCGCCCCCCCATGGCTGGCCGCTGTGATGCTGGAATCCACCCCCAAACAGCATCGTTTTCAATGGTGTTTAAATTAGGGAGCCCAAATTCTCCTTTTATATCCACCTTAAAGGGAGAATCTGGGGTCCCCAGTTAAAACAACATTGAAAGTGATGCTGTTTGGGGTGGATTATCACCCATCCTGAAACAGCATCACTTTTAATGTTTAAACTGGGACTCATATTCTCCCTTTAAATCCATGCTGAAGGGGGTGGATTTAAAAGGAGAATCTGGGGAAATTTTGGGGGTGCCTGCTATCAGGGGTGCAATTATTAAGCTAGCAGCACCAAACTTTCAGGGTATCTTTAGGAGACTCTCCTGATGATGCCACCTAGAAGGTTTAGTGAAGTTTGGTTCAGGGGGTCCAAAGATATGGACCCTCAAAAGGGTAGCCCCATCTACTATTAGCTCCCATTGGAAACAATGGGGGATGGGGGCACCCCTTTTGGAGGTCCATAACTTTGGACCCCCTGAACCAAACTTCACCAAACATGGCTGGTATCATCAGGAGTGTCATTTGATGATAGCCTGAATTTTTGGTGCCGCTATTCTAAAAAATGCACCACCTGTGTCCTTACCTATGTCTTTTAACACTTGCTGTCCCAGTTGGGAGGGTTAAACTTTAACCTACTGTGAATCTGGAAGTAGATCCCCATGTATATTCTTCCTTAATTTACATTAAGTCAGGTGTTACAGACCTTTTAAGATACAGCTTGGGCATCCAGATAATTATCTTACCCTTCCTGGCAGATGGACAAATGGTTTCTGCTATCCTGCCAATTTTTTTTCTCCTTGTCTTCAATCCGAGGTTTTATTGCTACCTGTCCCAGGAAAGAATGTTTTCCCTGATATCAGGGCCACCCTGGATGTAGATCAAGGAATCCTGTATTTCTTTATAACAACAGACTACACTCCTCCCTGCTTCTGGGGTGTAGAAAGGGGTTATATCAGCAGAAGGGGTTGGGATATTGGGTGAGAGCTGAGAATGCTGACTTGGTTTCACACTTCCCCCAAGGATACTCAGTGCTACCCATTTCTGATGCTATTTAAGTCACGCTAGTGCCAGGGCTACATCATGCCAGCAATAAGCCACCATAACAAGGGCATAACATTCTAGTTATGCTGGCATTTCTCCCAGATTCACTGGTGTGGAGGCTTAGTTGTTATCCTGAATTCCTCCTGCAGGTTTTTAGGTTGTCCTCTTAATCCATTAACATTTTTAAATTGGGAAATGTGATAACTCCCTAAGTTAGCAATGAATACTGGAAAAATTTTGACTATATGTAAAACAATCAATATACTTCTGAAGCTTCCTTGACCTTTTGGTAACACGATCTGTTGCAGTACAAGGCATTTGCAGATAATGACTTGTTTAATCAAATTTGCACATTATAATTCCTTTTTTCATCCATATTGAGATTTTACTCCTCAGAGCAAAACTGCATTTCTAAGTAGAAGATATTACTAGGTTATGTGGCGTTTATTTCATTTCTAATCTATGATATTAAGTAGGTCACAACATCTGGAAATTACTTCCCCAACTTACTAGAAAGTTGCTTGGAGGCCGCTTTTAAAATATTTTAATGTCTCATGAAATGAAATTATTTTCTTGTCTGCAGAACAGAACTTGTTTTTGCCTTTGTTGAACTTTCCCGCGTTTCTTCTTTACAAAAATGAAAATTAGCCCCTTCTCTCTGTAACTTGTTCAGCATTAAAGTTTTAAAAAATTAAAGGGTACTGAGTTATGACCCATCAAGTGATGACCCAATTGAGTTATGACCCATCAAGTCAAATGCAGTCCATCAGAGACATATTGTGACCCACTAAGTACTTGTCTGCCACCCTCTTTTTGCGTTCCCCAGTAAGGGGCCAGAGCAGATTTCCTAAATCCCAACTGCCATTACACTTAACTGTGAGCTGTGTTCTTGGTGGATCATGAATTGTACCGTTATGTTTGTGCAAGCTGTTTGGCAGATGTTCAGGTCTATTCAACGGACCTTGTGAAGGAACAATTTTGCAAGCTCACCTTATTTCTTCTGGTTTGCCCAAGGAGGTCAAAAAACCCTCACAACCATACCAAATCTCTTCCTGGCAATTCTCCCCCTTCCCCTTGCTTCCCAGTGGTAGCAAAAATGAACTCGTGCCCATCAACTGCAACTAATGGCCCTCAGTGTCTCCTGCTAAATTGAATCATACAGCTAGCACTCTGTATTTGGGCCGTCAACCTCTAGGTGGTAGCTAGAGATCTCCTGGTGACAGAGATCAACCAACTTTGAAAGGTGAACTTTATGGAATTATGCCCTCCCCTCTTCAAACCCCTCCCTCCCCAAGCTCCTTCCCCAAAATCTCCAGATTTTTTCCAGCCTATACCTGGCAAATCTACTGTGTACCTACATTGTCATTTAAAGTTTCCGCTTTCTTGCTGCACCTGTCGCTACATTCCTACAAGGAAGTTGTCAATTTCCACATTCAGACAATAACTCCCTTGATAGTTCAAGGATTTTATTGAAGACATGAGAAAGACAGCAGAAGACAATTCTGGCAAAAGGGCGCCAAAACTGTTGATGATATGTTGCAGCAAATCCCCACCCCCACGTGTGAACTAGGATTGTAGAAAGAGTCCAGTCTGAAAGCTCATCGCAGCCATGGAGCTCCAAGACCAGGGAAACAGATGTGGCACCTGCAAAAAACCAAAGCTATCCCCAACAGTTTCCCCCTTCCCAGCAAATGGCATCCTGACAGAAGTGCAGGGGCACACTACCGCAACTGTGTATTGTCAAGCTATCATACTCCAAGGAAGCTGAATTGATCTATTGACACTACCCATTATTACACTTCAGACAGCAAGACCAAGTAGGTGTGGTATATTTTCAGAAACTAGACAAAGCATTCAAAATATAATGTGGTATGATAAATGAACAAGAGAACACACATGTTCTGTTCAAGCTATCGGGTTTAGCAAGAGAATAAAGAAAAGGTGAAAACACACAGTCCTCTTCCCGCTATACTCTCTAAATGATGTTTAATTAGGACCGGCTAGCTTAGCTTGAAGTTGTAATGATTTAATGTTCATCATCACTACCTTAGATCTTCTGTTTGGAACTTCTGTCCATTATCCCTTGTTGCATGGACAAAATGGAAGCCCTGAGTAAAAACTTAGCCCATCATGGCTTTGGTTCAGACTCATTAGCTTAACTAAGAACTTGAGTGTTCTGTGCTGGAAACTTGATGCCTCCTTTCACCAATCCCTTCTTTACTCCCAGGGGCTCCTATACATGGACAGAGAACAGTTTCAGTAATTGAAATCTTGAGGTGAATTTTTGGGTGGAAGGTGTTTCTACACAGTGCTTAATTTCAGAAAAGTGTTTTTATGATTGCACTGTTAAAATGTATAGATGTGCTTGCAAATTAAGCAAACCACTCAATCGGCTCTTGAGAAGCAATTAAAATATTTGCAATAGTCAGAATTTAAGCACACATTATGGTGTGTTTATTATATCCAATACAAAGGAATAGTTTGTTTTCCCCTCTGATATTTGTGTGTATTGGTTTAGTATTATGGGGAAGAATCCCTCATACTTAGTTCTGTCTGTAGTTAGAATTGTAAACTCACAAAACTTCCTTGTCCCGGTGTAGTGTAGTGACCACAGGGACATGTATGGTCACATGTCCTGAGTGGAGGCCATTTGGGTCATGTGGGGGACAGAAAATCACCCCATGCCCCTCCTTCCTCCCCCCGCTGTGCCTCAGACAGGGAAGCCCAGCCAGGCCCAGCCAAGAGGAAGGCTCAGCCTGTGCACCCAGGGCTGGGAGTGGCATGGCTGGTGCTGCGGAGGGGTGCTGGCCAGAGAGAGGGCCAAGTCAGAATGGGAGATGAGGGGTATGCTGTGTGGGGGGCAATTTTGCGCTCCCCACGCCTCCCCTGCACCGACTCGACTCATCCGAGTGGATGGCGCCCCTTGGCCCCGCCCCGGCCAGGCTGCCTGAAACCACAGTTCAGGTAAGTGGGGGTGTGGGGGGTGTAGCTACCATGGGGCGTGGGGGAGCCATTTTGCCCCAGGGAGTACTACACCTCTGCCTTGTCCTGAAGCCAGGGTCTCCCATCTCTGTATCTTGTTAATTAATGCTGTTTTGAACACACCTGTTTCTGCTATGTGAACCTAAGAACAGGAATCTACGGGTGTGCCCTTTCCAGATTTTCAAGCAAAAGGGAACATCACATAGTGCTTTTTTCTTTTTAAAAATCTTTTATGTGGAAGATTTAAGATTGGGCTACAAATCTTGGATTGTTTACATGAGGGATCCAAAATCATTACAATCTATATTTTGTCTTTGGCCTCAAGTGAATGCAGGCTACTGAAGCCAAGTAATTAAACAAACCAAATTCAGTCAATCTCAGATGAAACCTATAATGCGTTTTTCTACCACAAAAAATGGTTGGAGGGAAATGAGCTGGCTTCCTTAGAAGTGGCCAGGCAGCCAGCTGAAGTACCACAGCTGTGCTATCCTACCACTCTCATGGAGGCTTTCCAGCGGCATGGAGTGGCTTGGAAAGAGGAAAAACCTACTGCCACCGAGAAGCCCCATGGAGCTCAATGGACTTAAGTCACCTTTTCAGTGACTTAAGTCTAAAGTACCAGCTGCCGCCATAAGGCAGTGAATGGTCAGGAGGAAGGCTCAGCTCCTCCCTGGCCACCACCCACCCACCCACCCCTGCTACGCCGACAGCAGCAGGGGTGCTGGGACACTGGCACAATGTCCATCACCACATCCCATTTTTTTAAAAAAACACCTGTGTCCTTTATGCTGGTACATCACTTTCAGGTAAACCCGGAAGTGACGAAGGGAAGTGATATAGTAATATCACTGATATCACATAACCCCCCCGCCCCCGCTCTGATGTTCCTTCCCCCCAACCCTCCTCCTGGTTTACAGATTACAATGGAATAGTCTGTTTCTCCCTTGTTATTTGTGTGAGGTGGCTTACCCATATGGGTATGGAATACCTATTTAGTTCTGTTTATTGGGTAGAAAGGTAGATACAAACTCCTAAAACATTTCCAACTCCGCCCCCCCCTTAGCACAATATATGTCCACACTCACCCCCTCAAAATGATTGATGGCTGCCATTAGGGGTTTTCCCTGGTTTTAGTTAGTTGAACAATCTATGCTTCCACGTTTCACAGCTTTGTGATGCAATTCTCCATACTTTGTATAATCGATGGCTCGGGGGGATCAGAGAATGAGATCACAAGATGGCACAGAGGAGAAAGTTTAGGGATGGCAGAAAGGCATGGTAAATGTTTTAAAGAGACTGCACAGCAGTGGAGCCATTCAGAACTGAAAGGGGGCGGGGACACTCCAGAACTCCATGGAGGAAACATTTTGTTTCCTGCCTCAAAACATTTAAAAAGATTTGTGTGGAAAGGGCCTAAATGAATTATTTTATTCTGAAACCAGTTCTCTGGTTCTGAAGTCAATTGCTCCCAGTCCTCTGCCTCTTGTTAATAAACAGAAGTTGTTTTGACCACACTCAACTCTGCTGTATGAACTTGAGAACAGGAACCCAAGAGAGTACCCTCAACATGATCTACAGAGCCTTGGAGGTTCACTGGTGTGCCCTTCATTGTGCTGCCCTGAGGGATTCTTGGAGTCACAGAAGCCTCTTTCTGCCACAACATCAAGCTTGCTGGGTTGAGTATGCATTACACTTACTGTTCTTTCTCACAGCCACTGCATAGCTCACCAGCAGTGGTTGCAGTTTCAATCAGAATGTGATCAGGAGAAGCACAGAACGATTTGCCAAGGAAGAACATTTAAATAATCATGTCTTTCCGTAGCATTTTTTTTTGTTGGGGGCTGCTTGTTTTGATGCCTAGTTACTATTTCCTCTGAGCTTGTTTTCATCCCAGTTTGATAAATCATAAATAGCTAATCTTTTGAAAGAAAAGATGCTGAAGAGATGCTGTGATTACAGTCAAAGAGGATGGCAAACATGAAAAAGCTGCCTCAATCATTTGAAAACCTTTCTGGTTTAGAGTTACTAAAAATGGTATTGATTGGGATGCTACTGCATAATTTGACATTTACATTAGCACAAAGAGCTAATAGGGCTTTTTAAGTTGGCTAATCAAATTGTAGTGTTTGTGTTTCATAAAGGATGATTTGAATCTGTATTTTCAATTTCTGAGCCGCTTGATGAATATTTCATATTTCCAGAGCATGTGTTTGGTTTGCACATCAATACTGTAGGACATAGATGTTGAACTCACAGCCCTCCAGATGTTATGGACTACAGTTCCCATCATCCTGGCAGGGAGTGATGGGAACTGTAGTCTATAACATCTGGAGGGCCGTGAGTTTGACACCTGTGCTGTAGGAGTTCAAAACTGCATCTCATAATTTAGCTTTTTGGAAAGGCAAATCTTGCTTTGGAAATAAATAGCCTCAGACTACTGGAAGTGTAACAGTAGATGCTGGAGAATTCTCTGTCACCATGAAAATTCATGAAGTTCATCTGGAACTACTTGCCACTGCGTGGATTCTGATTTGGCTAACACAAAGTACTCAGAGCCAAGATGTAAAAAAAAAGGTCTTTAATTTTATTAAGAAGTAAACATTTCTCAATGATCAAAACAGTTTTAGCTAATAAAGCTGTGAGCAGCAGTGGCGTAGTGGCTAAGAGCAGGTGCACTTTGATCTGGAGGAACCGGGTTTGATTCCCAGCTCTGCCACTTGAGTTCTGGAGGCTTATCTGGGGAATTCAGATTAGCCTGTGCACTCCCACACACGCCAGCTGGGTGACCTTGGGCTAGTCACAGCTTTTCGGAGCTCTCTCACAGGGTGTTGTGAGGGGGGAAGGGAAAGGAAATTGTAAGCCCCTTTGAGTCTCCTACAGGAGAGGAAAGGGGGATATAAATCCAAACTCCTCCTCCTCCTCTTCTTCTTCTCCTTCTTCTCCTTCTCCTTCTTCTAATTGAACTTTTAGTCATCTGATAAAAAACCAATACTGTCCAAATCATGGTTAATCATAAAATAACAGCCTAATATGGTTAAAAATAGTAGTATTGTCTATAGTTCTAAAGAAGTATGCAAAAGCAAATAAACTTATCTGAAGCCCAAGTTTATTACATTACAAATAGCACAAAGTAAATCTTCGGCAGGTTCCGACAGTTTATCAATAGTTTCTAGTTCCAAGTTCAACCAGAATATTAAACCATCTCCACTGACATAACTACATACAATCATTGAAAAAGCTTTTAGCCAACTTCCTCTTTATGAGACCTTAGTTAAACTGCCTGACTGCCACAGATAGAATGTTCACTCTCTCAAAATTTCTCCCAGCAATTTCTTCACAGCTATCATCCTGAAAATTCATGAAGTTCATCTGGTTTGAATGGGGTGTGTCACAATGTTATGATAGACTGACACCCCATCTAAAACACTGGCTGAAGCTGTAGCATCACAACAAATTATCTTTTCTACGTGACATCTGAGATGCAGTCCTATACCTGAGAAACAAGGCAGGGTCAAGAGCCCATCACCTTATTTCCTGGGCTCTGTGAATTTAGTGGTTCCTGTAGGCCAATGGTTCCATTTCATGGCTCCTCAAAGGCCCATGCATGGGAATGGCAGAGGGAGAATCCCAGCCTCCAAAACAGTTGAACACAACCAAGCCAAAGAACATTATAGACACTCCATGCTTATCTCTGAGGTCTTGTCTTCTGCTCCAGCCAGTGTTGTGGCTGGTGTTGATGATAACAGTGCAAAAAGCAAAGAAAAAGAGAGGAGCAGAAGTAGGAGTAGCACACTGAGATGGATTGATCATGTTTTCTTGCTGGTGAACATTCACATTGAAACCCATGTTAGAAACTGAGCTACCAAAAACCACCATGAATCTCCAAACTAAGATTTCCTTTGGGACCATACTGTACCACCCATTCCTTATAAGACATCACACACAAGCAATCACACAACTTGTTCAGTTCCATAGGCCCCTGAGCATATGCAATGCCTTGTATTATCATATTTACAGTGGTATATCATTAATCATGGACAGCCTTATCTACCATCTCATGGCAGCAGGACCAGAATTATTCAATATGCAGGCCAAACAGATTGTCAGGTTTTTCAAATCAAATGGAAAGGGGAGTCTTGTGTTACTCTAATATTTCTGTCTCCCTGCTTGTTCCTATAGTCTGTCCACAAAATCTTCTTTAAACCTTAAAGCCTTTTCTCATCAGGGGTAACCAAATAATGCTGGTAACTTTTCCTAAGGAATTTTTTTTGTTTTTGAACCCATAATGCAGTCGGAAATTTTCTGGTGCAGGACCAACTTGAGCAGTCATCCTATGCCCATGTCCCCAGGGTTATCAAAATGTTGTCTTTCAGGTCTCTGTCTGCTTCAAACTAGGGTTGTATTTACCATATACACTCGCATATAAGTCGATTTTTTCAGCACATTTTTTGTGCTGAAAAAGCCCCCCTCGACTTATACGTGGGTCCCACTTACCAGGTCGCCATGGGAGCATGGGATGTCTGCGCTGGGCCGCAGGTGATGCGCCCTGCCTCCTGCCACAGGGGAAGGCGGTAGAGGCAGCGCCCGGCTTGGACGGGTTGCCTCTTGTGTGCTCCCCCGCTCGAGCGAGAGCGCGGGATGCCCACGGCCCAGCCAAGCTGGCTGCAGATGATGCGCCCTGCCCCCTGCCACAGGGGAGGATGGTGGAGGCAGCACTCGGCTGCTGCATTTCCCACCCTCGACTTATACAGGAGTCAATAAGTTTTCCCAGGTTTTTTTGGTAAAATTAGGTGCCTCGACTTATATTCGGGTCGACGTATACATGAGTATATATATATACAGTATGAAGTTGCCTATGCACATGTCAAAGTGAATTTTTAACTAAGGAGTCATTTTCCTGCCTCTACAAGATTCATATTGGTATGACAAGGTTTTGGATACAGTTCATTACTAACTGTGATGAAATAACAATACATTTGTACCTGCTCTTAAATATGATTCTGAAAATGCTACAGTTATGTACTATGTTGTTTCCCATATGCAATGAATTGTTGAAGGATCCTTTCTTCTGGTAGTTTGTGGTCCATCTCAGTATGTTCCAAAGAATAGCAAATACCTCTTTCCATTTTCCTTCCCCCTTCCACCCCCCCAGACTTTCTTAGATAATAGAGTTAACCTGAATTTTATAATTACATCACTGGCCATGTACAGAATCACACCCAAGAAGAAGAAATAGAAATACTCACCTAACTGTGCAAAGGTTCACAGAACCCCACATCCTCATTCCATGGATCGAAAATACCCATCTAAATCTCTGGCGTTTTCTTCCTTATTGTCAAAAAACAAAAATATTCAAGAAAAGACCATGGAATGCTTGGAAGTGAAGAAATCTTATAAAGTGTTAATGTGATACTGTAATCTCACTCAGGGGCAGCTCAGTAATCAATTTTGATAGGATTACAGTGAACTAAGTGGTATTTGCCTTCTGCAGCCAAAGAAACTGTCATACCTTCAATAAGCTAAGAAGAAAATGTTCTGACAAACCAAAGAGTTTTTCGTATTGTTGCAACTACAGGTGCTTAAGTACCCACTGATTTAGCTGTCATTCTGTTTGTTGGTCACAAGAGGAGAGCTGATTTTTCATCAGGCAGTTTGACTATTCATAGGCAGGTCAACCTTGATTGGCAGCATGCTTTCTGTGCTTTTAAACAGATACAGAGCAATTTGCACAGTTTCAAGCTGCACATTCTCACACATCCCAATGGAACACGTAGGTTTTGTGTCACCATGTAATGCTCTGCATCAAATTATTTAAATAAAGAATGAACTAGCTAGTCACTCAATTATGTATAAATTTGTGTATTTAAGAAAGTTCTCCCATTTGGCCTACAGCTAAGTCTGTGTTATTGATATTATTTTAAGTGTGCATTTTTGCACAGTCTTATTTGTTTGTTTGTATCCTGCCATATCTCCAAAGTCTCAAAGTGGCTCACAATGAAACATACATAGTAAATACAATAAATATCATAATACTGGTTATGGAAGTAATAGAACCAGTGTGGCGTAGTTGTTAGGAGGGGTGGACTCTAATCTGGAGAACCAGTTTGATTCCCCACTCTTATGCATGAAACCCACTGGGTGACCTTGAACTAGTCTCAGTTCTCTCAGAACTCTATCAGCTCCACCTACCTCACAGGGTGTCTATTGTGCGTAGAGGAAGGGAAGGAGTTTGTAAGCCACTTTAAGATTCCTTACAGTTGAGAAAGTGGGGTATAAATCCAAACTTCTCTTCCCTTCACTTAATTACTTGACCCAACCAGTGCATACACAAGGGGGTACAGTGACTTATGTTTCATGGCTACCTTCTGGGAACTCCCTGGGTCCTTGGCCAGGGTAGTGAAGGGGTTTTCAGACTTTACCTTTGCTTTCCTTTTCCTTCTAGGTTGCTTTGCTCCTCTCTTGCGGTGTTCAAAGAGCTGATCTGGGAGTCCTCCCTAGCCTTGAGTTGTGAGGGTTAGATTCTCTTTTCAGGCCTCAATGGATCCACCGCCCATCTGAGAAATCTTTTAGGCTGTTCTGCTATGCTGTGATCTGATTGCCATAGTTGACCAGCCCAAGATATCATATGGCCCCATCATTCCCCTTTTGAGGCAAGGATGGGATGGAGTGCAATGATTTATATAGGTCTGCTAGGTCCTGAAGCTGAGATCTGCTCTGCTACCAAATCAGGAATAGGAAAGCTGAATCTGCCATGCCACAGTGAGGCTGGTGATATGCTGAGGGCTAACTGCATCCAAGTACTGTTCTCTCATAGGATGTGCAGCCTCACACTGGAAGGATCATCACTGAAATGACCCAAGGTGTCATGAAGTCATGTCCAACCATGGCAAATGCCTCTCTATCCTATTGAAAAGGAAGGTGGACTCCCCTTCATCATTTTATAAACTTTGCACCACCCTCTCATCTTGGAGATGGTTGTACATATGACCAGGGCAATAATTAGCAAAACTGTACATTAGACGTTTAAGGCTGATGCTAGACAAGGACAATAACACTGCATCGTCTGCATACAACAGTAAAGGAACATGGGTAAGATGTAACTCAGGACTATGACCATTCACTGATGCCGAAGCATGAGGTAAATCATTGAGGAATAAATTGAATACAGTAGGAGCCAATATGCAACCTTTTTTAACCCCATGGGGAGTACTAATTCTGTTAGTTAACTGGTCTTCACCGGAGCATCTAACTTGGCAAACAGTGTTGGCATACAACTGTTTGATCAGAAATAGAAATCTAGGGAGGAATCATTTCCTAATTTTTGACACTTTCTCACACTATCCTTTAAGAGTACTTTCAGGAGTTATGCATGTTGTAGAATACAATCCCACCTAATGTGGGAAAGAACTAATGTAGGAACTGCAATACACAGATGCAATTCTACAGCCCAGTGTATCAAATTACATTTGCATCTCGCTTCTGGGAAATGAAATGCTGTGAACGTGATCTATGGGCCAGAATGTGTCCTTCAACTATGTGATGCTACACTGGAGTGTACCATTCACAGAGATACAGATGGCAAAGAGCTAATCCCACTAATCGCTGACACTGTGTGTCAATTCCCTGAGGGTTTATTGGGGAAGGTATGCTTTCTGATTTTATTTGTACTCTGCAGAAGATCAGGATGTCTCCCCATGCTGCTTCTGTTCCTGAGTGTCAGAAAATAGGTAAAATTATATTTTGTGCTGGGCCAGGTAGTTGTTCTAAATATATTGCAAACCTTCAAGCCTTAGGAGGTTTAACTCTAATCCAATCAACAGCTCAGACACTCCAGATTTTTCTCACTATGCCACGGTTGGTGAATAAGACAGGCAGGAACTGTACAGACTTAAATTATTTGCTTTGAGGTAATTTTGTTCCCTTTTGCTTCAAGCTATCATGCCTGAAGAAGAATTTCATAACATTGGAAAGCCTTGTAGCCTACTATTTAGCCCAAGCGAGCCAGGGCTGTATATATGCTATGATTCTCTGAGAGTGCAGCAAAAATGCAGAATGTGGAGTATTTCCCCACTTATCTTTTTTAGTACATTTAAACTCCTGGGTTTATTTTCTCAGTAGTAAAACAACATTTCATTCAAACTTGTTCAGTAACAAACAGTGTAATCCTATTCAAACTAGTGATTTTAGACTGGAGCAATTTTGCATAGGATTACTTTGTTTATTCAATAGAACATAATCTTTTTTCAACTGTTGCCATCAGGAACCAGTAGATAGCCTGAGAAATGCAAAACAAGCACAAACTAGATTGGAGCCAGTGATCAGCCTGAGGTGTTGGTGGAAGCAGATCTTTCCTCTCTTCACCCACCTCTCAACTTCCCTTTCTAAATCAGGAAAGTTTATTCCTGGGGTTATGGGCCTAGCAGTATGGAAAACTGGTTAGGCTGCAATTATTGGGAGGAGCCAGGGATTAGGCACGAGTAACACCTACTTTCTATTTTAGGGTTGCCCAGGTAACTGGTGAGCATCTGGGGGGCAGGGATATGGGGAGGCGCTATTCATGATTTCACTTCCAGGAAACCCCCAGAAGTGATGTCATGCCATTCTAGGAATTACTGGAACTAATGTTTCTAGTGATTCCTAGGGAGACGTGATGCCACTTCCAGTTTTTCTTTGCAAGTATAGTTATGCTGTTTTTATTTATTTTTATTTTTCAGATTTTTAGACCGCCCCATCCCCTAGGGGCTCTAGGCAGTGTTCACCCACTGGTGATTTTTTTGCTTTATTTTTCTCCCACCACAGCTCAAAGAGCTGTCAGGAAGTGGCAGCTAAGGGCAGAGGAAGACCGCAGCCCTAGTTTCACTTCAGTTAGGCCTGGGAGAGTAAGTGAAGGCCCAAGATGAGGGAGCTTTGTAAGTTATTCAAATAAAGTTGTAAAATTATTCAGACAGAAACTGTTTTTACGAGAACAGAAAGAACACAACATGGAACTTGTGTGGACTAGCTACTACTCTGATCCTGAGACTACTCTGAGGAAGATTTAGGGGACAAAACTGCCTCTCGTTTTTTTGTTATCCGGAAGAGGGAACAAGGGGAAGATTTGTAAGTCTTGTGCCCATGGATTAATGTGAGAAAGAAGTCCCAGGCAGAGTCTGAGACATTTTCTTATTTGGGCATAATGCTGTTTTCAATAAATACATGTAGTCAACAAATCTAGACAATCTTTCATTTAAGTCTGAATGCAAACCCTTTTGACAACTTTATTAAATACCTAGTGGCATGCTCTGTTCAATGAGATCCAGGACCTTCAGGATTTAATGCAATTCTGCAGATCCTGCAAGACAGAGTTGTTCTACCAGGCTTATGGTTGAGGCGGAAACAGTATAATCAACAGCTTTTGCCCTCCCTCTCTCCAATTCCCTCTACCCCTATTACCACGCCAAGATTTTAGTCATCTATTTTAGAGCTTTGTGCTAATGTTCGTACATTTTTAAATGAACTGTACTGTATTTTATGTGATAGAAGCCACTCTAAGTTGGTAAGGGGAAGGATGGCATGTAAATATAATTAAATAAAATAGAAAGATATCTTATAAAACATAGTAAAAGAAATGATTACTTAGGAATGATACATTTCTTCACTGCTTGTGACTTGTTCCCAAGAAGGGCTCAAAAATTGGGTTCCAAAACCCTTTGTTCAAGGTTTTTCACATTAGACTAAAGCATAGTCTCTCAGCCTGCCCTGGAACACTCTATCCAGTCCATGTATCTTTTATGCAGTCTGTTGGGATTTTGCAAGTGTCTGTCACAATTCAGTTATAAAAGGGTTAACTATTTGTATGCAAACAAGTTGCTGAAGTCACTGTTTATGACCTGATCTATTGATTAGCCATTGGTCAGTGAGATAGCCATTGCTTACACGTTAATGAGCTTGTACATCTGAAATTATAAAGTTAACCCTGTTTCTTTGTTTTAGCATCACAAGCATGAGACAGTAGATAGGTGCCAAGATGTAACCAAATGTACAGTAATATAGATGTGTAACAGGAAAGAAAGCATTTCTTATTTTATCTCATGTAACCCTCCCTTTATAGTTAGTAAACTCATAAATAAAAACCAACTGAGAACCTGTCTCTTCTGTTCTACTCTGCTTACATATATTCATACATAGAATTGAGAAAAAGGTGTTTTGGTCCTAGGGGGGGTAGCCATGTTAGTCTGTAGTAGCAGAACACAATTTGAGTCTAGTAGCCTCTTAAAGACCAACAATATTTTCCAGGGAATAAGATTTCATGAGTTAAAAATATCTTTGTCGGGTATGGGATGAAGTGAGCTTTGACACATAAAAACTTATACCCTGGAAAAAATTATTGATCTTTAACAGGCTACTTGGCTTTTCTAGTCTGGCCTTGTGTCTTTTGAAAACCTACAAAAGTTGGATTCAAAATCTCCTCTCAAAAAACCCTGAAGTTTCAATTATACTTTTGTGAGGCCTCTTATCTGTTCAAGGCCACAGTGTAGTCTTACAAACATGCTGTGTCATCAGAGTTAATTGGAAACATCTGGAGAGTACCAGTCTAAGGAAGAGTTTTCACTCTCTGTGAGGGAAGGGAGATTTTACTCCTAAATGGGTCTCAAGAGTTCTGATCAAAGTTCATGCAGACTGGATCGCCATAGGTCACCTGTTACAGTCAGCAAAAGCCATAACTTAGTGTTAATAGTGTATGCTGTTTCTTCCATTCCACTTGCCTTTCCTTCTTACCCTTTTTTGCCATTACTAGTCTGAACTCTGCACATGTCCTGAAACTAACTGCAGTGACTTCTGCTTGTAAGCTCTCACAGTGTCATGTAGATGATTATTTTTGTGTTATTAATTTGTCGTACTGTATGTCATTGTGTTTTCAACCTATATTTGTTTTGTAACTTTTTCAATAAGGCTTTAATTAATTTTTGTCAGTGAGTTCTAGTTCAGTCCCTCAGGGATGCTAGGACTCAGAGCTCAATGACAACTTCATCTTATGCATCTCCCTCCAGCAGGGACGTAGGTATAGATTTTTTATGGGGGGGTTGGGGGGGCACACCCCCACCCGCCCCTAGGGCATGGCCACGCCTCCCCAAGCCCCGCCCCTGGCCTAGCACTTATAAAAGCAGCTCTCCGAGGTCGGGGATGGGAGTTTCCCCTGCCCTGCCCTGCCCTGCCCCTCTCCTCTGGGCAGAGGCACAGAGGGAAAATGGAGCCTGGTGCAAAATCTGAGTTTTGCGCCTGCCTCCCCCACCCCCGGGCAGCCGCTGTGATGCTGGAATCCACCCCCAAACAGCATCACTTTCAATGGTGTTTAGAGAGCCCAAATTTTCCTTTTAAATCCACCTTAAAGGGAGAATCTGGGTTCCCTAGTTAAACAACATTGCAAGTGATGCTGTTTTGTGGTGGATTATCCCCCACCCTGAAACAGCATCACTTTCAATGTGGCATAGTGGTTAAGAGCAGGGGCATTTTAATCTGGAGGAACCGGGTTTGATTCCCTGCTCTGCCACTTGAGCTGTGGAGGCTTATCTGGGGAATTCAGATTATCCTGTGCACTCCTTCACATGCCAGCTGGGTGACCTTGGGCTAGTCACAGCTTTTCGGAGCTCTCTCAGCCCCACCCACCTCACAGGGTGTTTGTTGTGAGGGAGCAAGGGCAAGGAGATTTTAAGCCCCTTTGAGTCTCCCACAGGAGAGAAAGGGGGGATATAAATCCAAACTCTTCTTCTTCTTCTAAACTGAGGACCTCAGATTCTCCCTTTAAATCCATGCCAAAGGGGGTGGATTTAAAAGGAGAATCTGGGGAAATTTGGGGGGTGCCTGCTTTCAGGGGTGCAATTGTTAAGCTAGAAGCACCAAACTTTCAGGGTATCTTTAGGAGTCTCTCCTAATGATACTACCAAGTTTGGTTCAGGGGGTCCAGAGTTATGGACCCTCAAAGATGTAGCCTTAATCTTCTCTTAGCTCCCATTGGAAACAATGGAGGATGGGGCACCCCCTTTGGGAGTCCATACCTTTGGGCCCCCTGAACCAAACCTCACCAAACCTGGGTAGTATTATCAGGAGAGTCCCCCAAACAATCCCTGAAAGTTTGGTGCTGCTAGCCCAAACAATCTGGGTGGTATCAATAAGGCACCTGGGTGGTATCAATAAGAGACTCACATGATAGTACATCCCAGGTTTGGTGAAGTTTGGGTCAGGATGTCCAAAGTTATGGACCCTCAAAGATGTAGCCTTAATCTTCTATTAGCTCCCATTCTATTAGCTCAGGAGAGTCCCCCAAACAGTCCCTGAAAGTTTGGTGCTGCTAGCCCAAACAATGTGCCCCCTGCAGGCCAAAAACCGAAAATGCACTAAAATGTTTAAAAAACCCACAAACGGAGCTTCGGACATGAATGGGTTTTTTTTCAAACCCGAGAACCCCCCCTTACCTACGTCCATGCCCTCGGACATGAATGGGTTTTTTTCAAACCCGAGAACCCCCCCTTACCTACGTCCATGCCCTCCAGTACCCCAAAAATGCTTCAGAGGAACAGTGTGGGCTAATACATGGGTGGGTGCAACTCACTTGAGACACATATGGAAACTGTGGAACCCCCACCCCAGAATGCTTTTAGATCCAATACATTTTTCCAAGATTGGGGAAAAGATGACCACCCATCCATTATAACATCAATTGATTACCTAACTTTATATGTCATAGTGATGAATAAGAAGTCAAAGGAGCTCATTCAGCAATCAGAAACCCATCTTCCATGCCCTTTTAGAATAAAAGGCTATAGGGGACATAACTAATTTTACTCCAGATGTGGAATTGGGACCCTCCTCCCAATGTATTGAGACTAATGATGGATGCTTAAAGGTCTATAGGCAATAGTTAACTATTTGATGCATTCATGGAGTAAGGAGAAATCTATGTGTTGCTCTCAAAGTAACTGGTAAATGCTACTCATAACAATTGCAGCTAGTGTACTGTTCAAACTTCATGGTCCCACTTAAACTATGTAGCCATTTCTTCAGCTTGGACTCCTGCTATTGTGCCTGTAAAAGATCTCTCCAGTGGTGCATTAATTCACGTAGTTCAGTCACCAGAAGTATTTGCTAGGGAGCTCCTCATTCAGATAATTCATCAACCATTAATTCAGCCTCTTTCAGTTCTTTTAGGGCAGGTGAGAAAAGGTTTTATTCCTTATGCTCACAGTAATGTGAATTGAAGCTGATTAGGAAATTGGATCCTGTGCATATGGACAAGTTTCTAAAGTTAACGTGTCCTTTTAACTATTCATAGTAACAATGCTCAATTTACATGGCCCACCAGTTAAGGACAATGACATGACAAGTGACTTCCAATATCCCGCTCCTATTTTTGCAGTTCCAGCAATGTAGAAACAGGACATTGAATATTTAGGAGTCAACCACACTGAATGGTAGTCCATTTTCCAGGATCTTACTAAGGGAGACTGATACCATTTTTGTTTCCAACTAGAGCTTCAAACAAATTAAATATTATGAATCACTGATTTTCTTCTAGAACCTATTGCCATGCCCAAGTTCTGTGTTCTGAAGTATGCATTGTTAGCTTCAGAAACCTAGGCTGAATAAGAACAGCCATATTTATATCCCACCAGCTCATAATGAATTCTGAACTAATTTCCTTTCATTACTGTGTTAAGCGCTCAAGTTTAACTGTAATAAAAATGATGATGAACATGAAAAATCTATCTTAGGCAAGGAGGTTCCTGAGTGGACAACATATGGTATATTAAAAAAAGGAGCTTAGAATGTGATCATTCTCAAGGGGCTCGAAATGTCAGGGATATTATTTAATGAGAATTTTGTCCCATTGTAAGCCTTTTAATGGAAACTCTCAAGTCCTAAGTTTTCAACATCTGCTTTAAAAAAGGCTCAGGCAAACCAGCATTCCATATGAGATGGTTGATTCAGCGGCCCCACCTATCTAAAGTCCTCTGCAAGCATCATGGGTCTAGTCTTCCTTTTTCAGAGAAAGAATGGTTCAGTATAGTCTTTCATTTATTTCCATTGAGTTTCAGGACATTTTAGTCAGATCTCACCTGGAATACTGTGCCCAGTTCAGGGTACCACAATTCAAGAAGGATCGCCAAGCTGGAATGGGTCCAGAGGAAGGCAACTAAAATGGTAAAAGTTATGGATTCTATGCCATATGAGGAGTGGCTTAGGGAGCTAGATATGTTTAGTCTGAAGAAGAGGTTAAAGGATGACAAGATATCTATGTTTAAATATCTGAAGGGATGTCATGTTGAAGATGGAGACTAGGACAAGGAGTAGTGGATTCAAAGTACAGGAAAAAAGATTTCACCTGAAAATTAGGAAGAACTTTCTGATAATAAGGGCTGCTCAACAGGGAATACACTGCCTTTGAGTGTGGTAGAGTCCCCTCCTTTGGAGGTTTGTAAACAGAGACTGAATGGCCATCTGCCAGGAGTGCTTTGATTACGTGTTGCTGCATGGCAGGAGGTTGGACTGGATGGCCCCTATGGTCTCTTTTAACTGTATTATCCTATGATTCTACCTGTCTTAATTTTCTTTATGGTAGTCATTTTTTAAAGGTTTACCCTTCACTTCCAGCTTATTGCATATTGCTACTAGCTTACGAGAATGAAAGCATGCATGAACCATCTGTAATGATATGGGAGCCTCACCTCCAAAAAACCTATTATACAACCTGATCAGGAGGAAATTTACCCTACAGTCATCACAAGCCTACAGTCATCACAAGACTCCCTTTGACCATTTACAGTGTCTTCTATGTTGGACATTCCAACCATGTTTCATGAGAAAGTATCTGTGTGCCAGGAACTGTGATGGAATGTGAAGGGTAAATTCAGGACACTGAGTTTCTTCTGGCTGCCTTGAACCATGCAATATCCTTCTAGCAAAAGCAAGACAGTGTTATGAAACAAGAAAACATTTCCCAAGTAGCTTCAGCTTAATGCTTCTGATGCAAAGAAAAAAAAGGAAAAATATAGGAGAGAGCTACTTGAGTGACATAGCGATGAAATAAATCTCTTTTGGCAAAATAGTTAAAGTAGAAGGAGCTTTCATGTAATTTGATTTGAGATCTGCACAAAATGTCAAAGATTTTTCTATTCCTGGCTTTCTTTGGTGCGCATCGTGCATCTCCAGCTCAAAGATTCATTCGCTATTCCTGAGCCCCTAGCTAAATGGCAGCAATTCATTATTCTGCTATATAGCAGAGGTAGGTTCAGGAGGGAGGTCATGAAGCGGAGAGGAAAGAAATTGGAGGAGATGGACAACAGCTCCATTTCCAAGGGAGGTGAGTGTCTGAGTCAAGCATAATATTTTGGTGGAATGAATTTGTTCGTAAACACTCTTTGTGTTTTGTGAAATTATCATTTTCTTCTTTAGCAGCGTAGCAGTTCTTCTTTGCTATGACTGGAAAAAATAACAAATTGAATTATAGGAAGAGTATGTGGGAAGTTTAGATGTATTTTTCTCTTATAACCTTCTTAATAGGTGTGCTTTTTATGTTGGTGAGATATGAGAATAGGATTGACAACTGACTTTGGGGGGGGGAGTTTATCCCTTTAACAGAAGCTTACCTCTATGCCAGGGGTCCCCAGTGTGGTGTCTATGGGTGTCATGATGCCCACCAACACCTTCTCTGGTGCTTGCCAAGTGTTTTCAGGAAGAGGGTGAGGTCAGGTAGGGCTTTTGCCCAGCAAGACTTCCGATTGACTATTGAAGATTTGATTGGCTGTGCAGATTTTTTAAATGTTGCTTTGGCAGATGCTGCCACCACAGCTCAAGGATGTACTCTGTGTTGCTGAAGTTAAGCTGTGGCAATCATTTTGTGACTGACTCTGCCTCCTGTGACATTTTGTAGTAGCCATTTGTGGCTGTACCAACCATGCTATGACATAATTCCCAGTGTGCCTGTGTGTTCAACGCCCCTGCTCTATGCCACTGAAAAGCTTCAACTTCATGTCAACACATAATCTTGTTTTAAGGTGACAGTACATTTTTCTCCAGGCCAGTTGGTCACCGTACATTTGAATAATACATAACATGGGGTGCGGTGTGGTTACCAGGCTGTATGGCCGTGTTCTGGCAGTATTCTGTCCTGATGTTTCGCCTGCATCTGTGGCTGGCATCTTCAGAGGATCTGATAGAACACGGCCATAAAGCCTGGAAACCACACAGCACCCCAGTGATTCTGGCCGTGAAAGCCTTCAACAATACATAACATGACCTTTAGGTTTGTGCTTCAGATCACCCTATATATTAGGATAGCACTATTTCAGTTTTCCTCAGGAAGTTCCAGCCCCTCCAATTATTTTTATTAATCATTGATTTTCGTTTACCATTACGGTGAATAATAACATTAGCCTTACAAGAATATCATTCAAACAAAGTGAATGTGGAACCCTTCAGTTTTTTCCCTCATGATCTAGATAGCACATTATGGTTTGCAATATAGATAGGGGCTCATTCTGTGGTGTGAAATAATAAATCAGTAGCAGTACAGTGTAAAGCACAAGGTAGTTACTGCTGGAGAGCCAGGGTGGTGTACTGGTTAAAGTGTAGAACTAAGATCTGCTGTGGAAGCTTTCTGGGTGACCTTGGGATGGTCACACACTCTCTGGGTGACCCTGGCAAGTATCTGGGTGGTAAACTCCAACATGTGATGCAGGGGCAGGCAATGGCAAGCCACCTCTGAATGTCTCTTGCCTTGACAACTTGATGGAATTGCCATAACTCAGCTGTGACTTGATGGCAAAGAACAAGGTACTGCTGGGATGTTCTAAAGAGACTTCAGTGCTTCATTGTCAATTAAAGGAGTATACTCTGGGATAGCAATGTGCAAAACAAGCTGATATGTCAGTTTCAAATGTAAAATATGTATGCTAATCAGGGACAAAAAGAGCCAGAAATGCCCTAATCCAAGATGTAAAAACAATTGAACCTGACAGCTGACTTTTGCCTGAAATATACCAGAGGGATTCTAAACGTGAAAAGAGCATGCACAATAGACAGAATCATCATATGCGCATATAATTATTGTTTGGACATTTCAGAATTTGTGGTTGACAAGACACCATTACTTTGGAGTTGCATTCCAGAGTTATATCTTTACTGACATTTTATAGTTGTTATTTGTTGTTACTGGAGATTTTGTTTAATTTTTGTTGTAAACTGTCCTGGACCCGTGTGGATGGGGAAACAGAACAGAAATAAAATGTCAATTTTTATAAGTATTATTATAGCAAAATCATGTTTTGAAATTATGTGTCATTTCTAACAGGTAGCATTTCATATCATCATCATCATAGAGCCAGCATGGTATAGTTGTTATAGTGTCAGACTAGGACCTGGGAAACACAGGTTCGAATCCCCACTCTGCCATGGAGGCTTACTTGGTCTAATTATACACTTTCAGTCTAACCTTCACGGGGTGGATAAAATGGGGGAACGAGGAATGGTGTAAGCCACCTTGGGTCCTCCTTGGGGAGATAATCAGAGTATAAATGTAAATAAATAAGTAATAAAATAAAATAGTAGATCACTATATTGTTTTGATGAGGAATTGTACCTGAGAGACTGTGAACTGCTTGTGATACCAACTGAATTTATTGGACAAGTGGGCCAGAATCCAATATTTCATGCCTTCTGGACTCTTAAATACCCAGTGCTGTTTAGCTACGCAGAGATCAACAAACAGAATAATTTTTCATATCAAAAATAGCACATAAGAATCTTGTATCTCTTAAGATGATTGGGTTGCATAGCTCAGTTCTACTAATGGCAGTGCCACTATTAATGGAGCAGATCCATGGGGATCCAACTTCTTGAAACTGCATTGATCCTAATCACCTTTTGTGAGTTTCCTCGCTGACTGCTGTGAATGGATCTATCACTATGATTTGTTCTAATATGGAGCTGACAGAAATTGTTCTAACAAACAATTTTATGGGAATCTAATGTGGGACAGCAGATCTTTTGCTTTTTACTTCCAAATGCTCTATTTCTATATCTGTAAACAAAACCCATTGTCATGAGCCAACATTCTGGGCATGACAGCCCATGGAAGAGGAGTCAGAAGCTGAAGAAGTAAAACAGATGCCAGAAGATCTATAAACAGCTGAGGAGGTAAACACACCACAGCCAGATGAGCCACCAGTGCAAGCCGATACACTGGAGGTTGGGGCAGCAGGAGATAATGAATCATTGGAGCAGAGGAGGCAGAAACAAAAAGGAGAACTTCATCATAAAAGGAGAAGCACCAACATTGCAGTTTGATATGGTAGAAGGCTCTGTGAACTAGAAACATTAAAGGAGGACTGAGTACAAAATTAAGTATCTACAGGATTCTGGCCTCTTTAGAAAGGGTTTCTTATGTAAGCCTTAACTTGGACTTGATTCTCTCTGGGTGCAACAAGTATGACTTTCAGGGAAGGACCCTGTGACTGGATTCCTCTGGAGTACCTGAACTCTGCATATGAATTCTGCCTGCCTTGACCCCGGACTACTGGACCTCCCTTTGTGAATGACAGTGGCATAGCACCAATGTGGTGTGGGGGGACCGTGACATCCTGGGTGCGTGCCAGTGCGGGGGCGGGGCTGAGACGTGGAGGGGCGGGTGGCGCCATGGCAGGGGTGCAAGGCATGCGTGTGCCCTGGGCGCAGTTCCCCCTTGCTCCGCCCTGGTGAATGCTGCCAGTCTTGACTCCTGGACTGTCTGACTTATGCCTATAGATGTTATTTGCCTGGATCTCTGAACTGGTGTACATTGTATATTCCTCCACCACAGAACAAAACATGCCAGTCTTTCTTTGTTGTAGAATCCTCTGCCTAGGTCCTAGTGCCTATCTAGCCCTGCTCCCAATTCCATTTGAAAGTTGTTTAATTGTCTCTACAGGTTTCTGGTCTCTTTAGAAAGGGTGCCTTATACAAATCTTGGATTTGATTCTCTCTTGAGTGGACTTGATCAAAGTACCATGTTCAGTAATGCACAAAATAATGGTTTTAATAAACTTAGCACATAAAAATGAATGATAATTCTCATATTTGTTCGGGACTATATTCTAATGCAGAAGCATACAGTTTGCTCAACCACTGCACCTCACTGTCATCTTTCTGAGGAACGGAGTACAGTGTTGTCCTGAAATTTCTTATTGGAAAGGAAAGTGCTACACATGACTGCTACCATTGTGTCAAAATAATAGAGATATAGGAGATCAATGGCCCAATTAAATTAGCACCTGAGTGGGTATGGGAAGGTAAATAAATCCCTACAAGAACCACAACATGTTGGAAATTAGGAAAATTAGACTTGGCACCCTTCATAAGCCCCACTTCTGCCACACTACATATCCTCACATTTTTCTCGAGGCTTTCTCATCTTGATCCTAGTTGTTATTGGAATTCAAAAGATGTATATGAGGCATGCCTATTGGGATTTTTGATTTTAGTTATTTTAGTTATTTAAACAACCAAGCCTCTTTTTATAACAGAAACACCTGTTGAACTTCTTTTTCCTGAAGTTCCTTCTATCTTGGTTCATGTGTACTTAAAAGCAAGTCTCCCACTGAGTTGAATTCCTGGTGATAAACTTGTTTAGGGCTATTGCCAAAGCACTTGGTTTTTTCTTGCTAAAAGACTGTGAGAAAGGAAGGCGTTTCCATATGGACAGAACATAAGTAGCGAATTGGACCTTTTGTCATTTCCTTTGAGGAAGAAGAAAGTAGGCATCAGGAAACAAATTGGGGGACACTATGGCACTTATTGGCACTATGAAGAGAATCAGGCCAAAAACAAACAAGTAGCTCTAAAGAAGCTAACAACTACCAAGGAACATGATCTGTCTCACATGGCTGTGGTCAGTTACACTAGAAGCATGCATGCAGAATACCAGGACCGTCTGGTATTCTCTATCACCAAAAAATGCCCAGAATGCCCCCAAAATGCCCACCAAACCTGCTTATATTCTCCCTGTGAACAGATTGTTAGTCTTTCTTACACTTGTGCACAGTATTAAGATTTTACAACAGAAAATGTCAATACTGACATTAAAAGAAATTGAATCCAACTTGAATTGAAGACTTTTGAATGAACTGACCGGTGGGGGTGGGGGAACGAGGCAGGAGGCTTCTGCAGCCTACAGAGCAGGGGTGCCACTCCGGGGAGAGGATGGAATGCCCCTCCATTGGTGGAGCTGCATCATCAGAATATTCAGAAATAGCAAAGCCGATGCCTCTACTAAGGGACAATAATATGAAGTACTTTTCAGAAAACTGGAAACCTTTTACGGAATACCTTTTGAAAACCTATTCAACCAGAGAAACAATAGCAGGATTTGAAATCGAAGAGAAAACCAGCAGAGTGTATTAGAATATTAGTAAAACAAAAAATAACTGATATGCATG
Source organism: Sphaerodactylus townsendi (assembly GCF_021028975.2). Lineage (NCBI taxonomy): Eukaryota > Metazoa > Chordata > Lepidosauria > Squamata > Sphaerodactylidae > Sphaerodactylus > Sphaerodactylus townsendi. The sequence goes on along the minus strand of NC_059426.1, from coordinate 40,418,751 downwards.
AATGTAGAGTTAACTTCTCAATCAAAGATGAGATAGCTGGAAGTCATTGTAGGGCATGTTTGGGTTGTATTTGGGTTTTTTTGTTGCTGTTGATGGTATATATGTATGTGTTTGTTTTTTTATGTGAGAAGAAAATGAAAAATTATCATTAAAAAAAGGTTTCTGTCTATTTTTCCTGCCAGCTTACCTCTTTTGACTATTCATGGTGTTTGTGTGTGTGCGTGCACGCGTGTGTGGGTGTGTGTTCTGGATTTGTACACACCTGCGCTCATCCCTGAAAACATTGGCTGTTTTCATCCTCAGGGCTGCTCTCCCTGAATGTTCCTTCAGGACAGGTAAATATCACCCATCCCTGAAGCTCTATCTAACACTTTTTCTCTTAGGCAGATTCCGCATGGGCCAAAAACAGCAGTGTGAAAATGGTGTGAAAATGGTGTAAATGCTTTTACACCATTTTAAACCCTTTTACACTGTTTTCGCACCATTTTCACACAGCTGTTTTTGACCCATGCAGAATCTGCCCAAGTCAGACCTTGGATGTTTTGTGTTTGTGTGTGCACTCATTGCTGAAAATGTATTCCTTGTTTTCAATCATTGTTATTAATAAACCTTAATGTATTAATTGTACAACTGCCTGCTTATTTCCATGTAGTTAGTCTTAGACTTTTTGTCAATCTATAGACAAGGTGGGGTTTTCTACCTGCTTGGATTACTCTCCACATATGAAGAGAAATCTGAATTTGTAAATTAAGCCAAAGAAAAATACCTCCTTGTAGCCTAAGGAGAAGAAGAAGAAGAGTTTGGATTTATATCCCCCCTTTCTCTCCTGCAGGAGACTCAAAGGGGCTTACAATCTCCTTGCCCTTCCCCCCTCACAACAAACACCCTGTGAGGTAGGTGGGGCTGAGAGAGCTCCGAGAAACTGTGACTAGCCCAAGGTCACCCAGCTGGTGTGTGTGGGAGTGCACAGCCTAATCTGAATTCCCCAGATAAGCCTCCACAGCTCAGGCGGCAGAGCTGGGAATCAAACCCGGTTCCTCAAGATTAGATACATGAGCTCTTAACCTCCTATGCCACTGCTGCTCCCTGAATGTACTCCAGAGGGGATGGACTGTTGAGAGCAGCTGAAAGTCTATTAAGGTTTTGCAAACTGTTCCCCCATTCCTATAGTTCCTCATGAGTTGATAGTGTCTCTTTACCAATTTCTGATGTTGCCACTGGGTACTTTCTGGAAATCCTACACAAAATGTGCATTGTGCAGCATAAATGCGTAGCTTGAACCACTGCTTTGAGGACTATGTTTTTCTTTTTGTCTGAATTTTTCTCCAGTGACTTTAAGATGTGAGAACTTTTCTCTTCCTTCATCTCCTCCCTTCCAAATTTACCTGGTAGGTTTCTTTTATCATCTCTTGCAGCCAGTTCTTTTTACATGAATGGTGTACTTTGGTTTTGGAGGTCAGAGAATACCCTGAGAAAGCAATGTTTTTGTGTCAACACAACAGTCACTATAACTTCACAGTGATAACATCAAATAAAATGAACAGCCTTCTGTTTTAGTCTTCCTTTCATGTTATTTTTCACTCATTCATTTTTTATTTTCACTTTTTCCTATCTAGGTCAGGCAGATTGGGATGTCCTTATTCATTCTTGCTGTTTTTTGATCCCTTGTTATCTCTTCTGGAGACATTTTGCCCTATCTTTGGTTTATCAAAAAATATTGTCTATACAAGGTCAGACTTTTTAAAAAATCTCTCTTTTCCTACTTATTTTTTTAATACTGAATGGGTTCTTTCCATATTTTATATTGATTTTTTTGGTTTAATTTTTTAAAAAATTGTGCTTATTTCCCCTCTTTTTTAGCATTGTAGCAGCAAACATTTATTGGCTTTCCGTTGCTCTGCTCATTCTTTATTTCACTGTTCAATCACCCCTTATTTTTTATTTAACTTTTTCTTGTGATATCGTGGAGACATTTTATTATGCAGAACCAGATTGAATTTGCTAACTCACTTGCTCAACAACTTGTTGAACTGTGTATCCAAATATGCTTGAAAAGATTTATCCTTGAATGCAGATAATCTTATGGTCTGATAGTATGACAATCTGTGCTGAACAACTGAGACAGGAGTAGTTCTGTAGTGCATCTTGCCAGGAATGGCTTTTATCCATGGAATTGTCCAAATACCCAGACCTCAAGATCACAGAGCCTATCATTTCATGGCTTTGAAGATTCTGTATGTGCAAAGATCTTGAAGTCTCTGAGCATCATGTCATAAGGATCCTTTAATATCTAGATCCATTAAATATAATGTTGGGCAAGTCTGTCTCCCCTAGTATATACGAATAGGATGTACAGTAGCTGATCATAAGATACTGCTTTAGAAGAGGACAAAGAGTTTGGATTTCTACACTGCTTTTCTCAATCATAAGGAATCTTAAAGTGGCTTACAAATGTACTTTCTTCCCCACCCCACATCAGGCACTCTGTGAGGTAGGTTGCTGCTCCTTACAGCTTTGTCATCTGCTGATTGAATATCGGCCTGTCCCCTCCCAGGAGGTTAATGCCGGACAACATCTACTTATTTTAATTGTGGAAGATCACTGCTGCTAGTGTTTTAATGTTTAATTTATTTATTGTTTTAATTGAAACTATTTGCTGTATTCAAATGTTGATTGTCTTGTAAACCGCCCTGAGCCCTTCGGGGGTAGGGCGGTCTATTAAATGTAATAAATAATAATAATAATAATAATAATAATAATAATAATAATAATAATAATAATAATAATAATAATAGATGGGGCTGAGAGAGTTCTGAGAGAACTGTGAGTAATCCAAGGTCATCCAGCAGACCTCATGTGTAGGAGTGGAAAAACAAACCTAGTATATCAGATTAGAGTCCACCTGCTCTTAACCACTATACCATGCTGGCTGTGTGAAGAAGTTGCTGTTTTTGGCACAGTAACTGGGATCAGTGGGAATGGGACACAAGTGAGGGAATTTGAAGAGCAATCTCTTTTGGTCTCAGATTACTTTGTGTTTCCTTACTGTTTGTTGGTATATAGTTTCCCAGAGATATATGTTTGCCTTCTGACAAGAGCATCAATGTATTGATAGCTCACAAAGGGTAGAAACTGTTAGGTTGATGGCTTGCACTCCTCACATCTCTGAGAGGTAAGAGGCCCTAGAGACAGCACTTCCTGAGATGGCTTCCTTCGGAGAGAATAGAAGGATCATATGGCATTTATATAACATCTGTGTTATTTGCAAAAAAAAAGGCAAGTGGGGCTTACACAAAGGCAAAGAAACATTCCTACAGGATTGCAGAGCTGCTATCTCACATCAGACGTGGGGCAGTAGGGGGGAGAGATTCTGCCCCCAAAGAACTTTAGTTGACTTAACAGTTTTACGACTTAACAGTTGTCTGTCTGCTTTCTCAGTCTCTCCTCAAACTCAAACTGCTATTAATTTAACATTCATTTCATCTTCCCCTTCCACTTAGTGGTGGGTATTTGAACTGAGCCATAAGAGAATTAACTCTTAACATATCCACCATCATAAAAAAGAATTAATGTTCTTTTGCTGTGGGTTCTGGTTCCATTCTTCTTAGGACAAACATGTTAACAGTCCTGCAGCAGCAGCTGTGTTCCTACAGAAATTAAGTTAGGACAAGAAAGGCAATTTAAAGATAAGAGGAACGGAACAGGTGACCCTACTTTATTAATCATAGTACACCGTAGTGTTTGGTGATGGTATCTGTGTTCTGGTCAGTGGAGAGGAGCACATCTGGAAGATCTGAAAAGATATTTCAAAGTAAGACTTGGAAATAAGTTTTGGTAACCCCTGTGTAAGATTGTCGAAGGCTTTCATGGCTGGATTCAACTGGTTCTGGTGGGTTTTTCAGGCTGTTCAGTGTATTGGACTGCATGGACTCAATTCCTCACTCCTGTTGCAGATCTTCAACTACCCCAAGCTGTTCCTGGGGATTCACTTCCTCTAGGAGCAATATTTTGGAGGGAATTTTGGGTTGCAGAGAAGGGGAAGGCAGGGAAGTCCTGCTCTGCAGACTGAAATTCCTTCCAATCATGAATATCCTCTGTGGAATTCAAGCCATTCATTCTATAATTTCATCTCTGTGTGCCATCTCTGCACATCTCCTTTTTATGTGTGCGCGCGTGCGTGCGTGGGCACACACATTGGTTTAATTTATTTCTTTTTATAAAATTATCCCCCATCTCTCAGCTAAAAGGTATTAAAGTGATTATAATGTGCATCATAGAGGTCTATAGCTCTAGGATGAACTGCTGTTTCAACCCCCAGTGAATGACAGGAGTGTCCCACGAACAAATGAGCCTTTTGAAGTATTTCAGCTGGGCTCTACTAAAAAGTTATCTTTGAGTGTGCTTGTCAAACCTAAAGTTGAGTTGGCAAAGTATGGTAGTTTTTATTACTACAAAAAATTTGATCTTTATCATACATTTTTAGGGATGATACTATTAAGCAAAGATAAGATGAAAACAAAAAAGCAAAAAGGAGCAAACAAGCATTTTGGCACACTCCAATTCCTGGCATCCTGGTTCTGTTACACTGTAGTATTACTCACTTGTGTAGCTATCACAAAGCAGGAGGGCAGGTATCACGCCATGAGCGCATGCCATTGGGTCACATGGGGTGGAAAATCGCTGTCCACATCTCTCCTCTTCCCCCCTTGTCCCACCTTGCCAGGTTCACCAGAAGCCACAGCCGGGCTGGCCTCGTGGGCCAGGCCCAGCAGAGGCCACTGCTGGACACCCTTGTCTGGCCCTGTCCCAGCAGCCAGGCTGCTTTCTCTGCTGGCTGCAAAGAGCAGTCAGCTGAACTGAGGTAAGTGGGGTGCAGGGATGGGGTGCCATGGAAAGATGGGGCCCCGCAGGGGGACCTCCTGCTCCCCCATCCCTGCCCTTCCCCACTTACCTTAGTTTAGTCGGCAGCCCAGCCAGGCTGCTTTTTCAGTCAGCTGCTCTTTGCAGCCAGGTAAACTAAGGTAATTGGGGGGGGGGGCGCTTCAGGAGGCAGGGCCCAGGCACCATTTTGCCCCAGGCACCATTCCCCCCCACCACCACCACTGGTATTACTCCAGTTCATACAACTGGAACTTTTCATTTTACTGCAGTGTGAATATTTGAGCTGTCAAGAGGTTTAATCTTTGGGAAAATATTAAATAATGAGTCTCTGTGATTTCCACTTTCCACGATCTCAGCAATTTAATTTCAACAATAGTTTATCTGATATTTAACTATGATTGGTACTCTGAGAATGTAATTGTCTTTGCATGATTAAATTTTTTATATCCTATTGTATTTCTCAGGCATGCCAGTATCTTTCTTTTTATCTTCTTGTGACACTCTCTAAGTTGCTGTGTACAAAACAAAATTAAAAAAAACTAAATGAATGAAGGTGCAGTGTTGGTCTCCAAAGGCATAGTGTTATCCTGTGAATGCTGCCATCACAAAATTCCTTGTCTTTCTTAATTCTAGATGCTGAATCTCCTTGTTGTATCAGATGTTGCATAAACGGCTTAAGCTTCTGATAACAGGGCAGCAAGCACAATCTCTTCACTTTAGTGGGGTTTGTTCTGGAAGAGTTGTGAGCCCTTTGCCAGAAGTTCAGACATGCAGAATGTAACACAACAAGATTGTCTAGCTTGGCTGTCTCTTTGTCAGATCTAGCCACTGAATAAATCAAAAACTGTTTACATATTTTTCAGTTGGGCTTCATTTCCATCTCATTTAACGTGAGGAGAATGTAAATTACTTCATCTTTCAAGGAAACTCTGACTTCTGTTGACATTGCCTTTGATCCAGTACAAATGCTTTTGTTGGAACCAACTAATAGATAGTTATGTGGAACTTCACCACTTATGTTTCTGAAGTTGGTTGCCATTATTGGCATTGTGGGTGAGTCACAATGACTGTGATGCTTTTAGATGCTATGCTGTCAAGTTTACCTCACAGGGTAAATGACAGTTTAGCAAGCTGTTAGGTTTGTTTCTACAGAAAAGTTTCTTAGGGCCAACACCGGGGGCGGGGAGGGGGGGGACACAGCTTTGGGAAGTGGTGTGGCTCACAGTGATGTTTGTTCCCTCTGATGGTGCAAGAAGGCACCCCCACCAATGGAGGGAGCAAAGGTACCAGTGGCTGGTCTCCCCTTAGATGGTAAAACCCAGAAACTTGGGCCATCACGGAGCTGGTATCCAATTGAATGCTCATGTGTTGGGGAGCAGGCTGGGACATTCCCAGGTTGGAGCTGACATTAGTTAGCTTCCACCCTGTCTTTGCAGGCAGATACGCTGTGGCCCAGGCAGGGGGCGTATCTGCCAGAGGGACATGGGGTTTCAAATGTCCCTGGAAGCATGCCATCTAATCACATGGGGGGGGCGCTGGTCCTGGGCTGTGCTTGCTGGCTCCGGGCGGTAGACCTGGGTGCCTCGATGGCTCTGAGCCATAGACCTGGGCACCTTGCCTGCTCTGGGCGGTAGACCTGGACTTCGGACCCGGCTCCGGGCAGTAGACCTGGATGTCTTGACTGCTCCGGGTGGTAGACCTAGACATTGGGTCCAGCTCCAGGCAGTAGACCTGGGTGCTGGGGGGGGGGATTCAGATTTTGCCCCAGGGCTCCATTTTCCCTAGATACACCTCTGGACCCAGGACTCTGACTTACGTCACCTTTTGTGTGAGGTAAGTCCATTTAAAGCTATGGAGAGCTTTCCAGCGGCAAGAGATTTTGTGTGTGTGTGTGTGTTTTCTGTCTCCTCATGCTGCTGCAAATTCCTCTGGAGGGAGCAGGGTGGCATGGTAGTGGCACCATTTCCAGCCACCTCAGGCTGTGTATTGGACTTCAGGGAAGCAGAACAAACAAAAAACCTCCCCAACCACTTGAAAGCCTTCTAAAGGGCTAAATGGACTTATGCCACCCTTTTGGGTGGCATAAGTTCAAGACACTGGTCACTGTGCTGTCAATACAAAAGCACTGGTGGAAGGTGACTATAGTTGGTTTCACCCCTGGGAACACTCCACCCTGCCCCCCTTGTGCTGGCATCCGATTGGATGCCAGTATAGCTCCACAGCAGCACACACTTCTGGTGGAGGGAGCAAACGTGCTGGTATGGCCCTGCACTACCTCCATTGGCCCATTCGCCTCTCCTCCATAGGATTGGGCCATCAAAATAATGTTTCTGTGGTACAGAAACTTGCATGTGGTGGCTTGCCTAGAAGAATTTGCTGGGGTAGGTCTTCAGATTGCCTGCTGGTTGTTGGTACATTCAACTGGGAACCATTATCAGAAAGGTTTGGGGTAACTGCATTGCAAGTAAATGTTGTGCAACACAAATTTCAATGCAGTTACATAGACCTTTGATAATGGTCCTGATTATAGACATTCAAAAAGTTAGCCCAAGGCCCACTAAAATTAATTAGAATTATTTCAGTATCATGAAGAGAATTGCAGTATATCTGATCTTTGTGTCTGCCCAATCGCACAAATCTTAAGATGAGCTGCTTCAGCAGATGGAGTGTATATGATGGGGAGTATCAACAATCAAGGCAGTGAATTGTAAAACACAATTCCATGCAGGCATCAAAGTGATGTTACCAGCAAAAAATCTTAAACACAAAACATTTCCCTTTATATGGCCACAAAAAGCAGATGGAATAAAATAGAAGCTCAGATACTTTTACTAACATGCGGATACTGCACTTGTGGCTGTAATTTCTTTAAAATTAATAAAATGTAAGCTAGCCCCTATTGAGCATAACTTGTGCTCTGCATATTCTGTCCCCAAAATGCTGAGTTCTGCATAAAGAAAACTCAAACTCTTTCTTCAGGCTAACAGCTAAAAAGTTGGATGGTGTTTTAAATTAAAGCAAAATAAAAATGGAGATGGCAGCAGCAGCTGTGGAAGGCATCAGATTCCACACATTGACCACATATTGCGCAGGGGCACAACATTTACACAGGTCAGATTAGCGCCTAAAAGATGCTCTGTGAATTGAACAGGACAGAGTTTATGATGTCTCTAATACTATAATCTCCCTTCTTCAGTTTAGTCGATCCATGCTCACTCAGGATGCCCAATTGGATCTAGGCCCCACTGGATTCCACATGTGCAAGGAACTCACTTTAATGTCAAGAAAGTTCAACAGAAAGTGTTGAGAGTTTCAGCTGGATCTCACTGATAGCAATGAGTACAGTGTCCTTCAAGACCTCAGTGTCCTTCAAGACTTTCAGAGCAGCATTACGGCCATCTTATGATGATTCAGTTTCAACTTCATCTTTAGCCAACTAAGCATAAAGAATCATGGGTCTGATTTGCACAAGGAATAATTGAAAGAGAGGGAGGGGTTTTTTGTGATTAAAAAAGCAGGGATAAAAATTTTGAATTTGACCCTGTGTGATGGACAGGAAGTTTTGGTTCCAGAACCTTTATTAGACATTTGCGGGTGGGGCTTATCAGTCCAAGGAGTGATTTTCATGTCCTGCAGCAGCAGCAGCATTGGTGAATGCAAATCCTGTGTTTGGGTGGATGCTATCAACCACATCTTTGCATAACACCCAAACACTTACTGATTGGTTTCCCACCCTGGGACATGGACAATATATACCACGAACATTCCATTCTCTCTGGACACAGTGTATAACAGACTTCCCTCTGTGTTACACCTCTGAAGATGCCAGCCACAGATGCAGGCGAAACGTTAGGAACAAGATCCACCAGACCACGGCCACACAGCCCGGAAAACCCACCACAACCAGTTGAATCTGGCCGTGAAAGCCTTCAACACTACACAGCCAGTTATACAAATATATACATCAGAAAGCATGTTAATAAACCATCATAGACCTAAACAGAATAAAGATAAAATTATTCATACTATTCACAACCATAAGTCCTCATAGGAGATATCTGCCAACTGTACAGAAATTCCAGTCAAATAAAGGTTTAAAACTAGCCACTAATCTAAATAACCCTGATATTTTATGTAAGAGAGGACTAATTATGGAATTGCTTAACTAAGAATAAAAACTACAGTATAGCAAGACATGAAATAAAAATTTAGAAACCCTGGCACTACACAAACCATATCTCTCTTGAAGAAGAGTACTCAAAGATCAGCCATAAAGGTTTACGGAAGGCAGAAAGTTGGTCTTCTTCTTTATCCTTTACTGGAATTTGTATTAAACACATTAAACAAATTTCACAGTAGTGAATTTCTGACTTTGGGTATTTCTGCAAGAAATTTGACCACCACAGCAATAATCTCAGGAATGTGGTTGTTCAACAAGAAACAAAGGATGTCATCCTTATTTGTTTGATCTTTAGATTGAATTAAAGGAAGAATATAGGATAGGTATTACATGGTGTTGCATGTGACTGACAGTCCAAAATGATATTTATGTATTTGTTTCCTTGTTTGTTTGTTCGGTTTACATGCCCTCCCCCAAGGGGCTCAGTGCGGTTCACATCTTGAATGTTGAACTGAGTCAAGGGAACTAGAGGAACCTATACATATTCTCTCCTGCAGTGGAATTTTCTGATATCTCCCAGTTAGAACCTTTGAGGGTTAGGCATCAAACCAAGCCAACATAAATTATTGTACTAATAAAAGCTAACAGAAAAGATCTACAGTGTGAAGGAATGTCTAAGTTGTAAACATTGTCCTGCCCCAGCCAGTCAGATGAGTTCATAGGAGTCAGCCAGTCAGATGAGTTCATAGGAGTGTTTCTCCAACATTCAGTTGCATTGGAGAAGCAGAATGAGATGTTGAAAGGAAGAGGGGAATTGAGGTCAGGAAGACAGCAGTGACAGCTCAAGTCTGGCTCCAGAGAAGGAGCAGTCCGAGAGAAGGGTAGCTCTGCCTGATAGTGTGATACAGTGATTTAGCCATATTGCTGGGAGAGAAGAGAGGGCTCGATTGTTCAGTCTCTGCTGGTGACCAGATATTTTACAATTTAATCTGACTTTGGGAAAAGGGCATAGTCGTGTGGGTGGAAACCTGTGAGTGAGATTATTCAAACTAGTGGCTAATCAATAAAAGTCTGGGCCTGAAAGCATTGTAGAAACATCTAACTACCCTCTAAAGTCATAACCAGTTTAATTTTTAGTGTCTCAGCCAGGTTTCTGCTGGAGACCTGTGTTACAGGTTTGTTCCTTTAAAACCAGCTTGTAAATAAATAAATCTTTTTAGTTGTTCTTATAGTAATCCAGCCTCTGTGATCTCAAAAATTTATTTATGCACCACAAAACTGAACTCACTTCAGCAAACCCAAAGCCTGTACACTTGCTACTTATAAAACACCTGGATGCTGAGGGGAAGGTTTATAGTTCAAAATGAAACTAGGTCCCAAAAATCTTATGATGTTGTGTACATCCCCTCAGTAGGAGATAAAAAGACCTGTCACATCCTATTTAGTTTATATGATAGATTAGATGCTGTGTTGATGTTCATTGCACCTTGGTGACACAACTCATCACAGCATTAACTACTGAGCTGAAGCCCATTAATTTAAATGAACTTAAACATGCTGGTTGCTGTATCGGTTTTTGTTTAATTATATTTTGTATAGTTAATCCTGAAGACACTCAGGCATATCTGACTGCAATATTTATCTGGGTAGAGGGAGCTGGGTAGATATGGATAATGTAGACATAGCCTGCATACCAAGCAGATGCTGAACCGTGGAGCCACAGTCCCACTCCTAGAGGAAAATTCACATGAAAACCCATGCATGCGCAATTCATAGAGTATATCCCCAAAAAAGCACACACAGCCCAGAGTTCTTGTGGCACCTGAAAGATCAAAGCATTTATTGTGACACGTGCATTGTGGATGCAAAATAAGCCCCGTTTAACACTGTTTAAATGTGAAATGTGCTATGTTTAGTGGGCTAAGGGTGAACAAGTTGAAACTAAATCCTGATAAGATGGGGTGATGCTGGACAAAAAGGCAGAAGTCTTAACAGAAACTCATCGCTTTCAATGAGGTTCAGCTGATACTCTCGATTCATTTAAGGATCTAGGGCTTATATTGGACTGAGCATTACTACAGGAGGAGCAAGCCAGTGTAGCTTCAATAAAAGCATTTTATCAATTTCACCTAGTTTGGTGACTGAACCACTGGCTTGACTACCGGTAAGTCAATCTGGCCATGTGGATCAGTCAGAAAGCAGCAGCCCAGTTACTAGTGGATACCAGGTAAAATATGCATGTCCACCCATCCTGCAGTTGTTCCATTGACTAGGGATTAAAAGGGCCCAGCACATGTCTCAGAAAGGGAGATGGGATTCAGGCAGCAGGGTGCTCCTGGGAACAGACCAGAGGAGGAGGCCAGCAGCAACTGGGGTGTCCTGTGCTAACAGGCAGAGCAGCCTCTTGAAATCTCAGGGGTGGGCAGAACAGGAGAAGTGAAAGCCAAGGCACGGAGGCTTTTGGTCCAGATTCTGTTCAATCACCATGGCTGCATCCCTGAGGACAGAAATTGTGGGAAACCACAGTCAGCCCCATACAATTATTTATTAGGTTATCCCAGAGAAGACCAAGGAGGAAGACTTAGACCATTCCTATGAGGTATGAGAAAGAGGAAGCTGGCTGAGGGGTAGAGAGAGGACTGCAGGGTGAGCAGAACCTCTCTCCTCTCCCTGTCTGTGGCTTAACTAAGGCCAGGCTGGGGAAAAGGTACACAAAAGGGTAGTGCTGGCATGAACTCTGAGCTGTTTCCACAAAGGAAGCCTTATACCAGTGGTGGCGAACCTTTGGCACTCCAGATGTTATGGACTACAATTCCCATCAGCCCCTGCCAGCATGGCCAGGGGCTGATGGGAATTGTAGTCCATAACATCTGGAGTGCCAAAGGTTCGCCACCACTGCCTTATACCATATGATTATTTCTTTTTTTTCCTGTATTGTACAATTCACTTTAATTCTTAGTGAGAAAGTAGGGCTATAAATAAGGTTTTTAAAAAGCCGAAACAAAAAACCACCAAAATTCAAGAACTACTCAGGGGGCAGCATGAAGAGAAACCTTGTCTTCTGGATGGCCATGTAGTGAACCAAGCCACCATATTTGGCCTGTGTTACAGTACAATTTTTACAGTTACATCTGCAGCAAAATGATAAGCCACAGGCTTATTTCACATTTTAACTTCACTCCTGATTTCTTGCTTTTAAAAGATCATTTTATGGAAGCCGTGGGATTGGCACTTATTTCAGTGTTTGGAGGTTCCATTCAGTGCATTCATCTTTGGCATTAGATTAAAAGCTTGGTGCAGAATCCCATTTGCTTAGGCTAGCATTTTATAACAATGATTATTGCTCGCTTGAAATTCAGATAGGTGGAACAGCTAAATGCAACATGATTGGAAAGTGCAAAGAGCATCAAAAGGCTGTTATTATAATGGCAAACATATTCCTCCTTTAGGCAAATGTCTGAATTGTCCCAAAATATTAGATCTTCATGACAGTATCACCAGGTGATCTGAGGCAACAGAGAGCAACACTTCTGCACCTTTAGCGGTTATGTAGAAGGGGGAGTTTTGGCTGATATATTATGCTGAAGAAAGTGTATCAACTATTAAAGGTTTCAGAGACTCTTCATGCTTTTGCCGCTTAGCCAAATATAAACTGGCACAAATCATACAAAAATAGGCAATTGATAGTAAAGGTTTCAAAATGCTGGAGGAACAGAAAGGAATTGATGCCCATATTATAGAAATATTATAAACAACTGAATGTACTAGTCCTAACAACCCAATCAACATATAGTTACTCATGCTGGCATGCTTTCCACAGTGACTTCTGGCAAATAGTTTTAACAGGGTTGTTCTTCAAAGCCTGTGTGACCCCCCTTTGCCACTCACACAGAGTACCTACTGCTCCCTACACTTCTCTCTCACAGGTTCAGAGTGAAAACCAGTCAGGTTTTCACATCACTACCCTTCTCCAGTCTTTAAAAATCTCTAGAATCTAGATGGCCATGACCATTTTACCTCTCAGGTCATTTTACTCATGGAGGCATTAGAAAATAGGATAGTCCAGCCCCCTTAAATATCTGGCCCTCACTCAAATTCCTCACAGAGGATCAAACATTGTCCCATTCACTCAGTGCTACAATTTATTCATATTCCAAACATATATAGACTGGAAGCGTTACTATAGTGTGTGTTTCTTTCCCTGGGACTTAACATTGAAGAAAGTAAGGTAGAGGTTGCAATATTTCTTTTCCCTTGGACTCTTCCAGCATTTGGAGATCTTTTGTTACAAATTGATTTTTCTTTCCATTTAGTTTTAAGCTGCTTTTTGCTTCAACTTTACTCAGTCAGACATACTCTTCACCCTCTCAAACTCTTTAACTGCCAGCTCTCAACTGCTGTTTTCCAACTGTCAATTCACCAACATTCCATCAGTATTCATTGGTTGCACCCAGGGAGAGGCAAATTTAACCTGTCTGCAGAGTCTGTTTGTCTGTAAGTGACAGAGAGACAAAAGATGGTGATGCTTCTAGAATATAGCTTTCCATTCTCTTAGAAGCTGTTGTAAATATACTGGCAATTCAGAAATGAAGAATAAATGCTTTTAACCCTAAGTAGATTACCGGAAGATGGGAGGTCACTCAGTCTTTTTACTACAACTGCGTTGTTTTTCATTGTGTAGCCTTTGATCATGCTTTATAGTTACAGATGTCTCTCTAAAACCAAATAATTTTAAAATTTCTGGGAATTGTCTTTTAATGTGGATTTCTTCTTGCATGTGGCAGGAAGTACCAATGGGCTTTAAAGTGTGGCACTAAAAAACTACAAGGTATATCTTTACATACTAGATATTAATTTCTCCTGACATCGATTGAGTACTAGAATTTGGACCAGTGATATTTTCAAGATACTTCTGCCCTCGTACACTTGTTCTAAATATGTCACTTGTAAGCAAGGTCCACTGAAACCTACAGGACTTGTTTCTAAGAAATAGGTTCATATACATAGTCTGAAGATCATTTGAAATGTTGCGAAGTTCACATAGCCACTAGATATATTTCAATCAAACATGGTAATTCTGTGATCAAAATACAGTTCCTATGCTCAGGCCCAGTTCAGAGTGTGACTATAGTATCTCAAACAGCTCAAAGAAGCTTTCTTTTGGCCAGTTGGGAGAACTTATGTGTGTCCATCAGTATACATTCAGTTTTTATAACGGGACAAGTAGCATGAGAAGGAACCAGGTTTAACAAGTCTATCTCACTGGAACTTGTAGATATCCTATACTGCAGTGGTGGCAAACCTATGGCACTCCAGATGTTCATGGGCTACAATTCCATCAGCCCCTCCCAGCATGGCCAACTGGCATCTGGTGTGCCATATGGCATCTGGAGTGCCATAGGTTCGCCACCACGGCTATACTGCATACTGATGTCAAAGAGAGTGGAAATTAAGAATGAGAAAGAGTGGCTCAGTTACTTAGACATAGTCAGCTGACAACAGAAGGAAGTTATGACTGTAGATTTTCAGATTGGTACATAATTCATTTAGCTACCGCATTCTGCCACAATGTGCATTCCTCTTTGACTCATCGGGACTTAGGAACTAAGCAGGGTTGGCCCTGGTTAGTCACCAAGAAACACTGGGGTAGTTATGCAGAGGAAGGAAACAGTAAAATGCTTCTGTTCATCTCATGCCTTAAAAGCCCCATGGTCATGTGGTTGCCATGAGTCATTTGCAACCTGACAGCACACAAGTATTATTATATCTCAGTGAATTTGGGTTTCTAGATTGAGGGCCAGTTAAGAGAAAGAGGCTCACCAGAATGACAAGTTTTCTTCACCAAACATGAATGTATCCTGGTCTTAGACTCTTGTTCCTTGACATCTTGATGAGGTATCATGACAGATGTTGTTGAACTCTTAGCTTTCCATATAAACATAATGATTTTTAGAAAGATAGTTTAATTGTTTAAGCCTGTTTAAGCAGTGGCGTAGGAGGTTAAGAGCTCATGTATCTAATCTAGAGGAACCGGGTTTGATTCCCAGCTCTGCCGCCTGAGCTGTGGAGGCTTATCTGGGGAATTCAGATTAGCCTGTACACTCCCACACACGCCAGCTGGGTGACCTTGGACTAGCCACAGCTTCTCGGAGCTCTCTCAGCCCCACCCACCTCGCAGGGTGTTTGTTGTGAGGGAAGAAGGGCAAGGAGATTGTAAGTCCCTTTGAGTCTCCTGCAGGAGAGAAAGGGGGGATATAAATCCAAACTCTTCTTCTTCTTCTTCCTTTCCCGCTATACTTTCAAATATGTATCAATAGCTTTTTTAAAAAGTCAGAACTGATGTTAAAAACCAGTTCTAACATCAGACAAGCAAATGCCAATGATAAAATTAGAAGCGCAATTAAAGTTAGCATACTAATAACAGCACAATTTTAAAATGGCCCAGAATGACTTGCTTTCAAGATGGTCTAGATCAAACTTTCCATACTGACAAAGTCAGCCCCTTCAATCAAGTATGGTAATAGAGGTGGGCAGTAAAGGGGAGTGATATTTTAATATGTGGGTCCAAACATGGCTGCTATTCACAATTTAGATTTTTGTACCATGCTCAAAGAAATGGCGCAAGTAAACCTATTCTCAAGGATCTAGCTCTAGAAACACAAATTAAATGTCTTGTAGCGATAAATCTACTTCACAAATGCCAATGGAAATTTAATTTCAATAACTAAGTAAGTTTATAAAGAGTTTGGTGGTAAATGCAACCTTTCCAGCAAGGATGTATGTTGTAAGTATTTATTATATTTATATGTCTTGCTTAAGGTGACCAGATTGTCACTTTTGTAAACCGGGACCTGGGCAGGTGGGCGGGCGGGCAACGGGAGTGCCCCAGAAGGCAGTGCGCTCCTGCGGCCGCATGCGCGGGAGGCTGCCGCACTGCCTTCTTGGGCACGCCCCAGAAAGCAGTGCAGCAGCCTTCCAAAAATCGGGACGGTTCAAAAACCCGCAGGACGTGGGACAAATTGTTTTAAGGCGGGACTGTCCCGCCAAAACCGGGACGTCTGGTCACCATAGTCTTGCTGTTAGGGCAAGATTGGCTCCCAACATAGCTTACACCAATCAGAATCCTTACAGTGATACAATATAACGTATTAGGACTATGTTTATGTATTGTTCTGTCTTTTGGTCTAGTTTTGAAACTTTTCACTGTGGTGGGTGGGGGGCAGAAAGAGCTGGAGGTGAACACAGTGGCTCACTGAAAGTAGAATGTACAGGAACTATGCACCAAAGTATAACAGTAGTTCAGGTCAGTTTACTTACCATATGTGGAACCAATATCCATATTTAGACATCTGCAAGAATGTAACTGGAAATGTAGTTCAGTACCAGGCACAGCCAAAATCTTTCTATTAACTGAGGTATACAGATAAGGAGATGGTGAATATTACTTTACTCAAATGTACAATTCCAGTGAGAAAGCGGAAAGTGTGCTTAGAAGGATGTAACTCTGCTTAGGACTGTATAGTAAATAACTGACCACAATCAAAATCTACTTCTGTAAGTTGTATATTGTTGGAAAAATACTCATGGGAGATTGAAGTGGCCATTTTAATGAACTGGATGAACTGAAAATCAGAAACCCCCTTTCAGAGAAGTAGCTGTTGAAATCTTCTGTGTTGTACAAACTTGTGCCTATCCACAACCGAATATATGAACTAGCTGTTCACAATATAGCGGGTTAGATATAGAGAAAAGGGCATGGATATTGCATTAGAAAACTGAACTGGTTTTTACTGATGGCAAGAATGGGTTGTATCATACTTAGGGAAGATCCATAAATTATGGGATACACACCGGATATCCATTGTCATAACCATTCACCTCCCACTGTCTTATTTACAAAGGGAAATCTAGGAGGTGAATGGCTATGCTAATGCTATGTAGTTCAATGTAGTTCAACATCCAGTGATACATAGATTGTCACAAAATGTCAAAAGACAAATAGTCCCTTGCTTATACTGATACAATTTGTTTCACTGTACATTTGCTTTATTTTGTCTTTGGGGGCATCTTTCCTTTTCTCCATATTTGCCTTCACTGTGCTCAGCCTCATTTGTCCATTGAATTTGATCAACTATGGAAACCCATGTGATTTTGTTTATGAGCATTCTCAGATATCATCAGCTCAGGTGCAGAAGTGTATGTATCATCACAACAAATAGAATTAAGTAGAATGGACAAAGCAAGTCATTCATTGTGAGAACAAAGAAGACAAAAGATGTTGGATTGGTACAGTGGTAGAGTATTGGAGAAGGGACTCCTCGCGAGACTCATAAGTTCTTGAATATCTCCAAGCTTTATGACATTTTGGAAGCTTATCTGGGTGGACCTTAGGGTTGGTCCTTCTATACTTTCAATAATTTGAGATTTACCTCACAGGATTCTTGTGAGAATAAAATGGAGCTAAGCAGAATAAAGTAAAAAACTTTCAGTCCACATGAGAGTGAAAGGAAGAGTATGAGTGAAGGAAAAATAATATCATAAAAAAGAAAAGCACTGAAACAATGTAAATATATTTGCAATGAGTGCTAAAAAGTGATCCCAAATGGGAGGCGTTTTTTTAAATTCAGAAAAGAAAACTTTGAACTAGAAATGGGTGGTACATGAAATAAACTTATACCATGCCTCCTTTTGGGGAGGTTGTAGGCTGGGCCCAGCCTTAAATAGGCCACCATCAGCGACGAAAGGGCGCCCAGCATCACAGCTCGGTGCCCTAAAGCCCGAAACCTCGATGAGCTGTTGGGAGCTCGTGAGGCCATGAAGGAAGGCAGCAGTCACCCAGGAGGCTGTCCCTTCCCCAACAGCAATGGCGGCCACGGTAAGCTCTTTTGTTGGGATTGACCAGATCCAGATACTTGCTTCTATAAGAAATTGGTGTTGTATATATTTTTTTCTTTGCTGTTTTGTGTGTTAAATTTCTATCATACATTTTATGTTTGACAGTTTATTCTTTATGGACATTCAAGAGAGCAAATATTATATCTCTGACATTTGTCTCATAACTCAGCTTAATAGCTTAAAATACCTCTGGTATTTAAATGTCAAAACAAAATGGAACATTTTTTCTTTATTAAAAAAGGCTATTTTTGTTGCTGTTCAACAACTTTATTTAAATTTATATTCCACCCTACACCAGTCAAGGTTTGGGCTCAGGTTGGTTTACACACAGTCAATATAGCACAATAACATTTATCTTAATATAATTCAAAATTAATCTCTTAACAAATAATTAAAAACTTACAAAACTTAATTCTCCAGTGGGGGATAACAAATTTAATAAAGTTTAATTAAATCCAATTCTAACTTTCCCACCCTCTAATCTCAATCTATTCAGTAAAAAGTAGAAGGGAAAGGATAAATGCAAGGAAGGGGAGGGAAGGAAAGAGAAGGGAGGAAAGTGAAGAGTGAAGGGGAGGCTAGACAAGTTGGTAGGACTGTAGCTGCCTCAACCATAGGCCTGGCAAAACATCTCTGCCTTATAGACCCTGCAGAACTGCACCACATCCCAAGGAGCTCTGATCTTGAATGACAGAGAGTTCTACCAGGCAGGAGCTGGGGCTGAAAAATCAATGGCCCTTGTTGTGGCTTTCCTTGGGCCAGACTTCCCTTAAGCCAGGAACTTCCGGCCAGGAACTTCCAGGAGATTTCTTCTGGAAGAGGGCAATACTCTCTGGGGTGGTATTGGAAGATGCAGTCCCATAGACATGAGGGCCCCAGACCACTCAGAGCTTCAAAGCTAGTACCAAGACCTTGAACTTGATCCAGAATTCAGATTGTTACCAGTGCAGCTGGTGAAGCACAAGAGAAAAGTGTGATTTTACAGGGATTCTTATAAGAATCCTTGCCGCTGTATAAAACCAACTTCATCTTCTTGTGGACAAAGTGGTCTGACCATACCACTCCAACAACAGATATAGGATCTACATCCACCTCCATTCCAAAAATCAAGTCCAGCATGTGGCCTGCTTGATGTGTGGGACCTGTTCTAACCAAGGGGAGTCCTAGAGTTGCCATGAATGACAACAGGTCCAAAGCCCGAGCTGAGGAGGCCGAGTTCATGTTGTGGAATAAGGAATTTGAACACAAGATAGGTTCTGTTACACATTCCATTTTGCTTTCATGGATGCTAAATTTGCTCATGATCACCTCATAAATCTCAAGTCCATCTAGAATTGCTTCCGATATAAAGTCTTCCCTTTCCAGTGGTGCTTTAAAGTATATTGTTACATGATAGAACAGTTATATTTGGTATTATACTTACCTTTTGTTAGCTAATGGATGGCCAATGCTGGAAGATTTATACACACTGACATCTTGGCGGGGGGATGGGGAGGGAACAAATTACATCTCCTTTATCTTGAGACATTCTTTTACTTTAAATGGTTGGAACTAATATATCAATCTTCTAATTGTGCTTTTACTAAACTCTTTTCCTTGCTTGGCATTTCTCCATGACCTTTTTTTCTTCTTATTTAGTGCATAATAAACCCCTTATCCATTTTAGGGGAAGAAATTATGGTTAAATTTATCTGGCTGAATATTGGAAGTGCAAGCATATCTGAACATTTATTTCTATTCTAAAAGGATTTATGATCTTTATATTCTAATGTGGTCATAGCATAGGTCAGGAAAATGCTTAGAAAAGAATAGTGTCTGAAAAGGGAATACTGAGGACTTTTGAAGTAAACATCACCAGCTGAACTAACTTGAATCAATGTCCTCATTTACCTGCAAGGAGAGGCTGTCCTTTGAATTGCCTCCATATTGTTGTTTAATGTCGGACTCACATAGCATGCAAAGCACTTTTGCATCTGAACATAGACACAGAATTATTTGCAATTCACACATGCTTTGTACCTGCGCAGTCAGATGAACTGTGGTGGATACAATTTTGTAACTATGTAGTTGGAGACATCTATCATGCAAGATTTGCCAATCTTGACTCACCTACATTTGCCATGACTGAAAGATTTGCCAATCTGGACTCACCTACATTTGCCATGAAGCCATATAAGAATACACGTGAGGGAAATGATATGGATCTGGGCAGCTCAGCACGCTGGGCAGATACCTAATGACATGATGATAAGGCATCCATAAGCATCTAAGAATCTCGTTATAAAATATGGGAAAGGCAAATTGAGATGAGGCTTCCCCAACCCAACTCACATTTCATGTCTGACCTGAGAATTATCTTAAAACAGTGGGAGAGAGCCAAATCTGCTCTGGAGACAGAGCGGCACCAGGAGCAAATAAGGAGAATCAGAAGGGGCAAATAGCTCTGCTGTGGCCATTTATTTATTTATTTTTGCTTAAAGCAGTGAGGTATGGAAAAGAGAGAAGGCTTAAGTATCTCCTGCCACCACTTCATGCTCTGGAGCCAATTTCCCCCCAGCCCCATTTTTAAAGTGAGTCCCAGGTCAGAGGTAAAATGCAGCTGAGTTAGGGGGAGGAAATGACCATATGTAGAAAGTCTCATTTAAAAAATGTGAGCATTATGTTTTTTCCCCCTTTTGATGATGCCCCATTTAATAATTGGAAATGGTGGCAACAGATGTAGAAGAGCAGGGGGAGGATCTGAGGCTGAGCATTACGTATCAGCACAAGCACAGTCATCTTGTTGCTGCAGTTGGACATGTTCAGGCTGTTCAGATGTATCTGAAAGGATGTTGAATGTCTGGCTTTGATGATCACTATCTGATGAAAGGATACAAGCTGAACGGATGTGTGGCTGTGCATTTTTTCTGATAGTGAGAGGGGGCGCATTTAAATCCAGAACTTCTCTTTTTGCATTTTTTGGGGTTTTTTTTTGCATTTTTCAAGGATACTGTCTTTTATTTGCTTTTTCCTGTTCCCATATTACATAATTCCCCCCCCCCCTTCTCTGTGCAGTGAAACAAAACAGGAGGTTTTCAGCGTATACGAGCTGTGCTTGTGAGCTCCATACAGTGCTCTGGATATCTTAGACACAAAGCCTATATTGAGCACATTGTATAGGGCGGCAGTCCACACGACTGGGGACACTGACTTTTGTGTGGCTCCAAATGTCATATACATAGCTTCCTTATGTGCATGACGTCTTCCAAAAAAAAAAGAGTTTAAATGAGGAAACCAAGAGGTGGGACTGACGAAGAAGCTGCCAAGCTTCTATCAGGCCCCTTCCTCCAGTTCTTCAGGAAACAAACAAAGGCCGTTTCCACACGGGCAATTAATGGCGGCCTGGAGACGGTAAAAACGCCATCTCCAGGCTGCCATTCACGGGTGGGGTGTAGCTGCATGGCTAGCCATAGCCGCCCTCAGCGTAGCCGCAGCAGTAAAGCCGGCGTTTCCCCAGAGCGCTTGGAAGCTCTTTTTGGGGAAATGCCGCCTTGAAGCCTCTGCCAAGCGAACGGCAGCGGCTTCGCGATGCCTCCCCCACCTGGCACTTAACTTGTCCCCGGGCCTCAGCTGCGGCGAGGAGCCTGGGGACACACACCCCTCGCCCTGCGCCCGCTGCGAGACGAGGCGCACAGGGCTATGAGGGCGTGTCCGGGCTTTCGGCGTCGCATGCCGGAGAGCCTGGGGACATGTCTTTAATTGGCTGGGCGCGGGCGCATCATGCGGCGCCCGGCTGCCCGGCTGTTTCAGGACCGTCCGTCGGCCGGGCCGGTCCAGCTTTCGCTGGATTACGGCGTCGTAAACACCAACCCGGCCGCTTCCGCCTTCGTGCGGAAACGGCCTAAGATTGCTTTGTTGAGCAGGGCCTGTGATTAAGAAAGATGGGTTACCTTGCTGTTTACTTCTGCCATTTGCTATTGTTCCTCTAAGGCTGCCCTGTCATCTTAGCTTTTTGTTCTTCAATTTTTCCTTTGTTATTTCATGTGTTTTAAACGTTTTATGTTTTGTACTACAGGTTGATGATGCTAATTTTGGTGTTGTTAGCTACATTCTCTGCTTTATTGAGACTGAAGAGCTAGATGGAATTCCGTAAAAGAAATAAATTAACGTGCATCTCAAGGGGGAAAAAGTAGAGGAGGTAGTGAAGGGTGGGGCCTTATTTTAGAAAACGGATAGAGACGAAAGGCCCACAGAATGGAACTGTCTTTAGGGATTCTAGAAGTCTTTTAAGGTCTGGAGATAGGCAGGATTCAATGACATTCAGACACATTTTTTTACATCTTGTTTAACGGGCAAATAAACTTGTCCCATTCAATTTTGATGAAGTGAGTTCATCTCGGTCATATGTCACATTTGAACGAAATAAAAAAAAAACTAGTAATTCATCCGAGCAAAAACTACGGGGTGTTCAGCTCTACAGTATACAAAGCTCAGTTATTGAATACTTTTAGGGATGATAAAGCTAGCACAATTCATTTGCCTCTCAAGAGTAGAAAAGAGGTGAGGCATACTAATTAATGTTGGACCAGGTTTGATTCCTCATTCTGCATTTAGACTTGTGAGGTGACCTTGGACCAGTCGCTGTCTTTCAATCTAACCTACCTCACGTTGTTGCTGTGAGGAGAAAATGGCGGTAGGGAGAGAACCATGTATGCCACCCTGAGCTTCATGGTGTGCTGAGCAAATGGGGGATGCAACATTACAAGATCTTTTTGCAGTCACTCTTCTCCCACTCTGGCGTTTGTTATTTTTTGCTTTGGTTTTGTCTATATGTATGTCTGCATGCAGGTGAATGTGCACATGTACATGTTTGTGCTAGAACCTATCTTCATACCCTCTAACCCTGTTGGCCGCGCAATTTACCTACAACACTGATTGAGGTCAGCACAGCCACTTATCTAATTAGTTCACAGACAATGGGTGCTTGGTTTCCCAGGAATAAGTCTCACTGAAATCACTGGATTTCATTTTGGAGTAAATATAAATAGTATTAGCAAATCCAATTATGAACCTGCCGTATTTCGAAAGGAGAGGAAAGACTATAAGAATTCAAAAGCAATACCAATTGCATGGATGGATGTGTGTGTGTGGGGGGGAGATTAGACAGCTCATGAATAGTATGGAAGGGTTGAACAACTAGAAGCTCACACTCCAGGATTCCTCCTTCCTACTTGCACCCTTCCCTTTTTCACAGTGCATATATTAGCCCAGCTCAGGATAGTTGCTCCCTTCAAAGTTCGGCTCAGCTCTCTGGAACAGCAAGTGAGGCTCTGCAAGCTGCTACTGAATCTCTCTCTCTCTCAATCTTGACTTCAGCAGCTGATCCCATTAGGCAGAGGGCTTACCCTCTTTGGCTAATAAGAGAAGGAAGGAATTCAAGGTTCCTTGGATTTTTATCTGGAATGTTTTGAATGTTCTGAGTTAGGGAATTCAGGGTTGCATCCTCCTTATACAGCCGTCTGGTTCAAGGCACCAAGGAGTGAGTCTGAATCAGGCAGAGGAACAACATCAACAGTACACATCATGCACACTCAGTCATAGCCATTCTCATCACCCATGTTTTCAGATGTTCTTTCAGTTGCTTGTTTGAGCACAGAATTGGATGAGGTGCAATGGTATAGCACACACATCCATTTTATGTTTGTAGCTGTTGATTATACCCAGGGTCATGAGCAGAATTGGTTTCTTAGCAAGCAATAACACATTCTTCTTTCTGGATTTGTTTCCCCATTCCTACACATGAAGCCTTCCCAGTGACCTTGGGCTAGTCACAATTCTTCAGAACTTTCTCAGCCCCACCTACCTCACAATGTGTCTGTTATGGGGAAGGGGAAGGAGTTTGTAAGCCCCTTTGAATCTCCTTACGGGAGAGAAAGGCAGGTGTAAATCCAAACTCTTCTTCTTGTGTCAACCTCTTGCAATACTTCACATCTAAAGCCACCATTCTGGCCATTCATGTTGAAGCTTGCACAGGTTTGCAATATGCTGGAATGCATAATAAAAATACTACCAGTACAGTGAAAAAGATGTTCAACTCATAATATTTCACTTGATTATATGAGGGTGAGGCAGAAGAAAGACTATCGGGATCCAAGGGAGTGAATGAGGCCTTGACCAAATCAAAACACCAGCAATGTCCAGATCTCAAGGTTCATATGGAATGTTACTATCAGCAAACATTTTGGATTCAAAACCTGGGATTGTTCTCACAAGGGAAATAATCCCTCTTCCCTGAGCCTCCAATCCCTCACAAACTGTTTGTCCCCCTTTTTCAAATGCAACATTTCCCAAAGGGATGGAACACTGATCAAACTGCTTACAAAGCAACCATCATTTTCAGCCTACACTTTAATGTATTCCTGAAGGACCAATGTAAACAAGTACAGAATGGTCAAAAACATTCTTTCTCAGAGTTTAAGAAAGTTTAGGAGACTAGTTTGCCATGGTCAGTGCAAAGAGAGAAAATTATTTAATTGGCTCATCTTATTTTTCAATCCAAGCTATAAAAATTGTTTATATCAGGGAAAACTTTCACCCTCTATTTTTGGAAGCCAACCCTCCTCCTGCTGCCAACATGGGAGTAATCTCTCTTTTCCACACTCAGGTAACAAAGGAGAGCGTTTGTCATCAAGCAGGAAAGATTAAAGCAACAGGGCATAAAATTAGGATGATTTATGTCAGACATGACAAATAAATGGCATTTCAAAAACATTGTTTCCACAGGGAACAATTACATGATTAGATTTAAGCCCCACTGTTCCCTGCATTGTTGCCCTTACATCTGTTTAGCGTCTCCATCCAAAAGATTAAACTTTCTTCCAATATAATTGGAACTGAGGACGAAAAACAATCAAAACCATAAATTTCTCGTCACAATTCTTTGTTTTACTTGGCATCTCTCTAGTTAATTTCAGCTGATCTACATTTTGGAGTGGTTGGAAACTAAATATTATTATTAGACAACCCTTTATTGGCATTCCAAAATACAATAAAACAATTGTCCATAAAAGACAGATAGATACAACAGCCATTCAGAGTCTTATCAATAGTTTAGTCTAAATGGACTCATCAAAAGTGCCATTCCTATACACCTCTCCACAGACCAGACTGAAAACCCACCAACAGAGCCCAGGCATCACAACAGCATACAATATCAACACTCCACTATAAAACACAGAGTTTGTTAGAGTGGCACCTAACACAGAACAAGGGATAGGGGGCGAGGAAATAGGCAAACAATTGATTTGACTCCCATAGGTTGCCACAGCCTTCAGTTGTCACTCCATCTGGCAATCAATAACAAAACTACGACATCTCTCAATGAATCACCCACAGGTTATTTGACTTTGGGTGAGAAACTAAATATTAGAAGATAGGTACGCAGTGGCCTGACAAATCTATTTCAGCCCACATTTGCCTCTTCAAGCCATCACCTTCTTGTTTGGTCTCTTGAAAACCAGATGAAGACCTTCATCTGATATTTAGATAGCGTGGCCAGCACTTACCCCATGCCGCTGTTTGTGGTTTGGGAGAAGGGAGAGGCAGGGAAGAGAGCATGTTGCCCTCAGGTGGAATAGGAAGGGCTTACTAGAGTGGACAAGGGGCAAGGCCAAGAATTCTAAAACACTATTTAATCAAGCCCACATGTGGCTTCAGCCTCTCCCTTTCTTCCTAGGAACAGCGGCAAGCTCTCCTGAGGTATACCACTGGCATTTAATAACAACAGCAGGCATTTTAATCAAATATAAATATTTTCCAAGCAGGACAGGGAGGAAGGCTTAATGTTTAATTGCATTTCCTCACGTTTATCCTTTATGAGTGCAAGGTGAACCATTATTAACTAGATGTGACTCATATGGTGTTTTAAGAAGGTGTTTTTATCATGTGTTCTGTATATATTTGCAGACTGCTTTGAGTCTCTATTCTGGAGGGAACGTAGCATAAAAATATTTAAAATAATTTTTTTAAATGACTCCCCCCATCTCTCCATTGTTTCTTATTCGTGCATCTTTCTCCTGCTACTGAGGTTTAGACTGTATCAATTTATATGTGCTGCTTCTTCAGAGACCAGCTTGAGGCAGCCTACAAGGGAAAATTACTATAAAATCATTTTTAAAATTACAATGTAAGAGCCTGGGACTGGGCATCCCACCTTCTCCTGGTCTTAGTGCCACTGTCTAGCTGCCTGGTAGTACCATACCCTTATAGCTTGCACCAGAGACAGCCAGAATTGTTGGTCCACTTTTATTGTCCAGAGGGCTAAATCAATGGATACACTCTTTGGTGCAACAGTGGCCCAGCACAACCAAACCAAAAGCAGTTACAGAGATGCCAGCTCACAGGGGGCTCTCCAAAGCCTAGAACCACAAGGAGGCATTGCTTCTCCCAAATTTGGCCAGAGGGAAAATTGGAATTGGCTCAAATCAGGAACCAGTATGCTGTGAGGAAAGGCTTGATGAAGAGGATGTTAGGGCTGCTCCTCTCCTTAGGGCTGAGAGAGAGCGGGATAAATAGGGAGCAACTCAGGAGGAACTGGAACCTCCTGCCCTTCTAACCTCAGGACTTTGATGAGTGCTGCTGGGAAGAGGAAGGAGGGAGGCCTGGATCCTAACACAACCTCCTCCAATTTCATCCCTCAAAAACCTGAACAGCATGAAACCAAAGTTCTATGTTGGGTCTTCGCTTTGGCAAGGCAGCTCAGTGCTCCTTCCTCGCAGCAAATAATCAGGTTCCCTGGAGAAGCAGCATAGAAATTTCCTTAATAACAAGCTAAAAACAAGCAGCTTAAAGCTAAAACGGAAGATTCTAGGTTAACAAAAATCAATAAAATTATTCTTAAGTTTGAAGTTGATCACAAAACAGCTAAAAAATGGCAAAGCCCATTCATTAAAAGCTTGGGTACAAAGAATTTTTTTGCCCTGATGACTAAAAGGCATTAAGGAAGGTATCAGGTGAGCCTGGAGTACGAGAAGACAGGCAAAATGTCACCACAGAACATTCCCTGTCTTTAATGGCTACCTGCCTCACATCTGTGGGAAACAGCAGGGCGGCCAAGACTTCCACTGCTGAATTCCTGCCAAGTTCATTCAGCTGTTAAAGATGCATAAGTTCTGAGTGGGGGGGGGGGGAGGTTGTCCCAAGCTGATGCTCAAGCATTCCCCACCCCTCCACAGTACCTGGTGTTTGATCCCATCAGAATTCTCAATAACCTTCTAGAATTAGAATAAAAAATGTAAGATAAGAAATTCAAACCCATCTAATCTAAGACTCTTTTTCCGTCAGAGGTAAATAGAGGTTTCCGGAAGCTCCCAGAGGGCAGGAGACAGGGGTGGTCTTCCGTGCTAAGTTTGTCTCTAGAGATATGCTGCTGCTATACCAGGAGGTTCAATTTAATGACCACAGCTAAACAGAGAATCAATAAGACATACAAAAATAATGAGTGTGGGAACATTTCCCCTCCCTCTAATTGAATCAGGAGAAAGCTGGTGGCCCCCAAAAGCAATAAATGTGTGAAACAATTAGTTTTATCTACTTCTGTCTAAAAGTGGCAACTGTACCATTCATCTTTAATTCCCCAACAGCACATGGACATTATGTGTAAGAGAGAGTGTATATGTGCACATGCTTCCAATTTGTGCTGCATACCTTTTGCAGCTGTGTTTTATTTTATTTAAGTCACACTCTACTACCACAGATTGTCCAGCTGTGCATAATTTGCTATGAGCTCCAGAACAATACAGAGCAATGCGTTTAGAATGATTTCTGCATTTTTTTAATGGCAAGGTCTAATGAAATTTCTGTTGCCTCTCCAAATGATATCAAATGCCTTTCAGTTAATAAGACCCTTCATTTAATCTCCCGGTTTGGGCATATTTATTATAGCGTACCCCATTTTCCTCATCTAATCCCCAAATCACTTTCCTGGGAGGACTTGTAGAGAGCAAGCTGTTTGATAATACTTTACATCTGTTTCAAGAGCATCTCCCTCTCCACCCATGCTGTCTTTTACTTAACTTTGGGATAACGATTGTATTGCACATGTATATTAATTTTTCAACATTTATTTATAAACCTTTTGAGGAGGATTTGTTTACATTTTCTTTCGGCCAATTCTCAGATTTTTTTAGTAGACATAGTTATGTGGCACCTCCAGTTTCCTTACTTCATAGAATGTAAGTGCTTATGATTAGGAAAACATTGATTGGAAAAGAAACTACCTCTTCCTCTGAAAATCTGATTCATTATGTTATTTTCATGACTAGTTTTTAAAGACTGTGCATTATTTCACTTATTGGGGTTTGAGAAAAGTATTCCTGAGTGGACAGAACTTTAAAAGCTTCGGCTTACATCTTTCTTTTTTTCTTACTAATGTGATTTTTATTTTTTTATAATTATCACACTTTGACATTTGTATTTTATCTTCTGCTCATATTTCCTGAAGTATTATATTTTCAAGGCTAGGCTAAAAATGCTCTTTAATCTGAATTCTGCTAAAAGTCCTGTCTATCCTTCTTATAATACAATTGTTGCATTGTTTTATTTTTAGTATACTATCTTTTCTCTTCTGGAATTCTAGTATTATTATTGGCACTGTCGGCATTGTCTCCATGCGGGACTACCCTTGGAGAGTGTGGGTAAGTGGCAAAGTACACAATTATACATGCAGAAGATCTGTGGATCATCCAGCTAGGAAAGATTTTCATAGACTGGAGAAGTGTTGTCAATCAAAATAGACAATACTGAGCTAGATAAACCAATACTCTACTGATAAAAAAAAGCAACTGTGTGTGTTTGCATTTGCATATATCCCACTGGAAAACCTGTAAAGCAGCAGTGAAAGTGGCAATGTTATTTCTCCATGACCACTGCTTTAGCAAGTTCATGACTATCCCAGTTGATTATCTCAACATCTATTGACCCCTAAATCTGAGTCTTTATTGTCTCAGGAACCGGCAATTAGCTGTGATAACTTTGCAAACTTTTTGCTGATTAAATTAACAAAAATACTCTTTGATCTAGATGCTCCTTGCAATAAAGATCAGGCAGAAGAAACATCTAATATATCATCTGGTTGGCTTATGGATCATTTTGGCCCTGACAGGATCTTGGGATCTATGAAGGTCACCACTTGTATGCTGGATTTTCGCCAATCCAGGTTGTTAAAATCATGTAAGAATCACATTACTAAACCTATGATGTCCATCACAAATCACTACATCATGGCTCCTTGCCCCAGCCACTCAGAGGTAGTTATCCACCCACTACTACTAAAAAAAAAACCTACAGAAAAATGATATGGCCAATTATCGCCCGGTCTCTAGTTGTCCCTTCTTGGGAAAAGTGATTGAGAGGAGAGAGCATTAGTGAACCTGTTCCTAATCTCCTTTGATAACCGATGTACCGTGGACCCTTTTCAGTCTGGTCTTAGGCAGATTATGGAACAGAGATGGCTCTGGGAGTTTTGTTTATGACCTTCATTTGGATGTAGACAAAGGCCACACTTCTTAGTTACTCCCGTTGTCTGCAGCCTTTGTTATTGTAGAGCATACAATCCTTTTGAGGTGCTTGGAAGCAGAAGCCAGCACTGGCATAATGCCCATTGGGCAAGGTGGGCAGCTGCCCAGGGCATCACCTTGTGGGGGGCATCAAAATGCTGGGTTCGTTTTTGGGTATTTTTAGTGGTTTTCCATTTGTAGCCTGCAGGGGGCGCAGTTTTTGGCTAGTGGCACCAAATTTTCAGAGTATCATCAGGAGACTGTCCTTATGCTATCCCCCAAGTTTGGTGAGGTTTGGTTCAGGGAGTCCAAAGTTATGGACTCCCAAAGGGGGTGCCCCTATCCCCCATTGTTTCCAATGGGAGCTAATAGGAGATGGGGTTACAGTTTTGAGGGTCCATAACTTTGGCCCCCCCAAACCAAACTGCACCAAACTTGGGGGGTATCATTAGGGCAGTCTCCTGATGAGACCCTGAAAGTTTTGAGACTGTGCCTTCAGAAATGTGCCCCCCCAGCCTGCAATCCCCATTGACAGCAATGCAGAAAACTCAATGCAGAACAAAGATTCTTGGGCAAATTTCAGGATGTTCTTGCAGGGAGGGCATTCTTAGATGTATCATCACCCAAATTTAGGGTATCATCTGGAGACTGTCATGATGGCACCCCCAAGGTTTGGTGCAGTTTGGTTCAGGGGGTAAAAAGTTATGGACCCTCAAAAGGGAGTACTGGAGTACTGTGTCCAGTTCTGGTCGCCACATCTCAAAAAGGATATTGAGGAGATAGAAAAAGTGCAGAGAAGGGCAACAAGGATGATTGAGGGACTGGAGCACCTTCCTTATGAGGAGAGGCTGCAGCGTTTGGGACTCTTTAGTTTGGAGAGAAGACGTCTGAGGGGGGATATGATTGAAGTCTATAAAATTATGCATGGGGTAGAAAATGTTGACAGAGAGAAATTTTTCTCTCTTTCTCACAATACTAGAACCAGGGGGCATTCATTGAAAATGCTGGGGGAAGAATTAGGACTAATAAAAGGAAACACTATTTCACGCAACGTGTGATTGGTGTTTGGAATATGCTGCCACAGGAGGTGGTGATGGCCACTAACCTGGATAGCTTTAAAAGGGGCTTGGACAGATTTATGGAGGAGAAGTCGATTTATGTCTACCAATCTTGATCCTCTTTGATCTGAGGTTGCAAATGCCTTAACAGACCAGGTGCTTGGGAGCAACAGCCGCAGAAGGCCATTGCTTTCACATCCTGCATGTGAGCTCCCAAAGGCACCTGGTGGGCCACTGCGAGTAGCAGAGAGCTGGACTAGATGGACTCTTGTCTGATCCAGCTGGCTTGTTCTTATGTTCTTAAGGGTAGCCCCCATCTCCTTAGCAAAGAATGTGGGATGGGGTACCCCCTTTGAGGGTCCATAACTTTGGACCCCCTAAACCAAACTGCACCAAAATTGGGGGGGGGGTCCCATCAGGACAGTTTCCAGATGATACCCTGAAATTTTGGTGCCAATACATCCAAAAATGCACCCCCTGCAGGAACATCCCAGAAATTTGCCCAAGAATCTTTGTTCTGCATTGAGTTTTCTGTATTGCTGTCCATGGGGGTTGCAGGCTGGGGGGGGGCAAATTTCTGAAGGCACAGTCAAAACTTTCAGGGTCTCATCAGGAGAATGCCCTGATGATACCCCCCAGGTTTGGTGCAGTTTGGTTCAGGGGGGCCAAAGTTATGGACCCTCAAAACTGTAGCCCCCATCTCCTATTAGCTGTGCCTTGGACTGGTTTAAATCATTCTTCATGGACCAGAATCAGAAGATTGCAGCTGGAGGCAACCTATTTTCAATGTGGAAGCTGTCTTGTGGGTTCTACAGGGCTCAGTTTTATCACCCATGTTATTCTTATCAGGCCTTTGGGAGAAATAATTTGTACCTTGGAAGTGGATGCCCTCAACTACTGATGACACCCAGCTCTTCATCTCTTTATTCAAATCGCCTGGTTCCAGAAATTAAATATGTTATTAGTCTTGTCTCATTTCCCCATCCTCCTTCAGAATTATGTTCATTTTAGAGAAGGCAGGAAGCACAGCATAAAGAGCATATGCAAAACAAACTGATTTGTTCGAGAACAAATCATGGAATGGCATTTTTTAGTCAAACAGTACAGTGCCACAGAATGCCAGACAGCATATAGTTATACACAGCAATTATTTGCCATCTTTCTCCAATCAAATAAAGAAATCCACATGGATGCTCCATAGTTTGTAGTTGAGATTGATCTGAAAATAACTTGTTAGCTCAGATCAGTGGTGGGATTCAGCAGGTTTGCACCACTTCGGCAGAACCAGTTGTTAAAATAATGCTTGTAAACAACCAGTTGTTAAATTATTTGAATCCCAGCACAGGAACTGGTTGTTAAATTATTTGAATCCCACCACTGGCTCAGATGCATATTCAGTCATAGTAGCGTGGGATAGGGAAAAAAATGTAGGACAGCATATATATAAAATCACAGCCCAAGCACACAGAGCTACAATATTTTTACACAAGATGTGTGTTTATTTATTTACTTATTAGATTCATTAATCGCCCCTCCCATGTCTGGCTCAAGGCAATGTACAGAGCAGCCCAGTGTAGAGCACATTGCAATAGCCCAATCTGGAGGTGACTGTCGCCAGGGACGTAGGTATAGATTTTTTATGGGGGGGTCGGGGGAGCCACACCCCCAACCACCCCTAGGGCATGGCCACACCTCCCCAAGCCCCGCCCCTGGCCTAGCGCTTATAAAAGCAGCTCTCCGAGGTCGGGGATGGCAGACTCCCCTGCCCTGCCCCTCCCCTCTGGGCAGAGGCATAGAGGGAAAATAAAGCCAGGTGCAAAATCTGAGCCCCCCCCCCCCCCGGCAGCTGCTTTGATGCTGGAATCCACCCCCAAACAGCATCACTTTCAATGGTGTTTAAACTAGAGAGCCCAAATTCTCCTTTTAAATCTACCTTAAAGGGAGAATCTGGGGTCCCTTAGATTAAACAACGACTTGAAAGTGATGCTGTTTTGGGGTGGATTATCCCCCACCCTAGAAAACAGCATCCATCACTTTTCTAATGTGGCATCAGTTGGTTAAAAGGAGCAGGTTGCATTCTAATCTGGAGGAACCGGGTTTTATTCCCTGCTCTGCCACTTGAGCTGTGGAGACTTATCTGGGGAATTCAGATTAGCCTGTGCACTCCCACACACTTTGCCAGCTGGGTGACCTTGGGCAATAGTCTGGCAGCTTGAGTTCTCTCCAGCTCCCACCCACCTCTCACAGGGAATTGTTGCGTTGTGAGGGAGCAAGGGCAAAGGAGATTGTAAGCTCCCTTTAGGAGTCTCCTACAGGAGAGAAAGTGGGAGATATAAATCCAAACTCTTCTTCTGAGAGACCTTCTAGATTCTCCTTTTAAATCCATGCCTAAGGGGGGGTGGATTTAAAAAGGAGAATCTGGAGAAATTTGGGGGTGCCTGCTGCTCAGGGTGCACTCGAAAGAAAGAGAGCACCAAACTTCTCAGGGTGAGTTCTTTAGGAGTCTTCTCCTAATGAATACCACCCTAGGTTTGCGGGAAGTTTTGTTCAGGGGTTCCAAAGTCTACATGGACCCTTCACAGCTGCAGGCCCCATCTTCTATTAGCTCCCATTGGAAACATTGGAGGATGGGGCACCCCCTTTGGGAGTTCATAACTTTGGAGCCCCTGAACCAAACCTCACCAAACCTGAGTAGTATCATCAGGAGAGTCCTCCAAACAATCCCTGAAAGTTTGGTGCTGCTAGCCAAACAGTACGCTACTTCCTGCAGGCTGCAAAAACTGAAAAAAAAGCACTTGAAACAAGCCTTTTAAAAACTCAGAAACGAAGGGGCGGAGCTTCGGACATGAATGTGTTTTTTTTTCAAACCCGAGAACCCCCACCTTACCTACATCCATGACTGTCACATGAATCACTACTGTAGCCAGGTCAGAGAATGATAAGTACGAAACGAACTGTCTCATCTGTTGAAAGATAATTCAGAGTGTGCACAAGCTTAGGGGATGTGGTGATGGATCCCTGTGGGAACTGGAATGATAGTACTTTCTACTGTTTTCTTGCTAGAGAAGACTTTTTATTCCCCATGACCAATTTATTATACACAGATTATATGAGTTCCACATATGGAAACTTTTTTCCGCATTGGAGCATAATCCATCCAAAATTAAGCACCTTTGAACCCCAACGATTCTACTAGATGAGACACCCATCAAAATCTATGGAACTTTCAGCCTGACCCTATGCATGTTTACTCAAAAGTAAATGCCCTTGAGTTCACTGGCACTTAATCTCAAGTTCATATGAATAAGACCATATTGCTAAAACAGCACCACTTTGGCTGTGTCTTGCTTAGAAATCACCGGACTCGAGTTTATTATAACCACAAATAATCTAACACAAACATTATTTGTTTTTGCTTTGCTATTGACTAAAAAACAAAACAACATAAAATCTATTTAGTTATTGCTCCAAGCCAGATATATGTTTATCTAGATTTATTTCACGTTATCAGTATACTCAACTGTAATTCAAAACGTATTTTAAAATAGATTTCTTTCTTTAAAATATCTGATAGTCAAAAATTCTTTCTTCTGAAAGATGACATCTGCAAACTGAACTGAGTTGCAGGTAGAAGAGAAAGTGCAGGAGGGGGCAACTTTCTCTTCCACCCCCTTGTTCCTGTACTTCCCTTTGGTGCATGGCATATTGTCCAGGAGGATCACCCACAAAGAGAAACACATAAATGATTTGCTGTTGAGCTCTCCTTCCATTCGCAGGAGTTTGGATTCAAGCCTGTCTACCACAAAAACATGCAGTGAGTGACACGGACATTGTACTTCTAATAACCTTTCTTAGTTTTTGCATAAGTAATCGTTTCAGAGCAGTGGTGGGATTCAGCAGGTTCGTACCACTTCGCCAGAACCGGTTGTTAAAATGGTGCTTGTAAACAACCAGTTATTAAATTATTCCAATCCCACCACCGGAACCTGTTGTTAAATTATTTAAATACCACCACTGGCTGAGATGCATATTCAGTCATAGTAGCATATTATCAATTACTGAATTCACAGTCGTTTGACTGAAAAGAAGATGAGAGGGGAAACTGGAAGGGAGAAGTGTAAGAACAGGGCATGAACTCTCTAAATTCAGGGCCTTATTATGGAAACAAATGTTGATAACAAATTGGTGAAGCAATTAACGAGAAAAACATGTAAACACAATTGTCTTTCCATCAAACGTGTGTTACTCCAAGCAAGCATAGTGGGAATTGTATTATGAGATTTTAAGTACTTGAAAATTTGTTAGCGTTAAGTGTTTCTGGCTGAAACATTTTCTCATATAATGTGAATAGAAAACAAAAACTGTGTGGGTTTATAATGGGCATTGGACGTGTATCTCCTTTGCCATGACATTTTCTTGTCAAGTATAAATCACTTATGATGATGGGGGTTGATTGTACAGTAAATATATTTTAGCAGACAGTGTATAGCAACCACTTGTTTGGGTTTTGTGAAATTTGCTTTGGGAGCTTTGTGCTTCAGGTACTGAATTGAGAGTTCATTTCCACTGCTTTCATAGAGAACCTCTTACCATCTGCAGCTTCTTTCTTCTATTCAACTAGAAATAAAAGGTCGTAAAATTTGTGAAATTTTGTATTTATTTTTGCAGGCCGAATGAAGACAGTGTCCTCATTTCTATAGACCGGACAAAAGCAAATATTTGTTCGAGGCCATCCAAGAAAGCAGGTAGCATCGCGCAGCAGGCACAAACATAAATAATAAATAAAATGCCATCAGGTATTCACCATGCCTATCAGGATTATGAGAACAGCTGTGTATTGAGAATGTGGCAAAATGAATCCAGTTGTTGCTTGCGAGCCAGCATAAGAACAGAAGATGAGTCCTGCTGGATAAGACCAGTGGTCCATCTAGTCCATCTGGTCTACCATTCTATCTCACTCTGCATTTTCTGCCCCCTCCCCCCGCAGCACCCCTCCACCCCTTACCTTAGTTCAGCCTGAAAGTGCAGGCTAGAAAAAGCGACCTGTTCACTTGAGGCTGGAAGCAGACTGGTGGGAATGACATTTCCCAGGAGACCTTGGGGCTCACAAGGTCTCCTGGAAAGCGTAGTTCCCACCAGGCCTTTTTCAGCCTCAAGTGAACAAACCGCTTTTCCAGCCTCCACTTTCAGGCAGAACTGAGGAAAGTGTGTCTGTGTGTGTGGGGATTTTCCACCCTCCCGGCACGTGACAGGTGCAATGCGCCCCACCCCCCATCCCCTGGTAGCTCCGCCTCTGCCCATCTGTAGCTGCAGCCAGGCTTGGGGTGGCTTACATTCAATTAAAACGATACATAAAATCAGCATTATAATAGACAGACAGACAGACAGACAGACAGACAGACAATGTATATACTGCCCTCCCCCAAAGGGCTCAGGGCAGTGCACAACATAATAAAAAACAGTAACATAATAATACAATACAGTAGGGCTGAACAAGTAACAATACCAATTTCACTAGCCCCACAATAAACCAGCAAGTCAATAATAATCAATAATACTATCAGGTTAACAGCTAATAACAAATTAATCAACTTATAACAACATCAACAGCATTAATATAGCATTTCATTGCAACAACAGCATGATAATTACATAACAACAATAGCATAACATTTCATAATAAGATAACAATAATACAGTAACAACAATATAACATAACAATATCCTAACCGCAAATACTACAGAAACCTAAATCCACAATAAACAAATAAATCATAATAGGTCAAACCAACCCAGTTCCCCTACCTACCCATGATGCCACAATTATCCTTCAGCCTATGGACTAATCCCAGATCTTAAAGGTGACTGGGGAACCAAAGTAATCGAGAAAGGGGCATTTTCTAAATAGATGGCATGGTATGTGCACGAAGGTGTTTATAACAATGGTCCATTTGACTGTTGATAGTAAGCAGTTGGAAGGCCAGCAATTAATGTTATACCAATGGATGGATGGATGGCCTCAACCAAAGGCCTGGTGGAACATCCTGTAGGACCCTGGTGTCAGTGGACAGAGAGTACCACCAGGTTGGAGCCAGGGCCAAAAAAGGCTGGTTGAGACCAGCCTAATGTTCCTAGGGCTAGGGACCATGAGTAAGCAGTAAATACAGTGGACGATATAAACAGAATCATTAACCAAGTTAGTGTACAGACCACCCTCTGGTTCAATCCCTAGGAACACTTATGAGGGAGAGAGGAAAAATCCCACTGAAATAAGTGTCAATATTAATTTACATTGTTACTTCGGAACAACTGAGAAGTTTTGTCAGCCACTGGCAGAATTGAAATGAATGATGCTAGAATAGTCTGAATAAGACATATTTTTACAGAAGAGGAATCCTTTTTTATTATTCTACAGAGCTTTGAAGAAAAATGACCTCTCTGTTTCCCCCCTCTCACTACTAAATGAGTTGCTTTGCTTAATTGGCCTATGTATTTTATTATGAGTAGTCAGATATTTTTTTTAAAAAAGAACTCCTCTAAATGAAAGCCTAGAATAAAATTAATGTGAAGTCACAGGTAATGAACAGCTGTGCTTTAGACACTCCCACAAAGATGGAAAGAGGTTTGCCAAGATGGGTAATGAAGTAATAAACCTGTAATAAATGTCACCACGATGGGTGCCTTGATTGGAAGAAAACTTACATGCTCTTTTCAGCAACTGAACCTGTCAGTTATACAAATGAAAATGCATATTGGGCAGAAACAAGCAATAAATCTTTTACTCTGGAGATGAAATTTTGATTGAACATGAAGAAATACGGTGATAAGTAAATTAGCTTCTTGCTAATACCAAAGGTGGCTTCTTTTGAAAATCAGCCAGTCTTAGAACATAATGAGTGTCTAATAAATATTCATGTGAGCTTTTTTTAAATAATGCAAGCATTTGAGATAAACAGAACCCTTGGGTTGGATTGCATTTTACTGTCAGAGGTGTCAGTTGACAAAGATGGTAACCAGTTAATTGACAAATGCAGTAACCAGTTGATTGAAATGTGGAGCTCTTCAGGGCTGCAAAGTGCCATTTGGTAGAATGGATCAGGCAAAGCCATAACAAATATATTTGTTCTGAAGGCCTCAAACACCATCAGAGAAGCAACTGTAAAGTGGGGACATAACAGTCTTTTGTAAATTTGAGTACATACAATCATAGAAAATAAGAGTATTGGAACTGTACCTAGACTAATGAGCTTACTGAACTTAAATCTTCTTAACTATGGTTCTATCCCCAAGTAAAGGACCACTCCGAAATACCCTGAGCAGCCACAGTCCAGAGATTAGCAACACTGTATCACCAGCAGTGGTTTTTCCAGTGGACCCTTAATGCCGTCAGAACTTCGGTGGTTCAAGAGGAAATATGAAGCACAATGGAAGTATGATGAGAGAGAACTGGAGCAAAGCCCTGCCCTCTTAAGGATCCTTCAGGTGTAGGAACAGTGGGAGTGACTGTCCTCCTGGCCTCAAAAGCAGTGGTGGGATTCAGCAGGTTCACACCACTTCGGCAGAACCGGTTATCACTTCATATTTCCTTACTCCTTCCCACTAGGCTACTGGGATAGCTTGTAGTACTTCTCTCTGAAAGCTTGTTGTAGTTTTTGCTCTTCCTTGTCCACTTGTCTTCCATTCCTTCTCTTTACAGAAAGCTTGCTCTCCTTGCACAGAACCAGAGCAATCTAAATACTATCCTCACAGGATCATGGAGTCAATAAGCAGTCTGCCTATTATTTCACAGTTCTTTCTTTCCTTTTGTCTCAGTACGTACTTCCATGGTGGCAAGTGGAGAACTGAGGGATGGAGTGCTTCTCCCCCTTGGTCACAGGCCTGTTCCAACGGGAAGCCACTGCGGCTCCATTTCTGATGGGGGCAGAGCACTCCTAGCTAGATCCTTCTAGAAGCTTGAAAGACGATGATCCTCAGCTGGCCTGCGTCTGTGCAGTTCCCAAATGTGTGTCTGCACAGAGTAACACTTTTTCCTTATAAGGTTGCTATTTTAGGTAGAGATTCTGTCTGTTGGACATGGCATGTGTGTGAAGGAGGAGTCCTTCCTCAGGTAGTGGCCGCTGTTTCTTTCTTGCTTTGGGCTAATAGTTCTGATATTTCATTGGACTTTCCCCCAGTGAGTTTGCTATCTCAGCCTATCCGCACTTTCCCTGTTGGTAAGATCCTAGGGACCTTTCAGCCCCCTTCTTCCTGCTCATCAGCACCCTTCAATGGCTAATGAATTTGCATTGCATCACTTTCATTTGGCATTAACTAGAATAGGGGAATGTGTAGCTTTTATTCTCTCTCTGCACCTCACTGTGGGTATAAACTCCTAGCACCAGATGTAAAAATATACAGAAGAACAAATATATTTTCTTCTTCAAACTTTCTTGCACAGATGGGAAGGCTTTTTTCTGTGACCTAATTTCATTGTGAATTTCCCCATTTTCTATTATGTTATTTTTTTACAGATTTTATGTAATGCTTACATTACATGCCATTGACTCACAGCAGGTGTCAGTTTAATGACAATATTTCTGCAGAATTTCAGTAATACAACTAGGAAAAATAGATGGTGGCAGTTTCATCCTAAGCTTGGAGAAACCATAAAGAAGCTTGAACTTTCTAATCAAACCACTATTGCCCAAAACTTTGGAAACACCTCTGCATATAAGTGAGTGGTGCTACAGTATTAAGATGCCCCAATATATAATAGGGGATGTCACAAAAGAGTTTGAAAAACTCCTTCCAAATATCACAGAATCTGGTTTCCTCAACAATGGTAACTTAGGTCGATTCTCCCCTGAGGATTAGATGTGTGCTCGTCACACAAAATATCCAGGTTTCCAGCAGAACTCCCCACTTCACCTGCGCCAAACACGCTTTCATCACGTTTCTGGCGCTCCCCCCCCCCCCAGCACATGTTATTTTAGAACCTGCAAGAAATTAGACCTTTTTGAAAAAAGCTGCAGCAATCTGGAGCGGTGGGGAAGTTGGGGTGTGTGTGTGTGAATCCAGATTCATTTCCCCCACTGCTGGTAGTGACGTGGAGCCTCCCATCCAATGAGAATGCATTTAAAAAAATATTTTGTGGACCGGAGATCCACGTGGATACAAAGCAACATGGGGCCGGTTTTGACAGATTGACTGAATAGAAGGCAATACAAAGCAGTGCTTCATGTCGTATCCACGTGGATCCAACTACACGGAGGCACGTGAAAACAGGGCTTTGCTTTAATCATCCATTTCTTTGTCTCCGCATAGAGTCATTCTGCGCATGCTTGCGCAGATGTGGATTCGGAAGTTTGCAAATAAAAAAAAATCCTGCCCCAACACAACGCAACAGCCAATCAGGATAGCCCCTGAGCGGATCGTGTGTTCAATCTGCCTCAGTGGGGAATCCTTCGTTGCTGCTGCATTTCCGTGAACAAGGATCGTTTATGGGGCAGAAGCTGCAGTGGGGACGCTGAAACCGTGCTGAAAAGGTCCCAGTTTTTTCCCAAACCAGTTTGTATCTACATTCATTTTTTTGGTGGAGAATCAACCTTAGTGAGAAAGAAGACTGAGATACATGCTACATCATCTTTTGTCTCCTTTTTTTGAAAGCTAGCAGTTTAAAATTATGTGACTATGGCATCCTTAGCCCACTTCACTGCTACTGTGGGGTGGGGGGACCAAGCAAAGAGTCCACTTTTAAAACTTAAAAGGGAGAGGTGATAAACACTGGAAGGACAAACTGGGTTAGAATTGAAGTGCAACAGCTTTTAACACTGTCATACATTTTTACTGGATTTTCCCCTCTGGATTTGCGCTGTGGAGGCAATAAAGGTAATACAGCCAATGCTGAGGTGCCCAAGAAAACAGCTCAGATATTAAACTGTGATAAATCACATGAACGAGATGGTATTCTCTAAGAGTCCTGGAAGAGTCTCGAAAGAGTTGGACTCCTGCCAAAAATATGTAGTTTATCACTGCACGGAGCTACAGCATCAGAAGACTGGACTGAACGTCTTGTCTAGTTTTTTTTTAAAAAAATGGCTAAGATTTGTGTGAGGGACACAAGGGGAATTCATTTCATTAAAATATTTGAATGCAAGGTTACTTCAACCTTCCAGTGTTTGAGAGAGATTAAAAAAAAGAGTATCTCAAAGTTATTGGAGTCCATAAACAAGAACAATAGTAGGATATTATGGGTTGAGAAAACCATTGTTCCATGCAACAATTAATGAGAAGCTGTAGCTTTCAAACATATAAATGACAACCTGTGAGCTTTATAATTGACACCTAAGCATGGAGTACCCACAGCTCTGCAGTTCAGAAGATATAATAAAATGAATAAATGGGATGTGATATTTTTGACAAAATACCAGAGAAAAGCAATGGAAGTAATAATTCTTCAGTTTTGCTTTAACTTGAAAATATGACAGTTTAGATCTTTGTTTCCTCCATCTCCTTTTCAGGGAATGAAATATATGTTATTTATACTTTTAATTTTTGAGTACGTTTGACCCTGTGCTGTGGATATCTCTCAATTAGTTCAGAAAAATAATCTAGCAGAAAGAATATCCCAGGTGGGCAGTCACATTAGTCTGTGGCATCGAAACAAAACAGGAATCCTTAACCACTAACGATAAAACAGTGTGGACAGCCATTAAATTGACTTATTTTTTTAAAAAACCTGGCAGTTTAAACAATAATTTGACTATACATCTTTACCCCCTTTCACTGCTACTGAAAAAATATAGCAAAACAAATAAGCAGAAGCATATGGGTGACTGCAGTTATCTGACACGTATCTCAATCAATTTAATGCATTGTTTTCAACTATGTGGAGTAACTTTTCTCAGGTGAATATTTTTTCTGAAAGATTTTGTCCTCATAAATGTTATTTAAAAAATATTTCTTTAGCTGCTTTCTTCATTCTACCGGATACAATTTATAGGTTTATATTTCAGTAACACTCCATAGAGGATGCTCAGGGATACAGTAATGATACCCTGGATTGAGTGTTTACTTCTCTTTTTTAAAGTGCCATAATTAATAAAAGATGATCGTCAACTCCAAACAGAACTAGGTAAAATAGTATGATTCATTGGTAGAATTTCAACAGCACTCCATGCCTGTGAGCATTTTGCATAGTTAAGCAGACAGAATATCTTGTAATTGCAGTCCTAAGCATTATTACAGTCTTCTAAGTCTACTGAAGTCAATGGGTTTAGAAAGGTGTAATTCTACTTAGAACTGCACTCATAGAATATCGGACCAAAGCATAGGGATAAAAGAAGGTGTGCACGAGCTAAAACAATTTATGGTACAGTAAAGGAAACTAACCAACAGAATTTTGTTTTCAATTATTATAAAATATAGCCATGTTAGATTTATCTCTGCCATTTTAAAGTGATTTGGCTGGAAACATTTCTGCTTAGAAATATTAGTTGTGCTCTTGAGGACTTTCACTTCTTAACCAAACTCTACTTGATTTTGGCTGAATCTCTTATTAGAGAATTAGCCTCTATTGTACACAGTGGGACTTATTTCCAAGTTAACATTAAGAGTTTAGTTTCTCCCCCCCCCCCCCCCCCGGTCATTGCACTGCAAAAGTTGCTTTGATTCTACAGAATCTGTAGCTGATCTTTAGTTTAGTTTTGATACTGCATGAATTGATCTCATATTATATGTACCACTTCTTTCACTGCCTCTCCATAAACAAGCTTCTTCTTGATGGACATCTCCAGTTGGATGGTACTCAGCTAATTCAGTAAACACTATTGCTGCAGGGCATGGATCACTCTCCTAGCAAAATACACAAAATGTGAATAATGTAGCTGCGGTGATTAACATATTCCCTTGCTTAGGAATCCTGCCTTTAAGATGCAACAAGGCTCTTTGCTGTCTTTCTGCAGTCAGCTGATGCAATATTCGTCTTCTTGAGCACTTGTTGAAACAGCAGCCTTGATGATCTTTCATCAACAAAGTTCCTACTTGCTGTTGTGGGTTTTCTAGGTTGTGTGGCCTAGCAAAAACTACCAGGTGACAGACATTCAGCCCGGAAACCCAATCAACAGCCAGTTAATTCTCGTGGTGACAGCCTTTGACAATGCAAAGTTCTTACTTGTTAAAATCTGTTCTATTTTCTTTGGTATGCAGGAAAAAGATGTGCAGTGGGAAACTACTGGATTACTGTTCCGGTCTCCCTGGATTTTTTTTCCTAGCTAGGAAAGCTAAAAACTACTGTGGTGTAATGGTCAGAGTGCTGGACTAAGAGCTGAGAGTTCCAGGTTCAAATCTCTACTCTGTCATGGAAACTTGCTGGATAATCTTGGCCTAATTCACCTTATGGGGCCGTTGTGAGGATAAAATGTGGGTCCCCATTGGGAAGAAAGTAAATAAATTAAAAAAGGAAATTCAATGTTGGGAATTGCACTCTGTAATTATTTTCGGACTGTGGATTACAAAATATATGTATTTATCTCTTATCTAAGGTGACAGCGATGTGTCTTCAGAAAAGTCAGATTCAGACCAGTCTTTAAAGTGTTGAGTACCAGAGCTATAAGCGATGCTAGAGTTCTATGGCTAGAAATTCTGATGTACTTGGCAAAGCTTCAGGGGAGGGAAGAATAGAGATTGGGACTGTGAAGTCAATAGCGGATGTGGGGTGGGGGAAAGAGGAGGCAGACAGCCCAGGTGCCACTTGAAAGCATCATGTGGGGGGTGCCAAACCCCTTTTGATATGGTACCTTTAAAATTCGGAGGGTTGCTGGGTTGCAGTGGTGACAGATGGGTGCTTCCCAGTCCCCTCCAACTTGCAGGAGAGGTGGTAAGCGAAGCAACCAGTGAGTGAGATGAGTTTGGGCACAGGGTAATCCCTGGCTGGCCACTCAAGCCCTTCCTGGTAGTACGGCAGGCTGCTCTATTGGTTCTGAACTTATGCATGGTCACTTCTTCACCTGGCTTGCTTGCTCTTCTTTCCCATTCCCCTGCTCCTTCCTTCTGCTCTGCCCTGCTCTGCCCTGGAAAAGGAAGAGTGGGCAAACCAGGCAAAGAAATAGCTGCATGGAAGTCTAACACCGACAGAACAGCCTACCTCCCCACCAGGGAAGTCCTGCCTGACTCAAGTGGCTGGCCTGGTACTACCCAGCATCTGAACTCACCTCACTTGTTGCTTTGCTTAACGCCTCTCTTGTGGGTCAGAAGGGGCAGGGAAGCATCTGGCCACTGCTGTGACCCAACAACTCTCTGAATTTGAAAGGTACTGTACAGACAGCGGTTTTATCGCAGGGGAGAGGAAGGGATTTGGCCAGGGGTAAAGCTGGGGGGTGCAGCACTTTGAGCAGCTGCAGGCACCATTTGAGAGCTTGCCCTGGGAGCCATTTTCCATAGTTATGCCCTACCCCTGATCAAAAGTGCCCTGGCTTCTTCAAATCCCAGTATTGTACATGTGGTTACCAGACAGACCTATGGTGGGTGGGGGAGGCCTGTTTTTAAGGCTGCCGTGCCTCTACCTAAACTGCCAACTTTAAAGATAGCTAGTGATGCAGTGCCAAGATGGATTCTATCCCTGCATTAGCTCAGAGTTACCACTAACACAGAAACCTGTCTGGCTGAAGATCTCCTGCTAACATTTACTTGTAAATAGCTGTTACATGTTTTCCAAAAGCAATCAGGAATGGACAAAGCCTCTAGCCTGAGAAGGCCAGTTCCCTCCTCCACCACAGCTTACTTGTCCCCATGAAGCAAAGGGTATGCTAAACAATTTCACAGAGAGTTCCTGCCAGCTATTCCTATAAACACTAATTTCATCTTCCAGGTTTCTGACTAACCTCTCCAAAGACCACATTCATTTGCACTGGCATTATCCGGAGCTGTTATTGAATCAGCTCCATCCTAAAATCTAATCATCTCCAGACACTCCCCGAGCTTAGAACATTAAGCCTAAGTGTCAACCATTAAGTCTAAGTATCCACCACTTAATTTAAGTGTCTTCCTCTTGTGAGAACTGGAGGGGGCAGCACCCAGTGTGTGTGTGTGTGTGGGGGGGGGAACGCACCAATTGAAAGCTTGCCCTGGGTGCCATTTTCCATAAATACTCCCCTGTGTGCTGTTTGGGCTTAACTATTCCCCTCATAACCTACCCTTAATCAAAAGTGCCCTTCTGACTTCTTCAAATCCCAGTAACATACCTGTTGGGTGGGGAAGTAACATACCATGGTGGGTGGGGAAGGCCTGATTTTAGGACTGCAGTGTCTCTACTTATACTGCCAACCTTAGAGGTAGCCTAGTGATGCAGTACTCTTGTTTCTTCTCAGTAGCTACCTTTGTTTTGGGAAGATTAAAGTCACTTAGCAGGGCTAGAGGATCTGATCTTCCCTATAAATTAGCTGCCTACCCTGAGGTCAGTGACCAGTGACCAGTTCAGCTACACCATATGCCATCTGCCCCCCCCCCCGCCCCCA
Organism: Sphaerodactylus townsendi; assembly: GCF_021028975.2. Taxonomy (NCBI): domain Eukaryota; kingdom Metazoa; phylum Chordata; class Lepidosauria; order Squamata; family Sphaerodactylidae; genus Sphaerodactylus; species Sphaerodactylus townsendi. The sequence goes on along the minus strand of NC_059426.1, from coordinate 40,373,771 downwards.
CGTCTCTGTGGAGCTCAGTGAAGGCATCACTGCTTGTCTGGATCTTTTCTTCAGGATAAGGTAATTATAGCCTATTAACTCCCAAAATTCCACTCTGTCCCAGACCTATACCCTTCACTCTATCTATATCCTAGGACTGTGTGAATTCTCTGTGTGCTCTAATAATTTTGTGTGCTTGTACATTTATTATTTTCTATTTTTCTAAAGAGAAACACCTTTGTTAACTTTCATTCCTGCTTCCTGTGGATTTCTTGCAGAAACCACCTGGTAGAAAATATCTTGTAAAGTTATCCAGCCTTTTGTCAAACATGGTCTGTCCTCACTAATTCCCCCACTCTAAAAGGAGTAGACGCCGGCATTTTGGGTAACACTGTCTCCCCTCTTTCTTACTGGGCAAGAATACATTTTTGGCTAAGGAAAGAGTATGCACATTTTTAAAATCTGCCCCAGTTTTATGGATTTAACCCTGCATCATTACTATATAAGGTTTCACCAAAAGACATGCATGGAGTTTAATTTGGCATTCAGAGCAGACGAGGGACTTGACGTCTCCCCGTATTAGATGGGTTTACACTCCCTTCGAAAAGTCAGGTTCACAGCTTTGCAGCGCTGCTTGACCCAGTGCTCATCTTATAAATATCAGGTGGCTTTCTGTGGTTTGCAGGGTTTTTCCTCCAGTGTTGTCTAATGTGCCAACTGCACCTGTTCCTGGCTCAGCCTGATCTAGCCACAGTGATCCATGTTTTAGTTACATCTAGAGTGCAATCCAATGCACTCAACTTGGAGCTACCTTTGAACCAGCGATGCGCCTCAGCCTGAGAGCCGTGGACGATAAGAACAGCCGCATGAGCCACACCACCGAAGGCCTGCCCGGGGGACCCGACGGGGCGCGCCAAGACGGCTCAAGAGCGGCAAGAGGACGGGCTGGTTACGTAAACAGTCCCAGTAGCCCCGAGGACGGCGTTTCTCTCCAGGCTGCTTTGCAACGGGGAGGCGCCGGAGAGGAGTGGCCAAGGCGTCGCCGCGCGTCCCCGATTCGCCGGCCTAGCCTCGGTGCCAAGGCGGGCCTGATGCGTGAAGGCTCGCCGCCGGTTCGAGCCCGGCCTCCGGTCGCCTGCTATAGGACGAGCCCGGGCAAGGGGCGGCTCTCAGCTGCCTCTCGGGCTCCCTTTGCCGCCGCCGATTATTATCACCTCCGTCAAGAGATGCCAACGGGCTGAGGGCTCCCCTTTGGGTGTCATTCCGAGGGAGAAGCCAGGAGGCTGCGAGATGAAGAAGCCGCCCGTGGCCTGGGGGGACAGTCTCCCGGCCAGCGTGACCTTTCCTGTGCGCCAATAAAATACAAAAAATTGGGGGGAAGAAGAGGGCTTCCAAGCTCTTTTCCCCGGAGCCACAGCAGCAGCAGTAGCAGCAGCAGCAGGCGAGCTGTCTCCTGGCAGGTGAGCCCCTGGGCAGATGGAGGAGGAGAAGCGCGGATGCCTCGGCTGGAAACGGCGGGGGGTGGCGGGAAGCAACGGGGGCACCGAGGCGGCCCTGGAGCAGGGTGCAAGGGCGGGGGCTCTCTCAACTTCGGGAGCTGATATCTGCCTTCGGCTGCCTCCAGGGCTTGTTGGGGAGCGGGCGGCAACTTTTTGCTGGAGGACGGGGAGGGGGCGGCGAGGGAGGGAGGGGGCGCCGCTTCCATTTTTGACAATCTTGTTTTATAAGAAACGGAAAGGGGCGCATCTCCTGGCACAGATGATGCTTACCCAGCCGAGGGGGATATTCTCTCTCTTCCCGGTTCGATGTGGCTCATTGCGCCTTGCTTGGAGGAGAAGGGGAGGAGGGGGGGGGGTCGGGGTATCACCTTCCGGACTTTGGAGGACGCAGTACGTGTGGCGGTGGACTAAGGGATGTGGCTATGTAGGGAGGCGCGGGCGAAGGGATTATGCTGAGAGTAGAAAGGTGGCTTGGGGTGGGTGGTGGGGGGTCACGGCATCTTCTCGCTGCTTCTCTTCGGGGACGGCGGGGAGTCCAGTGGATATTGACGTTAGACTTGTCAAAGTAGATCTCTGAGCTCTAATGTGCAGTGATCCCGGTGATCCCTGGTGATCACATTGTTGCCTGCAGATCATGGGCTCAAGGCGGCATACTGGTGGTCTTAGGGATCAAGGAGACCCAGTTGGTCCCTCTCTCTTGCTGGGAGGGTGCTCCCGTGAAGGATTCCAGGAGTGTCTTGTGGGACCGGTCGGATCAGCCCTTTAAGGAGAATTCTTGAGGAGAATTCTGAACTGCTGAGAACTGAAGGCTTACCCCTGGTTCTGTGTTTAATGCCAGGAGCTGATCTGGGACACATATCTTCAGCATGTGCATCTTGCTTTCCTCTTGAAGCACCACACTAAACAAACATATACTTGGAACAATTTCCTAAGAGAGAGATTGCTTATAATATTGAGGATCCCCCATTCTTTTTTCTTTTTTAGAAACTAGCTGCCTTTGTATACACTTGAGGGGGGGGGGGACGACAACGACATGGTTATGTTTGACTTTCTACTCTCTCAGAGAATTGTACCCAGACTCTACAGTTTGGGGGAAAGATATCCTTCTAATCAAGGCACAGATAAAGGCCACAAAATGCTAGTTCAGGACATAGTTTCCTTTGGAAAGAATTCCTTTGTACCCTTCTGGCACTTTCTATAACCTTGTATCTTGAAGCAGCCTTGTAAGGCAGCACAGACACTTTGTAGAAACGTGTATACAGAAGCACAACCTAATCCTCACAGTTAGACCCAGATCTTGGTGGAGCTTCTGCTTTTCAGGCGATGACTGCAGTGTGCTTAGCTGAACAAGTGTGCCATTTAATAGCCTTCATTTTTCTTTACAAGTAAGCCCCATGGAAGCTGGGAGAGTAATTTCTTTGTAAATGTCAAAGATTGGGCTGCTACACTGCAATACTATGTGGATTTAGTGGGGAGTAAACCTCGGTGAACTCAATGAGGACCTTTGCAGGTTCTTTCTTGTATTTTCCCGGTAAAATGTCAACAGTTCTCTAACTTAAATTATATATCCACTTTTTTGCTTACAATTTCTTTCTCTTGCCATAAAGTCACAACTGACTTAAGGCAACCTCCTAGAGTTTTCAATGCAAGACATATTCAGAGGTGGTTTGCCGTTGCCTCCCTCTGTGTAGTGACCTTGGTACTGCTTGGTAGTCTCTCATCCAAATACTGACTGGGGATGACCCTCCATAACTTCCAAGATCTGACAAGATAGCACTAGCCTAGGCTATCTAAGTCAGGGATAGAAGAATTAAATGTAAAGCAGGTAAAATGCATTTTCCTTCAGTGAACCCTGAGCATTTAATTCATAGTGAGACTATTTTTTGCAAACCCAATAATTTGTAGCAATCCCTTGCTGAAAGTTTAATATTTACCATATGGGAAGAGTACTTGGATCATGCAGTACTCTTGGGTCCTGTTTGGTCTACAAGCTAGCAGGGAAGTCTTTTCCTTGAGATGTACACCGACCTCATGTTAGCTGCTTGTTCCATGAGAATAAAGCTTTGATATATACTTAAGGAGTCACTTAAAACCCCAATTTTATTTATTACTCTTTATTAGTGTTGTCAGTCAGATCATTTTCATTCAAGTAAGTGAATATGGTGGTGGTGTTTTGGAGTGTAGGTGTTTGTGAAATGGGCAAGTGCCAAAATTAGAGAACTGAACTGTGGAATATTCTGTATCTGGTTCTGGAAAGTAGGATGTAAAGAACTGGAACAGAAACCACTATCCTGTTAGCTGAAAGATGCTGAAAATTAGAGTCTGGTCACATGTCATGTCAGATTTTCTTCAATGCGCAGTTTCAATCCTTTTCAGTCTCCTGAGATAATCTTACTCCATGTAAGATTTTTCCCCCCTGTGTTGATTAATTTGTGAGATGTTCCTACCAGCTTGAATTATGGTCCTTTTGCTGTCAAATGGGATGATGTCTTGTCTTATAACTCTTCTTGGAAAGATCAGCATGTATTGTGAGTGTTCCAGGGTGGTGTGCTGCTATGCCAGGCTAGAACATTTAGCAGTATTACAAGTATGCTTGAGGATGAGGTCAAATGGAGCACAGTGATTTCATTGTCTTGTCTTTCAGGTAACAGTTTAGGTCTACCTTTAGATGAGTGTTAGAGCGAGGGATATAGACTGGATCCATCACATCCCTGTACACCCTCTTTGTCGAGTGGCTGCAAGTTCTGTCTGAGTTTAGCATAGAGTCATTTGGAATTACAGTAGTTCTGTGTGGTAAAGGAAGTCTGGAAGGTCCAGAATGGGAAGGCTGTGCATAGTTACAGACAATATTTTAGAAAGTGCTGCAAGATACTGAAGTTGGGATACTAAAAGTCATATACTCATGATCAGAATTCTGCTTAGATCAGATCAGTGATCCATCTTGCCCAACATCTTGCTCCATGTAGTGGCCAGTTGCCCTGTTGTTGTCTCTCCAGGTCATTGAGGCTTAGGGTTTCTCCTGATATTCTCCTAAAACTCAGTGGGTTTCAGATGTATAGTACTTGTATAGTACTTCTGAATAACTTACCAAGTAATTGAAGGTTTCTCTATATTAACATTTGTGCAGAAGAAGGACATTCTATTAATTGTTGCTTGTCAAACTGGGTAAATATCTGCTAAAATCTCCTCTTTTATGCAGTAAATAAAGATATTATAGTACTGCTCATGTTCCCATGCATCCAGTACCCCCATGGAAGGCTACATTTACTGGTTTGAAGTATGGGCAGCCTGATCCAAAGTTTGAGATGGCCAGGGACAGTGCTACATCTGTCCTATGCCACTGCCACTAGAGGGCTTTCAGGTGGCATGGAGAGGCAGAAAAAACAAAAAACTCTGCTGCCTGAAAGCCCTAAATAAGACTTAACGGACTTATGCCCCCCTTCTAGTTGCCCATAATCCACAGTCTGGGCTGCTACGGTCTCAGCCCTAAACCTGGGTAAAAGCCCAAGGGAGCTCCTCCCATCTATCAGTGTCCTCTGTGGCAGTGGGCATTTCCTGGTTTCCTCACTGTAGAGCTGAGGAGCATCCAGATGCTGATGCCTTTGCTCTCTCGACTGGTGGGAGTGCCCCTCACTCTGACAACTGGGCAACTGGAGAAGCACGCCCTATTGCTGCCTATATCAACTTTTACCCCCGTCCCCATAGGACTGGGCCATTAGCATAGATGAATCTCCATTCTCCACTAATGGTTTAGATTTACTTTAGAACAAAGGGTTTATTCTAAATGATTAATCTCCTCCACTATTATCAGCTCTATTGTAGCAAATGTAATCAAAGGATGGCATTTTGAGTTTTATTTCAATTGACAACATGTGATGAAATTGTTAGTATTAAATTATTCTGATTTGTGTGAACCCATAAGATTTGAGTTTCATGGAGGAATAAGACAGTTGGCAAATGGCAGTTGGGCTGTCAAATGGAGCACTTAAGCAGGCTCAGATTAAAGGGGTTTGTAGTAGGTTTTCTCAGACTGAAGGAAAAATAGAAATGCAAGAAGTTGATGCTGAATGTTCATCTAGGAATTAGTGTGGGAATTAAATACTTCTGTTTCTGTTCAGTAGGTGCTTGTCAGGACTCCCTAGCTCAATTTGTGGCAAATTTTGTTAAATCCAGTTTCCTTTTCCTCAGGGTTTGAAGACTTACCGGTATGTGTGTTGTATAGTTTCATATTACTTTAGCAATCCTTGTTTGGGCTTAACTTGTTCATTGTGGAAGCCTGGCCCACTTGGGCAGGCTACCAGGTAAGTCTTCAAAATAGGTCTTGGTGAAAACCAATAAAGCATAATATTGTGCAAGCTTCCAAATTAAGCTTTATCAAGCTGGATGTCACAAAACAATTGAAGAATTCTGGGAAACTCAAAAGCTCAAACACTGTTATGTATCATTTGGGTGGTCCTAATCAAAGGTATTATGGAGATTGAATTTTGGGGGGGATGTTACTTTGGAAACAACACAGCTGTTAACAACTTTGTACCAGGGTTCTAGTTCCTATGAAGAATTGAATGATCCATCTTAGGGAGGCAGTATAGCCCTTTAGTGGGCTATGTCTCTAGGGAACATTCCCATGTATGTCACATATACTTCTATACTGCATGGTAGATACAACCCGTGTAGTTGGTTGAGGCATCAATACGATATAGTTAAGGTAGAATGTTGATAGTAAAGGCTTTCCTTTCTTAAAGAGGTTTGAGTTTGAAGAAGAACTGAAACATTTTAGTATCGTTTCCTCTACCAGAAGGTTATTGAAAATCCCTCCTCCCCAAGCTGTTGCACTTTTAAATAGTTCACTTTTGCTGCACAACTTTAAGACCTCAAAGGTCCCTCTTGACTTTTTTTTTTTGGAACAGGGAGGGACTGCACATTAGTACATACGGGTGTCTGCAGTTTTAATTTCTTGAAGTGGTTATAAAATTGTACACAAGCGCACATTTCAAATCTCTTGGAGAACAAAATGAGATTTGGAAGGAATTTTATGGCATTCTGAGCAACATGATCTGCATTAATGAACTGGGATTTTTTTTTTGTACTGTGGAAGAGAACAGAATGCTTAACTGAAGTGGTGCTTTATGCAATGATGGAAAAATCCCAGTTTGGATAAATTTGCAGACAGGTTGAGTTCCTGGAGTCAAAACATAAACCTTAGGTTGCAGTCCTAAGAACACGTTCATAGGAGTCAGCCATTTTGAACAAAACAAGACAGACTTTTCAGTAGACCAGCTTGTTTTCTGTATCATGTTTGTTCTTTCATGTATTCCCATGCGTGGTGCATAGTTGTCCTGTTGCTGCCACACAATGAAATAGCTTTCTGATGGCACAAATGGATACACACTTGATAGGATCAGATGACATTTTGTCTGTATAATGATTTTTTTTTAAAAAAGGATTAACTTTAAAGGAATACTTGGATATAAGAAGATAAAAGTACCGGTACTCTTTGAATAAATTAAAACATGCTTCAAGAAGTGTTGGAATGAAATGCTTGTGGGCTGTATGTGTATGAAAGTTAAGCAAACTTGTGTACATACACAGTCTAATTTGGATTTTGTTACTATGGCAAAGGAAAAGCTTGCATGATGCCAAAGCCTGGCTTTTGAGACTGTACAGGCAAATGTCCACACACTTTGAAACCTACCTTTACAGCTTAAAGGCATGGGGAACAAGTGAAGGTCAAGCTTTTCAGAATGCTGAAATCTGTACCCAGCAGCAAAGCCCATGCCTCAGTGATGAAGCCATGCATATTCATAGTTTCTAGATATAACAGACCAGGGATCTCTGTCTTCATGCTACATAATAATAGCAAAAAAGGTGGAGCTGACAAGTCATACTGGGAAGCAATTTGACAGGCAGCATAATAGAGGATACCTCTGCAGGTCAGGATCACATTATGTCTGGATAGATTTCTGGACATGCTGAACAAAGATTAAAGGGGCCTCCACAATAGAATAGCCTTGGAGGAGGTTAAAGAATTATAGAGTTTCATAAGAGGCTGACCTTGGGGTGGGCTAGAGATAATCGGTTTCATACCAATAGATATAAGAAATATGGAGTTGTATTTTATGCCCAGATGTGTTTCTGAGAATGCCAACCAAGGCCAGATGAGAGGATGTAGTTAGAAGTGAGCTATTCTTGTCACTGGCCAACTCATAACCCTGTGTATGAGAGGTGTAGTAATTATTTCTGATATTCACTGTTACGATTAAAAGTTGCAAAAAGAACAAAGAATTGATGTAATTTTACGGTTATATGCATCTAGATAACTCTTTTTGAAGTTAGCCAATTAGCCAAGAATGTGAGCCTGATTACAGTTAGAAGAAGAGTAGATTTTTATACCCTGTTTTTCTCTACCAAAAGGAGTCTCGAAGTAGCTTGTAATAATTTTTCATCCCCCCACAACAGACACCTTGTGAGGTAGGTGCGGCTGAGAGAGTTCTGCGAAAATTGTGACTAGCCCAAAGTCACCCAGCAAGCTGCATATGGAGAAGTGGGCAATCAAACCTGAGTGGGGAATCCACCACTCTTAACCACTGTACTGGCTGTCAGTTACTGAAGCGCCTTACCTTGTGATTCTATTTATTTTTTAGGGATTGAGATGTATGTATTAGACTCATGTAATGCTCTTTCTGTTGCATAAGCATCAATATAAGTTTCTTTGTTTTTTTGTTTCTTGGTTCATTCACATTTCTTTTAAGTTAGTGTTAAAGGTAGTTTTATTTTAATAAAGGATAAAATGGAGGTGTAGATTCTCTAATAGTAATATTGTCTAATAGACAGATTGTTGTATCTTTAATTACTCTGATGCTAACTAGATGCTAACCAGGTCTTTCTAAGGGCAAGCCAATATGTGAATTAAATCTGGCAACAGTTATCCAGAGCAACATGGTTTCTATTGTTAGAATACAGTGAGAACGAAGATCAGATTCTTCCTAGGAAGTTTTCTTCTTTGTTCATATGTAGTTAATGGAGCCTGAAGGTACTACCAGGTCTCATTCAAGCTTGTATAAAGGATGTTTGTTGTTTTAATGGCACTGTATTTTCTGCAAGATGTGGCAGGTTATATAGAGGAACCTTTAGTAGGCCTCTACTTCTCTGCTAAAATTTAACTGTGAGCATGCAATGTGCCATCTTTCTTAAAATGTCAATGGCTTTTTAGAACCTACTTCACAAGTTTGTTGTGGTAAAATAGAGGAGGGAAGAACGATGTAAGCTAATTTAGGTCCCAGTAGAAGAGAAAGGCAGGGTAAAAATGAAATTAAGAAAGTAAAATGATTAACTTAAGTGTGATGGGGTCTTTCATGAAACTGTGTCATCATGAATGTGGGGAGGGCTTTAAATACACATAATTTTGAAATTTTGAATGAGAGTATAGTCAGCATATCTCCAGCTAGTGCTTCTTCAATTTTCATATAAAGAATGATTAATGTGTCTGCCTCCAGAACAGTGAACCCAACTCAGAAGATGAAAGGGAAGGGAGAATGAGAGTGGGAACGGACAGCAGCAAGAATGAATGCAGTATGCCCATCTCCCAGCAGACACTGTCATTTATTTCTTTATTTTGCAATCAAGTCACATCTGACTTAGAGTGACCCCTGGTGGGGTATTCAAGGCAAAAGACTTTCAGAGGTGGTTTGCCATTGCCTTCCTCCATATCACAACCCTGGTATTTCTATGAGGTCTCCCACCATTATGCTTGCTAGGCCCAAGGCAGAGGCATAGCTAGTGAAAATGGAGCCCAGTGCAAAATCTGAGTTTTGTGCCCCCATATTTGTTTCTGTTTGTATTTTTTAGTGTTTTTCAGTTTTTGGCCTGCAGGGGGCATGGTTTTCAGGCTATCAGCATCAAATTTTCAGGGTATCTTTAGGAGACTCTCCTGATGATACCAGCCAGGTTTGGTGAAGTTTGGTTCAGGGGGTCCAAAGTTATGGACTCTCAAATGTGTAGCCCCCATCTCCTATTAGCTCCCATTGGACTATATATAACTATGGACCCCCTGAACCAAACCTCATCTAACTTGGGTGATATCATCAGGAGAGTCCCCCGAAAGCTCCCTAAAATGTTGGTGCTGCTAGTCTAAAAACTGTGCCCCCTGCAGGCCAAAAACTGAAAAACACTAAAAAATACAAAAAAACAAACCTGAAATTTTTGCTGCCCCCCCCGGGCGCACGCCCGGTGCAATGCGCACCCCCAGTCACCTTGTAGCTCCACCTCTGGCCCAAGGCTAACAGTGTGTCATTTGCCCAAGGTTACCCAGCATGTTTCCATGGCAGAGTGGAGCTCTGAACCTAGGTTTCCCAGATCCTAGTCGGACAGCTTACCCATTACACCATGTTGTTGTTTATAACTACTGCTACATCTAAGAACCTTACAACAGCTTCCATCTTGTTTCAAATCTTACCTATGCTTATGTGAATGCCATTGATTTATACTTGCTATGAAGAAAATATGCTTGGGATTGTAGACTGTCATCAGGTAGCTTGAACTCCGTTGAAATGACACTGTAACTGCTCCAAAGACTGCAGCACATGTGACGACTGATCAACCTGTTGACTTCAGGTCCAAGAAATCCTTTCAAACTCAGGACAATTGTGACATTTATTAAGATGGATTTTGGAAAACCTGATCAACAGGAGACTCCTCCTAGATGGGGTTTTAGTCTACTTTCTGTAGAGGCCACAGATACTTGGTTTAAAAGTTCAAGATTTAAGGAAAAAATATGCATGTGCTGAACCACAGAAACAAGCAAAATAACAACCATCCATTCAAAACCAGCCATATGTTGAGAGGCAATTTTTTGTTTGTGTTTTTGTGTTGTAGAACAGTATTTTTGTATTCAAGAGTGAAAAGCAAGGGCCCAACTAGATGCCACTGCTTTAAAGTGATTTAAAACCCATCTTACTGTGACATGCCTCTGAGGATGCCAGCCATAGATATGGGTGAAACATTAGGAGCAAAAACTACCAGACCACAGCCACCTAGCCTGGAAAACCCACTACAGCCAGTGATTTAACAGTGCTGCAAGGACCCATTCCTGAACAGGCCTGCAGTACAGTGGACTGAGGCTCTGTTGTTTCTCCCCCATTCTTTATCAAGTGCCAGAACAGCTGTGCACAGCCCTACTCAGTTTGACTATTTAAGCAAGGAAGCCCTGATGGCAGTTTAAAATCACTTTAAAAGGGCAGTGTCCTTATATTGGCCACAAGGATACTGACTTGTCTAGTTTGGTCCTAAGTTGCTCTTTAAAGCAAAGATGATGGGTTTGCGGGTGGAGGAGTGGCCCTTCCTGCTCTGAAACCTAATTCCCAAAATAATACTCCAGACAATATATGTAGTGTGGGTAATAACAACTGGCCATAGCCAAAGAATTTATTAACAGAAAAACACAGGAAAGCAAATTGGCGCAGCATGGGAAGTGATCCAAGCATCTGGGCAGCCCGAATGCTGTCCCCAGAAAACAATTCATCCAGCCCGCCTGCTGGAGGAATCTAAGCAAGCGGAAGGTTGGAGTGAGGCATACCAGACCAGCGAAGTGCCCATAACTGGAGCCCCTTCTCCACCCCCCACTAGGGGCGCAAGCCTCTTAGCCCCCCGCGGGGCATTTCAACCGTGGACTTGCTCCACCCCTGCCTCTTAAGGAGGTGTAATAACAGGGGAGCTCGCCCAGCTCCCCCTGCCAGCGGATCACCCCCCATGCGCATCCCGCCACAGAGCCGGGACAGAAGGGAAAACCCTTCTCCCGGTTCCTGCCAAATGCTTCCTATGCCTTCAGCCAATCACACAATGCGGTTCTAAGGCTATGCAACCACAAGTCCATGCCCTGAGGCAATAAATGAACCCCATCCTGTCTAAACAGGGACTCCTCCTTTGGCGAAATGTCCCGGTGTGGAACCTCCCGCCCCCCAAAACTCTGAACAAAACGCGACGCAGCCCGGCAGATCCTTGCTCTGGCTCCATTCACCCGAAGCGGGTCCAAGGCTCCCCTCCAGACGCGTCTTCCCAATAAGTGGGACCAGCAGATCATCGTTCCCGGTAGCAGGTGGTGAATGGAGTCCAAGTCCGTTAACATTGTCTGAAGCAGCTGTACGCTCTTCACTGCAGGGATGTCGTTCTCTCCCAGCTGTAACACCATCGCGTGGGGAGGCTTGCAGGTTCCCAGCTTGTTCCGCAGGATGGGGAGGAGGTCAGACCAGCATATGCCTCTTTTCCAGAACCAAAATAGCTTGAGTTGCTGGTGCAGGCCAAGGTCCCAACCCCAACTTGAAGAGGCTGCGTGTCTGCTGGCCCAGAAAACGATGCTGTGGCCCACAACCCAGACGACTCTCCGAGACCCTAAAAGATCTGATGAAAGGTGCAGGTTAGACAATGTTATGAGGCACCGAGTCCTACTGTTGTGGAAACGGCCGGATGTATGTTTTATAGGCTGAGGAGCGCCCGACTTCCATGACTGTGTTGGCTGGGGTCCTAAGTTGCTCTTTAAAGCAAAGATGATGGTTTTTGCTCCATGCATTTACAAGTTGGGACTAGTTTATCTTCACTCTTGAAGTTTCACTCCAGCAGCCTTTGGCGTGGTGTCAAACAGCACAACCTAAGTAAGAGGAGAAAAAATTCTCATCACTTTTATCAATTGGGAAGGGGGGGGGGATGTAACAGAACCATGGGTATTCCATGACCCTGTTACCCAGGATGGAGACACAGTCTCTCAATATAGTGGGGGATATTAGCTTAGAGCAGATTACTTATTAATGTTGCAAGAGACTGGATTTAATACCAGTGTATATGAAGATCAGCTCTTGGAAGAAAATCCACAGAGAAGGATATAATGCGAATTTGACATTTTATTGTAGGGATAAGGGGTTTATAATCACTTGGTTCAGTGCAGCAAACATGCACTCATAGAGTTTCTAAGATATAAATAGATTGTAAAATTAATTTGGAATAGGGTATGAGATATATGGGTGATACGACCTGATTGCGATGTGAAGAAGATCCAGGGTTCAGCATCTACCAGCCAGTGTTTGGTTCCAGGGGACAATGCGTTGGACACAGCAACAAAGACAGAAAGGTGTCAGTGGCACTGAGAAATTGGTCCTTTGGGGTGGGGGTGGTAGGATATTTATAGGGTGAAGGACTACCTCTGGGGGTGTCAGGATAACCTTTGGGGAATATCAGAACAACCTCTGGCAAGTGTCTGGGTGGATTGTTTGAGAAACAAGGTGGTCAGAAGGAGTCAGTTACAGAAGAGAGTATCTGAGTTAAGATAATCAGGGGAGACAATGACATCAGGAGTCTTCTTGTGGCTGGAAATGAGGATCCATTGAGCAGGGTTACTGTATCGTGTTAAGTACACATTCTTCCTTGGCTGTGGAGCTGAAAATGTGCTGTTATGGTAAGCAAGCTGAGAGCATGAGAACAGGAAAACAATTACTGGAAGTTTCTTGTAGGTAGACCTGGCTATTGTCAGAGAATGGGTGCCCCATCTATGCAACGCCAGCATTACCCTCTAGGCTGGCATGCAGACAGGGATACCTGTGATTTTTTTTCTATAGATGTGCTTATGTCAGGCATAATGCATGAGGCAATTGCAGTGTCCTGTGAATTGATATTTTTAAGAACAAACCCATTGAGATAAGAGAATTTTCATAAAGGAATAATCACTTGGATGTAGATTTCATCCATCATGGGGTATTTTCTGAATTTAAAAATGGCCTTTCAAAACACTGTACTGTATTGAAAGGCACTTATATAAAATTTGAGCCAATTAACATCCCATGCATCATGGATATAATTTAAAAGTGCAAATCATATTGTGAAACTTAAACCTACATGGTGGAGGACTGTTAGAAAGCAATCAGAACTGGCTGATATTTAAAGTGTGTGCAGTCTTTCCAAATTTCATTTTGATAAATAACATTAAAACCTTTAAGCTGTCATTTCTAGAGTGATGATTTATGTATATGATGATTATACATAAATTAAACCAGTGGTAATCAAATCATACTTCATGCTGTTTCTGATGACTTCTTACGGTTATTTTCAGGTGGTTAAATTGCAGTAGCGGTTGATTTTTCTCCCCAGTAATTGTACAGCCTGATTCCAAATGCCATAGCATAAACACAGTCTTTTAAGAGCATGAAAAGTTGTGTTGCTTTCTCACTGAAAACCGAAGTCAGTTTCTTTGCATGACAGCTCATGAATCTCTTAGACCCACAGGAACCTCAGTAGTACCATATGTTCAGCAATTTTCACCACTACAATGATTATTATTTGTCTTCTTCAGGCATTTAATACAAATGTAAGAAAAGCAGTGACTGCATGCACGTGCAGTTTAAAAGTTTGCCTGCCTGTCTTTTAAATCCCACATGAGCAACATTGCATGTGTCTAGAAATGGCACTGGGAGGAGGGCTGCAAAGCATCTCTAAAGCATCTGTGTGAAAAGGACTCTGGTGGTAAGGAAACTGGCGGGTTAAGGCAAGGTTACCAGGCTAGAGCACAGGCAGATGGTGGTGCCTCGCTTCACATGCAACGAGATCTTGTTTAGCAGCTACGCAGGGTCCACCATGTCCTGCTGCTGCTGAGGAAATACATAAATAGCACTGACCGGTGAAACGTCATTTTGCTGGCATATGAGAGTACACTGAAAACAGAGAGCTGCTCCCAAAAGCTATCACTTAGTCATATACAATTTCAAATTTTGTGGCTCTTTAACACTGCATTCCGAAAGGAAGTGGATCAAAATGCTGGTTTGTAAGCAGTAGGTTGGAAACGTTTTGAGACACAATCACTTAGATGCTGGGAGAAGCTGAGTGATATGGGCAAGTATAGTGTGAGGAGATGTGACTTTTCTTTCAAGCAATGACCCTCTGTTGTGTCCATCAACCTACTCTGGGTGTCCTAATTAGATAAGCAGGATGCTTGGATGGGACACATGTGAATGTATAGATTAGCTATTTATGGATTGTTTGGGTTCTTTGGCAGGCTCGAAAGAAGAAAGTTATTCTTCATCACTGTAATGCTATTGATATAGCTTTTAAGAAATTGTATTGTGTATCTCATTGAAGCCTACGACATTATAACAAGAAGCAATGGATAAACTAGTACTATTCATATCAGTGGCATAACTAGGCAAACTGGAGCCCTGAGCAAAACCTGAGTTTGATGCCCCACGTGCAACCCCCCTCTGACCTCCTTGTAGCTACGCCCAGTGGCGTATCTAGGCAAACTGGAGTTTGGCGTCCCCCCCAATGGGCAGCCACCCTCCCCCACCGTGACCAAGCAATGATTTTTTTACACCAGGCCGTTTCAAAGTCACCATCACATTATAGAACATGCCCCAACTCACAAATCTGAACACAGCAATAGACCATGCCACACAGCAGAAATAATTTTTTTGGAAAACATTTTCAAAATGCTTTCAACATGTTTTATTACTGCTATGAAAACATTTTATGGTGTTGTATCCAGTCCCCCAATTGGGGAAAACAGCATCACTTTCAATGTTGTTTAAACTGGGAACCCCAGATTCTCCCTTTAAGGTGGATTTAAAAGGAGAATCTGAGCTCCCTAGTTTAAACAAGTGATGCTGGAATCCACCCCCAAACAGCATCATTTTCAATGGTGTTTAAACTAGGGAGCCCAGATTCTCCTTTTAAATCCACCTTAAAGGGAGAATCTGGGGTTCCCAGTTTAAACAACATTGAAAGTGATGCTATTTTGGGCTTGATTCTCCCCCACCCTGAAACAACATCACTTTCAATGTTTAAACTGGGGACCTCAGATTCTCCCTTTAAATCCATGCCAAAGGGTGGGGGTGGGGGTTAAAAGGAAAATCTGGGTAAATTTGGGGGGTGCCTGCTGTCAGGGGTGCAATTGTTAAGCTAGCAGCACCAAACTTTCAGAGTATCTTTAGGAGACTCTCCTAATGATACCACCCAGGTTTGGTGAAGTTTGGTTCAGGAGGTCCAAAGTTATGAACCCTCAAAGGTGTAGCCCCCATCTTCTATTAGCTCCCATTGGAAACAATGGGGGATGGGGCACCCCTTTTGGGAGTCCATAACTTTTGACTCCCTGAACCAAACCTCACCAAACCTGGTTGATAGCATCAGGAGTGTCTCCCGAAACATCCCTGAAATTTTGGTCCTGCTAGCCTAAAACTGTCCCCCCTGCAGGCCAAAAACGGAAAACCCCCTAAAATACCAAAAAACCCTGCATTTTTGGCACCCACCACAAGGGGGCACCCTGGGCAACTGCCCACTTTGCCCAATGGGCATTATGCCCCTGATTCATACCTGTTATGTCACTTCATTTTTGAAGGAGCCTTAAATTGATACTGAACAATCAGTGTCAGTACAGTCTGCTCTTAGTGGCTGTGGCCCTCAGGTGGAGATTTTCACATGACCTACTGTCTGATATCTGAAGCTTCAGTGGGAAACTGAACTTGAGTCATTCCAATTGCAAAGTAGATGGTAGTCTACTGTGAAACTGCAAAATGTCTTTTTTTAAAAAAAATCACAAGCTTATGTAATATGTAAAGGAATATGTTAAAAGGAAATGGACTATATTATTGTTAATGTTGCTACATCTACCAGCTTGGAGAGGAATAGACTTAAAGAACAGAATAGATATTCATTGTGCATATTCCCCTTCCCTACCCTACTGTCTGGGAAGGTACTTAAAGTAACCATGTTGACTTTCCCCACTTAAACAGTTTATGAAGTGCAGGTTTATTACCATATGCTGAAATGATAGTTTCTGTTAATCTGATCTAAGCAGGCTGAAGTGTCAAATCTCTTATTCATTAGATCTTACTACGGTATATTCCTTCACTAGGAATGCTGAACTCCAGGTGAGAGCTGGGGATCCTCTGAAATTAAAGTTAAACTCCGTACTACAGAGATTAGTTCTCTTGGGTTGATTCCGCACAGCATAATTATACTGGGTTACACGAGGTATTTAAAAATCCGGGTCTATTTTATCCCGGTTTCTTCCTTTGCATGGGTGCCCGTTTCTGTGAAGGAGTCAAGTTAAAACTGAGAGGAAATACTCCAATTTCTTTCACACAAGCCTGGCTTTTTTTGTTTTTACAATGGAGATGCAGCACGCATTCTTGAACATCCTTGTGTGCTGCATTCTGATTGGCTGCCCCCCCCCCCGCCCAAAGGCAATGCTTCTGATTGACGGATCCACAGCAACCATAGGAAAACCAAGCAGAACACCTCCCCCTTTTTCTCTAGCTTTGGAAAGGTGCTGGTGCAGTGAGCAACATGGCAAGCACGATGTGCTATACAAAGAAAAAACTTTTGACCAATACTGAGCAGAGCACTATGTCCCATCCACATTTAAAGGTGTGAAGGTGTGCAGCATGAGACACTCACCCCCACCCAATATGCCAAATAACATTTGACTGGTCTTTTGGATTATCATGGAATGAGAGCATCCTGCCAGGCAGGTGCTTCCCCACCCCACCCCACCCCACCCCACCCCTCCCCTCCCAGGATCCCATTGGGAATGTGAGCTGGGAGCTGCAGAACTGGGCTGGCTGCAGCTTGGCTAGCTAGCGGTGCTTGGCAAGAGTGAGCTGGAACAGGGTGAGCATGATGTAAGGCAGGGAGATCAGGCGGTGGGGTGGGAAAAATAAATCGGTTTTGCTCCTGTGGCCTTTGCACGGAAGCAATTCAACACAGGATTTTGAAAAAAAGATCAACATTTTAGCAGTTTTTGAAAAACCCAGGATTAGGGAGAGATCATGGGACAAACCCGCTTTAGGATTGGGAACCGTGCAAACTTCTTGGCCAAATTGGGGTATTTCTCTTGCTCAACCTGGGATATTTGGACCGTGCAGAAATGGCCTTGGAGAAAAGGGATGCTTTGAAGGGTGAACTCTATGGCATTATATCCCACTGATGTTCCTGTCCTTCCCAGACTGCATCTCCAAATCTCCAGGAGTTTCCCAGCTTGCATCGGGCAACCCTATCCCCATCCCCTGTCAGTGACCAAGGGTGACCTATTTCACTGTAAAAGGTCATGGAATGATAAGGTGAAGAGTTATCCCCCCTCCTCCAATATTATAGATTTTGCTCTTTAACCAATACACCATACTCGAGATAAGAGAACATCTTTCTAGAAGCTACATTCAAAACAGTGCATAGGAAACCTCATGAAATCAGCAAGCCTCATGAAATACTTCAATTTACAAGCCATCGCAAGAGAATTATGTACACACATTTCTGTATGGTATGCATATTACCAGAAATAGATAATTATAATTATAACTCTTCTCTCTATAATGAAGTGCAGGGATTTGTGTGGTGAGGATAAATGAAAAGTGGTTTGCCAAAAACCAATTATTGAGATTATTTCAGAAATAAAAGTTGTGATCTCCTGGTTTGCCGCTAGGTCTTTTTCTAGCCATATGTTTTGCAACCCCTTGGAAAATTTATAAAATCAATTTTTGTGTTGTTCATAGAAATTATTTTATGTGATTAACAAATAGGAAGTAAGATGTGGGAATCAGCAAGTACTTGTCAGAGGCATCTTATTTTCCCCTCCTGCACTATTTTCTGTTTCCCTTCCCTGAAAGTCATCGTAGCCTCTTGCCTTTTCCTGCTTCATTCTTTCCTTCTAGAGTTGCCTGCCTCCAGGTGGATCCTGGAGATCACCTGGAATCACAACAAATCTCTCAACCACAGAGATCAGTTCTCCTCAGGGTTGCCAGCTGCAGGTTAGGAAATTCTTGGAATTTTGTGAGCGAAAGTTTGGCTGATTCCGCATGGGCCAAAAACAGCAGTGTGAAAATGGTGTGAAAATGGTGTAAAAGGGTTTAAAATGGTGTAAAAGGGTTTATACTGTTTTCACACCATTTTCACACCGCTTTTTTTGGCCCATGTGGAATCAGCCTTTGAGAGGGTGAGGTTTCAGGGAGTGAAGCAACTTCATCAGTAATGTTCTTCAGGGGACTTGATCTCTGTCATCTGGAGACAGGTTGTAGTTCTGGATGATCTGCAGCCAGTAACCTAAGAGGTCAGCAACCTTAGTTCCCATTGGAGGAGACGGCTGCTTTGGAGGGTGTACTCTATGCCAATATACTCCTCAGACGTCTTTCCCGTCCTCAAATCCCACCCTTCCCAAGCAGGTGACATTATTTTCTTCTCCTTTTTTATCTGCGAGCAACCCTGTGAGGTAATTAGGCTGAAAGTATGTGACTGGCCCAAAATGACCCAGTAAGCTTCCACAGGAAAATGGGATTTGAGCCTGGATCTCCCAGACCCTACACTGAGGCTCTAATCCGTGGTGGCGAACCTTTGGCACCCCAGATGTTATGGACTACAATTCCCATCAGCCCCTGCCAGCATGGCCAGTTGGCCATGCTGGCAGGGGCTGATGGTAATTGTAGTCCATAACATCTGGAGTGCCAAAGGTTCGCCACCACTAACTGCTTCATCACACTGGCTTTCTTAAGATGGCTGCTGTTGAACAGTAGCAACTTCCAGACCTAGTGAGTCATCGATGATTTATTTATTTATTTATTTATTTTATTAGGCTTTTATACCGCCCCATCCCCGAAGGGCTATGGGCGGTGTACAGCATATAAAAAGACAGTATAAAACAAATTATACATTTAAAAGCATTAAATTATACATTTAAAAGCATTAAAAAGATGGGTGATATCAAGTCACCCAGAGATTGCTTTCAGGCCTAGAGCTGCCAATCTCCATATACTTAGATATCATACTTTTCCCCGGCAAAACTGGGGCACTTTTCAGGATTGTAGAAAGATATGTCTTGCCTGTTCATAGTTCCAGTCACCAGATGTGAGTATCCAAAGATTTTGCTGACTTGACGATTAGCACATAATATGTGGCCTTGTCTGTGTTTTGGAAGTGTTGCATAATTCTTTCAAAAATAATTGTGTTACAACATTCTTAAAAAAAAAAGATTGAGCATACAGGCATTACAGGTACTATGGAGAAGACTACTAATTTTGTTGCCAAGCAACAGCTATCAAAACCAAAGACTCAGTCTAGCTGTTGATGGATTCAGCTGAGGAAAGTTAAAAGCATACAAAGGAAAGCAATAATATTGTGGAATTCAACTTGGGAATACTTCACAGTTATGCATGTAGCATCAGTATTACCTAAAACATAACAGAAGGAGTGACACTTAAAACGTCATTATAAGAGTGGAAGTGGACATCTCTGACCAATGAAATTCCATAAGATATCACATTGTTAATAATTCCTCATTTGTTGCCAAACAAGAAGCGACTATCCGCTTTAGGTAATGTGAGTTTTCATACTGGGTGTTCATGAAAACCACCAAGAAAGGAATTATTTATTTATTTATTTATTCATTTATTCATTTATTCATTTATTCAATTTTTATACCGCCCCATCCCCGGAGGGCTCTGGGCGGTGTACAGCACAATAGCCAACATGTACAGAATAAAACAACTAAAACTATTAAAAGCAGCGATAAAATAGAAAACTAACCATAATAACTAGAATTGGTTTGCAGGATGGCGTCCGACAATTCCATATTTCAAACCCTTTTTTAGGGGGGGAAGAGCAGCCAATCCCAGGATGACAAGAGGCACAGATGTAGAAGGCCAGGGCGGAGGGGCACCATCAACGGCTGGTTCCTCCAAAGGCCCGGCGGAACAGCTCTGTCTTGCAGGCCCTGCGGAATTCAGTAAGGTCCCACAGGGCCCATAAAGGCTCTGGCCCGTGTGGAGGCCAGCCGTATCATCGAGGGGCCAGGAACCACCAGTAGATTGGCCTCCGCTGAGCGGAGGGACCGTACAGGGACGTGTGGGGTGATGCGGTCCCGAAGGTACGAAGGTCCCAGGCCGCGTAAGGCCTTAAAGGTCAACACCAACACCTTGAAAGTGATTCGGAACTCTACTGGGAGCCAGTGCAGCTGGCGCAGCACAGGCTGGATATGATCCCAGGTGGCACTGCCTGTGAGCAGGCGCGCAGCTGCATTTTGGACTAGTTTTAGCTTCCGAATCAGACGCAAGGGAAGGCCCGCGTAGAGCGAGTTACAATAGTCTAACCTGGAGATGACCATTGCATGGATCACTGTGGTTAGGTCAGTCTGGGAGAGGAAGGGGGCCAGCCGCCGGGCCTGAAGAAGATGGAAAAAAGCAACCCGGGTTATATGAGCCACCTGGGTCTCCATTGATAGAGACGAATCCAGGTGGACCCCCAGGTTGCGTACGGAGGGGGTCGGTGCCAATTTGACCCCCTCCCACACCGGCGGCTGAAACATCCCACTCTCCCCCTCACGGCCCAGCCAGAGGATCTCCGTCTTCAATGGATTCAGCTTTAACCTGCTCTGTCGCAACCAACCAGCGACCGCCTCCAAGCAATAATGGAGCCTTCAGGTTTCTGCCTATGGTTGAATCCCCACTTGAAATTTGCACGCAGATCCAAACCTGTTCGTTGTGAAACTGTGTCCTCTTCATCGGAGTTTCTCCCTCCCCACCACAGCAAGCATATAGCAGAAACACGCAGTTGCAGAACGCTTAGCAATCCCCACTACCAGGTGAGCTCGCTTTGCCGGTCTCCCCTGATTGGCTGGCATGCCTTGATGGGGCGGGACCTTTTCCCACTATGGAAACGTACATTGTAGGGGCGTGATAAAAAATCAGCGTGTAACAGTTTAATGTTTAACTGTTTCACCTGTGCAAACAGTTAATCGTTACCTGTGTAAACCATTAACGATTCAAAGTTACACCTTTGACTGTTTAACGTTTGCGTCCCCTTCTGCTGGTTGATCGCAAAAGCGGAAATGAAATCAAGGAAAGGCTGTGTGCGCATCACAGCGCTGATTGGTTGCCCAAATTCCGCGTCACACTCCAGGGTGGTAAACGAGTCAGGGTTTCAACCCTCATCCCTCCCCTCGGATCAGCTCTGAACCGTGTTAATGGGGTCTATGCCACTTGCAACCAGGTCCTGCCAGAACGCGGATTAATGGGGAGAATGAGTGCCAGAAACGGAATCTGCCACGCAAGCAATGGGGAGGTCGTACCTCAAACCTGGTTAACTTGTGTTCTGAAACCTGGCTAAGACAGTAGTGGGGATTCGACCTATGAGTAGCTCATCTGGCATCAACTGGACTCTATGTCCTTGTATGGAATGGCTCCCTGAGGAGGTGACAGAGGTGCTGGAGGTATTTAGGAGGAGTTGCAGGCTGCTCTGTTTGCTAAGGCTTTTAATAGGGTAGAGGCTGCAGGCATTTTAAGGGGGAGGGTTCTGCATTTTTATTTCTTAAATTTGCATTTATAAGATTCACGGAGTCATGAGAAAGGCAGCGTATAAATATTTCAGTAAATAACTTGCAAGTGACCTTGAAAGTATGACTAATAGGAAACTTGCAGCCTGAATTCTATGACACACATGAATCTTCCTTATCCTGAATCAAACTATTGGTCCAGTAAGGTCAGCATTATGTAGTCAGATTGGTAATGGCTCTCCAGGGTCTCAGGTGGAGGCCTTCCACATCACTTACTGCCTGGTTCTTTGAACTGGAAGTTCCAGGGATTGAACTTGGAACCTACTGCATGCAAACCAGAGGCTCTTTCACTGTTTGTAAACTGTGAGATGGCTGATGCCTCATTAATGTGTTTAAATCTGTTCAGGTTTAGTTAGGAAAAATGAGTTATGGTGTCTTCTGCATGCATCTATATAAATGCAAGGGTGTTTAGGATCTTGCATGAAGGTTTTTCTTGCAGCACGAACAATAGGTAACATTAGATGTTGAGGTTTAGGAATGCACCTTCCAGAGATCTATTGACTATCTGTTTTCTATTTATTACTTTCTATACTCATCTCTTGTCCAATTGACATAAGACCTTATAAGGTGGGAGAGCTGGGAACAAATAACCACCCATAAGAGAGAAATGAGGTAGAGAAAGATGACCAGTGGCACTGTGATTTCCCTTCCAGTTTCTCTGCCTATCTCCATGGCAATTTACAGAATTCTCAGCACATAGAACCTGGCTTACAAATGGATATTTCAAATAGAATGAATGTAACGTGAAGCCTGTATGGGTGCCCAGATGTGCATGCACATTCATGCACAGTTATGGCTGAGAGTTCTTAACTGAGAGTGTGTTGTGAGTTTGGAAAACTAACTAGTGAGGATTATATCTTGCTTCAACATGGATGCTACACTTTCTCTATTAAAATATTACTAAATCATGAATCCAGAATAATTATAATCCTCTTTTAAGGACAGTACAGTCAGCAGTAATTTGTTTCTGTAATGCTCTTGTCCTTGGTTCAGTATGCATGATTTACATGATCTTTATAGTTGGCTATGCTGCCTACAAATTGATTTCTGTTACAAGCAAGAGCCATTCTGCAGACAGCCCATCCAGCATGTTACTGATCTTCATGTATAAGGCAGCTTTCAAGCTTTTTATAATGTTAACAACAACTCCTTCTTATCAATAATGTTTTAAAGGCTCCTTGATAACGAAATCTATAAAAGCTGAAGTTTGTGCACTCTTTGTGCATCCTCGCAGACCAGATGCACTCTTTGTGCATCCTCGCAGACCAGGTGCTCGGGAGCAGCAGCAGCAGAAGGCCATTGCTTTCACATCCTGCATGTGAGCTCCCAGAGGCACCTGGTGGGCCACTGCGAGTAGCAGAGAGCTGGACTAGATGGACTCTGGTATGATCCAGCAGGCTAGTTCTTATGTTCTTATGTTGTCTTCAATGATGAGGTGCCACAATCCAGAGGTGTAGCTCCAACGGGACGGGGGGTGACACACCTGGCACACACCCCTCTGGGGGTGTGGTGGGGGCGGGATGGTGGCGTTCCGGGGGCGGGGTGGGGGATGCACCATTGCACCAGATGCTTTCCCCCCCTTGCTACTCCTCTGCCACAATTCCAAAAAGCATATTTTACTGAACTGCAAGGCTGGATCTTGGTTGGCTCCTCCCTCTACTTCAAATCTTGTACATGGAAGCTGCGGTCAACCTATTCCCTTTGCTGTCAGGCCTGACAAGGTGAACTTGTTGTAACCTTTCACCTGTCCAAATATTTTACACTAGAAATCATAACATTCCTGTACATAGTTTTTCAATTAAAAGGTCTTTCAAGGCATTTGAAAAGAGCATTGTTCAAACCCAATATATATTGGATAGATTGAACCTTTGGGCTGGAAGCCAGTGTATCCTGGGATCCTGGCCCAAGACACGTAATAATATCGCAAAGAGGAAATTAAAGAGCCATGAACTTAAGCGGATGCATGCTGTTCTGAGATTGCTTCGGCACCTAGCAGTCTGCTGCATCAGTCCCTGCCACTCAGTCTCCAGGTTTTTCACTCTGTTTCAGGAATGTGTGTATTGCAGCATAATAAATCCTTATGGTAAGAGTATTATATTGAGACACATTGTTTGCTTAATTTATGTTAGTGAAGTGTTAAACTTCCAGAGAGAGATGGGTGAATGGATTTCCAGTGCTACAATCTGTACTGCCTCAGGCTTTTGTAGTCTGCTACATCTGGTAAAAGCCTCTCTTGTGACTTTGTTCAGTCATTCTTTGGACTCATGAGAGCTGGTCCTTCCCCCTTAGGGAAAAGGTATAGGTATATATTTTTATAGAGGCATGTGGTAACAAAGAAGAAGGGCTCTTTTACAAAGGAAATAGGGTTGTCATTTTAACTGTGAAAACATGTGAAAACTCCCCAATACTGCATTGTTCATTGGATGTCTTATATATCTTTGTTACCTTTTTCTCTGTGATCCAGTTTATTGAATATATTGTACTGCATGTATTTCTTAGCTATCTTAACTATGTGATTTGGGATGCAACCTCCAGGTAGTACCTGCAGATACACAAAATTGCAATGCATCTCTAGACTACAGAGATCAGTTCTGCTGTAGACAATGGGGTTTTTGGAGGCTGACCTCTACGACATTGTACCCCACTGAGTTTCCTTGGCACTTTCCCCAAATCTCTAGGAGTTTCCCAACCTCAGTTTGGCAAACCTACCCCTCATGTCTCACTGGTGGCCAGAAGGTTACCTGGCAGTCCTATTACTGTGGAATGCAGCTTCACTGCATTAAATTTTGCCTGCACGCATTGGTCTTTGTTACAGTGTCCTGTGTAATTCACCCTGATTCTCAGTGAGAAAGGTGGATGATAAATGTATTTAATAAAAGTAATGGATAAACTGGGACACCCACTGAGACATGAGGTCTGCATTCTGGTATGCACACTTCTTCTTTGTTACCACATGCTTCCGGTTCTAGTCCAGTACACTGAGGGAGAGATGGGGAGGGAAGAAAAGGCATTCACTTGACAGCCACTCTAGTCTTGACCTAGGTAAATTCCCAGAGGACAAATGATGTCTCAACAGACTCTCTCTGGGCCTAACTAGACACCTGCTTTTTAAATAGTTGGGTCTAAGTTCTTTGCAGCCATATAGCAGCTGCTAGGAATTGCTATTAAAAATAAAGCAGAACCCGTATGAGATTGAGAACACCACAGCGAGATGAAGGGCTCCTCTCCCCCCCCCCCCCAGCTGTCTTTCCTCTGGGTCTAAGATGTATCCTAAGTGAACTGGATAGGAAGAATTGTTTCCCAGTTACATTGTCATTTGTGACGTGTTGCTTGTTGGGGCATGTGTTAGAAGCAACAATATGATGAAAATTGTATTTCTAATGAGTTTGTAACAGAGGTGGGATCCACAGGTTCTCACAGGTTCCCGAGAGTAGGTTACTAATTATTTGTGTGTGCCGAGAGGGGGTTACTAATTGGTGATTTTGCCACGTGATTTTTGCCTTAGTTACGCCCCTCCTCTCAGCAGTAGCGTGCAGAACTTGAATCAGTCTAGCAGGAGGTGCACCGGCGTGCGTGGCAGCCTGCACCTGTGTGCATTCGTTTCCTGCCCAAGAACCGGCACAGCGGCTGCATCCTTGTCACAGCCCTGTCCAGGAATGCCCCGCCCCCGGAATGCCCAGCCACGCTCCCATTGTGCCCCGCCCAGCCCTATTGGCACTATGCCACAGTTTGAATCCCACCACCATGGGAACCTGTTACTAAAATTTTTGGATCCCACCACTGGTTTGTAAGGATTGTACTCTTCTAAGTCCCTTGAAGTCAGTGGGCTTAGGAGGGTGTAACTGCTTAGGATTGCACTGTAAGTAAATATGCATCCACATTGCCATTGTAAATAATTATTGGTGGAAGTGTTCTAAAATGCAGCCGTACTTGTGTAAGTTTAAGTGTTTCTGTGGCATGATCAATGACATTTCATTGGATCCAACCCTTATGCTTTCTGCTATCTGCTGCCTTGAATCAGCATATGTTTGTTGACTTATGACTAGCTACAGCAAAATGTATTGCCTGGAACTGGAATATTTCAAAGCAACCCCTGAGAAATTACTGGTGCATTGCTTTTAATTTTGTGGTGCTGTAAGAAAGGGTTAGTTTATTTTCTTGTATACTGTGGTAAGTGTAAGGGTGGAGGTTGATGTGTGTTTCCACTCCACCATCCTGGCCTTGGCGCATTCCTCAATCTGGGCTGTGCGCCCAGGATGGTTACTGCCTTTGCATTGCTACGCTTATCATGTATGATTTCAGCTTGTGTCTTTGAAGCTTGTTTTTGCTCTATTGTGGGAACTGTGCTTGGGAGTTTGGGGAGGGGGCCGCCGTGTCCATAAAAGCGACACGCTAAGTCTGGGAAAGTCAGAATCCGCATTGCGTGTATTGTGATGATCGAAGTTTATGAAATAAACGAACTGAACTCAGTTGCTTTGTTTCGAGTCCTTTTGAAGTTCCTTACATAAGCGGCATAACTGAATAAATTGTATTTTAAATAATAAAACCTGCAGTAAACTTAATTGCTTTTGCATTTGATACCATTCACTAATTCACTGCATTCCCCTTCTATCTTAATTTACAGTGGGATGTTCTCATCGTTGCGTTCATGCTGGCGTCTTTGGCTTGGATACGTCATTGGAACAATAGCGGTCTTTACTATGGTGTACTAACTAAGAACTCAATAAAGAATGAGGAGATTTATCTACTGCAAAGTGGTACTTGCCACTTCACTGATGTGGGTTCTTGTGGATGTCTTTCTGCTCTTGTACTTCAGTGAATGTAACAAATGTGATGACAAGAAAGAGAGATCTCTGCTGCCTGCTCTGAGGGGTAAGCCTAACGTTTGTCTTATCAATTATTACAATGTATTTAGAGTTTGACCGTGTTTTCTCAAGAAGAGTGATCTATCCTGCTAAGTGAAGATGTGAGTGATAGAAGCATTGGAATCATGTGACCAAAATGATCATGCACTAGTGTCATTATCCCTACTGATACCCACTACTCTACAAAAATTTATCACAGGTAGACAAGCTCAGCAAATCTTGTTCTTTAAGCTTCTGATGGCTTGTTTTCTACTAATTAGAAGCTGAGGTCCAGGACAGCCCCAAATAGCGTCAAATAGCAATTCTTCATGATAAATGTCAAGTTTCTCAGGAATTTGGTCAGTTATTGATGATCATTTGAGAAGGGAAAATCAGCTGTGTTAATCACATAATTGTTCTATGATTACTTTTGCCCTGGGAGAGTTAGTTTAAAAGTTGAAAGTAATGACAGGCACCATGAGTTAAAGTACTTAATATGCAGTATTTATTTTGGTCTGTGCTTAGTTAATTGCTTTACATTTTGGAAGACTGGTTAATGGTCATTTCTTTACAGAACCTGACTAGTTAAACTTGTGTCAGATTCACAGGTCTCTGAATGGAAGGTACTTGCAATAGGTGACACTTTGATTTCTGTAGACACACATTAGCCACATTTTGACTTACACATCCTTGGTGTGTAAGATCTGACCTTCAGAGGCAGCTTTTGGGGTGGATCAACAATAGGGGAGCTACCAATAACAGAGGCAGGGAAGACCTGTTTGAAAACAAGTCTCTGTTTGTGAATTCTTCGGATCCAGGCCAAGAGTTACACAGTATATTCTTATCCTTCCCAAAAAAGCAGGATAAACACACAAAGACTATCTTGCTTAGGCTTTTTGCTTAAAGACATATTACAAAGCACACCACTGTGTTTTTTTTTAAATAAGTCCCACAAAGAATGTATAAATGCAACCGCATGATTTAGAATCTCACTTGATCATCTTCAGACATATTTGATTTGAGTGGTGCTGTAAGAATTCTTGGTTATTAAGTATTGTGACAAATGTTTCTAATAATCAGGAAGAGCAAATTTAAGCACCAGGAAATGGGTGTAATCAATGAATTAAGAATGCCAATTGGACCATTCGCTAGCTGAAAGGAAGTAGTAAATAAATTAGTCATGCTGATTTGTTCTTCCAAACTATTAACACAGAGTTTATAAAAAGGAGGCAAAGTAGTTTGAGCCTTTAATGGGATTAGGACAAGTCACATTTAACTGGCCCCATTTTAACCACTGCATTTATAATGCATCCTTGGCGTGTATGCCAAGAAGAACACAAACACATCACTTTTATGATAAATGCTCACTTCAATTGATCCACTGATTTGTAGACCAAACCTGATGATAAATCAGTCCTCCCTACCATTTTATGTTGTTTGGAGCTGCATCAAGTTGCTGTCTCTGCTAAAAACTGAATTGCTTGATGGATCATTTTAGTATGGAATGATCAGTTTGTCATCTCTTGAACTGAGTCATCCAGCTTAGTTGCCAAAGGCAAGGGAAACCTGGCTGAGCACACATTTCTGTCTTGTCAGAAGGAATAGGGTCTCTCTCAATAGCCTGTTAACAAGCTACTTGGAGGGCACAAATTTCTGCCTTCTCAAAAAGAACAGGCTCTCCTTCAGAAGCCTGTTAACATGTTACAATGAGCACACACATATCCTGCAGGTACATACATATATCTGTTTGTAAGAAAAAACCAACTTGTGTTCAGTTTACAAATGGAACCAGGGCCCAGTGCCTGGGTAAGGATGTAGTTACAGTCACTTGGTCAGCTGTACATGTGTTAAATGGAACATGAAAATTATTCAACACGTGTGGAGAAAAATGGAAGAATATATTGTATACAGTTTATACTAGCATTCTCTGTAACTTTCAAACGGCTTGACGGTGTTTTTCCTCTGAGTGTCTTTTTTACTTTTCACTGTAGATGGCTAAATGTTTTAAAATATTTATTGGTATATTGGAAAGGAGCACAGCATGAGTTCTTCAAGGTTAGGAAAAGCCTCAGTCACACAGATAAGTGGACATTCTGATTGAATGGAGAGCCGGATTGTCAATGGCAAGAACTGATTCGAGTGTCGTGTTCATTGGAGCTCTTTGGTTTGTGCTGTGATTGTGAAACAATCCATGCAATACTGATTTAACCTGTCACTACACATTGCAAAGGATGTTCTGATGTTCCTGGACTTTTTTCTTACTTGTTGCCACTTTTTTTTGTTAATCCTATATTATTCCATTCACTGGCATCTCAAAATAGCCTTATTTTTCCTATCCATGGATAATATTATTTCACTTATTAATGACTAGAATTACCATGTTGGATGTTACAAAAGCCATTGCAACTTTGTAGAATGGGTGTAATATTTCCACTTTAAGGAAAATATAATACAGTAGAA
This sequence comes from Sphaerodactylus townsendi, assembly GCF_021028975.2. Taxonomy (NCBI): domain Eukaryota; kingdom Metazoa; phylum Chordata; class Lepidosauria; order Squamata; family Sphaerodactylidae; genus Sphaerodactylus; species Sphaerodactylus townsendi. The sequence goes on along the minus strand of NC_059426.1, from coordinate 40,344,645 downwards.
CTGTGCGTGACCACATATAAAGTTATTATAGACGTCAATTTTGTGATATAACTAGTCAGGAAGTATTTGGTCCCTAGGCCACTGATGTGGATTGTTAATGTCGCAGTCTTGAGATCAAAAAAAATTTGTATCTGTGTTAAACTGAATGCAGGGGTTTACCAGTTCAGTTTAGTAACTTATACTATGTGAGGGAAACAATTTAGCAAGCACATAATTGCTCATTTAGCAAAAGCGGTCAAATTACAAATTAGAACCAGTTCTTGGTACCAAACTGGATAGGTGCAGTAATGAATGGGCAAAAGTCTTGCATCTTTCTGTCAGTCACCAATCCCCGCCCAGCCTGTTTGTGTGTGCTAAGTGCTAGTTAATAACTAGTCAGTATACACTGAATGCTGGAGGAGGCAGATGACAGGGGAAGTAGAGATGAAAAAAAACTGTGAAACTCTCAGTCTGAATTTGTGCATTCAGCGGGTTAGACTTGGGGTGATCAGAGGTCGAGCTTCCATGGGTACATCTGGGGAGAAATGTCCCAGGTGGCCGCTGTTCAGTCACGTGGGGAGGGGGCAGAAAATCACTCCACACCCCTCCTCTTCCCCGTCAGGCGGCCTTCCTCGGCTTGGGGTGCTTGGCACAGCTCGGCTTGGCTCAGTGGCAGGTGGAAAGCAAGTGAGGAAAAATATAAGACTCGGCCCCACCCCACACCAGGCCCTGCTCTCTGCTTGCCACCCCTGATGCTGCCTGGACAGCCCCATGCAGCACCCAGCTAGGGAAGCCCTCCCCATCTTCCCTCACCTCCACAAGCCTTCTCGGCCTCCCCGCACCTCTAGCAAGCCCACAGGCCCTTCCCTGCCTCCCCCCACCCCCGCAAGGAAGCCTGGGCCTTGCCTCTACCTGCCCTAACCTACAGCTTCCCACTCTCCACCCACCCAAGCCTCATTTTCTAACCTTTCCCCACCCCTACCCTCAATTTGCCTCCTTCTCCCACCCCAATACTAACTCCCTAACTCACCTACCACCCCTCAGCCACTTTTTACCCTCCCCAATCCTAATCTTTCCACCCTCCCTCCACCCCTAGTCACACCTTCCAATCCTCCCCACCCCAACCCTCACCTTTCCAACCCCTCCCACACCTCCCACCCCCAGCCCCATCTTGCCATCCCTCCAACCCTCCCACCCCCAGCCTTGATACTTCCCCCACTCGAATTCTAACTTGCCAACCCTCCCCAGCTTCATATTCACCTACCAACCCTCCCCTCTCCTAGCCATACCTTCCAACCCTCCCACCACCCAAAGCCTTACCTTTCAACCCTCCCCCACCTAACTCTCACCTTGCTACCCTGCCCCAACACTAATCTGCTAACCCTACCCACCCTCATGCTCTCCTTCAACTATCCCCTACCCCTAGTCACACCTTCCATTCCCACAACCCTAAGCCTGAAACCCAAAGATTCACCTTAAGAGTTTTGAAAGCATAGCTGATTGTTCATTGCACCCAGTAATTCTCAACTGAAATATTACAATTAAATCAGCCCAGCAAATGCTGGTGTGTTACACTTGTAAGTAGCTTCGGGCCTCTTTTTCTAAATACCCTTAGGCCTCTGTCCCAGGACATGAATTAAAGTTACTGGATCCCCCCTCCCCCGGTTTCCCTCATGTTTTATGTGAAGAGGCATTTCTAAAACATAACATAGGCACTACCAGAGGGAAGAATGCTTAACACCATCATAACTTTGGAAGCAGCTACACTAATTAAGTTGTGGTAAATTCTCTCATGTGTACTTAAATGACTGTATTTGGAAACCACTTGGGGTCCTTATGTCAGGTAGAAGGTGAGATAGAAACCCCACTGGTCAAATTCCCTATCACTCTTCCTCTACTGTTATGTCATTTAAAATCCTAACCTTCACAGGGACATCTTGCTTGATTAAATGGCGAGGGAAATGGAGTGTGAGACATTTTTCAGCATGTTTACTGTTCCTTGTCTTTACTCATTTCCAGTCATACTGGAAGCTGGCCACAGTGAAAAGTGGTTGATTTGGCTTAAGGAGAGATCTCTGTTGTCTATTGCTAGAGGATCTGCTGTAGTGGAGTAGTTCACACTTTTTTTTCAGTGTTCTTTCCTTATGTTGGTTTTGGGTTCCTTGTAGTTTCATTTTGTTTTTACTGAATAACTATGTATTTTATAGAAATATTTTGTAGGAAGTGTCTGTATGAGCTGAATTCTATTTTTGTTCTTCATTCTCCTGTTCCAGGAGAATTTGTGAGGTGGGGACAAACTTTTTGGCATTGAACTGATGTGTGCTGGAGTGACCTTACACGGAATCAGACCTTTGGTCCATCAAGGTCAGTACCCTCGATGGCTTTCATGGTCAGAATTACTGGGGTGTTGTTTCCGGGCTGTATGGCCGTGTTCCAGTAGTATTTTCTCCTGACGTTTCACCTGCATCTGTGGCTGGCATCTTCAGAGGATCCTCTGAAGAAGCCAGCCACAGATGCAGACAAAACAGGAGAAAATGCTACAGGGAACGTGGCCTTACAGCCCAGAAACCCCACAACACCCTGTGGTCAGCACTGTCTGTTCAGACTGGCAGTGGCTCTGCAGAATTTCAGGTAGAGTCTTTTGCATCACCTGCTTCCCAATTCTTTTAACAGAAGATGCCAGGATTGGACCTGGGACCTTCTGCATGCACATCAGAGGCTCTTCCCCTCCCTAATACAAAATCAGTAGGGCTGGGGTTGGTGTGATTACAGTGGCTCTGCAGAATTTCAGGTAGAGTCTTTTGCATCACCTGCTTCCCAATTCTTTTAACAGAAGATGCCAGGATTGGACCTGGGACCTTCTGCACGCACATCAGAGGCTCTTCCCCTCCCTAATACAAAATCAGAAGGGCTGGGGTTGGTGTGATTACAGTGGCTCTGCAGAATTTCAGGTAGAGTCTTTTGCATTACCTGCTTCCCAATTCTTTTAACAGAAGATGCCAGGATTGGACCTGGGACCTTCTGCACTGCACTTTTTGCCAAAAGTGATGTTGGTTCTGTTGGGTTTTCCAGGCTGTGTGGTCATGGTCTGGTGGATTTTGTTCCTAACGTTTCACCTGCATCTGTGGCTGGCATCTTCAGAGGTGTATTACAGAGAAAAGTCTGTTTCACACTGTGTCTAAGTGAGAAGGGAAAGTTTAGTGCGGTATATTGTCCATGTCCCAGGGTGGGGAACCAATCATTAAGTGTTTGGATGGAACTTACTATGCAAAGGTGTGGTTGAGTGCATTGTATTGCGGTTATCAGTCCATTTTTTAAATACTGGGAGCCAGGCTTTGCTAATTTTTAACGTCTCTTCTTTCTTATTGAAGTTGTCCTGGTGTTTGTGAATTTCAATGGCCTCCCTGTGCAGTCTGACATAGTAAGCTTCGGAATTGTCCAGAATTTCAGTGGTCTCAAATAAAATATTATGTCCAGTTTTGTTAAACACATGTTCTGCAACTGCAGATTTTTCAGGATGGTTAAGCCGACAGTGTCTTTCGTGTTCCTTAATACAGGTCTGAATGCTACATTTTGTGGTTCCTATGCCTTCGACATACAAAAGTGATGTTGTTCATTGATGCAATGGCAAAGAGCCCCCCCCCCTCAATTTCCACTGACCTGTAAAGTGGCAGCAGAGAATGTGGGAAGGGGCTGGCCTGAAAGATCTCCTGTTAGAGTGAAAGACCTCCCCAACTAAAACTATGTTTCTTCCATCTGCAATTACATGAGTGTTCTTATGTTTTTAGAAGAAGAGGAGTTTGGATTTATATCCCCCCTTTCTCTCCTGCAGGAGACTCAAAGGGGCTGACAATCTCCCTCACAACAAACACCCTGTGAGGTAGGTGGGGCTGAGAGAGCTCCGAAAAGCTGTGACTAGCCCAAGGTCACCCAGCTGGCGTGTGTGGGAGTGTACAGGCTAATCTGAATTCCCCAGATAAGCCTCCACAGCTCAGGCGGCAGAGCTGGGAATCAAACCCGGTTCCTCCAGATTAGATACACGAGCTCTTAACCTCCTACGCCACTGCTGCTCCCACTGCTTTCAGTACTAATCACTGAATTTGCAGACTTTAACCTTTTATTCTCACCCTTCCCCTTCCCAGAGATAAAATGTGTTATGAAAAAGGAGGACCTTTAAGAGGGAATTATGCTGCTGGGTCTTGCTACGTAGTTCACAGTTGTCCAAGCAAGATTCTAGTAGGGAACTTCCAATTTGGACTTGATAGAAGAAAGCCACCTTCCTGAATTGTGCTTAAAGATGTCTTGAATCCTGCTCCAAAAGGAGCCCAGGCTAGAACCATGAGGTTGGAACCAGAGGGAATTTCTTCTGATATAGAGATGTGTAAATGCTTTTCGTCAATTTTTTTTCATCCTACAGCAGATCTCTGACTTCCTGGTACCACAGAAAGAAGGGACCCCTATGTCTCTGCAGAAGGATTTTGGTCTGCAGAAAAAAAGCGGCATCCAGGAAGTCCCAACTTGCTGATGGAAATCCCATCAGCAGATCTTTTCTGTGGGATCCAACCTTGCTTTTTCTGGGGCAGAATTTCAACCCACTCTTATAATGTTTCCCCCTCTGTCATATTTTCGAGCAAGATAAAAGCACAACCCTATTCTTCCCCTTTGATTAACTTTGGTAGTTTTTCCCCATAGTTTCTACAAGACTTAAAAAATAGATATAATGCCTGTTCCCGTGGTTGTTTATGTAAACACTGCAAAAAAAGTTTCATATTCATCTTTAGCTTGCGCCCCTTCCTTTCATTCATCACTGTTTTCATTCTAGTGCAGCCTACAAGCAAGAAGCAAGTTTAATTTGTCCTCTGAAGTGATTCACTACAGCTTTAAATTGTGGTCAGAGAAGCAGGCTTCTCTTGGAAAAAATACAGTTACGGTACTTAATGATAGTTGTATATTGGGTGTTCAGCAGCATGTGATCTCTGTTATTTGTAAGTAGCAGCAGTGAAAGGAGATGTTTATAAACTGGAAAATTCTATAAATCAAGCATTTGGAGAAATAGAACAAACTAATGACAAAGTCAGAGTCCTGGGAGAGAAAACAGAAACTGTAAAAAAAAATCTAGAAAGAGAAATGGACAATCTTGCTCTGCTGCAATTGAGAAAGAATCTTATTTGAAACTAGCGGGGCCCGGCCACGTGTTGCTGTGGCAATTGTCCTTCTCATCACAGTCTGCAACCCACACAGATGTCCATGCAGGTCCAATGATCCGCACCATAGCCTTTTGGGGTGGTCAAATGGAATCCCTCTTTCCCTTTTCAATTCACAATGTTATATGGTGGTGTCTTGTTTTTTTAGTATAAGGTAACCCTTCCCATTCCACAACGGAACTGTCCAGAGTGCGAATCCTGCTGTCCATGAAGCTGGTTGACACGCACAGTCCTGGCTTGGGTAAGGCAGAACTGGGGCAAGGAGGCTATCCCAGTCAGGCAGCAGAGGCAGGGTGGTGAGGCACTCAGATCGAGGCCAGCTCCCTGGGTTCTTAAAGGGCCATGTGCAAAAGAAGCGGAGCCAGTAGTGTTGGTTCGCCCCACCCTGCAGATTTTCTTAGAAGAAAAAGGCAAACTCCAGCTCGCTTTTAGTAAAAGAGCTGTGGCGAATATGGGTGAGGAAGTGGGTAAGTAGTGGTGGGATGTGAGGGAGGGCAAAGTGAGGTGTGCGAGGATGAGCTGGATGTGTATGAGAGCATGTGTGTTGTGGTAGCAGTGGGTGAGGCACAGAGAGTGAAAGTTACCTGCGTGTGAGGGGACCCCACCTGACGTCTTACATGGCAAAGTGTGTATGTGTTTCACTTCCACTCGTATTACCTAACAGTATTACCTATTTACTGTTTTCAATGCTCATCTCTGCCCATCTGCACAAACATTGTAAAGGCATACCAACTCCTCAGGCCACAGACATGCTGCACGAACATTCTAAGGGTGACAGTTAAACACAGCCGGCTTCATGGCCTGGTGCGCCAGGAACAAGACATTTTACCTTGCTCAGGTATGGACTTTCGGCGATTTGAAGGTCCGATTACCTGCTCGCAACAGGGAGGGACATCATATGAAAATTTGGGGGCGATCCGTCCAGCTGTTTCCGCGTTAGGGTATGAGTAACAAACGCACAGTTAGCTTTTTATATATATAGATTCAGGGCTGTGACTGAAACTCAGATTAAAATATTAGACAAAGAATTATAACTGTCTTGGCAGACTTCCTGGGGGTTGCAAGGAAATATATGGAGATGACGTTGATGAAGTTACAGATTAAATTCTAGATATGCTGTAATGAGAAAAAATGAGAAAAAACATATTTTGATACAAAATTGAAAATTGATAATGTGGGCATAATTGTTTTGAAAGAATTACCTACTAGAATATTGTACAAGAGAAAAACATACACCTTCCTAACTGAATTCCTTGAAAGCTATAAAAAGGATTTCAGTGACAAAGAGACTTCAGAAGATTCAGATCAAGAACAACTAGAAATAGAACAATAAAAAAGAAGAATTGAAAATCGACTTTAAATTAAAGACAGAAGAAGATCTCAGTAAAATAGAAAATAAATGTGATTGGTGGATGAATGCTCAACTTTCAGATATGTTCAAAAAGATAAGAATACCTTTGGAATAAATGAAGGCCAGAATCAATTTGAAAAAAAACATTACTTAAAAACGATGTTCATTTAATTGAAAAAATGTATGGATTTTACCTAAAGAGGGAAACTGAAGCAGAAATGATCAAAGATTTTATGATTAGATGGGCACAAAATGTAAGTCATAATATATTATTAGAGATCTGGCAGAAAGCCTGGGTGAAAGGTATGAATTTTACCATAAGCTATTCCATTAAAGAAAATTATTACAAAATGTATTTGTCCCGACTTGAGCTGCCAGGCGGAGGTCTCAGGTTACAACAGGGAGCTGAGTCCAGTCCGAGAGTCAGGTTTCAGTGTCAGAAGTCTGGTCCAAGGGTCAGAATGCACAGAATCCACAAGTCAGAGGAAGTGCTGCAGTGGCCACGAGCTTTGTTACATTCAGGCCGGGATATTCTGTGAACCTGCTTGATACAGGCTTTTCCGGCATGTCAGGCTTCATCCTGTGAAGACTCTGCCTCCTCCTGCTGCAGAAGGTGCCTTCTCTGAGCTAGCAGGCGTGTGCTTCTTTGTTAAACACGCAACAATTCCCTCTGTCTCTGCCTTTGCTGACATGTGGGCTCAGGTGAGCTAGGTGCTCTGCAGCTGAAGTAAGGCTGGATGCATAGCCTGCTTCTGCCGGCAATTTTGGCTCTGTGTTTTGACCTGGTTGTTGTTCACTATGGCCCTTTCCACACGGGCCATGCGGATGCCCCCGCACCGGCAGGAATTCTGCCGGTGCAGGGGTGGGGGCCGTTCGCATAGAAGCATGCGAGCGCCCCCCGCAGAGGCCGGCACAGCAGAGGCGGCTCCGCACGGAGCTGCCTCTTCTCCGTCCCTCTCCCACTCACCTTGTCGCTGTCGTCGCCCTGCTGGCCTCCATAGACCCGCCCACGCTGCCCTCGACCTCCAGGGGTCGGAGGACAGCGAGGGAGGGTCTTCGGAGGCCAGCAGGGCGACGACGGCGACGAGGTGAGTGGGAGAGGGACGGGGGAAACAGCGCATTCCCAGCGGTGCTGTTTGCACCGCGCCGCTGGGAATGCGCTGTTGTGCCAAAAACCTCCCTCCAGGAGGGAGGTTTTTGGAGGCGGCCTGAGGCCGCCCTGGGGTAGGGGAAGGGGAGCCAGGTCGGTGCTGCTGCGTTTTCGCAGTGCCGTCTACGCGAACGGCTCCTTGGGGACGGCGTTTTTGCCATCCCCAGGGCGCCGTTTATGGCCCGTGCGGAAAGGGCCTATGTAAAGCCTGCAGAGGCCCTGGCTGCTTCAAGCCCAGCCCTTGTTGGTTCCCAACCTGGTCTGGGCTTACTGGGCTTTGCTCATCTCCTGAAGACTCATCGCTCTCCAGGGGATGGCCCATGACAGTATTATTGTTAATACATCACATCCTATAAAATCTCTAAAATTCAAAGAGGATATACTGATAATTGTTGGAAGTGTGGAACAAAAAGCAGCTTTTTTTTTCACCAGGGGTGGTCTTGTCCTGAAGAATATTGGCAAACAAATTGTGAAGAAATAAGTAAGATTTTGAGACAAAATTTTCCTTTGATTCCTGAATTATATCTTTTGGGTCTTACAGATAATTTAAAGAATATTAAATCTGAAGAGTTAATTAAGTATTTGTCTACAGCGGCTAAAGAGTTGGAAAGCTACAGTTATGCCTGAGATACGAGAATGGCAAGTAAAAGTAATGGAAACTGTAAAAATGGCAAAATTGATGAGAACAGTTTTGGATAAACTTATGAGTAACTTTTCCGTAAATTTGAATAAAGTTTTATTTCATTGAAAAAAGAGGAGGAACCCACTGGAATAGATGATAAGGATTGATAAAGGTTCTTAATAATCAGATACCCAAATATACATTACAAATGTAATACATTACAAATGGGGCTAATGCTCCACAAAAGAGGAGAACATTTTTCATCATCTGAAAAAACCTAAAAAGAGATAAAAATGTGCTGTGGGACTGACTCTTCCAATAGCTTTCCTAAAGAGCATTCTCCTCAGCAAGTAACAACTTGCTGGTGGTCCCTGGCCTGAAAGCTGTCCACCTGGCCTCAATCTGGATCAGAACTTTTTTGGCACTGGCTCCGGCCAGGTGGAACTCTCTGTTGAGAGAGACCTGCGTCCTGTGATACTTAGTACTGTTTCACAGGACTGCAAGACAGAGGTGTTCCAACAGGCTATGCAGTAGCTGTACCTATCTATTGAGCTGGTCTCCTTTTCTCTTTTCCTTATCTTCCTTTCCCATCCTTTCCCCCTTTGTTTTCCTATTTGTAAGATGTGAAAAGTTTGGATTTTATGGAAGGTACAATTTTGATTGTCTTGTCTATCTCTCTGAAGAGGTTAATGGTGCCAAGATATTTAGAATTATATTTTATTGATTTTATTGTTATAATTTAATGTTGTAAGCTGACATGAACCTTTAAGGGGAAGGGTGATCTATACATTGAATAAAATTAATAAAATTAAAAATACGTAAATTGTTTACTAGAAACCCACATTAGAAAAAAAGGTGTAAAATACTTGTCCCGGAAATCATTAGGTGAATAATTTATTAGAAAAAAATGGGGTGATGTTATACATCAAATGCATTTAGATTCCAAACTGGTATTGACGGGTGAACAAGGTGGATATGTTGGGGTGAAAGTTATTTATTTATTTAAACTTGTACCCCACCCATCCCTGTTGATAGCCATGCTCAGGGCTGCTTACATTCTGTAAAATAATACATAACATTAAAACAGGTGAAACCAGACCAATTCCAATTTCTACCAATGATGGTGATAAATATCCCTTTAGCCTGTAAAACTCCCATTCCAGATCTCAAAGATGATCAGAGGTTAAACTTGCTGGGGTTAAAACTATAGTGTTTGGAATCTGTGCTCAAAATGAAGACAAGGGAATATTTTATAAACACCTTACTGATAAGTTATAGACTCAATGTTGGTGCCTGATGGGGACTGACGGTGTGACATTGGCATGAATAGATTTTTAGAAAAAATATTAAAAATACACAAGGTAAATTTTCAATTTGCTTGGTATGGTGGACATTTTGGGTTTAGTTGGCATATGGTGACCAAAAGTTGAAACAAGATAATATATTCATTTTTTTAAGAAATACATAGATTTTTTCTCTAGAATAGATATGATCTGGATTTATAGGGATTTTGTATTTAAGATATCCGAAGTAAAAATTATACCAAGGACTTTCTCGGATAATAATCCAGTGAGCCTGTTGTATTAAAAAAAGTAATATTTACTTATAAATTAAACATTACTTCAAAAAGTAATGTTCAGGACAGTAAGAAAAAAGAGGGAAAAAAGTATAAGGGAACAGATTTGAGAATGGTGTGGGATGGAAGTAAAGCTTATATGGGAGCATGTTTGATATAATATAATTGTGAGTTTAAATAAAAAGAGACAAGAGAAAATGCACCATGTTTTAGAGGAGATTAGAGAAAAGAGGAAGAACTGAAAAAAACATCCAAGAGACAAAACTATTTTATTTTATAAAGAGCAAGGAACTTTCATGTTTCCTCAGTGTAAAAAGTTTGTGACTGGGATTAGCTCATGTAGCACTAGGAGAAAGTTTGAGGTGCATACTTTTCTTCCTTAAGTGTTTTTGTATGTTTGGAGTCTGCTAAATACTTGACACAAGTGGTTCTGAAAATACTTAAATGGTTGACCTGTTAGAAATGGGGCATTTCATCTTGATTGGATGGACTTCAGTATGAGTTTTCAGCCGGAATAAGCAGTCTGAGAGCCGCTGCTTTCTTTTGCCACTTAAGTATTTTTCTAAATCTTTTTCAAAGGTTTGTTATCAATCAGCAGCAGGGCTGATATAATCAAATACATAAACTAGGGGGTCAACTAGGGTGCCAGGTTTTAAAACGTATTAAATTAGACAAAAGTGAATTTCTTTTTGCTGTTTTAACAGCATTAATATGTTATCTCCTGTGAATATACAGTATAATTATGTTAGAATTAATGATATGGGGGGAAATCAATCTTCAGTTTTATTGTTACTCATGCCAAGTAAATACAGATAAAAGTTACATCTAGACCCATCATTTTTCTTTATATTGAATGGGGTGGGATGGGGCCAAATGTCATAGCTTCCCTAGGGTACCAAAACCTCCTGCACAGGCCCTGATCACCAGGAAGTGACTTTTGCTTACTACACATACTGAAAAGTGCTTCTGCCTATTATGGATATAGATACTTCATTTTGTTTAGAATTCATGTACTTTTCTGAAATTTTGTGTCCTTCATAATACATTCCATTCTTCTTACCAGCTTCAGATGACTGTTAGAACTGGTAGATAACTTTGAAATAGGTTAGAGTACATTGCAGTGGTTGCCTGATCTTAAAACTGGAGACTCTTGCATGCAAATCAGACTTTCTAATAGTTGCCAGTAGACTGGATCCAGCCAGCCTTTTCACACCATCTTGCTCAGTACCACTTATATTGTAACCTCCATCCCAGCTTTATACAGGACCTATCGTCTTCAGCATAGTGTGAAGGGAAAAAATTATTTTCGAGCTGGATCTGCTAGTTTTTCTTTCTTTTATAAGATCCGGAACAGAGTAGGCAGGGAAGTTTGGAGACTAGGTTGCTGCATTGGTTAACATGGCCTGGTTATTTTTCTTTGGTAAAATAAGTCACCCTTTCCCTAACAGACAAGGTTGAATCATAATTTACTTACTTTGTTACATTACAAACAGTACAAAGTAACTCTTTTCATATTTACAGTTTACCGGTTGCAAGCTTCAAGCAGAACAATATACAGTTTCTGAACTGACAGAATATATATACACACACAGTGAGATAACTCAGTTCAACTGATATAGCTGCTGCACATAGAATGTTCACTCTTTGAAAATTCTCCCAGCATGCAGTGCAGTGTTGGTATGTTAGAATGGAAAACCCAACATAGTGTTCTTGGTAGTCAAAGATGACCCTATTCTCCCTAAGCTGGTTGGCTTCAGCCCAGTGTCTTGTAGAAGGGATGCACAGTTAAATGTTGATATATCGGGGGTAGGGCGGTATAAAAAACTCAAAATAAATAAATAAAATAAAAAAATATCACTTATCTACTATCAAGAAATGGTACTGATTCTAGAGTGCCCAAATATGTTGTGATGTTGATGCCATGTATACTTACTATTTTGCAGATTGTTTCAGTGCACAATAATGTAGTAAAATTGCTAGTGTATTTCTGTTTGTGAAGTTAAACAGGCCATGTTGTGTGAATGAAGTGTGAATGAAGTGAATGAAACATTTAGATACTGTGTTAGGTTTCAGGCAGTGGCCAAGTTTGGATAATGAAGCATTCATCATTTTCGTCATCATTTTAGTGGTTTCCATAGAAACAAGTTTATCTCTGAAACTACTATATGTTTGGCTCTTCAAAGCAACGATTGTAGCAAGTATCTCTAATGACATATGAAATAGGTTTCATGGCTGGGTTGAAAAATGTTTACATGAATTTAAAATTTTGCCACAAACTTTTTTGGTATATGAAACATCAAAGCACCAATTAGATTTTTGTGGACAATATTAGGTTTGTTCTCGGGTCTTTGACAATTCCAAATAGTAGGAATAAAAACAAAGTTACAAAATATATTTATAAGCTAAAAAAATACAAGATCTCAGAATGGTAAATCTCAGAAAAACAGCACATCAATTGGCAGACAAGAATAAAATGCACAACAGGGGGGATTTGAATTAAAAGATGACTGAAGAACTGTGACTTTAATAGCTCTGTGCAGTTAAATTGGGTAAAATTTGTGCATTATGAATCTCATTTGTCATTAAACCTGTTTGGCAGGAAAAGAAAAATGGGGAGGCAAATAAATGTTGGTTGGCTGTTGGATGGGAAAGCAAGAAGGAAGAAGCAAAAGGGGAGAGGCTATGGGGTTTTTCAGGAAAGGGAAAGATAAACTAATGGGAGAAGGGGAAATGAGGTGCATCCTGCAAGTCCTTGTGGGTTCCCACTTGTGACATCAATCAACATGAGGTATTTTTAAAAAAACTTTATTTTAAATTATATCTAATAAACAAACATGCTATATCATATAATGTTCTATTTTGGAAAGTTTGCATTTTAAAGCCTCATATGAGTGGGAAGGGTCACCAGTACCTGATTGAGAAATACCTGCAGATTTCTGGGGTGGAGCCTAAGTCTGGCAAGGTTTGGGGAGGAGAGGGACTTTAGTGGAGCATAATGCTTCAGGTGAGCTGATATCTTTTGCCTGGAGATCAGTTGCAATAATGGATGGTCTCCAGCTACCACCTGGAGATTAGCGGTGCTATCTGTAGATGAAGCAAAGGAGAATTTTTAATAGGTAAGGATAAGACTCTGAATTTGCCTTTGCTAAAAAAAAAGAATTCACTCTTAGTGATGTGGCATGCCATCCTGCTGTTCTTTTCTAGTCTGGATGCAAATAGAGGCCAAAGGTATGGTGCATTGGATCTAATCTCTTACATTACTGGTTATGAAAAGGGAGGAGGGAATCACATTTGATCTTCTAAAAGGCTATGGTGAAGATCATGTGACTGGCATGGACAAACGCCATATGGAGCAATGACTGTAATAAGGAGGGGAATTGGGTAAGGTTGAACACCACATGCATTTAAATCCTATGTGAATTGGAAGCAAAAGACTGTTGATGTGGACTCTCAACCTATTAGCTATGGTTCTAGGAGTATGACCCACCTGTGTTAATGAGTGTTGAACTGAAGACCCTAATTGTGTTGGTATTGCTAATTAGTCAGAAATGGATTTGGAGATGAGGGTACAGCTTTTCAGAATGCTGTTAAAGCTTTTCAGAATGCTTCTATTACGTTTTTAGTTGCCTAGGTTGGTCAGGCACCCGGTTCTTTTCCAGTCTTGGGAACCCATAACAGATTATGTTTTGATGCCATGAAATATTTAGAGGAAAGAGCTGTACAAATGCCTTCACTAGCACCCTTCCATACTGCAGTAGACTATTATTCTCCTCTGAAAGGCTTGAAATACAGCTATATCTGCTTCATGCTTTTTCAAAGTGATTCCCTCTCTAAGAAATTAACAGCATCTTATCGCAGCTCCCTGGCATTTTCAGAGGAAAATACGTTCATAGTATTTTATCAGTTCACAGAAGTGTAACATTAAGCATCAAAGTGATAGGCTTACAGACTGCTTATTACACCATTGATAAAACTTTATGATGCATTTACAAGGATGAAACCAAAAACATAACTCTGCTCATCATTGTAAGTAAGCACTGTTAAACGTGGTTGGATATTGATCAGTTCACAAGGCATTAATGAATTGGGTATTTTTATATGTCAGGAATGATGAAGCTCTGCTATATGGATGTGCTGCTTCTTGTTTTTAACCTTTTTGGGAAAACATTGATCTGTCTGTTGTGGGTTTTCCGGTCTGGGTGGTCCTAGCCTGGTGGTTTTTGCTCCTCACGTTTTACCCGCATCTGTGACTGGCATCTTCAGAGGCATGTCATGGTGAGATTTGTTTCTCTTTGTAGCACAGTGACATGTCTCTGAAGATGCCAGCCATAGATGCGGGTAAAACGTGAGGAGCAAAAACCACCAGGCTAGGACCACCCAGCCCGGAAAACCCACAACAGCCAGTTTATTCTGGCTGTGAAAGCCTTCAACAATCCTTTGATCTGATCCTTCATAGTTGAAATTCTGGAATGAAAAGCACTGACTTCATTTTGTATACTTTGAAGGCTAATGTTTTCAAATGTGAACTACTGTGACTTACCTTTGACTTCCTCAGTAGGAGGAATCATTGTTCCATGTATTATAATATACTAGCTGTAACGCCCATTGTATGAACAAACACAGTGGGCTCTAGAAAACTGTTGGTGGGTTAATTACCCCCCACTGAAGGGGTCAGCTCCTCTTGCCTTTCCTCCATCTGATCCCTGCAATTTACCATCGATAATGAAAACCTAGCATAATTATTCAATGAAGAAAGATTACTTACAGATCTCCCCCTCTGCACACAGACAGGCTTCCCTAACTTTGCAAACGGACTCTCCCTTCTCAGATTCCCCCCCCCCCCCCGCACAGACAGGCTCCCTAACTTTGCAAGCGGGATCTTCCAATTTTACAGAATTTGTCCCGTATTCTCAGCAAGAAATTCTTCAAAGTTCACCACAGGGACCTAGTCTGGTAGGGAGAAGCACACTGGGAGGCGGGGGGTATGGCTCCCTCCTGCACTTACCCTTCTTTTCAAGGCTCATCACTGCCAGGGAGAAGCACACTGTGGAGGGAGGAGGGGAGTATGGCTTCCTACAGCAAGTGCTGTTGGGAAGTATAGTCCTTGCCCAACACTTTTGCTGGTTTGTCATTGGGAACACATTATATAGTAAGATGCCCAAGTTCATAAACAGAAAAAGCTTTGCAAAATTTACACTTAACCATCACATTATCACTAAGTTGAATAGTTAGGTTTGGGTGGCTTGTACTATTGATAAAAGTGGCAGAACTAGGCTTCTCACAGACTTGGTAGGATTCCCCAAATGTACAGAAAAATAAGTAAATTAATCAAGTAGTAACACCTATTGAAAAATCCTGATGAGACTTGTGCAAGCTTTAAAAAGCGAGCAGTATTGAGCATGGAGCCAGTTAGAGGGAGATGGTGGTTTGGACTACACAGGTCCCTTCTGTGCCTGTAGCTGACTAGAGGTAGAAATTTTGGTCTTGGGGGAATTTTTCCTGATTGTTCTGACTGGAGATCTCCTGCTATTGCAACTGATCTCCAGGCAACAGAGGTCAGTTCCCCTAGAAAAACGGCTGCTTTGGAGGGTGGACTCTCTGGCATTGTGAACCAACGAGGTCCTTCTTTTCCCTAAACCCTGCGTTCCCCAGGCTCCATCTCCAAAATCTCCAAATATTTCCCAACTCAAAGTTTGCAGCTCTTTGTGTTAAGCTGACAGAGAGGGATGATTCTAAGTCACCCAGGGAGCTTCAAGACATGATTTTACCCTAGTTCTCCTCAGGCCTAGTCTACTATTTAACTAGTCTACTATTTAACTGCACCACACTGGCATGTATAAAGTTGTACAGCTTGTTAATGATTGTACACATACAGTCTTAATACCATCTGATTTTGATGGAACATATAACCAGCCTTCATTAAGAAGCTTCTCAGCCTTAAGCTGTTTTACATTGGAGCTGACAGTTTTAAAGTTCTGTGGTGCTATGTGGTTTGTTAAATTGTAGTACTGCTAAATTTCCTGATTGTTTCTGCACTAGATGCTTCAAGTAGCATGATTTGATAGTGGCTTATGATTTTATTCCTACTAAACCTGTCATTCGGGGCTTATAAAAGTGGTGAGTTTAAATGCTAATCGAGTTATTATATTAGCTTTGTTCTGAGACCTGAAACTCTAGTATATTTGCACAGGCTGTGCCACAGCAGAAGAATTGAATTTGTCAGGCTTTATAATCATGGATCATGAGAGAGTATATTGTTCAAGTAAGCAGCCGTTTTACAGGCATGGTTAGAATGTCCTTGATGCTTTACTATCTGGGTTATTACAGAGGACCTGTTAATATGCGAAGAAGAAGAAAAAAGGCTGGCATTATGTACTTTCTGCAGCATGCCAGATCTTGGAGGCATTTTGTGGAAAGATGTTATTTGCTTTAAACACTTGTTTTTTTTAAAAAGAGCATTACTTGTTTTTAAGGCAGCGTAGCTACAGAAAGAACAGTGACATTAAGCAAAGAACGTGACATTTACTAATCGACTATAATTTGTCTGTCAGCTCAGTGCTGTGCATTAAATTACTAAAAAATTCTGGTTACTATACAATGCCTCTGCTGTCTTGCCTTTCCCCCCCTCAGAGCAACATCTTACATTGAAAAACAGTATGTGGACCTATGATTATAGGGCAAGAGCTGGCCACCTGTACTCACCTCCCTAGCATGGTCAAGTAGAAATCAATCAGGGTATTGCTGCCTGGGGGTGAGTGCCAATGTTAAAAGGGCTAGTGAGGGCATGTGCTTACCCTTGACGCTGGCAGAGCCTAGGGTGGTTTCCTTTCAGGGCAAGGCAACCACTGGACATATATACTGATTAATCATTTGTTACTCCCAAGTGCAGGAAGTACATCTCGAACCATGACGAGAGTTTTGAAAAGAAGAGATGAGTTAAATTGGAGGATTCTAGAGGAGGTGATAAGAATGGAAGCAAATGAGATGAAAAAAGTGTGGGGATAAGCTGAAAATGTATAGGGTCCTAGGTGAGGCTCCAAGACCATCACATTTCTACATGGTATTTGTAACCTTCCACACAACTTGGGTCTAAAGAGCTAATTTTGGCTTCTGTTTTCCTAGGTGCTGCAGTGTAAAGACTAAAAATGCCCAGCTGTGATGATAGATGTCGTTGTTCCTTTTGGAAATTAACTTATGAGGGCTGTTGTGTTTGTATTGTCAAGTTCTTTAAGTCAATCTTATGAAGAGGCTGAGGGTTGTGACTAATGGAAATGGGTCTTTGTTCACCTTGGCCTCTCCATGTTTGCTCTCTGAAAAGGCAGTATTTTGATCACCTCATAGGTGAAAAAGCCCTGGATATGGGGAGCTGCAGTTAGGATGGGGAACTGGACAAAATTGCTGTATGGATTTCAGACCATGGTAGTCCCTCTGTCCCTAACAATTTAAGTGCCAGTCCACAATGTCTTTATTTTTAGCATTATTGGAATGTGACTTTTTAAACTGCTTAAAACAAAACTGTTGTAACATTCTGTCACTAAACAGTAGTTTTTTGTACCCTTCAGTAGAATGGATAAAATATTCCAGCTGTAATGTAACGTGCAATTTATTCCAAAACTTTCTGAACCATGGAAAAGAAGCTGGAGAGACAGGAATATTATTTGGGCTCCTTGGCATTGATGCTTGCAAACTGTTGAGTCAGAATTTAATATATAATAAAAATTATTTAAAATTTGGGTTAGTTTGGGGAAATAGAAGCAGTTCATAAAAGCTGATTAAATTCTACAGTGGCATTCCATGTTGGGCTATTCCCAGACTACTTATGAAAATGTTAAGTGTGTGTTTTCAATATGCAGAGAATTTGCTCGAGTAACAATTTCTGCTGGCTCATGTGCAGCTTCGTGAAGATTGCTAATTGATTCTTTGGGAGATGCTTTGCTGTTCCCAAAGGAAAGACTGTGAAGCTTCAAGTGGCAGTTCAGGTTTTGTAACTTGAATTTAGTAGACTTAAACATTTTCATCTTGCATAAAGTTGAAGCTGAAGAAAAGTTATCCTATTCACCCTTTAAGTAAATACTATTCACAGTATTTACAATTTCAGCCTCTTATTATATCATTAATTCGTCAAAGTGATTGATTCATTTGACTGATGTTCTCTTTGCCATCTGTAACATATTTATTTATTTATTTATTATTCAAATGTAACGTACTGCCCTATCCCCGAAGGGCTCAGTGATATTAAAATATCACTGTGCTTTACATTGTTGTCATCAGTGATAATGATTTCAACAACTCAGTTTATGTAAATAGGTTTAAATATTTATAATAGAGATAACATGGTATAAAAGTGGTTAGTGGACTAGCACCTGGGAGGTCCATGTGTGAATCCCTGCTCGGCCATGGGAATCTTTCTGACTGACCTTTGGCTAGTCATTCTCAATCTAACTACGTCTCAAGACTGTTGTGAGGATAAAATTAAAGGAGAGGAATTTTGTAAGCTGCTTTGGGTCTGTACTGGGGAAAAAAGTGGAATATAAATGTGCACAAAAATGCTGTCTGCCTCAAAGAGTCGTTAAAATTGAAATGAGACATATTGGGGTGCACCCTGCCCTCATCCTACCATCCCTCTGAGCAAACTGCAAAGCCTTCTTCCAGGTTAAGGAATCTGCCTCCAATGTAAGTGGTTCATCTGTGAAAGGAAAAGCCCCTGAAATTGGAGAAAGTTTTCTTAGAAGAAACATAATGCTGGAAGCACCCTCAAGGGTAATCTAGTCCAGTCCCTGGCAAAACGCATGAAATTCACGCCCCCCCCCCCCCCCCGTACTCTATCCTCTAAGCCCAGAGGAGAAAGATTCCTTGGTGCTCATGAAATCCTCATGTCCTGAATTTTTCCCCTGATTGGGGGGTTCATTTTCCAGAGGATACCTCACTGGCAGACTCTGCCAGCTTGGCTGAGTTGTCACTGGCCTCAGAAGAGTCAGAAGAGATAGAAACAGATTCCTCTGCCCTGATTGGAATATTCCCCTTTGTTAAGGATAAGTCCAGCAACTTCTCTCCTGGCCGCAGACTCTGGTTCCTTTAAAGGGGGTTGCCATTCCCTTTATTGGTCCCTTGGGTTGTCTGAGCCAGGAGCAAGCTAACCCTTGGACCCTGGGTTTGAGTCCTCCTTTTTCTGTCTTTGCTTTGCATCCCTTCCTCTTCCTCTCCCTTCTGTTCCTGGGTAAGGCTGATTCCGCATGGGCCAAAAACAGCGGTGTGAAAATGGTGTGAAAATGGTGTAAAAGGGTTTAAAACGGTGTATAGGGGTTTATACTGTTTTCACACCGTTTTCACACCACTGTTTTTGGCCCATGCGGAATCAGCCTAAGATAGTTGAGAAAGCAGCAGAACTTTCCTGGAGGACACACTGGATCCATTTCAGTCTGTCTTCCAACCTGGACATATGACAGAGATGGTTTGTTTGTCCACACAGACGATCTTTGGAGACAGCTGGATCAAGGTGAATTGGTGCTGCTGTTATTACATGATCCCACAGCAGTTTGATACAGTCTCTTATAGTATTTTGACTCATCATATCGCCGACACTAGGAAAGCCTTTTTTAAAAATGACTGATATAATTTTTCTAGGTTTGGGAACAGAGGGTGGCACAAAGGGAGAGGACATTGCGACATCGACCTTTGGTGGTTGTCCTCCTGCCTTCCTGATGTTTGACACCTGTGAGTTTGATGCCCCTCGTCTAGAGTCCTGGATGACTTCCTTTCTATGGAGGTCCCAAATGTAACCAGACTGGCATTCCTTCATCTTTGCCAGGCTAGGCCACTGGCACCCTACTTGTCTTGTCCCAACCTAGCCATGGTGATTCATGGCTACACTACTGTAACTGACTCTATGCAGTGCTGCTTAGGAAGCTTCAGCTAGTCCAGAATGTGGCTACAAGGCTCCTTACCAGGACACCATAGAGAGCACATATCCAAACAGTGCTCTGTCAGCTATACTGGCTCTAGGTGGAATAACAGACCAGATTCAAGTTTCTGGTGTTAACTGTCAAAGCCCTAACTGGTCTGGGACCTTTGAACCTATGGCACCGCCTCTCCCAATGCATCCCCCAAAGAGAGTTGCACTCTGTGAATAACAACTTTTGTTTGTGGTCCTTGACCTCAAACTGTCGGTCTGTCCTAGACCAGAGCCTTTTCAGCCCTGTCCACAGTCTGGTGAAGCACTCTTTCAAATGAGACCTGGCCCCTGTGAGAATTGCTTCAATTTCTCAGGAACTTCAAAACTGAGCTGTTCTGCCTATGGTTGAGGGATGTAACAGTGGTCCAGTCTAGCTGCTCTCCCTTCTCCCATCCCCAACTTCCCTTCCCTTTCCCTCTTCTCCCTTCCCCCCTTTATTCCTCTCCTCTTTTTGGTACTTCGTTGTGACTCTGCACCTTTTTATCCATTTCTAGTTTATTCCCTGCCTTTGGCTGGCTTACTGCCTATTAGGTTCTGGGGCTCTGGTGTATTAGCATTATAATCTGAATTGATTTTATTATTGTAGATTTGTCCGTTGTGAGCCACTCTGAGTCCTTCCAATAAGGAAGGAGGGTCTATAACTCTAATAAATACAGATATCAACTACAGTTCTGACATGGTTATTCAATTGACTTTTAGGTAGAAATCAACACTGATCTTCATGAATAATCTCTTGCAGCAATATTTTCAGTCTGTTAGCTAAAATTATAGTGAACAACATATAGTCATTATTCAGTAAGGATATTGGTCTATAATTTCTTGTCAAAGTTAAGTCTTGCATTTCTTTTTTTTTCTCAATTTATATGCTGACCATTTTCCCGGTTTGTTTGCAAATGTAACATTCTTTTACTTTGCAAATTTCAGTTTTATTTCTTTCTCTCTCAATTCCAGTATAACTAAATTGTCCCTCCCTTTCTGCTTCCAGATCTTTATTAAAAGTTTTGGTCTTCCCTTCAAAAGTTTCAGCTTTGTTATTAATTCATGCTGTTTATCCAAATGCTTGATTTATAGAACTTTTAAGTATTTTAATAATTTCTGACATTTCTTCTTTCATTTTAGGAAATTTTGTCCATTTTATTAATTTTTTCTTCTATCTTTTCAAATATCTCCCATTCATTTGTTAGTTGATCAAAATATTTTTCATCATTTCAAATATAACAGAATTTTATGGAATTATAATTTTTTCTGGTATTGACCATAGTCAAATGAACTCCAAATAAAAAAAACAAAAAAGGTATATTCTTTAATCTGACAGCACCTCTTTCTCTAACAGGTGTCCTAAATTATTCAAAAACTGTAACTGAATTTGTTTACATTCCTGGAATTTCTATAAAAACCAATTATCCCAGCTTAGACTAAACAAAAATATACTTATAAACAGTTTATACCTTTCCCATAGCAATCTTCTCTCAAATGCATTTTTGCCATAGAAGAAAAAAAAGGACTTCATATTTGGAAAGATATATAAGAGGAATACTTCTTCTTGCTTTTGCCTTTTGTTTCACTTTTTGCCAAATTATTTTAAGTTCCTTTGTTACCCAAAATGGTACGGTCTTCCCCTTTTAGAGTGAAGAACTAGCTTGACAGACCTTGCTTTACAAGAGGGGTAATCACTGAATCAGTGCCTATTATTGAATGGTGAAAACAAGATTATAATGGGTGGAGAAATATGTTGCATTTATAATGCAAAACTTGATATGGAGTTCAAAGCTGAAAAGATTGGAACCTTTTCCTATCTAAGAAATGTTGAAAGCGCTGAGAGAGCCACCTATCACATAAAAAGGGAAGACTGCTCTCACTCCAGTTGCGTTATGGTTGACAAGTAAAATTAGGCCACTCAGTGAGAAAACTGAGGAATTAGTTGGACAGACCTTGCTTTACACGAGGGGTAATCACCAGGATCTGCAAAGCTGTGTTTCCACAAGAAATCCACAGGAGTCAGAGAAGTAAAGTTTATCACTTTTTTACTGAAAGAATAAAATAATAAACTTACACATGCTAAAATATAAAACACATGCACACAGAGTATTCTAACAGAAAAGGGGCATACAAAGATGTGCATACATGATTACAAATGACTGCAATAATAAAGTGAATTTATTTCCTTTGGACTGTGGATCTTTTCCCCATGTTTTCAAAAATGAAAAATATTGAATTGAAAGAAAGTGAAGAAGAGAAACTTTGGAAGCTGATGGTAAATCACTGAAAGAATATGGGAAAGGTACTGTGAAAATTGATTTTTGTTGATTTCTGCTGGAGAGACAGTACAGCATGACCTAACAGAGACATTGTGTGCACCTGATGCTAGTGAAAATTTAATATCAGTACCTAGATTACTGAATGGTGAAAAGATTACTGAATGGTGAAAAGTGGCCTAATTTTACATGTCAACCATAACACAACTGGAGTGAGAGCAATCCCTTTTTATGTGATAAATGGCTCTCAGCACTTTCAACATCTCTCAGATAGAAAAAAGTTCCAATCTTTCCTGTTTTGAACTCGATATCAAGTTTTGCATTATAAATGCAACATATTTCTCCATCCATTATAAAGATTGGAACTTTTTTCTATCTGAGAGATGTTGAAAGTGCTGAGAGCCATTTATCACATAAAAAGGGATTGCTCTCACTCCAGTTGTGTTATGGTTGACATGTAAAATTAGGCCACTCAGTGAGAAAACTTATAAAAGGCTGATTTAAAACTGATTGAATGCAACAAAAGTGCTAAACGCTGTGAAATATGCATTAAGGTCAAATTCATTGCTCGTTATTTTCGGCATCAAGGAACAGGAGAATAGGAAGTGGCAACAAAAGTACAATCAGGCCTAATTGGACCTCTAGCACCTTCTTTTGGATAGAAACAAATACATGTTGACTTTTATTGATGCCCAAGCAGATGTGTATTTGCAGCTATTAAAAACAAGCATGGAAGAGCACCAACATTTTATTTTCAGATAATAGGACAGAATGCAGTGCTACCAAATTCCAAAATTTCATATAACAGGAAGATATGAAACATTCAAGATCAGTTATATACTCACCTCTTCAAAATGGTCCAGCAGAATGCTTTAATTGTACTATACTTAAAACTACAGGTTGTTAATAATGCAGGCTGGACTATCTGACCCCTGTTGGGCAGAAACTGTCAATACAGCTGTATATCTCTACAACAGAATACCATGCAAACCTATTGGGATGACTGTGTTTGAAATAGGGCATAAGAAGAAACCAAGTTTAAAACACTTGACGTCATTTGGAGCAAAAACTTATGGAGAAATTCCCAAACAGAGAAGAAAATTAGATCCAAAAGCTGAAGTTGGAATATTAGTTGCCTACTATCCAAATTCAAGAGACTACAGTCATGGATCCAAAGACCTATGATGTCAAAATATGCAACATTGCCTATGTAAATGACAGAAGCATTCTGTGTGCTTCAAAACAAGATGACTACACACAAGAAAGCAGATATAACACCGAAGAAGTGACATTTACAAAGATCCGCCATAGTCTGCGGAGGTGTCAACACACCACAAATCCTCCTACCAGGAAGGTGTGGGGTATGATTTTTGAGAGTCCAAGCTTCCTTTGTTAGATCTGATGAAGTTAGTTTTGATTCTTGAAAGCTCATACACCAAAAGTCTTTTAGGTCTCTTAGGTGCTAGTGGACTCAAATCTAGCTGTTTTACTGAAGAGCAATACCCTTTAGGGTTGCGAGCCTCCAGATTACTGTTGATCTTGAGACAGTAGATGTTTTGGGTTCTCCTCTCCCCAAACCCCACCCTCCTCATACTCCACCCCCAAAACTCTAAGAATTTCCCAACCCAGAGCTGGCAGCCATAACACAGTTACCCTCTGAAACTGAAATTATGGAAGAGTTATTTGTATTTTTGGTGCATTAAAGCAGTAGTGATAAAGTGTTAAGCTAGAAGATATACTACACTAGAAGTTCATTTTTTCTAGGAAAGGACCTTTTTATAGACACCTGGAGTTGATTTTTTAAAAAAGAGAAGCTGCAAATTTTGCAGCTTTGATAATATTTTCACCGTACCATAAATTTTAAATAAGTTATCAGGGCCTCTGAGAGAATAATTGCTCCCCTACAAGCAGTTCATGCATTTCAAATTTCTGTATTCATCCTTTAAACTGCTTTTCATTTATCATTGATTAATACCGGTGAGCAGTGTTGGTGGATAAATGAAAATGCATTAAATGTAAGTTTCCACTAGGAAAGTTAGAAGTTGTCTTCCAGGGGGTTAACCTTCCTGTGCTGTGAAGTTCAAGGTTTCACATTTCTTTATATCACTTAAGGATTTCATGACAACCATTAATGAAAGTGGAATGAATCCTTCAAGGAGCCTGTTCTATTTAATGTAGACGTGGACTGTTTTTTATTTCCATAGCCTAAACTCTTTTCTTATCCACATATTCAAGCAAAATTATTTTAAACCTCAATTTGTTTTGTTGGTTTGCTTGGTTTATATTCCAGAGTGTGTCCTTTAGTGTAGTCTGGAGAAGTCTTTGATTACTTATCACAGCTACAATACAATGCAAATTATACTTCCAATTTACTTTCAACCTTCATGCCTTAACAAAGTTTGTCCCTTGTGAAGAGTCACAGAGCACTTGTTGATAGGGTGAACAAGCTCCAGGGGAACTTGCATACTTTTTTGGAATGGTTTCCATGGGTGTGGTCTTCTGAGAACAGAAAACATAACATTTTCAGAATGTTTCTTTTTAACAGGAAGTTATATAGGATCTTGACAAATCCAGGGACAAGGGAAGCAGCGGGGCAAGGGAGGAAATAACACACCATACACAACCAATTGGGGAAAATCTGATTTAAATGAACATGGCCACAGGAGCATTGGTGCAGCATGGGACATATCCAGCATCAGGTGACCCACCTGCTGCTTGATAAGCCCACCTCCCAGCTTACCTGCTGGAGGACAAATTGTGGAGTGGCACGCCCCCAGGATCCCACATGGGCTCCAGCTACTTCTTAGTTCTCTTGCCACCTGGTGCTGCAAACCGGACCACAACCCCTGCCCAGGCATGCTGCTGAATGGTTCCACCCCTCTCCAAATGGGGAAGCAGACTCGCAGGCACAACCTCTCCCCACCAATGGATCTATCCCATGCCCAAACCACCATCCCAGCTGCAACAGAGGCATAGAAACATGCAAAGAAGTGTAGAACTGAAGTGACATCAAAAGCCATCTAGTCCAACCCACAGACTTCAAATGTCATCTAGTCCAACCCACAAGACAGGATATTCACAAGTGTCTTCCCCAAGTCCCCAGGGACCCCCTGCTCTATACTCAGTGAAAGGCAAAAATCCTTCAGGATCTGTGGCCAGTTTACCTGGAGGAAGCTTCTTTCCTGACCACAAAGTGATGATCAGCATCTTTCTGGACAGAGAACAGGAGAAAATAATAACTGAGATCCATGAATGGGTGGGTGGGTAAGATGAAGCTGAGGAGGGGAAGGGCCCAGCTGCAGCCCAGCTAAGTAAGGAGGGGCAGGGTAGCCTGCACAGGAAGAACATGTGCCTGCTCTCCTGGGCTCCCTGCCCCACACAGGACCTGCTGCAAACTGAGCTGTGGAGCTTCCACCTCATCTGGGGCACATGTTTCCAGGGCAGAGCTGACAGGATCAGCCTCCCTCTGACCATTGTTGTCCCACGGGCCCTAAACATGGTCTGAACTGATTTTGGAACCATTGCATTCTGATTAAATGAAATTCAGTACATTTTTTCCATGGGGCAAGGCTTGGAAATTCTCAAGCTCTCGGACTTTGCTCCCTACCCCTTGTTCTAGGCTCAATATTGGAAAAAGTTGAATATATTTGAAAATATTGTTTGTTGTTTCATCTCATTCAGAGTCCATAGTTTGTTGTTTTCCCTTCAAACTTGGATTCTTAACCATGGTTTAACCCTGCATTAGAAACTAGATTTGCAGTCAAGAGCACAGACAATACATTGTTGCTTCACCTGATTCTAGCATCTCAACAAATGGTGGCTAGCTGGATACTGAGTTCCATGTGATAGAAAGAAGCTAGGGAAGGGTGTGTGATGGAGTGGTCTAAGGACAGAAGTCTTGTAATGACAAACTATAGGTTGTGAAATCTGCAAAATTATGCAGTTTACGGTGGCAGTTGAATGATGGTGCTCTATTTTTCCACATGCTCAGTTGCTTTGCTTGCAAATCCTCTATGGATACCAGAGAACAAAAAATATATTTCTGCTGATGAGCAGAGTGGTGTTTTGATCATAGAAATTGTAGTTGCAAACAAATTATGCCAAGACTGAGTAGCAAATTGGGTATCTTGTCTTCCTCTAACGTAACCCTTGAAAACCAGATATGCAGTATTGGATATCTGCTTAGACCATTTTATTTGCTAAGCAATCTTCTTTTCCCTGTGTTAGCTTCTTTTCTCCCATGAATGTTTTTGTCTTCTTGATTCATTTTTGTTTCTGTGATCCCATTTGAAAATTTCTGAGTCAATTAAAACAATGCCCCAATATTTCATTTCGATCCTATCAGCATCTCTCTGAGGCCCCTTCTGCACACGCAAAATAATGCGTTTTCAAACCACTTTCACAACTGTTTGCAAGTGGATTTTGCCATTCCACACAGCTTCAAAGAGCATTGAAAGCAGTTTGAAAGTGTATTATTCTGCATGGGCGGAATGAGCCTCTCTTTCACTGTCTTTTTAAGTGGCATTTGATTTAATGTTCCTTCTCTTAGAATGTAACTTTTTCTGTCCTGCTTTTTCTTGTTTGCCTGTGTAACTGTGCTGTGATTTTCAAATTTGTCTGTTCTCATTTTCAAGATGTGATGCTTTGCTATTAAAAAAACCCTATCATCACTTAGTGAAACTGTGAGAGCTGTAAAGCGAAAAAGCAACAGCAAGTTATTAAAAGAAAAATATACACATTTGTAAACATTATGGGATATATTACAGAAAACTATCAGAAATCAGCCAGCCATAGGATTAGCCATAGGATTTGTCTTTGAGGAACTCAAGCCATTTTAAAACATGAGCTTCACATGAAGAAGTATTCCACGCCTGCTGACTTCCATGCATTCTTGGCACAGGAGTATACACCCCATCTATACTCTACAAAAATGAAGGATATTGAGTTTATATGGAACATTTGCCTATTTATGATTTCCCTACCCCCCAGGTTGCTTAGACTAAGGTGGTGGTCCAGATATCTGGGGCCCAGTCTATTTAGGAAATAATTATGATTTTGAACTGTCCCCGTAAGCTAATTGGTAGGCAGCATGTCCCTGTTAGGACTGTAATATTAATCAATATTAATTTTAATCAATATCATCATCAATAACATCAATATCAATATTAATTTATTGATTATTATGTTGCAAATGGGGGTAGAGATATCTCCTCTTCTCCTTTCATGTGTTCTTTAGTGTCAACACAGATTCTAGTGAAGACATTTTTGGATTATTTTTCCTATCACTTTGTTACAATGTTTTGCACGACCACAGTTTTCAGCATGCATCTCTACATAGATAGTTCTAGGATCTACTTGGAACTAGACCTTGAGAAATGGTTCAGCATGTGTTTATGTATTCTGCTTAAAAGTTCACAGGAAGCTTCAAAAATGGGAGCTCTCAAGCATTTGTTGGTTGGTGAACAGGCTGTGGGGAATATCCTTTGGTCCAAAGCATACTTTCTAACATTTCAAAGTTAATAGGAATTCCTTCTGTATAGAAGAAGAAGAAGAGTTTGGATTTATATCCCCCCTTTCTCTCCTGCAGGAGACTCAAAGGGGCTGACAATCTCCTTGCCCTTCCCTCCTCACAACAAACACCCTGTGAGGTGGGTGGGGCTGAGAGAGCTCAGAAGAGCTGTGACTAGCCCAAGATCACCCAGCTGGCGTGTGTGGGAGTGCGCAGGCTAATCTGAATTCCCCAGATAAGCCTCCACAGCTCAGGCGGCAGAGCTGGGAATCAAACCCGGTTCCTCCAGATAAGATACACGAGCTCTTAACCTCCTACGCCACTGCTGTTGTTGTTACACCGCTTTTCTATTAATTCAGAATCATTTTAAAAGCTTTTGTAAGCAATAGTCATGTTCTAGCATGGCAGGAGTCCTATCCTGTGCAATCTCAGAAGGCATTAAACAAATGTGGTTGTGGTCCAAGCATATAGTAGAGTATCTTGTATAGAAATGAGAAACACTGGTTTCTACATATTCCAACCCATGCATGTGACCTGATTCTGTTCATTTGCTCTGTTATTCAGTTGTGTGGTACTTGTTTCTAAATGGAAGGAATGGGCAAATTAGTTGCAACAATTTACTTTGAAAATGTAGTAAGGCTGTTGCGATGCAAAATGTCAGTGTGGTTGCCTTAACTGGGACTAAGATGAAGGAGAAAAATAAGTAGAATAGATGCGTTGACACTGCTTGATTAATACTGGGGAAAATAGAATCTGTAGAAGTATGCAGATTGCAGCAGAAGTATGCATATTTCATGGACCAGAGAAATATAGAATCATAGTGTTGGTAGGGGCCTTGCACACCATCCAGCTCCCTCCTCAATGCAAGATCAGCCTAAAGCATCCCTGGCAAGTCCTTTGGAAGACTGAATTATTTTTTTTATAAGTCAGGTTGAAAGCAAGCCATACTGGTTCCACTGAGAAAAATGAGCCATCTCCGTTCAGTTTAATTATTCAAAACCATCCTTTTTTTCTATGCAGTCCTTTCCTGGTTGTTGTACACTGGATCCATTAATCTATTCATTTCAGAACATAAAATCCCTAGATAGCAAAAAGAGAACTTGAATGATGGATAGAATAGAATGATCTGTCTGTCTGTCTGTCTGTCTGTCTGTCTGTCTGTCTGTCTGTCTGTCTGTCTGTCTGTCTGTCTGTCTGTCTACAACCTTGACTGCACCCTCCCCCATGAGATACTGTATTTTGAAAATAATAATTTGACCTAGCTCTAAGTTTTTATCATCAACTCTGGTGCAGCCAGGAGGAAACAGAGGCCCTTTCCGCACAGTGGAAAGGGCGCCTCTCCACCGGCAGAAATTATGCCGGTGGAGGGGTGGGGGCCATTTGCATGGGAGCGTGCGAGTGGCCCCGCAGGAGCCAGCACAGAAGAAGTGGCTTCACATGGAGCCGCCTCTTCTTAGTCCCCCCCCACCCAATGTGCATGCCCACTTCAATAGATTTTGAACCTAGCAAGTATTGAGCGTATATGCTTTTGATCTACTAATACTGAAGAAAAAGGGTCCTATGCAAATATCTTCCAGATTTACCAATTCAGAAGTCAATAAATCTCATGTAAACTTAAACAAATATCTTGAATGCCTGAGCTTAAGGGTAAATAATATCTGTCTATATAGCTTCCAAAACCTAAAAATTCTGTCTGTTCTTGCTTGCTTTTCAGTGTGGCAGTGTAAACATGTCATCCATTAATTTCAGAAAATAAAATTCCTGAATGACAGTAAAATAACTTGAATGATTAGTCTTAAATTTACGATGCATGTGTATTGGATTATCTGACAAAGAACTTGTCTTATTATAATAGCTTTCTTTGTGTTTAATAATTGACTAGTGCTATCAGCAACCTTCTCAAATAAGTGCTGCTTGTCAACCACACTGATTGATTAAAACCTCACCTCTTTATATTGCATATTAAAAGTACAGCTCTAGTTATCAGCTGCAGAAGAAAAGACTCCCAGTAACGTGTGGTAGCCCACTTTTCTGGATCAGTATTACCAATCCCAGTATTACCAATCCCATGATCTCTAATATGGAGGAAGTCTCCATTTCTTATTTAAGTAATAATAAGTGGTGACTAATTAGCTGTTAGGAGAAACCTAGCTCTGCATTTGCAATTTTTTTTGGACAATGAAAACCAGACCAATACTTGCCATTGGCATTTACACATACAACACGGTTATTGATGTTTCTGCAATTCCTCCCCCCCCCCCCGTATATTTGCTTGAGCAGCTGCCAGAGTGATGCACTGTAGCATAACATTATGCTATAAGGAGAAGAAATTCATTTGTAATGTGTGACTCAAGGGGTAACATTCCTTGGAGTAGTTATAGTGAATAACATTTTTCTCTTCACGCAGCACACTTCCTTTTACACCAATTGACTCTGCTCCCATTCTGTTATGGTTGTACCCAGTAAGGCTGCCTCAGTGTAAGGGCACGTTACTCCAGTTGAGCCAGTCACATTCTCACGTGGTCAAATAACTCTGCAGTTTTCTCAGAAGGCCAGGTTTCCTGTTATTCCCTCTCAAATTTGGTGTGGGGTCTGAATTCATCTGTCTTCTCTTGTAATGCAGTGGCAGAGCTATGAGGGGATAGGGGGTGCATTGCAAAAATCACCTCCCTACCTCGACCCCCTAGCCCCACCCTGTCAGGCTTGGCCCCACCCCACCAGCCTGGCCCGTTCTCAGTCGACAGAAAGCTGTTTTCAGCCAGCAGAAAGTTGTTTTCTGCCATCTGGAAAAGGTAAGGGGGTGCAGGGGGAGAGGGCGGGGCCGCAGGGGGCGGAAATTTGAAGTACGCCCCAGGCACACTCATTCCCAGCTACACTTCTGCTGATGTAATGCCAGCAGCAGTGAGTGATACTCTGCTTGAGCTGTTGTGAATATAGTACATTTGCAATGCTGAATTCTGTTTTTATTTCTAAATATCTTTGTTCTCAGGATGCCTGCAAAAACCCTGCCCCCCCAGTAGTCTGTATTTGAATTTTTTTCTCTCTGCTGAGAGAACACTAATTACTAGAATCTAATAACTGTTCTAAACAAACGCAGCTTGTGAGAAAGATGCTGTAATGTCTCTTTCCTATCTGAATACAGAACACAAGATGCTGATTTTGTGGCCAAGATAATAGCTTTAATAGAACAAACCCTTGCAGCTGGGCATGGTTTTCTGAAAAGAGTCTGTGTCGGAATTGTAGTTTTGTTGTAGATGGGGTATATATTTTTGATCTCTCTGACCATATTACTTTTACTGTTCCCCACTCGATTTACTCCTTACTCTCCTTGTGTTGTACGTGCCTAGTAAAGGTCTCTGAATCTGAATCTATTTTGATCTCACATTGCATTCTGCTGAATTTCTAATAAAAATACATTTTTGTTCTGGAATTTATAGCTTTACAGTGCAGTCCTATGCAGGATCAATCCAGGTTCAGTCCACTGATTTCAATGGCCAGACTAAAGAACTCTGCATGGATTGCACTGTGAATTTGTAATTGTTTTTAGAGATTTTTTTTCATCTGTTCTTCATTCTATAGCTTAGTTTGCTACAGAATACAACCCATTTTGACTTTTTAGACATCTTGCTGTGGACAGTGAGTTGATGTGAAGTAGAATTTAGGGATCTTTATATCATATCTAGTGTTGTCAGTCTCAAGGTGGGGTTTTAACAATATGGATGGGTTGCCTGTTGCCGCAGGACTGGCCTTCTGCTGTTCAGGGGGCTGCAGCAGGTGAGGGGAAATGACAAATCTTCCCTGTTGTTGTGCAGGTTCACTTTTCTGTTCATGTAAAAGTTCATGCTTTAGAACATAGGTGTCAAACTCACGGCTCTTCCGATGTTTTGGACTACAGTTCCCATCATCCCCTGCCAGCATCATGCTGGTAGGGGATGATGGGAACTGTAGTCCATAACATCGGGAGGGCTGCGAGTTTGACACCTGTGCTTTAGAGATATGGACGAATTTTCCAGTCATCACGTCTTCCAGATGCAGGTCTTGTGCCATATCCCAATCTTGTTTGCAGGCTTTTGAAAGGCTGCAGAGGAGTGCAGAAAGAAAGGGGAGGTGGAGTAATCCTGACAGCGAGCTGACCTCTGGTCACAGTATTAATCCAGCCTCTCTTTAGAGGAACTAAAGTTCAAGTGGAGAAAAAGGTTGATACACATCTGGAAAGGAAAAAAATAGTAGACCCTATCTTGGAGAAGAGAGCTAACATGGTGTAGTGCTTAAGAGTTGCAGACTCTAATCTGGAAAGCCATGCTTGATTCCCCACCCTTGGGCCAGTTACTCTGTCAGCCAAAGCTGAGATAGGCAATGGCAAACTACCTCTGAACATCTCTTGCCTTGAAAACCCTACAGGGTTGTCACATCAACTTGTGATGGCAGTGGGGGCAGCAGCCAGGGCACCCCCTGACCCCCTCATGGTACCTCTGCAGGTACGTGGGTATCCTATCCGTTCTATAGTTTATTGATGATGGCATCTCTCTCTCTCTCTCTCTCTCTCTCTCTCTCTCTCTCTCTCTCTCTCTCTCTGTAATTAGAGCTTTTGAACAACTTTAATAAAACAAAGCATCAGGTTTATTTATGTATAAAAGAAGAGTACATTTTAGAACTAGTATTTAAATCCTGATCTGGATGCTCAGGCGTGGCCACTCTTGTTAGATTTGGCCTTGGTTAATATTTGAATGGAAGACCATCAAGAAAGTCCAGATTACTACACAGAGGCAGACAATGGCAAAACACCACTTAACATCTCTTCCCTTGAAAACCCTGAGGGCAGAGCTGGGATCCAACCAGTTCTCACCACTTCTAGACTAATTTTTTCTGAGTGCCGAGAAGGGGTTACTAAAGCAACCTCCCTGCCCAATAGGGACTGGAGGTGCGTGTGTGCGGTGGCGCCACTGTTTAAATCCTGCCACCATCGGAACCTGTTATTAATTTTTTTGGATCCCACCACTGCCTGACGGGGTCAGCATAAGTCAACTGTGGTGGGATTCTTTCCACCACCATTCCCACATATTAATCCTATTTTATGACTCTGTGGTTGTAGGACTTTTCTGCACAAGTAACTTACCATTTTTTCAGGATGGTAATAAAACATTTCTTCAGAGGAGTTCAGCACTAGTTTCCCCCGTTTTGTTCCAGAAACATTTCCAAGCAGCCTTTTCTCCATTGTTTCTCAAAACACTTTTACAGTGATGTTTCTCAATGAGCCAGCTTCCTTCACGGTGTGATCATACTGAAATGTTCTTTCTTTCTCACCAAAATGGCAGACAGTTTTCCAAACCTCCCTTTGGCAAATGCCTTAGCAGACCAGGTGCTGGGGAGCAGCATCAGAAGGCCATTGCTTTCACATTCTGCGTGTGAGCTCCCAAAGGTATCTGGTGGGCCACTGCAAGTAGAGTCCTGGACTAGATGAACTCTGGTCTGATCCAGCAGTCTCTTTCTTATGTTCTTATGGCGCTTGTTCTGCCATGTTTTGGTCCCCAGCATTACTTGTTTCCCTCTCTCCTCTTAATTTCCCCCCATTTTTATGTATTTCCCCCACCCAGTGGTGGGATTCAGCAGGTTCACACCACTTCGGCAGAACCAGTTGTTAAAATGGTGCCTTGTAAACAATCAGTTGTTAAATTATTTGAATCCCACCACTGGAACCGGTTGTCAAATTATTTGAATCCCACCACTGGAACCGGTTGTCAAATTATTTGAATCCCACCACTGCCCCCACCCCATTTTTATGGACCGTCAAATCAGTGAAGCTATGTAGCTTTGCTACAGCGCATGGGTGGAAAAAGTGGGGAAAAATTATGGAGGCCAGAAAACAACGGTTCAAGGAGTGGAGTTAAATGATGGGGTCAAAAACACCTTCAAAATGGGGTAAGTGCCAGAGGCAAAAAAGGCTGTAATCCACCCAGAGATTATTGTTTCTATGGTTGTTACATTAGCCCAAAGACTTGAGTGTTCCGGTGCCAGCGCTGTGTGTCTCTGCAGCAGCTGCCAGTGGTGTTCAACATAATCAGATAGACCTGCATGAAAAATCATCATACAGATCTTGTTTGCCATGTGTGGAACAATGCTATGTTGAAGTATAATGAGGAACTAATCCCTAGCATAAGATGTGAAATGGCATTTATTAGGGTGTAACATGCAAATTTAACATATCTATAAATTACTTAGGCTTAGTCTCCTCATAGTCACATTTCTGTATCAGTTTGAGACTGACTTTCTGGCTCTATGTATATTTACTCAGAAAGCAAGTCCCACTGTGCTAAATAAATGGTATTCCCCCAAGATATGTATGCATGGGATTGAAGCATTAGTCACATTAGTTTGTGTCAGTGTATCAGCAATCTACACTCAGTTAGGAAAACTTATTTATTTTCATTGAGTTCTTCAGTCTGGATGTCTGTGTATTTTACATTCTCATCCATCCATATGCTCAAGGAAGCTTATGCTGTTCAAAACCGCTATTTAACCAACCAAATGGAGCATAAGAACATAAGAACATAAGAACTAGCCTTATGGCAACGGGATCGAAGACCAAGAGTCCGTATCTAGTCCATCCCAGCATTCTCTGCTACTCGCCTGGTGGCCCACCGGAGAGTGCCTTTAGGGGAGCTCACATGCAGGATGTGAAAGCAATGGCCTTCTGCTGCTGCTGCTCCTGAGCACCCTGGTCTGCTAAAGGCATTTTGCAATCTGTGAGATCAAGGAGGATCAAGATTGGTAGCCATAGATGTTGACTTCTCCTCCATAAATCTGTCCAAGCCCTTTTTTAAAGCTATCGGGTTAGTTGGCCATCACCACCTCCTGTGGCAGCATATTCCAAACACCAATCCTGCGTTGCGTGGAAGAAGTGTTTCCTTTTTTTATTAGTCCTAGTGATTCTTCCCCCAGCATTTTCAATGAAATGCCCCCTGGTTCTAGTATTGTGAGAAAGAGAGAAAAATTTCTCTCTGTAAACATTTTCTACCCCATGCATAATTTTATAGACTTCAATCATATCCCCCCTCAGACGTCTCCTCTCCAAACTAAAGAGTCCCAAACGCTGCAGCCTCTCCTCATAAGGAAGATGCTCCAATCCTTCAATCATCCTCGTTGCCCTTCTCTGCACTTTTTCTATCTCCTCAATATCCTTTTTGAGATGTGGCGACCAGAACTGAACACAGTACTCCAAGTGCGGTCGAACCACTGCTTTATATAAGGGCATGACAATCCTTGCAGTTTTATTATCGACTCCTTTCCTAATTATCCCCAGCATAGAGTTTGCCTTTTTCACAGCTGCCATGCATTGAGTTGACATTCCCATGGAACTATCAACTAAGACGTCCAAATCCCTTTCCTGGTCTGTGACTGATAGCACTGACCCCTGTAGCGTGTATGTGAAGTTTGGATTTTTTGCCCCTATGTGCATCACTTTACATTTTACTACATTGAACTGCATTTGCCATTTCTTAGCCCACTCACCTAATTTATCAAGGTCCGCTTGGAGCTCTTCGCAATCCTTTGTGGTTCTCACCACCCTACATAATTTGGTATCATCTGCAAACTTGGCCACCACGCTACCCACCCCTACTTCCAGGTCATTTATGAATAAGTTAAAGAGCACTGGTCCCAATACGGATCCTTGGGGGACACCACTCCTTACATCTCTCCATTGTGAGAACTTCCCTTTTATACCCACCCCTTGTTTCCTGTTCCTCAACCAGTTTTTAATCCATAGGAGGACTTCCCCTCTTATTCCTTCATTGCTGAGTTTTCTCAACAGTCTCTGATGAGGAACTTTGTCAAAAGCCTTTTGGAAATCCAAGTAGACAATGTCCACTGGTTCCCCCTTATCCACATGTCTGTTTACACCCTCAAAGAACTCTAGTAAGTTTGTAAGACAGGACTTGCCTCTACAAAAGACATGCTGACTCTTCCTCAGCAGGTCTTGCTTTTCTACATGTTTAATAATTTTATCTTTAATGATAGATTCTACTAATTTACCAGGAACGGATGTCAAACTGACTGGCCTGTAATTTCCTGGGTCCCCCCTAGACCCTTTCTTAAAGATTGGTGTGACATTGGCCATCTTCCAGTCTTCTGGGATGGAGCCTGATTTCAGGGATAAGTTGCATATTAATGTGAGAAGATCAGCAATTTCATGCTTGAGCTCTTTAAGAACTCTTGGATGAATGCAATCTGGGCCAGGGGATTTGGTAGCATTTAGTTTATCAATGGCTGCCAGAACTTCTTCCTTGTCTACTACTATCTTCGCTAGTTCCTCGGATTCACCTCCTAAGAAGCTTGGTTCAGGTGCAGGAATGTTCCTCACCTCCTCTTGGGTGAAGACAGATGCAAAGAATTCATTCAGCTTCTCTGCAATCTCCCTGCCATCTTTTAGCACACCTTTTGTTCCTTCATCATCTAACGGGCCTACCGCTTCCCTAGCTGGCTTCCTGCTGTTGATGTACTTGAAGAACTGTTTGTTGCTAGTCTTGATGTTCGCAGCCATGCGTTCCTCATAATCCTTTTTTGCCTCCCTTACAGCTAACTTGCTTCTCTTTTGCCACCATTTGTGTTCTCTCTGGTATTCTTTATCAGTTAAGTTGGACTTCCATTTTCTAAAAGACATCTTTTTTTTCCTAATAATTTCCTCAACCTCTCTTGTTAACCATGGTGGCTTTCTTTTGGACTGGGCGGTGCCTTTCTAACCTGCGGAACACATTCCAGCTGAGCTTTTAAGATTGTGTTTTTAAATAACTTCCAAGCACCTTGGACATTTTGACTCTCTTAATTTTCCCTTTCAGCTTCCTGCGAACTATCCCTCATCTTTGAGAAATTTCCCTTTCTGAAGGCAAACATAATTACATTAGTAGTTGTCACTTGTTCGCATGCAGAGATACTGAATCTGACAGCATTGTGGTCGCTGTTCCCTATCGGCTCAACAACACTGACTTCCCGCACCAGGTCCTGGGTCCCACATAGAATTAGATCTAGGATCACATCTCCCCTGGTTGGTTCTACAACCATCTGCTCTAAGCCACAGTCATTTAGCATATCCAGGAATGTTCTCTCCTTACTATGACCTGAACATGCATTTTTCCAGTTTATGTGGGGATAGTTAAAATCGCTCATTACCACGACATTTTTGCTTTTGTTGGCCTCTCTAATTTCTTTTTCCATCTCAGAATCCTCTTGTGCACTTTGGTCAGGGGGACGATAATATATTCCTAATGTTAAACTATGCTTCACCCCTGGTATTGATATCCACAGTGCTTCTGTAGAGGAATCAGCTCCCCTTGCATTGTCTATTTTATGTGACACTATGCTCTCTTTGATGTAGAGGGCCACCCCACCCCCCAATATGCCCTGTCCTATCCTTCCTGTAGAGCCTGTAACCTGGGATAACAGCATCCCACTGGTTCTCCTCATTCCACCATGTCTCTGTGATGCCCACTATATCAATGTCCTCCTTCAAAACTCTGTACTCCAGCTCCCCCATTTTAGGTCGAATGCTTCTACTATTAGCATAGAGACACTTGTATACTCTGTCTCTGTCCCTAACCCGGGATTTATGTGTTTTGCCCTCTAGCCTTTTGTAGACACTATCACTTATCACATTGCTGTGCTCCACGCTTGTATGTGGTTGATTTAGAAAAACCTCCCTCTCTGTCTGCATCCCCATGGACTCTGTATTCTGAACCGAAGTCACCTCAGCTCCTGTCGGCTTTCCCCCAGGATCAGTTTAAAAGCTGTTCTGCCACCTTTTTAATGTTGAGCACCAGCAGCCTGGTTCCTCTTTGGTTAAGATGAAGCCCGTCCCTTTTGTACAGGCCTGCCTTATCCCAAAAGGTTCCCCAGTTCCTGACAAAGCTGAAACCCTCTGCCTTACACCACCTTCTCATCCACGCATTGAGACCCTGTATCTCCGCTTGCCTAGCTCGCCCTGCACGTGGAACAGGTAGCATTTCAGAGAATGCCACCTTGGAGGTCCTGGACTTCAACCTGTTTCCTAGCAGCCTAAATTTAGCTTCCAGAACCTCCCGGCTACATTTCCCAATGTCATTGGTACCAATGTGGACCACAACTGCTGACTCCACCCCAGCACTGTCTAACAGCCTATCTAGATGAAGCATGACATCCGCAACCTTCGCACCAGGCAGGCAAGTCACCATGCGGTCATCACACCTCTCACAAACCCAACTCTCTATATTCCTAATGATCGAATCACCCACTACAAGGAGCCCCCCACCTCCCCGAGGGGTATCCTCAGTGCGAGAAGATATCTGACCACCAGCTAAGGAAGGGGTCCCATCTAAGGGAGCATCTTCCCCCACCTCAGACTGGCACCCTCTGTCACCCAGACTCTCATTCTCCATGACATCTGAAGAGATGTCACCTTGGGAGTGGGACCCGGCTGCTAGGTCCTCGTTTGTTGCCCTCTCTGGAAGCCTCGTTTATTGCCCTCTCTGCCTCTCTCAGCTTCGCCAGGTCTGCCACCTTGGCTTCAAGAGAACGCACACGTTCCTTGAGTGCCAGGAGCTCATTGCAGCGAGGGCACACCCATGACTTCTGCCCTAGTGGCAGATAGTCATACATGTGACACTCAGTGCAAAACACTGGAAAGCCCCCCTCCCCCTGCTGGCTTCCTGCCTTCATATCTAATTTTGTTTAGATATTCAAATACTGATTTTAATTAGTACCTCCTTCTTAAGTTTTCTATACCTTGTACTATCCCTTAAAATATGTTCTTATTTAGTAAAACACCTGCTGTTCTCCACTGCTCCTCTTCTCTGCTGGTTTCAGAGACTAACTGAAAAGATTTAAAATGTGAGAAGCCCCACCCCTTCAGCAGCCTCCACATTTCAAAGCAGTTAATTTCAAAACAGTCGGTTTCAAAACAGTTAACCTTTGCTAACCAGTGTGGGGATGTTCAGAGCTTAAAATTGTCTGAACAAATGGGCTTGGCATTACCATGTTATTTTTTAAATGTTTAAGCCATACTTGTCTGCATTTCTCACTGACACTCACAGTGGGTTATGCAGTCAACATGGAGAAATATCCAATAAGCAATATACTAGGATGATTGAAGTCTGGGATAAGCATAGTATAGTAGACATGATACGGCATGAAGATGTAATGCTCTGTTTCTGCAATATATCAATAGAAAACAATGCAGTGACAACCATGCAGTATGTGCAGCAGACAAATACATGCTAAAACTCAAAGGTATAGTCTGCAGTTCCTCTCCCCCATAAAGCGCCCATAAAGCATTCTGTTACAGCATGGCTTTATTACCTTTATAGAAAAGCCCTCCTGAATAGCTGTATTTTATTTAGGTTGGGGAATGACAGAAGCATGGAAGCTCTCCTGTGAAGCATGGGAGTCACAAAAAGGGAATCCACATGTACTGAAGGCATGTTGATCTTGCCCATTTGCTGGGTGGCACCTACAAAATCTCCTGAACTGATGAGTGAAGCTGTCATGGCAGAACATAGGACAAGAGGTAGTCCTGCAGTTATGAGGATCCAAGGCCATGCAGGGTTTTGTAAGAGATAGTACCTTGAACTGAACCTGGAAGAATGGCAGCTAATGGAGTGACTGCAGAATGGGTCCTTTCTTTTGCTTTTCCTCTGAACCACAACAATCAGGTAGTAGTTTAAAATCTGTACTGCATTACCAGGAGGTTTAGATAGAGAGATATAGAGCTGGGTGTCATCAGCATATTGATGACATCCTATTTCAAAGGGCTTTACTTAGAGGATCATTAATAAGTGCCCTGTGGCATCCTTCAGGACGCTGGTGAGACCATGTAAAAGCCAGAACAAGAAAATTCTTGTGGAAGGCCTTGGTACCTATAACTGAGGTAGCTGAGCTGCAAATAATTTTGCTTCCTGTATCCATAGCATAAGGAGGACTATTCTCAAAGGTTTCAGCAAATTGATGAATCATTTACTTACTTTAAAGCCTAATGTAGTATAGTAGTTAGTGTCAGATTGTAGAGACTCGTGTTCCAATTCCTATTGTACTGTGAAAATCTCTGAATCTGTTTTATCCCATTTATATTTTACAAGTTCAGAGTTATTCTGAGGATAACATGGAAGGACCATGGATGCTACCCTGAGCTCCTTGGAGAGAGGGCTAGATGAATAAATATGATGAACAAAATAAACTGTATGTAATTTTTTTTCAAGATTTTGGAATTCTTGAGCTTTTGAGCATCTGCCCGACATTTCCAAGTTACCAAAAAAGTTTATTATTCATCTTATGGGTACTTATTTGCTTCGGAGAAATTAAATTCTGGACATACAACATGAGGGGAATGCAAAATTCCGCCAGGGACTTCAGTGATGGGTGGGAAACAAGTATACAGATAAAATAAAATAAATATTGCACTGAAAGTTAAGTGCTGCTTTTAGAATTGTTTTATGGTGACTTGTGTCAACTTTAATAGAATGTATAGGACATGTCCTTTCTCCTGAATGCACATTTTAATGTTGTCTAAGAGGAATGTTACAACTGAGGACAGTGGAAGTTATCAGTGCAGAAAAGTGCATCTGATATTCACATAGTGGCATCTGTGAAGGTGGTGATGAAAAGTGCTACAAAGTAGCATCCAACTCAGTGTTTACCAACCTTTTCGATGTCACGGTACCCTTGACCTCACTCTTCATATCTCACGGTACCCCTGCCATCCCCCCCACCTTCCCCTCCCAGTGCCCCTGCTTGCACCACCCCCCACCTTCCCCTCCCAGGGTGAAGGGAAGAACTGGGGGGGGGGGAGGAAGTGGCTGCTGACCTTGTGGCAGGCCCTGCCCCGAGCCAGCTCCATGTCCTTGCTGGCGCCGGCAGGAGACACCACAAAAGTGAGGGGGTAGCATTGCCACGGTACCCCTGGGGCATGCTCACGGTACCCCAGGGTACCACAGAACCCTGGTTGAAAATCATTGATCCAACTGATGGCACCACCAAGGAGTTTTCAAGACAAGAGATGTTGAGAGGTGATTTGCTATTGCCTGCGTTTGTGCAGCACCCCTTGACTTCCTTGGTGGTCTCTCATTAACACTAACCAGGACTGACCCTGTTTAGCTTCTGAGTTCTGACAGGATTGAGCTTCTCTGGGCCATCCAGCACAGGACAGTGGCATCCCTTCTACGGCTCAATTCCATGTGTGCTTAATACCCCTGGAAGTTTTCTCATTGCAGTTTCTTTTTAAAAGATAATTATTGAACTAGTGAGAAACATGTACGCAGGAATCTATAAAAGCTGACAGTTTACTAATCAGCGGGAAATCTGTTTTTTTGCATTTGCCGATCTATTTAGCTTTTAACATATATCCACATATACCCAAATCTACATATGCCTCTTTAATATAAGTACACATGACAACTTAATCGTGTGATAAATGAGGTGCAAGCAGGTTGTTTGAAATATGAACAATATTCTTGAGAGTATTTTGGAATCCTAATGCATGCCAATTAATAACCTGCACCTTAGTCTAATTTAAAAATTGTCATTAAAGTAGTTTCTCATGCTGCAGTTTGGGCGTGTACGTCTTCAAAGTTAATTTTTCTATTTTGTGTGTGAATCCCTTTTTTCAAGGTTTAAAATATCTTGTCTCCTGGCACTGTCTAATGAAGGCATCTGCTGTCTTGCTGACTCTCTGGACACATTTAGGATAGTAGTTGGCACCACCATAAAATGGGTCGTTGGCACCACCACTAAATGACAGCCACAGGGGCAGGTTCAGTCTCAAAATGTAGAGATGTTCCACATTGTGCTGTTCCCATTTCTTTGCAAGTGAGATGTCCATGGCCAGAGACATAAGAATGTGTGCACTGGAGGGTGCTAGTCTAATGCTTTTGTATTAAAATGAAACCAGAGGCAGCATTGTCTTTTTCTTGTAAGAAAATTGGATTCCAGGGCAATAGCTATATTAAATCTCTTGTAGGAAATTCAGCAAAACATCCTGTAGCATGTGAAAGACTCTGTATAGCTGTATTACTTCATAACTTTTATAGGAGAAGTACATTTATCTGATAAACTTGTTGAGAATCCAAAAGTAATATAGTTTCTGAGAGTCAGGGAGAGAAATGCTAGCTGTTGCATAAGATCTTCGACAAACATAATTGCTCTAAATTTGGGCATACTTCTACTTGTGCATTGCTGGATCCAATCCAATACCAAGAAGCAGTGGTGGGATCCAAAAATTTTAGTAACAAATTCCCATGGTGGTGGGATTCAAACAGTGGCATAGCATCAATGAAGCTGGGCGGGGCACGATGGGGGCGTGGGTGGGCATTCCGGGGGCAGGGCATTAATAATTTCTCTGTTACTGTAAAAAAACTCTTACTGTAAAAAAAAGTTCCTAATTTCCAGCTGGTATCTTTCTGTCCATAATTTAAACTCATTATATCAAGTCCTATCGTATACTGCCAACAGAAACAACTACTTCTCCTCTAATTGACTGCCTGTCAAATACTTTCAAATACTTAATTTTGTTTGTAGAAATCAAAAGAAGGATACTTTCCTTAAACAAGGAACTTTGCCATATTTCTAAAACATGTTTTTAAAACAGCCCAACAGGGAGAATTATCCTGTTTTCTACCTTCGCTAACCAGTCACATAGGAAACAACAGGACTTTATGATTTTTGGACCTAATGGAATTTCTAATGGAAAAGCAGACCCAATTAGTAACCCCCTCTTGGCACACACAAATAATTAGTAACCTACTCTTGGGAACTGGTGAGAACCTGCTGGATCCCACCTCTGCCAAGAAGTCTCCAGCTAGATCAAACCAACAGCCCATCAAGTCTAGCATTTTGTTCATGGAGTGGCCAACCAGCTGCTCTAGGAATCCCATAAGCCAGATGATTACAACAGCATCCTCCCACCTGTGTTCCCCAGCAACTGATAGAAGCAGGCATCCTGCCTCTGGTACTGGAGGGAATAGGTTTCCATTATGACCAACACCCATTGATAGCCCCATCTTCCATGAATTTGCCCACTCCCCTTTTAAAACCTTCCAAGTTGGTGGCCATCACTACATCCTGTTGCAGCAAGTTTCACAATTTAACTATGTACTGTGAGAAGAACTACTTCCTTTTGTCTGTCCCTTCAGCTTCATTTGATGATCCACGGCTGATTATGATCAATGTGTTTGCTGCATGGTGGGGGTGAATATCCATTGCAGCAAGATTTCTTGTATGGACATTTTTCTTCAAACCCCACTTTCACTTTTCATTCTCCCTGCGGCAAGCCAGGCCACTTCTACCACAATTTTAATTTTGCTTCGCTGCCAGAGCGGGGAAATTTGCCAGACAGCACAGCTTTGCCCCAGACATGTTCCATCCACCCACATCCTTTGCACCTCTTTGCATGCTTTGCATGCCTTCCCCATTGCCCTCAGTCTCCATGCTGCTGGCTCTTTCTTGCTTCTCTAAGTGCATGTAAGTACACATATTCTCAGACTGATATCTCAATCTCTTGCTATGAAATAACAACAAAGAGGGCTTTTGTGAGGCACAGTATGGGCAGGGCTCCACCCACCTCCCTCCCTCTGCTTTTAAAACTTTATTTCCGAGAAGCATGTCTTTTCTCTTGCTGTAGCATCGGCAATTGTGTGCATGCTTGTGTGTGTTTGTGGAGGGGAAAAGGAGGAGAAAATAGCAGCTCTAGTGCTGAGACTCCCTTGTGTGATGAGATCTGTACCTTTAAAGCTGCTGATGGGCAGAGTTAAGGGGAAGAACCAGAGCCCGTCTGAGGCTTCAGCAAGCAGCTGTGCTGCAGGCACTGGGCTGCCTCCTCACATGACAAAGAAATGCGAGCAGAGCCCCCTGCAAACCCAATGCACAGAGAACAGACCCAAGATCCAGGGGAAATTGGCCCTTGTCTGCTCTCTCCACAGTATGCATAATTTTATAAACCTCTATCATGTCTCCCTTTATTTGCCTTTTTTCCTAGGCTAAAGATCCCTAAGCATTTTAACCAGTCCTTATAGAGGAGCTTCTCTAGCTCCGTGATGATTTGATTGCTGTTTTCTGCAACTGTTCAAGTTCTGCAATACCCTTTTCCAGATGTTGTGACTAGAACTGTACACAGTATTTCAAGTGTAATCCAACACAGATTTGGGTGAGCGCGGTATGATAGGAACAGATTTGTTCTATGTTCCTGTTACAACTATGGCCAGTGTGGAGTCTTGTGATAAGTGCACAAAGCAGCAATCTTCAGCCTGATGTGGGTGGGCTGCTTGTTGCAACAGAGTTGTCCCTCGGCTGTTCATGACTCCCATGGAACTGATTCAAATGATTCTCCTGCCACATGCAACTGCCCTCGTTTGATAGTGATTTGTTACCAGTCTGCTTGCACTGAGATGGACGTAGCATAAAAAGGGGATTCAGAGAGCTGCAAGCCCACCTTCCTATATTGCCGAGAAACCATAGCTGCCTGTTCAGTGCTGAATGAAGTCATGCTGTTTCCT
The DNA here is from genome assembly GCF_021028975.2 of Sphaerodactylus townsendi. NCBI lineage: Eukaryota > Metazoa > Chordata > Lepidosauria > Squamata > Sphaerodactylidae > Sphaerodactylus > Sphaerodactylus townsendi. The sequence continues at coordinate 40,300,539 of NC_059426.1, read as the reverse complement.
GCTCCAGCTGAGAGAGATTAACAAAGGTCCCAAATCTCCGTGCATCAGATAGAAGGAAGTTTTACCATTGTTGGCATTATTTTTATTTTTGTGAAATCTATGAAGAGAAATGTCCAAGCCCACTGAGGGTTAAAATATCCATGCTGTTGGTTGTTGCTGAAGGAAAAATAAATCATTTGGGTTGCAGAAAAAATGACTATCAGCAAGGATACTTCCGTAAGACTGAAATGTGTCTAATGTCTACATTCACGTAACTTAGAGCAGTGATAAGGTTGTTGTTAATCGCATGAGCATATTGAAAAGCATATGAAGGAAAACTGGTTGGACTATAGCTTAGTGGATTTGAGAAGTTGTGGGTTTTTTTTAGTGTTTACTGGAGACCTCATTCATTTTGCAAGGCGCAGTGTCTTCACTGGCAAAGCCTGTGGCCTTTCGTCTGGGCATGCCCTTGACATGAAACTTCATAGTTCTAAGGAAAGGAAGGGTCTCCCTTGAAAATGCTGTGTGTGTATAGGATAGGGCTGCTACTTATTATTATTACTAAGGAACATAATCAAATGTTCATCATTATTTCAAGGACTGCTTTCACCATGAAAACTGAATTTGACAGTTGGCTGAAATCAAATGGTCAGGCTGCATGTGCACGAAGGCACAACACAACTACGGTATGTGTATTTCTGTAGGAATTTGGATCAGAAGCTAAAAATTTAATCATGCTGCATTTTAGTTCAGAAGCAGCATTACAGAGGCCTCCTCTGAATCTTCATTTTGTACTTTTTGAGAACAAGCAAGGAAGGATTGATTTTGTGCCTCATATTAGTATTGAGGAGTAAAATGAAATAAATCAGTGATAATTAGGAACTGCATTATGCATAAGCTGTGTCAGGAAAGACACAGTGCCTGTAATGACAGAAAGGCAACTGGGAAATAGAAAAGCTAAAATAAAAGCTAGCATTCAATATTGCATTAACATTTTTTGACATGCTTCATCACTACTGGTTTAATTTATGGAGTAAAATCTAGTTTAATTCTAGTCAGTGTATATACTGACATTATTTTTGGTTCATTTCATCATTTATTTGTCAATTAGAGATGGGATATTGATTAACAGTGTGGAGTGGGAAATTTTAAATGGCTTGAATTTCCATTTACACATAATAAGGTCATGCTTATACTCGCTTCTTCCCCAAATAATAAGATCAGCATGGTGATAGCACTAGGGTTGCTATACACTTAAGTGTAGATATTTTTATGTCATTTGTATTTGGTTTATGTAGTCTCCTCTCTGTAGTGGCTAACTGAGTAGATTGAGCAAGCTGACCTTGTGTTGCACGCTGGAAAACAAATGAGGAATAGTGTTTTTATGGGGAGTTGAAGTTCACATTTGTGTATTAAGTGCTGTCAAGTCACTCTCGACTTACACTGATCCTATGAATTAATTACCTCCATGCCATCTTGGCTACTCTTTGGGAACAGCAAGAACACTCAGGCTTTTGTAGCCTTGGTTTATCTGGTGCCCTTGTTATGGGTACAGTGGACTGCCTCACCACATGTGTGAAATGGACAGAGAAAATTATATAATAGATCAACAAGGGGATGTCTTCACAGCATATAAGATGCAAGTTTCAGGTCTGCAGGTGATAGTTAATATCTGTTCAGGTATGGAACATGTTGGCAGCTCACTGTAGGGATGCTATGCTCTTTTACTCCCCGTAACAGAAGACTATCCTAACCTGAAGTAACTGCAAAAAGGGAAATGCGTTATGTCTGCAAATTCTGCATCTCAGTGACACTGAGTGGTGATCTACCCATTTTAAAAAATACAAGGAAGACTAAAAGGCTGCAGTTTAATGTGTAGTTAGGTCAAGTCACAGGGATGAATAAGTTTATCTGTTCTAATGTTTCCTTTGACAGAGTTAGCAGCTGAGCCATCAATCAAGTGCAGTGTGTAGTACAAATGACTGGAGCCAAGTAATTCAATCAAGGAAAGGTATATTATTGTAGTTGCATATAAACAGAATAAACTGACAGAGCCTCCGGCTTGGGATCTGTCCTTAGCAAAGGACACCAGACCATTGATATCTACTACACTTATACAGTTCTATAACCAATGACTGAAGCATGCATGGAGCATGTGACTATTTAACCATTTAACAAGCAGTTAGACTGTGGCTCCATGAGCCGAGCCGCCGGCCCCATCCTTGCCCGCCCTGCAGGCAGCAGGGCGGGTGCACCAACTGCCCACGGCACACCAACTGCCCACCAACTGCCCAGGGCGGGCGCATCCATGCGCTTCTCAGAATGAGCGGAGTAAAAGGTAAAAAAAACCCCTATATATATAGTGTTATCTTTATTTTAAATGTCAAAAAATATTTGCAGCTCCAAGTGTTTTCTTTTCCCGTGGAAAACGGGTCCAAATGGCTCTTTGAGTGTTAAGGGTTCCCTACCCCTGAATTAGATGAACCTGCAGTATCAGCTGGTTCAGTAGTTTCTGCCAGGCAGCTGTCACATTACCAACTCCTGACATCCCTTCCCAGATGCCTGGCTTTTGTCAATACATACCATTATTTACCCATGCTATTTCAGAGATGCATCAGTTATATCTAACAAATCTACACATCTTTCATGTGGTTTGTGGTTTCTAGTCAAGCTTACATATTGGGAAGGTTTTCTTCCCATGTTCCATTATAATGCTGGGAGCCTAAGCGAAGTCTCCTCCCGGGGTTTTGCAAGCTGAATGTGCATGTGGCCAAAAGAAGTGCTTTCACATCCTGCGTGTGAGCTCCCAAAGGCACCTGGTGGGCCACTGCAAGTAGCAGAGAGCTGGACTAGATGGACTCTGGTCTGGTCCAGCTGGCTTATTCTTATGTTCTTTCTTAAAAGGGAAAACTGCTGTACTCACTGCAGCTGAGAAAAAAGTCAGATATTTCTTTTCTTTTTTGTTTGAATTTCAAGATATTTCTTCTATAACCCTACATGAATTTCAGCACTTGCAGTAAATCCTGTGAAATAGATGTTCCTTTTACAAAGGGAGCTCGCTTGAGAGACAGTTGGCAGAGAACATGGAACACAACTTTTTTTTCATTCTTTGTAGACATGCTTTGAGTCAGCTCTGTTATTCCAGCGTCAACTGAGAAGGCCATTGAAGAGACAAATTGTTAATTTTTTGTTGCTTGGAAGAAGGTATAAACAGACAATTTTGTCCTCAAAACATATTTTCAAATATTTGAACCATATTTGAAAAAGAGTGGAAGATATACTTTTATAAGGTACAAAAAATCATACAGCTCTGCATTTCAGTTGTGGCTTGTACCATTATGCAAGTTTGCTTTTATTGGTTTATCTAGAATTGTTTGTCATTGTCTTGGTAAATGATTGTGGTGACAAAGAAAAGGTGACCAGATGGTCACTTTTGCAAACCGGGACGGGCGCGCACGTGCACTTGCGGGCACATGCGCGCGCAGCCACAGGAACGCACTGCCTTCTGGGGCGCTCCTGTTTCCCGCCCTGTGACAGAGGCCGGACCCCCTCCCCCATGTCCAGAAGCCGGACCCCCTCCCCTCCCTTGCATGCCACCCCTCACTCCCTGCCCTTCTCTTGCATGCCACCCCTTTCTCCCCTTCCCCTCCCTCCGCTAGGGTGGGTGGGCCATGTCCATGTTCTATCTTCCATTTGATTGTAAAAAGTTCTTTTCTCCCACACCCAATGTTAAAGCAAGGAAGTGGCTCCCTTCACCTCCTCCATTATTATAAACACGTATTATAAACAAAGCAGATTATTATAAACACTTAAAGTATTCCATCCTTCTAGACCATTTCCTGAGAACCCAAAATGACCTTTGGTGTCAATAATTAAATGTAGTCACAAGCTTGTTTAAACAGCTCTACTTTGTAGAATTAGACGTTTATTTAAAACATTTGCAGCGCAATCCAGAAATCCCAAGGAGCACTGCAGCAGCCAGGAGCAACGCTATAAAGGCAGTGCTGTTCCAGGCTGGAGGGAAATTCAGTGTTTAGACTAGAGAGCCCAGATTCTCCTTTTAAATCTACCTTTAAGGGAGAATCTGGGCTCTTTAGTTTAAACAACATTGAAAATGATGCTATTTTGGGGGGAGGGATCCACCCCAAAACAGCATCATTTTCAATATGATGAAACTAGTGAGCCCAAATTCACCTTATAGGGAGACTCTGGGCTCCCTAGTTTAACCAACATTGAAAATGATGCTATTTCAGGGTAGATTCCCCCCACCCAAAGAGCATCACTTTCAATGTTGGTTGTTGTGAGTTTTCCGGGCTGCGTGGCTGTGGTCTGGCAGATCTTGTTTCTAACGTATCACAGAGAGATGTCTGTTATAAACTGTGTCCAGACTTCTCTTATAACAGACTTCTCTCTGTGATACATCTCTGAAGATGCCGGTCACAAATGCAGGTGAAATATTAGGAACAAGATCTACCAGACAACAGCCACACAGCCTGTAAAACCCACAGCAATACTTTCAATGTTTTTTTCATCTAGGGAGCCCAGATTCTCCCTTTAAATCCACTTTGAAGGTGGTTGATTTAAAGGGAGAATCTGAGGAAAATTTGAGGGTGCCTGTCAGGGGAGCAATCTGTAAGCTAGCAGTACCAAAATTGCAGACTATCTTCAGGAGAATGTCCTTCTGATACCACTCAGGTTTGGTGAAGTTTGGTTCAGGAGGTCCAAAGTTATGGACCCTCAAAAGGGTAGCCCCATCTACTATTAATTCCCATTGGAAACAATGGGGGATTCCATTTTATTTGTACGGGGTTTTTACCCATTCTGTGTAAGCCCCACCCCTAAGCCATTTGTGCATGGTTACGGACTGGAAGTGAGTAATGTATGGCGATGGGCTGGAAGTGAATTATTGCCACCATGGCTAGCCTTTTATATAATAGGATAATTCATTATTGTGGCTTCTACTTTTCATGCAGTTGCGTAGCCAAAATGTGTGAGTGAAAAAACTTTAAAAAACATTAAATTGAACTATCTAGCAAATAAGTTTCTCTGCATTTCAAATTATCACAGCATCACTCATGTTGGATGTTCAACACTGGAAGGTTTTCATTTCTAAAATTATGCATGCAAATCAGTGGCTTTGCGAGATGACTAGAGGTTCAGCAGTATTTTTAAAATTTAGATCTTTATTTGTGGAGAGGAACATTTAATTTCTTGTAGCAGATGGGCAGACTGAAGAATTGTGAATGCTTTATTTTGCTACAGATAAAATGAGAACAGATTATTCACTAGTGTATAATTTTTAAATCATTGACCTTTAAGAAGTTTTAGTTTTAAAAAGCAGCCCATCAAAAAACAGAGAAAAACAAAAGAAACAACTGATGGAGTCATTCTGCTTTAACGATTGCTTTATTTGGCTTCAAAAACTAATATCTGATAACTTATAGAAACACAGTAATTGATAGAATTTGGGAAGTATTCCATCTGTAAAAACCATGTTGACTTTGCCTTTTGTCTGTCTAACAATGTTATGTAATCAAGTATGAAATGCCTTTACATAAATAGGACTGCATCCAGATATTACATTAAACTATTGTTTGTAAAAGATCAAACTCTAGTTAATCATATCAAATGAATGCAGCATTGTCCAACCAACCATCGTTTGCCATGTGCCATCACACCAGGACTTCAGATACTAAAACCTGTATATGTTTCATACTAATTGCAATTTCTTGGAATGACCTGAATTCCTACTCATGTATAATAGACTAGCCAGAATTTATGTGAGTCATGGGGGAAATAAGCATAATTTTATTGTGACATTTGAAAAGAAAATACATAATTCCCAGAAACTCTGCAGTAGGCAGCTCTTAGGCTTATGTTCAACAATTTTTTGGGCCTGATTGCTATTAGCTAACTCTTTAAAGTTATGTTTGATTTTTGTTTGCTTGTGAACCACTTTAATGGACTCAGGAAGAAATCTGGAATTTTATCTTCAGGGCAAGTAGGAGTTGCAAGTGGGGGTATAAAAATATCTTCCCTTCTGGCTGCCAGGGGGCTGCCCAATATTTGAACACCAACCATTGGTAGATCGCATCCTGGAAGTTCAGGGTACAAGTGGCTGGTCTACTGTATATTCTGACTGGGAAATTCTGCCTGCTATGGCTTGTACATCTGCGGCAGCTTTGTGATCTGGCAACCCTAAGAGGTCAACTTGGACCAAGAAGCAGTAGCAGATGGCAAGCTGAATTTTACATGCTGATATGACCTAATCATCTATTTTTTGCCTTACTGCTTTAAGATCTTCTCTGTGGCCATTTCCGCACAGGCGGAATATGGCGGCCTGGGGACAGCAAAACGCCATCCCCAGGCCACCATTCGCACAGGCGGTGCAGCTGCTTCGCAGCCGTGCCGCCCTCGCGCCGCCCGCCTGGCGCCGAGCCTGCGTTTTCAGAGTGCGCTGGGAAGCGCACTTTTCTGAAAATGCTGGCTGGAAGCCGCTGCTGTGCGAATGGCAGCGGCTTCCCGGCGCTTCCCCCCCCCCCACTCACCTGCTCTCCGGCCCTCCGGTGCGTTGCTGGGGCCTGGGGACATGCCCCCCCCCCGCTCTGCGACACGGAAGCAGGCGGAGGGCCGGAGGGCCGGAGAACAAGTGAGTCGACCGGGCGACGGCACCCAGCGGCACCGTCTTCTCGGTTCTTTCTGGGACCGTCCATGCAGACGGTCCCAGCATCGTCGGGTCGGCGTCAGAAACACCGACCCAAGCCCTTCCGCCTCTGTGCGGAAAGGGCCTATGTAGAATTCAGCCACCATTATCATTCTTTGATCCCCTTTTGACTTAAAAATTAAGCTTCAGAAATTATGTGAAGTGTTTGTGACTATTTTTTCAGTATCACATTTTCTCAGGATGAAAGATATTTCCGTGGCTCAAACTGAGGTGTCACTTTGCCTTGAACCCTCATTATTTTTTTAATGGATGCACTTTTTATTGACTCTGCTCAAGGGTGGATTATTCTTATCTGATAACAAGATATGCAAGTATGACGTCTTGCCCTGTATTTTAATCAACCTCTTTAAGCAAACTGCCCATGAATTGCATGGAGAACATCTGGCATGTTTGAAGCCTGTAAGCTACTATAGTTTTCCTTTACCTGGGTTGTAAAACAAATGGGTTATGGCATTGGTAAAAGTGTCCCCAGTCCTTGCTCAAAAGAAGAGCTGGAGTACTAAGTTGGGACTGGCAGTAACAGATAGTTGAGAACAAGCCTAGTGTAATGTTTTGAGCCAATCTGTTTCCAGCTCTGTTTTTGATGGTAATACTACTGGTCCTTTTTGGGTTTAGTCAGATAATGTTTGAATTTCCTGAGTCCTGAATTGGAAAGGATCTCCTTTTTCTTGCAAAACGTCAACATATCTTTTCTCTGTCAGCAAACCCTCTCCTTCTACAGGAAAGGTTGCAGGGAAACATGTAGGACTGATTTGGGAGCGAAAGGAAGAACAGGGTTTTCGTATTCTCTCTAGGAAGCCCCTTTTCGTCTCTTTAGCCTTCAATCATGTTATATGTTTTGTTTAAGGAACAAATTTTGAACAACACATTTAAGCTTCATCCATCTGAATACATAATACTTGTTGGCACATACTTAGTTAGCACATTTGGCTTGAGTTACAAGTACTAGGAAGGAAAAGTAAACTTGAGATTCCTACAGGGTTCTTGGCCAACTTGACAGAATATCTATCCTTGTGGATTTGGCATGATTTAAATTACATACTTGCCCTTCACTTATCCCATATCCTGGCAACCTTCAAAGCCTGTTTTCTTCCCTTGGCTGGTATTCTCTTGTACCTTGTTCAAGATTTTCTCACAAACTTGTAGACAGAAATGAGCATAAAGGTCAATGTTTGCAGTCCCGTCTCTTTTCTTCTACTCTTTAGGCTTGTTAGTCTGGTTTAGCACTTAAAGCTATCTGAATGCATTAAGGGTCAGGTGCTTATATTGGGATCAAGTGACTGGGAGAGGAAGCCATGAAGTGTTGCCAGAAAGCAAATGCATGCAAGAATTTGATGTGGCTACGAATATGAAAATGTTTATGTAAGATGAATTTATTTCATTGATACCCCACTTTTATCCACAGTAAGTACTGAAAGTAGCTTAAAAAGTAGATTGTAAACTGACTTCTGCCCTTTGTCTTTTTGTCTTCAGAACACCCCTATATGACTGGAAACGTCAAAGCTTCAGATAGGGATTGTAGTAGAACTGTGGTCCTCAACATGCTGCCTACAAATATGTTTCCAAGTGCCCCAACCAAAGAGCCAATTCTGGCTTTTTTCCACCTTGTAGAAGAGGGACATTTGTCTCTGCTGAACATTTGGAAACAACACCCTCCATCATGGAAGGATATGTGGGTTGGAACTTTCTGACATTCTATAATTGCCTTCTGCCTCACAGGCAACCCTTTTGTGATGGTGCCCACTATGTGTTTTCAAAATGTCAGTAGTGCCCACAGGATCAGCCAGCTCTAGGACCCCTGCACCAGAGCAACAGTTTTAAAGATATTTTAGCCTGGAATTTGTTTCAGATTCCACATCCTAGACTAGTGGTTCTCAACCTTCCTAATGCCGTGACCCTTTAATACAGTTCCTCATGTTGTGGTGACCCCCAACCCTAACATTTATCCATTTTACAGATGGAGAACACTGATGCAGAGAGTTTTAGGCGACCCCTGTGAAAGGGTCATTCGACCCCCAAAGGGGTCCTGACCTCCAGGTTGAGAACCACTGTCCTAGACAGAGATTTGGGATAGCAATTCAAAGTAAGGTTCCTCTTACTGTGGTCTAAGTAGTTAGTCTGGACCCCACCTTTGTTCTTTTCAAAAGGTCATGAAAGCAACCATTTTACAACTGATTTGCAAGCTAGAAAGTGGGCTGTGTTGTTGGAAAAGGGATTCCCCTGATGGTACATGCATTTGCAGTATACCTGAAATATGGGAACTGAACCAAAAGTGTTGACCCTTCTTCTCCAATGTAATGTGTAGTCCTAACATTTTGACATATTGTGTTTTCATATCTCCATTCTGTTCACATTCTTGATTGCATTAAAAAAAGTGTTGGAGGCAATGACTCAGCATGCCTGGACATTGGGACGAGGGAGGGGGGTGGCTAAACCTTTCTAAGTGTATAAGTGTTATCTCCTGGGATGTTCCTCTCTTTGTCTGTATGTGGGAGCTGCTCTCTGACCCCTCCTCCTTCTCTCTCAGTAGCCATTGCTCTATGTTCCCCTCCGCATGGACTTGCATGGAGGGAGACACTTCTACATGCTTCTCCAGTAGAAACAAATACCCGTCACTTTGCACTCACATAATAAGTGTGATTTGTGTTTGGAATATGCTGCTACAGGAGGTGGTGATGGCCACTAACCTGGATAGCTTTAAAGGGGGCTTGGACAGAATTATGGAGGAGAAGTCCATCTCTGGCTACCAATCTTGATCCTTCTTGATCTGAGGTTGCAAATCTGAGGCCACTAACCTGGATAGCTTTAAAGGGGGCTTGGACAGAATTATGGAGGAGAAGTCCATCTCTGGCTACCAATCTTGATCCTTCTTGATCTGAGGTTAGCAGACCAGGTGCTCGGGAACAGCAGCAGCAGAAGGCCATTGCTTTCACCTCTTGCATGTGAGCTCCCAAAGGCACCTGGTGGGCCACTGCAAGTAGCAGAGTGCTGGACTAGATGGACTCTGGTCTGATCCAGCAGGCTCTTTCTTATGTTCTTATGTTCTAAGTGATAGAGTGCTACTGTTCTGAAGGGATGTGCAGAAATTCCGTTGGGCGAGAAAGAAAAAGATGAATAGTTAGCACCATGCTTTGAATATTTGTGTGTGTGTCTGTGTGTGACCAGTTTGGAAGTATATCCTGACCAATTCGGGAGCGTATCAATCATCATACTTTATTCTTTCCCAGAATCAGGTGAAAATACCATTCTTCTCAAACCACCAAATGGTCTGTTTGAAAATGTCAAACGTGCTTAGCAATGGCTTCTGTGCCATACAGTGTTCATTTGACAAGAGTCAAGTAGAGTAGGTACTGGGAGGCATTTGGCAACCGAAGAGGGGCATCTTAATGTACTGTGTCCAAAAGACCCCACAAACTGATATTTGAATAACCAACAACTCTCTGGCTCTTTCCGCACGTGGCCAAATACAGCGGCCCAGGGACGGAAAAACACTGTTCGCACAGGCAGTGCTACTGCAACACAGCAGCGCCATCCTGTGTGGCCTCGAGTGGCGTGAAGGCGCCGCTTTCCACCATCTCCAGATGGTGGCTAGAGATCTCCTGCTATTACAACTGATTTCCAGGACACAGAGATCAGTTCACATTGTCCCGGTGGGGCATTCTGACCAAGCAGCTATTGTAACAGCTCTGGGCTGGGCTGCATAGGAACTGATGTTCATACCTTATTTCCCCATCAAATGGGCAGTAGGTCAGCTCAAGCTGAGAGACTGGGTGGTGGGTTAGAATTGTGGGTTAGGCACTGGGTTAGAATTGGCTCTGTATGTAAAGGTATGCTTATATACGAGGGCAGGGGTCCCCAGTGTGTTGTCTGTGAGACCGTTTGTGGTGCCTGCCAAGTGTTTTTGGAAAGTGATAGAGTCAGGTGGCGCTCCTGCCCAGCAGGTCGTCTGATTGGCCACAATAGATCTGATGGTCTGTGGAGATTAAAATAACATTATTTGGGTGGCATTTGCTCCTGCAGTGTTGTTTTTATTCTCATTGACACACCCCTTTTTCCCAAGGTATTTTCTTTAAATTATTTATCTTGTCCCCTGAACTTGGGCTTCCTGTGTGTGTGTGTGGCAGTGCCTCCTGTGGCAGCCCATTTTGTGCTTATACCTACTTCCTATGTCAGAATTCCACGGAAGTTTAGAAATCCGTATGTTTCAGGTCTTTGCTCCAAAGCTGTCTCTTACTTTGCCTGATCGTCCTACCACTTGAATTAGTTTTCAGCTGCTTGTAACTTGAGCTAAGCTTTGGCTTTTGAGGCTGTTTTTAATGTTACCTTTTACCAGGTATGCAGTAGACGTTGGTGTGTGTTCTGCTGGGTGTATTTATTTCACCGCATACTCAATTTGAGCGCACTCTGTTGGGAGCCACACAAACTTTATATAAATAGAGAATGTAATAAATTCTCTTGTAAGTCTGTCAATATTACTCCACAGTGGTCTCAGTAAAATAATAGAGCTTTGTATTTCATTTGCTCTAGTAATTTCATCTGGGTAATTCACAGCCCATTTAAATCATTAACAAGGAAATAGCTCTGCTCCCCAACTGTTATATTTCTAGCTTGCCCGAAGTACCAGCAGACAAAAGGGTGTACTCTCAGTTTTCAATATCAATCTGCATGAGTCTTTTAAATCTAACTATGATACTTTAAATCAGTGTTTTCTGCTTTAGAAAGCATACAGATTATTTAACTGTCCAGTAAAGCTTGCTCTACAGAGCATAACAATCAAATGCATATTTCAGGAGAGGAGCAACCATGTGAAAAACGAGAAAGTTCAAATGGAGTTCCAAATGGGATTGTTCTTCCCCTTAAAGAGCAGGCTCACAGTGCTGTTGGATCCTGTGGGATGTGCATTTCTTTTAAAAATGAGACAGCAGCCAAACAAAATATACAATTCAAACTTGTTAATTACTTCAAGAAATCAAATTTGGCTATAACAGTGAATGAACAGTTTGTTCACTTGAGGTCTTAGTTGTGAAACAGCAATGAAGGGATGTGGTCTGCCTTGGTGTGAAAAGGTGGCACAGAATTTGAAACAGAAATGTTTTAAATAAAGCAACTAAAAAGTGACCCCTGACCCCAGCCCTGATGTCTTCACTGTCTTCTCCTGATGGTTAAGGCAGTTTGATGCTCAGGCTACTTGTTTTTGGTGCTCTAAAATAACTTTGACTAAAAAAGGATGATCTCTCCAAAGCTGCTATAGTTCTTACAATAGGAATTCTCAGAGGCCTCTGTCTGATTTCCCTGTTAATAATGCTCAGAATGGGGGGTGTTAAATTCTCTAGTGTCCCTGTTTCTTTTTATAGTGAATTTAGAGTTTTCATGGAAGGGGAGTGTCTTCCTTGGACCCCCACATAATTTACTTCAAACTATGGTGTATGCATGGCTGTGTTACCCAGCATGTTCTTAAGATTGTATATGGCAGCATCCTGTTTTTTTCCAATGTGCCCTGCAACCTTTACAGTCTTTTTATTTCCCTTACTCTCCCCAAGGCATCTTCTCCTGTCTCTTAAAAAAAATCAAGTAAGGCTGTTCATAATTTATGTCAGCCTTCAGACCTTAATAAGTGCTGCTTTAGAACTGGAACGAAGTACCACCTGTTTTGTGGAGATACTGAGCTGTGAGAATGGTTGAAAAGATCATCCTTGTTTTCACTTGTTTTTACAAAAGACTGAAAATGGAGTTGTTGGATTCTGATGTAGTTTTCTCCTTTTCCTAGTTCTTATTGTGAAACTACCATTCTTTTGAGGGATGGCCGGCCCCTAAATAGATGTCAACATCAACAGTGACTCTGGGGCATTTTCTTCTTGTCCCTTTGAGGTAGCATCCAGACCTGGAGTTGTGAGTACAGGTCCTTTAAGACTAGGGGCCCATATGTCAGTCATGTTAAGCGGTGGTGGAAAGCACCATCAAGTTGTAGCCAACTGACAGAAATGTCATAGAGTTTTAAGGGAAGAAAGGAACAGAAGTGGTTTGTCATTGCCTGTCCTTTTGTTGTGACTCCTTACTTCCTTGATAGTCTCCCATCTAAGTATTAACAAGGAATGACTCTTCTTAGAGATCTGACAAGATCATTTGAGCCTTGGCTATCCAGGTGAAGGCTCTCGTGTCAATACTTGTTTTATTTTAATCATATGTCAGTGCTGACATATGCTTCCTGTGCACAGGAAACTAGCAACTATGATCTGTTGTTCTGAAACAAATAAAACTTTATATAAGCTGAGAGACAGTTGTTGCTGTAACACTAATGCTGCAGTTCTATGCATGTTTGCTAGCAAGTAAGTCCTGTCGAGTTCTGTGGGTCTTGGGTCTAAATGAACATGAACAGGGTTTCACTGTTAGTATTCATATAAAGCATTTCAAATATTCAGAGTGCTAATGCATATGTTATCTCAATCATTCTTTCAGCAAACCTATTGTTGTCATCATCTCGATAGATATCAGAGTTATGTGTCTGATATGTAAATACAGTTTGCATCTGAATTAAGAGCTTCAGATTAACACAATTGCTAAAATGGGTTTATCTTTGAAGGAATTGCATAAGTTGTAATAGAGAGACAATTGAAAAACTTATAAGGCTGTGTAGGTTCATTTGTTAAGTATGCCAATATCTAATTTTAATAAACTGTAGGGGGGGGGGCAGCTTTCCCAGTCCAACAAAAAATAATTGTAAATCAAAAAATGTCAGCAGGATCTTTTAATTCAAATGGGTTGAATTATTGCAACAATTCATTGCTCTGAATCTTGTGCCGATTATGAATGGATATGTGTAGTGATTGTATGTGGATGCTCCTAGATACATTTGAAATATCATAAATCATACATGTAAAGATAATGATTTCTACAGCAAAATACTAGGCTAAAAGCACTTTTCATTGCTTCCTCTTGGAAGTGCTAACTGGCAGTGTTCATTTCTGAACATTATGGACAAGTCCCTTCATGGGTAGCTGGCTATGAGAATCATTGTATATGAAAAGCGAAAAAGTTTTGTGTATGTGTGCACATAGTATCTGTGGACAGATGTGCATGCACAGAGAGAATTTTTTCCTAGTGTTTCGCTTTTGCAAGAAAGGCCTAGGTCCCCCTCATCTATTCCTGGGGGTCCTTACACCCAAGGAGCAGTGCTTCATAAAGCATCTAGAGCTGCACAGGAGGAAGTTGAACTGATAAGTCATACTTTGCTGGCAGAAATCATACCAGTCATGGTAAATTTTAGCAGAAGCCAAGCCAGCTTTTTTTGTTTGTTGCAAAGTGCATAGCATAAAGTATATCAAGAAATTATTAGCTGTAAGAAAGAAGTTAAACCTTCCTGAAGACCAACTGCAGGACCTGATGAAATTCTGCAGGGCCTGAAAGGCAGAGCTGATCCACCAAGTTTATGTTGAAAGCAGCTACGGCTGCACCATCTGAACGTCCTCCCTCTTCTGCTTCTTCTCCCCTCTATTGTTTATATTGACACGATTATTTACAGCCCATTCCTGGAGTGGGGGGGGGGGCAAAGAAACTCCTGGAGGTGGCATGAGCCAACACTGGCAGATTTGCCTTTTCTGGGACACTTACCCTGTCAGAGGGGCAAATACGCCAGCAGGTGGCGGCTGCCAGCCCTGTCAACGTAGTGGGGCATAGTGGAGGCATTCCTTGAGGTAAAGCCAACATTAGTCAACTTCCACCCTGGGTTTGCAGCCTTTTTACACCACAATATGGACCATGGGCTTACACCACCCTTTTGAGTGGCATAGATCTATTAAGGCCGATGGAGGGTGGAATGGATTCCAGGACTTTGCTGATTTGGAACCAGAGCAAAGGCACTTGAAAGCAAAGAGTTAATCAGAGTATCTTCTGATTGGCTGGTGGGTAGAGTGCCAGTTAGTCAGTTAGTTCTAGATTGGAACAGAAAGGGAGTGGTGGAGAGAGAGCTTGACAAGCAGATGTGGAAAGAGCTGCTCGGTTCTCTTGGTGAAAACTTTATTGTCTGTGAAGGAAGAAGTCAGACAGAGTTAGCAGACTAACCCAAGAGACACACTTGATATTAAAATTCTCTGTGGAGATGCATTGATGGGGATAAGCTAGAAGGCTTATTATTTAGTTAGCATTCAGTCAGGGAGAGAATTTCTTCTGAGAAGGATCAGAAGGGAAAATCCTAGTCAGAGTCACTGTGTGTAGGACAAATCTGATGATAGATTTCCCTTAGTCTGTGGTTAGTGAATTCTGCTAAAAGTTTTACTTGAGGGATAAAAGAATTCTCTCAAAAACTATAGAAAGGAATGAGATCTGAGAACAGCAGTACAAAGAGTCTCAGAACTGACTTAAGAGTATAATATTATAAGAAAAACTGACATCTTTAGAAATAACTAAGTTAAAAAGAAGATACTTGTAACATCTTGCCAGAGCCAGAGAAGCTTGACTAGAACTGGAAACAGTATAAACCCAAATCAGAAGAATCTCTATGTAAATACTGTCTGTTTAGAAAGTTACCTGTTTTATATTTGTTATTTCACCAAACCACTTAGTTGTTTTAAATAAATTCTTCTACATTTTTTAAAAAACTGTTAAGAAGCCTCTAGTGCCTAATTATTTCTGACAAAAGTGTGGGGGCAGAAGGAAGTTCCTTGGATCTGAGTGAAAGAAGCCTAATTTACTGTATATTTATTTAAATTAAGGGTGGGAAAAGTGTTATATTCTAAAATAAAATCACTCACATGCTATGTTTTCAAAAAGAACCATTCTGAAAAGGCTGTTCAGTTCCTGAAGGAACAGACTGTTAAAGTTTAGGAGGGAAAAATATCCTCAAGGTACTTGAGGGCAGAAGGTACGCTACAGAGGGCTTTCTAGTGGTGGGGGGGGGGCGGGTTTGCGGGGGGAGTTCACCAGAAAGCCTTCTGGAGGTGGTGGGCTCCCAGTCGTCCAGGACTATGGATTGGGCTGTTAATTGGGGGTAATTACACACAAGGTGTCTGGTGCACAATGGGGGTGTATGTCCGTCGCTGCAAGATTTCTTGTACAATTGTATTTCCTTGGGCTCTGCTTTCCATTCTTTCAGCAACAAGTGAAACCACTTCTAGTTTGCCTTTTAAGCTGCTTCACTGCCAAAGCAGGCAAATTTACCAGTGAGAACAGCTTTGCCTGGGACATGCTCCCTCCACCCACAGCCAGCCTATCTAGCGCTACCCTTCCCACTCCTTCCCACTGCCAACCACATCTTCCCCCTCACCCCCCCGATCCACTTTGTTGGCTTCTTCCCACTTCTCTAAATGTTAATATAGATAAATGTATCGGTCAATATAATAGTAGTATAATAGTAACAAAGGAACAAAATAGTAACAAAGGAACAAAGGCCCTGGTGGGCCACTGCGAGTAGCAGAATGCTGGACTAGATGGACTCTGGTCTGATCCAGCAGGCTAGTTCTTATGTTCTTATGTTCTTAACAGTACAATCAGGGTCTGGGTTTGGCCCCGCTCTACTTCCACCCTCCTCATGATCAAGAGGGCTTCACAAGACTTTATTTCAAACAAGTCTCTATTTTAAAATGATCCTCTGTCTTCTTTTCACCAGCACCATGAAGAGAGAGAGTGCTAGAGCAAGTGTATCTGTGTGTGTGGAGGGAAATGAATGTCTGCTCTAAGACATTGTCTCCTTTTTCAGCAGTATGTTGTCCAGGGAATTGTTTTGCCTCTTTCTGAGGGGAGGGTATTTTTGGAAAGCTATATCAATATAACTGCAATTTAAAGGGCTTTAACAAAGCCCTTCATCTTGCAGCTAGTGGGTGTGATGAGATCTGTGCCTTTAAGAGGAAGGTGATGGATAGAGTTAAGAGAGCCAGGAAAAACAGAGGCCTCGGGAAGCAGCTGCAGGGAGGCACTGGGCTTCCTCCTCATGTGTAAACAAAGAAACACGAGGAGACCACACTACAGCCCCACTGCACAGCTAAAAGTCCCAAGGTAAGTGTTCCATATACGCCTGTGTTATTTTACTAGAATCTGATTTCAATTAACATCTGGGTTTTAACTGTTATTCATGGTTTTATGTTTTGATTTTATTTTAAATGTTGAAAAGCTGCTGTGAGCCCCCAAGGAGAAGGGTAGCGTGCGCATGCACGCCCACACAGACACACACAGACACATAATCATTCTGCCATCCTAGAATCAGATGCAGACCTTTTGATATTTCTGTGGAAGAAACATCTTAGAAACTTGCCTTTTGTCTATCAACTAAACGTTTGGTTGTAATCCTCAACTGAAGGCTCTAAGTCCATGGTGGCGAACCTTTGGCACTCCAGATGTTATGGACTACAATTCCCATCAGCCCCTACAATTCCCATCAGCCCCTAATGGACTACAATTCCCAGGGGCTGATGGGAATTGTAGTCCATTACATCTGGAGTGCCAAAGGTTCGCCACCACGGCTCTAAGTCAACCCAAAAGTACAGGAATGCTTGCCATCAGTGGATAAAGAATCTGGCACTATTTTGCTGTTTTTGGCTAATAATAAAAAATGTAGCCATTTTAGTCTTAGATGGAGTTTCACTACCATTCTTTTAAGTAGCAGTTATTTTTTGTGTTAGTTTTATTCATATATTGGTTGTCTTCTGATAGGCATGGTATGTGCATATTTAAATGGCTGTCATTGTACAGAAGATTTGCCAGTGCTGGAAATATTCAAAGCAGGAAGATATTGTCAGCAGTTCTTTGGAGTAACTCTAATTTGTTATATTGATGCAATTTACGCATACGATTCTGTGCTATCAACTATCATGCTCGAGCTTGTTTATTTACTTTAAGTATACCACACCTTTCTTCCCAGTGGGGTCCCCAAGAGGCTTACATTGTTCTCCAGTGTGTGATTGGCTCAAGGGTACACATCAAGCTCCTGAGTCAGAGTAGCTTTGAACCTCGGTCTCCAAGATCCTTTCTGCCACTCTCACCACTATTACGTAAGGAGTGGGGTGGGATAGAAATTTAAGAAATGAAATGCTGGCTCTCTTTTGGAAAATAGCTTATGCAACAAACAGTGATGTTGGTATAGATTTTTTATGGGGTGGGTTCGGTAACTGAGGGCTTTCCAGCTGTTCCATTCCATGCATTGTTTCAAGCAAGCCGGACATGTAATGGGAGGGGTTTTGTCAGAACCTCCTTGAACCAAACAATTGAAACAGTTGTGATGAACAATGATTTCTTTATTGTAGGTCAGATAAGTTCCGTACATGGTCCAAGACGTCTCTGGCTTGGCTCAGCCGAGACATCTCAATCATGAAGCACCCAGACAGCCCTTCTCCCTCCCACCATACAGTTTCTCAGTGGTACTACTAAGAACCAAAGCATTTGGCCTTCACTAAGAGCGGGAGAGATAAGCGGAGACAGACGCAACAGTGAAATAGTTTCATACAGCAAAATCACACCAGACAGAGATCCCATCCCTCAACTTCCAGGCCATCCTGATGATCCCATCAGAAGAAACCACAGCACAAGACACTCACTCCCCCTCCCAAAATACCAAATAATCCTTCCCCAGTCCTCCCTCCCAGGACCCTGTTGGGAATGTGAGCCTGGAGCTACAGGGCTGGGCTCTCCCAGCTGTGGCTCAGCCAGCGAATGGCGCTTGGCTGAGAACCCCACCCCCCCTTACCCACGTCCTTGGCAACAAAGCTATCACAAATATCAAACTCTGAGTACAGATGGCTTTATCATATACAAGATATATCCATGCAAGATAAACCTCTGACTAAATGAGAACCTCTAGAAATATTGGTGCAGATTGGTCTGACACATCAAGGTAGCTCAAACAATTTTTATCTGGAGCTGGGGAAAGGTATATGAAGTAGTAACTCAGGAATCTCTTGTACATTATGCTAGTCTTTTTTGGATGTTTTATTACCAACTATGCTGCTGATTAACTTCGCGTCATAGTTCTGTTTTCTATTACCCTGTTATCTTTACAAGTAAAGCTGTGTTGGATAGAAATGAGCAACAAAATTGAGCTATTCATTTTCTGGCTTGAATATCATATTCAGTTTCCTAGGAGAATTTAAATTAGACAGTATTCTCAAATATTAATGAGCTAATTGTTGTGTTTTGGAAATAGATTTATGGCATGCATGTGTTCAGTTATATGCAGTGCAGAAAGCTAATAGAAGAGACTTTTTTCCTTAAATATTACTGAGCCCAAAAATTCAGTTTGTTTTTTTTAATTTGTTATTTGAACTCCTCAAACTGTTCAGTTTTTCATGTCCCAGTGCTGGAGACATAGCTGTGTTCCTAGGACACTATTCAACACCACAAAAGGTCTTTTCTTACTGGAGCTGTGAGGAGATAGTGAAATCCCTAAGCTAGTCAGAAGGACCATGTTACGGCCCTAATCACCCCCCACCCCTGTTAAGCTAGGTAACAACCATCTTCAGGGAAGTCTACTTGACTAGGCTAACCAAAGTTCAGATAGCCTCCTTGCAATTTCCTCTGTGTAATTTATTTTTATTTTATTGTATTTATGCCCTGCCCCTTCCTGATCACAATCAGACTTGAGACAATTTACAAACATATAAACAATACATATAAAAATATAACTCTCAAGTAACACTTAAAATACTAAAACCAAAACAACTAACATATATCCAACTGATGGCAGTGATATAATAATCTCATATAGCCTGTAATCAACATCTCCCATCTTTCAACAATCCTAACCCAATCTCATCATAGTTATGGGAGAGACTGCTGGGACAAGATCAGAGGTGAGATCCAACCAGTTCTCACCACTTCTCTAGAAGTGGTTACTAATTTTTTCTGAGTGCCGAGAAGGGATTACTAAAGCAACCTCCCTGCCCAATAGGGACTGGAGGTTCGTATGTGCGGCGGCGCCACTGTTTGAATCCCACCACCATCGGAACCTGTTGTTAAAATTTTTGGATCCCACCACTGGGCAAGATGGTAATAATAACAAAACAAGGAGGGGGAGAATCCTCAGATTAATTTTAGATGATCAGTGGTAAGTAGGTACCACTACTAGATTATCAATGGTTGGTTGGTAGGTAGATATGTAGGTAGGTAGTTGGTAGTAGTAAGCATTCTGCCAGTTCATATGATAGTGTGTGTGGATTTCCCATTTTTTTGGTAGCTTGTTCCATGCTGGGGGCAACATAGCATATTTATTATATTCTGTTTTTTGCCTAAAATTGTTGGCTAAAATCCATATGTATAAGTTCTTTGATGAGAGAAGCTGGAGCTGAGCTGAATCTAGATAGAGGGCGCTCGCCTGTCTTCTCCCTCTACTCTCTCTGGAAGTCCAATTGACGTGAGCAGGAAGTGGCAGAGTGGGAACTGTGAACTGAGCCAAATGGGGTGAACTGGGTCAAATGAGGAACCCGAGCTAACTCCCACATTTTGGTTTTGTGTGACTTAGTATTTGGAAATTTAGATATTTCTGTTATTCTACACTAGTCATATATATTGTCAGTATCAAAGGAATTTCTTTCACTTTGCTTAGCTGGATGACATTGAAAAGCTACCGGACATTACTCAGTTACTTGGCATCATTTAAAAAGTTCTCTCGTACATGTAATCATGAGAGTTTAGACAGAGAGAGTAAATATTGGTCCTAATTTTACTTGTTTGTCTTAAGTTGGGTGTTTGAACCATAGGTTAATAACAATATTAAGACAATATTATCATAGGAATACCTGAACATTTTTCTGTTAGCTTTGCCCCTCTTCTAGAAGTTCAATCAGTTGTTGTCATAATCTGCTGATTCTCTTTGTTAAAAAAAATCAAGAACAGAAATATCTTTTAAAAGATCTGTACTGATGGCTGTAAATTTGTGTTAATGTTAAAGATCAGAAACTAGTATCAGAACAAGTCATATTTATCCTAGTGCAGAGTGGTAGAAAACTTTTAGCACCTCACACTGAATTCTGTAAATGAGTAATTTAATCTGATGCAGATTTGAGCCCTTTAGTACCTTAGATTGGGTCTTGTTGACTTCTAAGGTGCTATTGTACTTGAATCTAGCTCTTCTACTGCAGATCAACTCAGCAAGCCTCCTGAAATTGATTTGATATTGCACAGGCTATGATTAATGTTCTAGATTGGTTGAGTGAACACATCTTCTTCTTAATTATCGATTAATCCTAATTAGTTAAATTATTGGCATTTGAAATGAAAAGGAATAAGGGGGTTGCTGGTTTCTGATTCTTGTCAAAAGCAAGAAATACCAATAATCTGCATCAATCAAACTTTTAAAAAAGCCTACAAAACAAGATGGGGACCTCTTTTCCCCCATATGGCCTCCCTCACTATTTCCTCTTTCCTTGTGGCCTCTGCTGTTTTCCTGTTTCCTTCTCTCCTTCCCATCCATCAGCCAATCTATCTTTATCTGCCCGCTGGTCTTCAGTTTTCCTTCCTTCTCTTCCCCTTTCAGCTTCTACCCTGGAAAACCTTGGACCAGTTGTGTAGCAGCAGCTGCTGAGCTCAGTTGTGCAGTAGGGAACCTGTGGGGGCAGGCATTCTCCTGCGTATCCTGTTGCCCACATTATTTCATCTTTCCCTCTTCCTGGTGATGCCATTTTTCTTTGCTTCTTTCTCTCCTTTTCACTCACCAACCAACCAGTTCCCCTACCTTTGGCTCACTGGCGTTCCTGCCTAGGGACATGGGGTACCCCTTGTCCCAGATCCTCCTACTACAGGGAGGGATTGAGCCAAGCCCTAGAAAGCAGGCACTGGAAGCAGCGGACTGCTCCCGAGGTGCCTGTCGGTAGCCCAGCCCACTCTGTGCGGTGGCCTGGAGTGTCAGAGTGCTCCGCCTCCCCTCCCTCTAGGTGTGGCATTTCTCAAGAGCCTTCTCCCGTGAGCACAGGAAAAGGCAAGCTGAGCAGGGAGCAGCAGCATGCAGAGACTGAAAGATGATGCTGGCGTTTAGCAGTAGAATTTTTCAGAGGGGTGACTTGTGAGAGATTTGCGTAGCTTAAAAGTTAATTCCCCTTGCACTGGTTTGCGGAGCTGTTTCTCCAGGCTAGCAGCCACCACAGGAGGTTGGTGTGAGGACACCAATTAGGAAAGTGGTGGGGAGAGAGCCATGCCTGTTTTGCTGGGGGTAGGAGGTGATTTGTGAGAGAGGATGCTGATGTTTGCTTGGTAAACCTTCAGATGGGGGGTGACTTGTGAGAGATTTACATGCTTAAAAGTTAATTCCCACTTGCACTGGCTTGGAGCTGTTTCTCAGGCTAACAACCTACCTCATAGGGTTGGTGTGAGGACACAATTAGGAAAGAGAGTTGGTGGGGAGAAAGCCATGTATGTTTTGCTGGTGGTGGGAGGTGTTTTGTGAGCTGGTGCAAAATCGTTGTTTGGTCATTGTGGGGGAGGGTGGCTGTCCATACCTGGGGGGGGGGGGGGGGCACCAAACTTAGATTTTGTCCCCGGGCTCCAGTTTGCCTAGATTCGCCCCTGCTTTGGCTACATTGAAGAGTATTTACTACATTAGTACATCATTCTCCTTTCCATTTAACCCTCACAATAAACCTGTGAGGTA
The DNA here is from genome assembly GCF_021028975.2 of Sphaerodactylus townsendi. Taxonomy (NCBI): domain Eukaryota; kingdom Metazoa; phylum Chordata; class Lepidosauria; order Squamata; family Sphaerodactylidae; genus Sphaerodactylus; species Sphaerodactylus townsendi. The sequence goes on along the minus strand of NC_059426.1, from coordinate 40,278,271 downwards.
TGTCAGAAAGAGAATGGGTGACTTGCCTAAGGTCACATAGAAGAAGAAGAGTTTGGATTTATACTCTGCCTTTCTCAAGGCAGCTTACAAACACCTTTCCCTTCCTCTCCCCACAACAGACACCTTGTGAGGTGGGCAGGGAGGGACCAGAGAGTTCTGAAGAACTATGACTATGACTAACTGAAGGTCACCCAGCAGGAATGTGAATGTGGGGAAAACAAATCTAGTTCACCAGATAAGATTCCGCTGCTCATATGGAGAAGTGGGAAATCAAACCCGGTTCTCCAGATTAGAGTCCACTACACCACACTGCTGTGAGCTTGCACAGCAGACTGGGGATTCAAACCAGATTCTCTTAGGTTCTATTCTGAAATTCGAACCACCACATCATACTTTTTGTTGAACAGTAGCAAGCATGTGGGCCTGACCTTGATTAATTCTCCCTCAAAGACCAGAATTGTTCAGCTAAGGGCCTGCATTTTCCTCCTGTCTTTTACTGACAGAAAACAAGTCTGGAAGGCTGAAAGTACCATTGTGGTTGCCTAGCCATAGAATGAATTCATTTGTTAATGCTGTGGACATTGCTTCTATAAAGTTTCACACTCCCTCCCCCCCCAATTTTTTTAACATGTCAGATTTTTCTGCAAGCCTGTGGCTTTCTGAGCTTCATAGAAAGTTCTGCCTTGTCTGTGCATGGCTCTGATCTCTGGATTTAAGTGTGATCATGTTTGGGGTTAGACATATTTATAGTGGGACTTATTTTGTATGTTAATAGAATGTTTGCGGGCAGTTGTGGGCAGGCGGCAGGGCTTGGTGGCAGTTGGTGGCCCACTCTGATGACGTGCTCCCGTGGGTCTCGCAAGAGCACGCCAGCCAAGGCGACCGGGCGTCTGCGCGTGTAAGGAATTCCAAAGAGCAGAAATAAAAGGCTTTTGAATATAAGTCCGTTTATTCAGACATCTTAGAAAGCACACACACACGATATGACAGGAATGAGACCTCCCGCCCAAACTACAGGTTATAACGTACCCGAGTCCTCCCCCCTCCCTGGGCCATCCGGGCCCATCTCATGAGAACGGAATGCTCATCCTGGACAGCAAGATAAGCTGTCCACCAAGGTTGTTGCTGCCGAATCTGGCCCGTCGCCCGGCTGGAGGCATTCCGTCAAGGCCAGCTGGCTGGGAGAGAACCAGGCAGAATTGCCATCCTTACACTCTGCCTCCCCTAAGAAAGCCCCCCCCCCTGGTTTATTAGGAAAGGCTTTATGGAAAGCAGAAATGAGGGAGGGGGCATCAATATTTTCTGTATACACCCATTGATTATGGCCAGAGGGATAGCCAACCCATGAAACTAGATATTGTAGACGATTGCGGGAGGAGCGGGAGTGCAGAATAGCATGTATTTCATAGTGCTTGTGGCCATCAATTATAACTGGCTGAGGGGGTGGCTCTGGAGGGTCGTTACCAGGCATCTGAAACGGGAGCCTCCTTGAGTAAGCTGGAATGGAAGACAGGGTGAATGTTACTTAACGGGTTAGAGCAGTTCTAAGCGAGCAGTAACATCATTGATCACCGTTGTAATCCGAAAAGGGCCCACAAATTTCTTTTCACGTTTTGAATATTTGTGCATGTCTCTAAGGTTTTTAGTGGACAAGTAGACCCATGCCCCAACCCGCAAAGGGAAGTCTGGCGGCCACGTTTGTCCGCCTGAACCTTTTGTGATTCTTGGGCCTGCTGTAAGCTAGACTGCGGCTAGCGAAGAAATCCATTGTTCGAATCCGGCGGCTGCAGTACTTCTGCAGGCAGCTGGGGCAAGCAGTGGGAAGGACCGACCAGAAACAATCTCGAGCGGGGGGTCTTTTCGCGTGCTGCTGTGAAGAATGGCATTGTTATCACATATACTCTGCAAAAGGGAGTAAATCGCACCAATTGTCCTGATGATAGTTAGTGTAACAACGTAAATACTGTTCTAACGTTCTGTTCGTCCGTTCTGATTGGCGTCACTTTGAAGGCGTGGTAGAGGGCGGCGACCGCCGGGGTGGTTCCCAACAGCTCCAGGAACGCCTTCCAAAACTTAGACACGAATTGGGGACCGTGGTGGACACACCACCTTATGGGGGAGGAGTGTAGGCGATAGACATGTTGGATAAACAACCGGGCCAATTTAGGTGCCGACGGGATGGTGGTGCAAGGAATAAAATGCGCTTGTTTAGAAAAAAGATCCACTACCACCCATAAAACCGTGTTCCCGTGGCTTTCCGGCAAATCAGTTATAAAATCCATGGAAATGACCTGCCAGGGTCGAGATGCAACGGGGAGGGGCTTTAACTGCACAGACGGGACACCCTTTGATATACGTTTCAATGTCTTTGCGCATGGAGCGCCACCAGAACTGTCGGCAGGCCAGATGCAAGCGTTTTCAAAATCCGAAATGCCCAGCCTGGCGGGCATCATGACATACACCGAGAACCTGCCTCCGGAGAGGAGGAGGGACGATACCAACACCCTCCCGTTTCCAAACACCACCCTCCAAGCGTAGTTGTGAATCTCCGTCCTCCGCCCGAGAGCTCGCAGAGCCCGCCTCCTTGAATCCCTGGAGGAAGGGGAGACAATATTAGGGATGGCGGAGGGAGGAGCCGATGTTGTTTGTGATCGGGTGACAGCTAATCCCAGCTGGGAGGGAGTAAGAAGCGGTGCATGGGATGTCTCGTGGCGAAGTGTTCCCCTCCCCGGGGAAGCGAGACAAGCGCATCAGCCAGTTTGTTGCTCTTACCAGGAAAGAAATGGACTGTGAAAGAGAACCTGGAGAAGAAATCGGTAGCGTAATTGTTTGGCAGACATTTTTTGGCCCGGTGTAGACAGGGCAGCTAGATTCTTGTGATCTGACCAAACTTGGAAAGGGTGCTTGGCTCCTTCTAGCCAATGGCGCCAAACACTCAAAAGCAGCTTTGATAGCCGCGGTCTCCTTATCCCCACAGTCCAGTTCAGTTCAGCCCCAGAAAACTTTTGGACAAGTAAGCACACGGCACCAATTTGTTATCTTTATTTTTCTGCAAGAGGGCAGCGCCTAGCGCTTTATCGAAGCATCCACATGCACGATGAAGGGAAGATCTGGGTTTGGGTGACTTAAAATTGGTTCTGTGGTAAAAGCTGTTTTAGCTGCTGGAATGCTGACTGGCATTCCTGAGACCAGAAGGAGGGAGCTCAGGGTTTAGAAGCCTGCAAGTCTTTGCCTTTACAGTGCGTAGGAGATCTGTGAGCGGTAAGGTGATCTCAGCAAATCGGGAATAAAGTCACGATAGAAATTGGCAAAGCTAGAAAGGATTGTAGTTCCTTCCTGTTGGTGGGGGCAGGCCATTCAATTCACGGTGGCTATTTTGGCTGGGTCCATTTCCAAACCCTCATGAGAGATCCGATACCCCAGATAATCTATGGAGGAGCGATGGAAACAACATTTTGACAACTTAACAAAGAGGGAGTTATCTAGTAGGCGTTGTAAGACTTCTGGTACTAGTTTCTCATGCTCCCTCAATGTTTTGTGAACAAATTAAAACATCATCTAAATATACGACCACCCCTTTGTATAACAGATCTTGTAAAACTTAGTTAATAAGAGCCATGAAAGCCCTGGGGCTCCAGCTAATCGAATGGCATTATTAAATATTCGTATTGTCCAAACTTTGTATTAAAAGCTGTCAAGAGTGTTCATAGCCTTCCATAATATCTGGGGACTCTGTAATAAGCCTCTCTTAAGTCCAATTTAGTAAAGATCCAGCCCTTTGCCCCAAAGCATCCAAGAGGTCTTTTAATTAAGGGCAAAGGATATTTGTTGGATACAGACACAGCATTCAATCCAGCGATAATCAGTACAAAGTCTTAACGAACCATCCTTCTTTTTAACAAATAGAACAGAGGCGGCATGGGTATGTTTGTGGCTCTTTGTATAAATCCACGAGCCAGGTTTTTATCTAAGAAAGCGCGGAGCTCCTTCTCTTGATTGGGACTCATGGGATAGATTCTACCTTTGGGTAACTGAGCTCTGGGATGCAGTAAAATTTTACAGTCAGTATCCCTATGGGGAGACAATTGGTCGCGACTCCTGTTCTTGAAACACTCTGGACAAGTCTCCGATCACGCCTGCGGGATTTCCGCAGGACCAGAGGCAGACAATACATTTAAAAGCTTTGGGACTCTTGAGCTCGTTCTCAGTGGGGAGTTAGGTTTCCCCATTCATGTGATTCCCCACAGGGAGGATCCGTGAATTGGAGGATCCGTTCTTTCCATATGATGGTTGGTTCGTGTAGGAGCAACCAAGGCATGCCTAACACAATAGAGTGTTTAGCAACAGGAGCAAGGATGAAACTTATTTTTTTCCCAATGGTCGGCACAACGAAGAAATACTGGCTGGGTTTTAAAATGTGCGGACCTTACGCCACCTAGAGGGCTACCATCCATTTGGGTGAAGGGAATGGGTTTCACTCAAGGGGACTTCGGTCTATACCCGAGTTCGTCAGCCACTTGTGGTCTCATGAGACAGTGGGAGCAGCCCGAGTCCACAAGTCACGAGGAGGCCAGAATGCGCGCATGTTTACTTGGGTTGGCTAAGCGCCAGTCAAAATGGTAATGGGAGCACTGCCTTCACTCACCGCATCTGGAGTAGGGTTAATATCTTCAGGTGCTGCTGACAGGCAGAGCGCTACTTCTCCGTCCTCGAAATCTTCCTCGATAGTAGCTTTAGAGCGACCCCTGAGGCGGCGGACCTGATTTCCGTGGAGGCTTGGCCGCCACGGCGCGTGTAGTCGGAGGTTGAGGTTTTTTGCTTCTTTGGGCAGTTGGCAGCCAGGTGGCCAGGGCCCCGCAGTAAAGGCACAATCCCAAGCGGCGGCGACGTTCCGGCGCGGTTTCAGTTGCGGCGGCAGGAGTTGACTTGCGCAGTACTTGGTGCTGGTGTTGCGGCTGGTTTTGGGCGCTGACCGCCATCTGTGCTGGCGCCAGCGACCAGCGAAAGCAGCTTACTTGTGATCCCAGTTTGATCCATTCAGCTACTGTCCGCGGAATCCGGATGAGGATAACCGTTTCGCAGTTTGATGTCCATGCCTTCGAAAAAGTACTCACATTTCATGCGTTCCGGCCAGTCTGGAGGAAGTTTACTGGCCGCTGCACGAAATTCCCGGGCATATTCAGCGAAAGAACGGTTACCTTGCTGGATGGTTTTTACTGTACGTATGGCAATGTTTTCTGCATCAGGATCATGGAAACGAAGACATAACGCCTGGAGGAACCCCCCCACTGTGCGAGTGTTGTCAGCCTGCAATTCGGTAGAGAGTAACGAACCATTCAGCCGCTATGCCATCCAGCACTGATCCAATGTCTCGGACTTTTCACGTTCAGAACGATATAGGTCATCATACTCTTGCATATGGGCGTCGAGTTGTAGGATGAAGTAGGGAAGTTTCGATGCAGTCCCGTCAAAACGAGCCGGGATGGGTGGTCTGTAAAATCCTCTTTCAACAGCTCGAGGCGCGTGTTGAGGTTGTTGCTGCAAGGGGTAAGGTGGCGGGACTGGCGGAACCGGGAGTGGCTGAGGCGCCCCGGGTTGGGGAGCCGCTGGAATCGGACCTCGAATTACCGTGCCTCCGGAGAGGAGAGGAGCTGTAGGTGCCCGGGAGACTCTATCTGGAGCCCTCGTCAGTGTAGCCCGCTGTCTTCGCAAATCCTGTTCCAGGTCGGCCAATTCTCTTTCTTTGCGTGTTAGGGCATCCTGGTGCGCATGCAAGGCCGCCCTTTCACGATCCAATTTGGCTCGTTCATCTCGTTGTATTGCTGTAGTCAGTTCATGCCGTGTTTGGATAGCTCTGATGCCTTCGCTGGCGTTGTAAATCCATTTTCGATTGATCCAGTACTTTGTCATGGATTGTCAGATTCTGCTGGAACTGTCGACGCAACGCTTCTCTTTCGCGATCCAACTCCATTTGGATTTCTGCGCGTTGCTTCTCACGGTCTTTGCAGAGTTTGGCGCTCCTCTTCCCAGAGTTCGCGTTAGCGCTCCCAGGCGAAGTTTGGCTTCACGCAGCAGGGCCACTTCATCGTCCCAACTTTCCTTCGAGGGCATTGGGAACGGGTCAGGGTCGGGATTAAGTTCCACCTCAGACGGACTTTTCGATTCCTCCGACCGCTCCACGGAGCTCTTCCATCCGTTTCACTTGCCCCGGCTCCGGAGCCGGGGTTTTAGTGTGGAACCCTCTACCGATCATCGATCTGACGCGCGTCATTGTTCCAGCCTCAGCCGTAGTTTTGGGACGCGCCCCGGTGCTGTGCCACTGCTGCTCCTTGGGAATATCATCAAAGTACTTGTCTAGGAATCTTTCCATGGATTCCTGGGTGTCAGCATGGATGGTTGTCAGTCCCAGTTCCTCAGGGACTGGTTGCATTTGGGGTTTGTAATCCACTCGTTGTCGGAGGGAAACGAACCGATCGACAGGGGCCCGATCCATGGATAATGCACCAAACGTTTCGTGCATCTCCACGTAATCGGACCCACCTTGTTCATCCCAATGAAACAAGGGCAAACTTGTACTGTCTCTAGGTCTGGAGAGAGTCACCAGAGAAATCGGCCCATCTCCATCTCCTAGATCCTCGGAATCTGGAAGGGAAGGCTCGAAACCCTCTATGGGGGCTATCGTGCCTTCCACATGGTCAAGAGTACTCAATCTCTGCATGTCGGAACACCAGAGATCCACTTCGATGTAACAGTAAAGGTTAAAATTTGATTCCTGTCATAATGTAAGGAATTCCAAAGAGCAGAAATAAAAGGCTTTTGAATATAAGTCCGTTTATTCAGACATCTTAGAAAGCACACACACACGATATGACAGGAATGAGACCTCCCGCCCAAACTACAGGTTATAACGTACCCGAGTCCTCCCCCCTCCCTGGGCCATCCGGGCCCATCTCATGAGAACGGAATGCTCATCCTGGACAGCAAGATAAGCCGTCCACCAAGGTTGTTGCTGCCAAATCTGGCCCGTCGCCCGGCTGGAGGCATTCCGTCAAGGCCAGCTGGCTGGGAGAGAACCAGGCAGAATTGCCATCCTTACAGCGCGTGCGCAGAACCAGACCCGGCACAGATGGGCTTCTGCGCACGCGCAGACCAGAGCCACGCCGCGGCCCGGCCCCCGTGCATGCGCAAACGAGCCGGGGAAGCCCTGCTGCCTGCCCACAACTGGGCAGCCGGCGTTCGGAGGGCCCCGGCTCCCACAACGGCGGCCGCGCTTCTAAGGCACGGCCGTTCTTTCTGTTTGAAACAGTATTTCATGTTTTCTCATGAGACATCTGATAAAAGAGTCTGGATCTATTTTTTCGCTTCATTCTTTTGTCCATCCTCTCCCCGCATTTTCTGGCCTTAGGATGGCCAGTTTGCTTGAGATTCTATGCCGAAAACTATGACGTTGTTTCCACATCCTGAAGAACAATAAGATACAAAAGTCCGTACAGAGTTTTCCCTTCTGCAACTGATTTGTATTTACAGTAATAATAACATTTAACATTTATGTAGTTCTTAATGGGGATTTAAAATCAATACATTATCTGGGCAATCCTGTAACTGGATTCCAGAAGAGACAGTTTGTGAAGCAACACCGGTCCTTGTTTTTCAGGACATATCTTTGAAGGGCTTATTGCTTCTCCTTAACAATGTGTGCTTGAAATCTTCCCAGGTACTCCTTAAGAAAATTTTTAGTCTTTCCGTTTTTGAGTAAACCACTGGGGTATATCTGACAATCTCCAAAGTAGCCTTCCTCCAATATAAGTAACCTTGCTTCAACATAAGTGGTTTCTTCTCCAGTGGAAGTTGAAGAATGATCCTTAGATTGGAGGAAGACTAGAAACTTGAGCCAGAAGGTAAATCTTTATGAATTAATTAATTAAATAATTGTCTTCACTGATATGATAGGATGGGGAAGGATCCACACACTGAATTCAAGTGCAGAACTCATAGACTAAGCTTTTCATGAAACAAATACTCTAGTTTTAGTTTCAGTTTGAGTGTGCACATCTCATCAGTGGCAAGAATTTTCCATGGTGCTGGAGAAATGGTTGCTTTAGGCTTGTTTCTTTGGTATCACAACAACAATATCAAGAAGACAATCTCACCCAAACCTGTTCTGTACATAAAACTGTTTAGGAAGCATCACATATTGGAATTTAACCAAGAGTGAATGGAAGCAGGACCAATCATACATCAGTGATCTATTTAGGGATACATTTTCTGGCTTTGCAGTTTAAAAGACTGCGTATAATTCAGCACATTGCTGGGGAGGAAAAGCTGCATCACAGAGTTCATCTACTATGTTTAGCCACCACACCATTTCAGCTCAATAGAGTACTGCCTTGTTCTGTTTTGAAGTTCACCTTGAAGAAGTCACCATCACTCGATCTAATTTACATCACAGGTTTGTAGTGAGAGTAAAATGGGAGAATGTTCCTGAGCTTTTTGAGGACATTATGTCAAATAAATGCTCTACTAACCCATAAGATCATCGCAAAATGCAGGAAATATGGTGTGTCCCCCAATTTCTGGTTTTTAAAAAAATAATATTGAATCTGATGCTAACCTTGATCATGAATGACACGTATACTGAAGGTCAGAATTTACAAAACTGTAATACAAGTACTGCTTCTGAGCTCCAGATAGGAAAAATACAACAGAAGTAAAGTTTGTATACTGTGAGACTGGAGCAGAATGAGTAAAATGTAATTTCTGAATTTTCTTCTGTTACAGCTGTAATGTCAAGAAGCCAAGAAGGACCTGGAGAGATGGGAAAGGCAGTCCTTATCCCCAAAGATGACCAAGAAAAAATGAAAGAGATGTTTAAAATCAACCAGTTTAATCTCATGGCCAGTGACTTGATTGCATTAAACAGAAGTTTACCTGATGTAAGGCTAGAAGGGTGAGTCTACAGAATTTGCTTTGACCTTGCTGCTATGCTTTTGAGGAACTTGTAACATATCACATTGAGAGCTCCAGTATTTGTGATGAAATATATACTTGGCTGTTTTGTGGGTTTGTATCACTTGTCATAGTACTGTCTTCATTTACAAATTAATTGATCTTTATAAATACAAATGCTTTGCAAAATGGGAAGAGTTGAGAAATGCAATGCACACTATTCTGTTTTGTTTCCAATGTATGTTAGCGCCTGATGAGGGGAGATGAATGTGGGGTTGAATGGTCTGTGTTCAAGCTCATGATTCAACAATCTGTGTGTCTTCTTCCTTGCCTAGGATAGTGGCCAGGTTACAGAATTCCTTCACAGAAAACATTTAAATGCCAAAAACAGTGGTATTGTGTGAAGACAGCTAATTCATTGCCTAGCATTGGCAGATATAGTATTGGCTCATTCCGCACATGCAGAATAATGCACTTTCAAACTGCTTTCAGTGCTCTTTGAAGCTGTGCGGAATAGCAAAATCCACTTGTAAACAGTTGTGAAAGTGGTTTGAAAACGCATTATTTTGCGTGTGCAGAAGGGGCCTTTGTTTCGTGCAATTAGGTGATGGGAGCAGAGATAAGTTGGTAACCCAATGCCAACTGAGAATCTGAGCAGAAGCTTCAGAAACTAAAAGGTTGAATTCTGCATGATTAGGACTTCCAGTATATAAGTGCTAGGTGGCCAGATTTTTTAATGTGCCTGGAAATACAGAGTTCTGAGGTTAAGCTGCTCAGAAACATACAACGTGGTGGAGTGGTTAAGAGCAGATGACTTTAACCTGGAGAACAAGGTTTGATTCTACACTCCTCCACTTTAGTGGTGAACTCTAAACTGGTGAACCTGGCCAGAGGGAGCATGTCCAGGACAAAGCTGTTCTCACTGGTAAATTTGCTGGGTGACCTTAGGTCAGGCTCAATTCTGTTAGAACTCTCTCAGCCCTACCGACCTCACAAGATGGCTATTGTGAGGAGGGAAAGGGAAGGCAACTTGTGGAAGGCAGAGAAAAGCAAGGTATAAAACCAACTCTTGTGCAGATAGTCATGGCCTAAAGTTAGGTTAAGAATGCTGGGTGCTTCTTAGAATGGTGGAAGCAACAAAGTCATGCAGGAAATTTGTTGAAGTTGTAACAGCCAGCAATGGAGAGACAATACCTTGATGGGAAAATGGAGATCTAAAAATTGTAGTGGAAAGGCTTATTATTGGATATTTCATCTGTGTTTGTTCCCATGCTTTGCTTTTAGTAGTTGACTGGAACAGTTATTTGAAGCCTTTGGAGAGTGTAATAATTGCAGGAATAAACAGGCATGTATAGGATTGACAGGATTCTGGTCTGATGTTTGTGAGAAAAAAAATGGAAGTAGCTTCGTGTTCAGGCTACCTGACCTGACTGGTCCTTTAGCTGCCCTGTTTCTTTCCATCACTTCTATTTCTTTCTGCCCACGCATAGAATTTGCCACTCCAATGATATGTACAGCTCTTTGCACCCACTAGCCATTAAGAAATATTGGTACTGTTATGGGGTTTTTGTCTCTGCAGAAAGCGATCACTTGTTTCATTAGCAGAACTTGAAGAAACATTCCTTCTCAAGTAATACATGTGCAGAATGACTCTGAGGTATGAGTGCCATACACACACAGAGAATGCCTTCAAATTCGTTTTCAGGTAGTTATCAACCACTTCAAATAATGTCTCGTGTCAGTATGCATTCTAAAGCATTTAACAAACTAGATTTGCATGCATTGTTCACGTTGGGTATTGCTACATCATCTTCAGGATATCATAGCTGTGAAGCCCTGTGAACAAATAGGTTGGCCAGCAGACAGCTTTAGAGTCCCATGCTGCAGTGACAGAATGAGTGGAACAGCTCCCTAATTAGTTGCTGGGGAGGCAAATGTCTTGATCTTGGTGCCTCTCCTCCTTGCTTCTTTATATTTTGCAGTCTGATTTTATAGCATCAGGCTTCATCACAGGGGAAGAAGGGAAAGATTGGGGGGATAACTGTGTGAGTGGTTGCCTAGTAACCCCCTAAATGTTCCCTGTTGCTTTCTGGTTACAAAAGGAAGCGGTAGGTGGCATATATGTAGCAGCCTAGCAACTATTCATCTTGTTTCCTTCTCCCATCCCTGATTAAGGTTTGTGAGTTCACCCACGACAGTGCCAACCGGCACTTGGCAGTGTGGAATCGAGGGTGGTTACTGTAGTTAGTGTGCCAGCTGGAAGGTTTTGTTGAGATATATTTGACCTGATTGCCATTACTTCTCAAGTGTAACATTGGAACACTGTTTCCATGCATTGTTCCCATATCCAAGTACTATCTGTGTACAAGTGTATATTAACTGGAGTAAGTTGCCTGTCCTGAGCCAGGATTTTAATCGCACTGTAACCAAGTCAGTATCCAGGTTTGTGTACATTTGGGCTTATTATTTGTTAAAGGTGGTATCAGAATGTAGCCTATGGAGCGTTTGGAGTTTTATGTTTTGATTCTGCAGATTTAGATTCAAATACCCTACTGCATTCACCAGCAGGCTCTGGGTCTCACATTCTTTATGGGCCTATTGTAAGGGTGAATTTGCTCTCTGAGTTTCTTAGAGAAGCAGGATGGGATCGAAGTGTAATAAATGGTACATATCAAATTGTGTAACCCAAGGAAACACCTGTCCTTTTGAAAATCATATGTCACTGGGGCACCTGTCCAGAACTGAATAGAGTTCTTATGAATAGATCCCATCTTCCTTGGTTCAGAAGTCTTGTATTGCTTGACAACTTGCTGGTCTTCCATCTTATTTACATGCTGTTCAGAGAGTGAGATGGTGCTGAGAAACGGAGAAGGATGTAATTGATGCCACCCAGCTCTGTGTGGGTCTGGGTATGCCTGTTCTTGAGAAATGCGCCTCTCTGATACAATTATTGCTGTTATGTGAACTAAGGAATCGTGTCCAGACCTGCATTTCTCTTATTCCTGTCATCCCTGTGTTCAGCTCTATGCAATGGGAGCTTATCAGAGCAGACAATGTGGTTCAGGGTTTGTTTGTTTTTTACTTCTAATGTTATTTCTGCCTGTTGGTAACTGAAATTTGGAACAAAATAGAATCACGCACAGCATAAAAATTCTGTTCTGTCCAATATTGTCTGCTTGTTCCATACCAGGCTGCTATTTGCCTCAGTTCATTGCTCAACTGGCAGGTGTACTTTGTGTGAACCACTAAACTTTGCTGTCTGTTCGTTTTTCTATCTAGGAAAACCTTCTGCTTTTTCAGCTTCCACCCACTAGCTGCTAGATGCCTACATTCAGGATTACTAATCCGAATCTAACAGATCGAATCCATGGTTTTTTTTCACGTTTCGGCCTTCAGGGGGCGCATTTTTTAAACATATCAGCACCAAAATTTCAGTGTATCATTAGGAGACTGTCCTGATGATACCCTCAAGTTAGGTGAGGTTTGGTTTAGGGGCCAAAGTTATGGACCCCCAAAAGTCTGGAAATGCACCTGCAGGCACCCCCAGAAATTTGCACAAGATTCTTTGCTCTGCAGTGACTTAGCTGCATTGCTGTCAATGAGGAATTTCTGAAAGAGGGCTGTGGAGTGCACATGAAGATACCTAGCAAAGTTTTTGTTTGGAAGCATGCCTGATGAACAGAATACAGAAATATAAGACATCCCCATTGACAGCAATAAGACATAGAGCATCTTGGAGCAAATTCTGAGGTCCTACGAGGATGCATTTTAAGACACTGTATCGGAAATATCAGGGTATCATCAGGTGACTGACTTTGCTTATGGGGACAGTGGGAGATGGACCCTAAGTATTGACCAACCCTATTCAGGATGAACGCTCAGTTTTCAGCAAAGGGAGAATGAACACCACAGCCTGGTGACAAATGAAGTAATCTTCTAAATATATATTTTTTTTCCAAGGTGCACTTCAAAGACATTTGAGTTTGTCAAGAATTTAATTTGGCCAGCTGGGGAAGATCAGACTTCACAAAAACTGTTGACAGTGAAGGGCAACCTGTCTCTGATGGGCAAACAGGCACCAAGACTGTGGCAGTGATATTGTGCTCCATATGTCATTCCGTTTTTTAAAATATTCTCTTTCTTGCTCTTTATTTCTTATACCACAGTTACTGTTTGCACACATACATCGTATGATATTACTCCCTAAAGATATGACTGCCGATGATTGAAAAATCTTGATGACATAGCAGTTGGAAATTCAGTGATTTTGAGCAATTTTTGCTTCTCAGTTTTTGCTTACCCCTCAGTATTCATCCCTTTGTGTTGCTTACTTCCCAGTTTTTATCCCTTAGCATTTTTCTTAAATCTGCAAGAGTAAGGAAATATTGAGACACTACCAAGAGGAGGGCTGAAAGATGCAGAAAGTCAGCAGTTCTGTCTCTGGTAATGGCTACTTCTATCCTAAAGTCAAGAGAATTAAATGTATTTTTTTTCATTCCTTCCATAATGTTGAAGTCTATCCTTGATGGCTAGTAATGCCAGCTTTAGATTGACTTTGTTTCTTTTTCAGTGTTTGGAGAGAGTATTTAGCAATTATGATGCAACGTTTTAAGTGCATTAGTGCATGTTACATAGGGCATATCTATATTGTATAGCCATGGCTCCATTGAGAGGTGCTGCGGTGTAATGGTTAGGAGTGTGAGCTATGAGCCAAGAATTCATTGCAATTAATCTTGCTATATGTAGAATCCCATTGGAAGGCTAATTAGTGTGCAACCTGCCCTGAGTCCTTCGGGGATACAGCAGGATGTAAATATGATAAAAAAATTAAAAGACTTGCCCACTCTCATCATCAGTACTGTTCATTCCTCAGCAGCTGAGACAGTGGGAAGTTGTGCCATGGAGTTTGATTTCCTTTGGAGACAGAGAGCTAGCATGCACCACAGTGTAGACTTATGTATTTGTGATATCTGGAAGAAAGTGGATTGGCAATTCACCAGCTAAAATCTTTAATCTTGCTTTAGATTCTCAAAGAACAAAATCACTTGAGCTTTTGGAAACATTTCTGAATAACTCTTGTTCTGTCCAATTGTTCTATTCTGTTCTGCAAAACTGTTTTATTCCACTCTATTCCTACCCCTTGTAAGTCCTGGAAAGTGTTACTTTCAGACCTCACACTATATTTAAATTTCCCAAATCATTTGCTTCTGTTAAAATATCAGCTAATTATCTTTGACTTTCAACTAGCAGTCAGCTTCCTAAAGAGTGGTTGCTCAGCAATTGTAACAATGCCATCTTCTGTCTCAACTAACTGGTTACCCACATGCTCCCATCTATAATAGGGGGAATAATAATACTGATGTACCTTTCCCCTGCAAGTAAAACCTTGTAAAAGTTCCAAAAGTAAACACCATGCATTGCTTCCAGCCAACTGTGGTAGTCTGATGTTTATGGTCATGATCAACGACTTATGCCAGTTGACTGTTTTATTATTTTGGGAGTGTTTCCAATTACTGGGGGCCATTAAAATCTATTTATCAGAAGTATCAGTGTACCTCATACACTGTACACTGTACCTTGTACTGTGTACCTTGTACAACCATTTTTTAATGGTTGTATTAGAAAATGGGGGCTTTTTATTTCATTTCCTCTGCATTTTTAAGGCTCCCCTTGTTCACTGAGGAGGATGATAGTGATCCCCATTGGTAGCAGTCTTGTTTGCAGCTGAGTCCACCTTGTGAGCCAAGCAGAACTCGGTTTTCAGACTTAATAGTACAAGGCTATCCAGGCATGAAATTGCTTCCTTCTTGTAGTTCTTTTCTTTGGTCTGGGCAGCGTAGCTTGATAGTTCTAGAGACTAGAGCTGTTGGACAACTGGTTGCTACTTGGATCAAAGTTAAATTGTTGTATGTGATGCCTTACCCCCACATTAACTTGGGTCAGAAAAGACAATAATTATCAAGGGGAATGAGGGGTTGGCTAATCAGCCTGGCTTGAAGCTGCAGCTTTCTGCCAGCAAAGCAAGTGTGTGCTATAGTGCCTCCCCCATCTTCCTTTTGGGATAAGAATTTTCGTGCTTTGTCTGAAAGGGAGAGAAAGAGAGCTTAATGTACAGTTCCATAGCATAGCCCAATTTTAGAAGAGAAGGTAGAATACTTTTTTAAAAGGTTGTCTCTGAAAGAAGAAAAGATCCCACCAGCTTTCAGAATGAAGCAGCAGTTGTTTTGAAGTGATTTTGCTGATAACTTCAGATCTGCTATGTGGACTCTGTAGCAAATACTGAGACAAATACTATGGCTACCACTTCTTCCTCTTCAAGCATGGAAAGTATGAGTTTTTCAGGGAATGACTGGCATCTGAGATGTTCTTAATCTCCATCCCCTACTTAAGGTTTATGTCAATTTTACTGCTGTTGAGATTGATGCTGCGATCGTACTTTTCCCAATTACATAATTTAATGCCTTTTTACAGATTATCTTTTTATATTTATTAGTCAGTTTTAATTGACTAAGATTGGAAGCTTATGTGCAGAGTGGGGAAGCATTTTCAGGGGGAAAGGGCAACTCTACCGCCCCACTGCCCTTTGGATTGGGCTGTGCATGTATGATCTTGCTGTTAGATCATTGTTACCTTTCTAAGTATGTTTAGCAATAAAAATAAATTGCTGAAATGGTAACTGCTTATTAAATATATTTATGCGGTATATTTTTATCCTGTCCTGAAGGGTGGTGTGTGTAATGGTCACCATTTCATTCTAATGATTGTCCTGAGAGCTAGGTAGGTTACAAGTAACTGGCTTGAGGTTTCTGAGCTTCACGGCTGAACAGTGACTTGAACATCTGTCTTCTCATTTCATGTCAACACTGGTTTCCAGGATGTTGTAATTTCCATGAAGGCTAATTTCAAAATATCTTCTCCCCTTCCCCAATCATTTTTCTCTCTTTCTTCTGTCCCCTGCACTGGTTCAGAGTTATAGTGCAAATAATTAGAGAAAGGACCTGTATCTCTTTCTGCTACAGGTCATCACAGTAATGGCGAACCTATGGCATGGGTGCCAGAGGTGGTACTCAGAGCCCTTTCTGTGGGCATGCACAAACAGAGTTCATAATGTGGGGGGGAAATCGCCCCCCCCACACACACACACCTAGGCTGGCCTGGGCCGCTGGGCTCGATTATTAGAATTAAACCTCAGACCTAGTTTTGGGGAAGCAGTGTAGGTAACCCTTTTAAGTGCTGTTAAACCCCACTGATTTTCATGCAAAGAACTAAAGCGCAGTCCTTTACCTGGGAGTAAGCTCGGTTGCTGGCAATGTGGCTTGCTTCTGAGTAAACCCTCCTAGGGTCGTGATTCATCTATTTGAAGAGTTGCATGGTTGCTTCAAAGCAAAGCCAACAACTACCACCAAGCATACTCCCGAGTAACGCATGCCTTGGAGCCAACCATTTTTTCTAAATTAAAACCTCAGTATTCAGGTTAAATTGCTGGGTTGGCACTATGCGATAAAAAAGTGGGTTTTGTGTTGCAGTTTGGGCACTTGGTCTCAAAAAAGTTCGCCATCAATGGGTTATCATATAAAATGGAATGTATACTAATTAAAAACAATAATTAAAATATTTAAAACAATTGAAAATATTTCTCATCTTCTATGTAGGCAAACTATTTGTAGAGTTGTATGTGTGATTCTGATTCCTGGATTCACCCTATCTGAGGCAAACTGAACATACTTGATGCTTTAGATGCAGCAAATAAAATAATGGGATGCTAAGGGAGTATTTGTACCAAAGGAGTCTAAGAAAATTTCTGTCTAAAATTTTACAAAATTAGGTTCCAGGTATTTATACAACTTGTCATTAGTAGCCAAAGATTGCCTAGGATTCTATTCTGCTTGGAATGTTAAAATGGCATTCATTTCCCCATTGGGCTGTTTCATTTTTGTAGTGGAACATACGGCAATACAAATGTGAATTGTTAACTACTTTGTTTATAAGCATTATCAATTATGTCAACACAAGGTGTTCTAGTTAGCTAATGATCCCCCAACTGGCAGGATATATGGATCTGCAGCAACAAAGCAAGCATAACATATGGTCAGGTCATTCAGAAAGGTGGCTGAACGGGAGATCTTGCACATGCATTTTTAAAGGAGTTTTGTAATTTAAATTAGTGGCCTGTCATTTAATTTTTTGATAGAATGAGGCAGGAATGGCACAAATGAAAACATGGACACTGGGGAAAAAAGGCCAAGAAAAAGAGAACTAGAGTGGTTAGATAGTAAATCGGGGGGGGGGCTTGAACTTGGGCACACTGGACTCTGTGGATTGCTTTGGGCAAATCTCTGTGTTTCTTGGATTAAGATTTTTTTTGGCAGCCAGGTACTGATGTCCAAGGATGCAACATGCTTCAGCTAAGAAAAGTGCATCCACTTCAAATCTGTCTTTCCCATTCAACCTAAAAGTAGCAGACAAATTAGGAAAGGTCCTCAGTTGCTAGGAGACAGCAGGTTCCTTTCATAGAAGACAACGAATGTGGGCTTTCTGCTGCACCTGAACATTAAGTAAGATTGGACCCATTGTCTGCCAACAGACATCCATTCTTCGGCTTAGTGTGTGCTTTTCAGAGGTGAGGAAAACACTGTGATCAGTGTATTTACAGTACATTATTTCACAACATTAGTTATTAGACAGCAAGTACAATGGATAAGAACTTGGAATTAAGGCATGTCCAATTCTCTTTCTTCTAAGATTGGAAATCTCAGTTGTCATGGCTTTTTTTTATTGTCGCTTTTGCTGTCTTGACAGAAATCCAATTTAGGGGAGGGAGCTCTGAGACCAGCACATCTGTTACCTGCTTTCTGAAGCACAGCACTGAAGGCTGTCTTAGACCTAGTAAATTCTGAGCTCCAAAACAAAATAAAAAACCCAAAATGTCTGTAGCATAAAAGGATATCTCACCATATTTCTCCTTTCAGAATAGTATGGAAATTCACCCCTTAGCTAATTGCTTTTAACATAGCTTCTGAACATGATTAGAATATTAAAAACATCCACAATTAAGCCATTAGCATGCAAGCAGAAATTGGAAACAAGTGGAATTTCATTAAATCTCCTCTTGTAATAAAGCAAGATGTATATACAAGCTAATCTTGGTGAAACCTGTTGGTATACAGTGGTATGCAGGAGGAAGAGAACAGTTTTAACAAGGAGGTCACTATGCAAGTCATATATGTGAGTTCCAATGTCTGTTTGCATTATCTCACTGTGGACCAGAAATGGAACATGAGAAAATGCTACAGCAAGACAAGGAAGGCTGTAAAAACAACATGCTCAGCTTTCAATGGCACCAACTTAGTTTTGTGGAATGAAGTAAAAAAAAAAGGCTGTGTTTGATGTGAGGACAGAACTGACCATCGTCAATAGAAGGTAAGTGGAAAGAGAGGGAGAATTTTGTTCTGTGTAATCATATTTGCAGCCTGCTTACTTTTTACCTCACTGATCAGTCTCATTTAGTTCTCTGCTACACAGTAAGCAGGCTTCCATCAGAGAAATGGCGAGGGAAACTGGTAGCGTCCTTATAAAGAGAATTGTGAGGACAAGAGAGAGGGCATTTCAGCTAGCACCCAATGGCAAATCAGAGGAAGGTGCATGGAATTTTCTTGAAGTCCTCTGCACTCCTGTGATCCTTGTGACCTCACGGGAGATTATTGCTAGGTGTAACGAAAAAAGGGGCTTATTATTCTACTGTGCTGCCACCAATGTAACGTAAAGGGGACACCACCCTTTGCGGGGAACACACAGACACTGACAGACAAATAATAGACTGGTGAGGTTTTTATAATGAACAAAACTGAAAACTTTTATTTGCTGGCTTTCACAACGAGGCTTCTCAGGTAAACTGGAGAGGTTTTACGCTTGTTGGTTTCAGAATAAGTTTGTCTTAAGATGTTACTTCAGATTCATATGCACACCGACACACGCAGGTGTCTCTTAAGGGAAGATTTAGCTTTGAACTAATAAATTCCCTTACACACACAGACATCGGCCTCTCACTGTCTAATACCCACTGATCACACCTAAGCACACAGTCCAAGCTCCAGGAGATTCTTGGCACACTTGGCCTCCTCTCTCCCACTAGTCCCACATGGCTTCCCCTGCCTCTGGACTGGCTTCTCCCAGACTGGTGATTCTGGTGATTCACAGGGGGCAAGGCAGACTAGATAGGTCTGGGCAGTTTTTTAAACCGCCAGGTTCCCTGAAGGCACTTCTTCAATCTGCACCCAGTCAGGCCTCCTCTCTGTCAAGCATACACCGCTTAGACAGGGACTGGACTTCTGTCAGCCAACTCTGTTGAGACAGAATCCTTTCTTCCAGAGCTGACAGACTCCTCTCTGCCAGACTCTGTTTGCTCTCTCAGACTGACTCCTATCACACTCACAACTTCATACAAGCCCACTGGCTCCTAGCTCTTGCCAACGCTATCAACTTTTCAGCCAATCAGGTCGGTTCTCTCCTTGTGGAGCCTTTTTTTCTTTTTCTGGCTGTTGCTAAGGCCTTCTCCCTTTGGCCTGCTGTACGCCAGCCCTTCAGGGTGGGACAAGTTCGTTACATAAGGCTCTCATAAAGGAATACCCTCATGAGTCAGAGGGTTTCAGTTTAGAAAGCCAAGACGTGTTGTGGTTGAGAACATGTGAACTCTAATCTGTAGAATCAGGTTTGATTCCCCTCTCTTCCACATGAGTGGAAGACTTCAATCTGGTGAACCAAGTTTGTTTTCCCACTCCTCCACATGCTGGGTGACCTTGGGCTAGTCACAGTTCTCCCAGAACTCTCTCAGCCCTGCCTACCTCACAAGGTGTCTGTTGTGGGAAGAGGAAGGGAAAGGAGTTCGTGAGCCCCTTTGAGACTCATTACAATTGAGAAAAGCAGGATATAAGTCCAAACTCCTCTTCTAGAGGGGAAAAGAGGGGAGGAGTTGTCTCTTTTTTGTCAGCTGAGCTATGGTGACACAAGAGGGTTCTTTTCACTGAAGTTTCCTGACCTTTTAAGATACTCTTACAACCGGAGGAATTACCTTTTCAGGGGTTGAAAGGAACCACAGGAACAGAGGAATGCAGCAAAATCAGTATTCCAGTAATCCAGTGACATAAGTCGCCAGATCGCCCAGGGCTCCTGGTGAGGGATAGGGGGTAGTGTTGCCAGATCTAGGTTGGGAAACTCCTGGAGATTTGGACATGGAGCCTGGGGAGGTCAGGGAACACATTAGGGTGCAATGCCACAGAGTCTATCCTCCAAAGCATCCATCCAAGGAAACTGATCTCTATAGTCTGGAAGCTGGCACCCCTACAGTGACACCTAGTTGATTGACAGCCAATGTATTTAGAATGTTTGCAGCCTGTTCTTACATACTTGCATTCAGAAATTTGACTGCCTTGGTTCAGTGGTGCTTATTTTTTGAGTATCATAGATTATTACCTTGAGCTCAAGACTTGATGTTGGCTTGGGTGAGTCCTGAGCAACATCACATCTGTTCACATTATATGCTTCATCTCTTCCAGTGCATGCACCACTTCCAAATATCCCAGTTTAAGAATCAGGGCTAAAATGAACCACATCTTCAATTCCCATCTTTTGCTACTGAATTGTTAGGAAAACTGGAACACTGGAAACAAAAGTTTAGTTTAGTGTACACATCTTGCCGGTGGTTTTAATTTTTCCTGTTTTTCTTACTTAAAAAAACTTGCAAGTATCTCATACCTTTTCACTTAATAGAATGATCTCTATCACTTTCTGTATTTGTGAGATGAGGGGCTGTTTGTTATTTGATTAGATTGATGTGGTTGGGAAAAGTGTGAAAAGAATCTTTAAATTATCCACTTCAGTTACTTTAGAGATCCAGGGGAAAATTAGGCTCTCAAAAATCCCTTTAAAAAACCCACCTTGAAATACTCTTTCATCTGTAACATTTTTCCTTCCCTAGCACAAAGCTTTTTGAGCTTTTAAGTAAATGAAATTGTTGCATGGAGAAACTTCTGAAAAATTAATGCTGTATTTAGAGTTCAAAATCCCCAAGGAAAGTTTGATATTCAAGCCCATATTCAGGTATGTCATTGTTATGAATAGTGACAGCCGAAGGTGTGAGTGAAGTGTGTTTGTTCTTGCAAACGGCAAGCTTATTTATACTGCATGAAAGAACCATTTCCATGACACATTTCCCCATCTATTGTCTGTTAGATATAAGGATTGATTGGCTATGGAGTGTTTTGATTTGGCAAAACTCAATTAGGCAGTGGCGATGGAATTGTTTTCAAGTGCTACCTTGTGGGCATCCCCATCCAAATGGTAGGTGGTGGGCTGCAGCCTCAATGCAGTGTTCCCCTCTGCTCCCATAAAAACTTCCCAGTGCTGTGGGCAGGCTTTCAAAGTGCAAAATTCTCACTGCTGAGAAGCCTCAATGGGCCACAATGGACTTAACGCCACCCGAAAGGGTAGCTTCAGTCTGAATTGTGGCCTGCTGGTGGCGTAACACCAGCAAAGGTAACACCAGCCGACTGAAGTCGGTTCTTCCCTGGCCATGCCCCCAGGCCACCCCCACTGTGCCAGTGATGATAAAGGCTGTGGGATGTTAGCACGGCATCCAGTGCCATGTTCCAGCACAAGGGGGGCAGTGGCACCTGCACACTGATGGAATAACCTCTGTGCCAGGGCAAGTGCCCTAGGGAGGGCGAATTTACTGGCATGGCTCCCAAGAGTGGATTCACCCCTCCCTTTGGATGGAGCTCTAATGCCCCTTCTAGACATGCAGAATAATGCATATTCAATCCACTTTCATAGTTGTTTGAAAATGGACTTTGCTAGTCCGCAAAGTAAAATCCAGCTTCAAAGTGCATTGAAAGTACATTGAAAGTGAATATTCATGCTTTCAATATTCATGCTTTGATTTTTGTTATCCTCTGACTCTTGTACAATAAAAAAAAAAGAAAAAAAGAAAGAAAGTACATTGAAAGTGCATTATTCTGCATGTGTGGAAGGGGCCTAAGTGGAACAAAAATGGTTAATTATATTATGTTTATCTTTCATCAGCACTAATTATTGCTTAAAATTTAATGCTTCTAGTGATGTATGGAATTTTGTTATAAAAATGTTGGAATTTTATTGCCACTGGAAAACTGTTGCAATCGTCTATTATGTAATAATTATGATTAATTCTTCTCTCAGATGGTTGCTTGAAATAGATGATTCTTCTAGATAGTTTCCACAAAACATGCAGTGGTACTCATGGAAATGTATACAGATGCAAAGGGCTGTGAGAACCGATAAAGCGTTTCACGTTTGAATTTTCGCACTGACAAGAATTTTGAGCCATTCGGCACTGTATAGATTGGAATTTGTAACCCCTGTTGCCTCCAAATATGTTTGAGTGACTGGGTTCTAAAGCAGTGGATGTGAATCTACCACATGAGCACAAGAACTTTTCAGCCAGCCTCTTCCACTGGCAGCCTCCAAGACTTCTGAAAAGCCAATTCCAGAAGTTAGGAGACATAATGGGCATTCCCTAATGATAGCTGATTCAACACAAGACAGAGGGATTTGCAGCCAAAGGGGAAAACAAACTAGCTCCTAAATATGTTTACAGGTTCATTGCATGTGGATTACAGTCTTGGGATTCCAGGTAATAGTTCTAATATAAATGGAATGGGAAGGAGAAATACAATTTTTAAAAACAACAGAATAATCTCAGGCTAACTGTTGATGTTATTAAATACAAGCAGGGGGACCCTCAAGGACTTTCACGGTCATCTCATTTTCCCTTGTATACCCCCCATCACTATTTTCTCTTTCCTAGCAGCTCACATAGCTTCTCTCCTTTCTTCCTTCTTTTCCATCTGCCAACCAACTACCCTTACATGGCCACTGGTCTTCAGCTTTCTCACCTTCTCTCCACTGAGATCTTCTTGGAAAAGGTTGAATGCAGTGGCATCATGGTCACCAGACCAACTAGGTGTAGGTAGTGAACCTGGTAGTTGCTGGCTTGACCTGTCCCTGGAGTAGTTCTTCACAAGACAGGGTAGGAGGAGGGGACCCTTTCCAGTGCAGCTTTGGCCTCCAGATCTACCCCAACAGATCTACCCAGAGGTAGGCCTCTGCGGTTGGCAGAGGCCAATTTACTGGTGGTCCCTGGCCCCTCCATGATGTGACTGGCCTCTACCCGGGCCAGGGCTTTTACGGCCCTGGCCCCTGCCTGGTGGAACACCCTTCCATCAGATGTGCGGGCTCTGCGGGATCTTGGTGAATTCCGCAGGGCCTGTAAAACGGTTTTGTTCCACCGGGCTTTTGGTGAGGCCGGCCGTGGATTCCCCCTCTGGGATGCCCCTGTGTTGCATGCCATTCCATCATCGGCACGCCCAATATAACATCTAATCTACACTGCTCCCCCGCCCGGCCTTGGGTTCGGGTGCCATATACTTCTATGATTCTGCTATATTCTTGCTGCTATTTTTATGAATTTTGTAAATTGTTTTTAACCTGATTTAATTTATTTTATTCTGTGTACTGTTGTTTTGGCCTATTGTGTGTAGTACTGTTTCTGGCCTAGTGTACACCGCCCAGAGCCCTTTGGGGGTGGGCGCTTTAGAAATTTGAAAAATAAATAAACAAACATATTTCTATGCTGACGTTCCATGCAGATAGGGTCCCTCAGGCGGCAACATCAAAATGTTAAAACAAGTAAAAGTAATATTGCATATGGATTGAGATTTATTTTGAGGCTCCTGTATTAAATCGTATTTTTATATCTGTCACCCATTTCTGTGGTTTAACCTTTACTTTAAATGTTCCGTGAGCTTATTATGTTGTTTACAAGATGAGCTTCAGCATTGCTGTTCAGAATCTGGCAAAAGATTTTGTATGTAAAACCTATTCGACGTTTTGGAAAAAAAAACCCTAACCCTTTCACTTAATTTTTTGTGCATATTAATAATGGATTCAATATTACATTTTGGGAATGCAGCAATAGCAAGTTAGATTGCTTTCTAGTAAATTTAGTATTCTTCAAAGGCACAAGTGACTTCAGCATCAGAATAGCAGATGGGTTTTTTTATATTTATCTTTACTGTGATGCCACCACCTGTGACGCTTCACTGCATTATTTTTTTAAGCTCATACCAGCATGAAAGTAACAAAGACATTTTATGATACTGTAGATTTTTTTAGGCAAGAGATGTTCAGAAGTGGATTGCTATTGCCTTTCTCTGTGTAACAACCCTGGTGTTCTTCCATCCAAATACTGACCAGAACCGACTCTGCTTAGCTTCCTAGATGAGACAGAGCTGGCTTGGGTTACACCTAAATGTTCAAAGTATTTTTCTGTTCCTAAATAATGCAGATATTCACATTGTGTTCAGTGAAAGTTTTTGACCTTTTGCAGGCAGTGCTTACTGTATGAACATTGCTTACTTCTTTGTGGTTGAATATGTTGGAATCCACTGTGGAGCACTTGTTCACCTGCCCAAAACGCTGGTGTGCATGTGTTGCTTCAGTCTTTCATTTAAAACATCTCCCACTTGGGCTTTGGCCCTTGTTGATATTGCTTTCAGCATGCTGCTTGTAAGCAGCAGAGATGGAGTGCAGTGCCCAGGAGCAGCAGTTGCTAAATGAAGCACATCTCTAGTCCCTACAATTGCTCATGCTTTTGTATATCATTGCAAACAAATCATATCTACAACCTGAGTACCAGGCTGTGGATCAAAACATCTGCAAGATGTGATCACAAAAAGGTGGAAATCTGCAAAATCTTAACAAAAATGGGAGGGGGAGAAAATAAAATATTTTGTGCCAAGTGCTCCAAGTTCTCAGGAGATTACCTTCATGTAGCGTTGCCAGGAAATCAATCTGGCAACCAGTTGGACACACAGGAGGGGTGAGAATGGGAGGGGGCAGTCATTGATGACAGCATGATATCACTGCAGGGAAAAACCCACAAGTGGCGTCATGCTTCTTTAGGAAATGCTGGAAACTCTGTGGTAAAACCATAGAGTTTCCAGTAATTTCTAGAGAGCTGTGACATCATGTCTGCTTATTCCTTATACATAATGTCACACCACTGGTTGGACTACGATTTTTAATTTTTTTCCCACTGCCACTTAAAGTGATGACAGTAAAGATAAGCTTGGGAGGCGGCTGGCAACCCCTATGAGATCTTCGCAATCTAGGCACTTCAAATGGCTGACAAGATATTCTGAGGCAGTTTTCAAACAGTCTGTTTCACTGTGAAACTGAAAGATCGCAAATGGGAGAAATGATATCGTGGACAAGCATGAAGAAATGGGAGGCAAGGGGAGGAGCAATGCTAGGAAGGAAATCAAACCACAAGGGTGGTAAATGGGTCCTGAAATAGGAGAAGGAAACTGTAGGTGTCCCTGCTTCTTCTCATAGCAAAACTGATGGTCTTTGGCTGCTAACTAATATAGCAGAAAAATTTGATCACTCATAGACAAGGTAGCTCTGCAAACTTAGGAACCTCTTCAGGTTCAGAGAAGAGCATTAGCTTTTCTTTTTAAAAGAAACAAAAAAGCCCACAACAATTCATACAATAGTCTTTCCCATAAGGTCATAAAGGCAGACAAATGGCTAAAACTAAGGTCACTCCTTCCAACAAAGAAAAATAAAACTCTCTCAAACTTTGGGGCAGATCCAAGGAAACATTGTCCAACTTAAGTTTCTCTGCCTCTTATGGTGAGCCATTGGAGATAGACATTTCCAAATCCTCCCTACCCAAAGGCTGATGGCTGGGAATTCAGCGTGGGCACATATTTATTTGGAGCTATTATTGAACTATTGAAATAGCAGGGTCAAATATAATTTTAAAAATTACTTTCACTTTCATTTTTTTGAATATTTTTTTCTTTACCTATGAAGGGAACTTTCCCCCACCCCCTATATCACAGGATCCAGGGCACCAGACATCTTGGAATGTTTCATAACTTATCTGCTGTAATAAAGTCTTTCCCTCCTTTTTAAAACACTTGACCTTTAAGCTGGATGTATCCCTTAGGAATCTCTTGTAGATTTTGGCATAGAACTCTGACATTTAGGACTTCCCCTAGTGATTGGCCCATGATGCATAGAACACTTACCTCAGGGCTTTTCAGTAGCTCTTCAGCGCACAGTGGGCTTGCAAGGCGTCTCTTCGCATTTTTCTGTGTACACATGAGGAGCCATTCTCTGCCTGCCCTGAAGCTCGCTTGCTGGTCTCAGTGGGCCTCTGCAGCTTTTCCTAGTTCTCTTAACTCCACCCAGGGCACACCCAGGGACTATTAGATAATCACATCCATAATTGCAAGATAAAGGGCTTTGTTAAAGTCCTTTAAATTGCATTTATATAACTGTGCTAGCAAGTGTGTCGATATTATATCCCGTTTCCTAACATCACCCCCTACCATTCCCTGGACCACAGGCTGCTGAAGAAGGGGACTATGTGCGACAACTCCTTCCTTTCCCCTTCACACATGCCCTCTCTCTTTCTCTGCCACTGCTGCAGCCAGGAAAATTGTTTTAAAATACAGTCTCTTTTACCAAAAAAAGTTTTAAAGATGTCTGCCCGATCATCATAGAAGGCATAAGCAGAGCAGGGAAGGTGAGGTGGAGCCAGAAAGAGACCCTGCTTGTGTTGTTCCAATTGATATATTGATACAAGCATTTAGAGAGGTGGAGGGGTAAGCGTGCAAAGCAGTGCAAGGGAGTGAGGGGGTTAGACTAGGCAGTTGGGCTGTAAGAGGAGGAAAGAGGTTTGGGGCAAAGCTGTGCTCATTGGCAACTCTTCCCATGCTGGCTACAAAGCAAAATTTAATTTGTGCTAGAAGTGGTCTTACTTGCTTCAGGGAAAATATAAAGTGAAAGAGGGACAAAGAGAAACAAGAAATCTTGCAGCAATGCACATTTGTCCCCATCATGCAGCAGATGCCTTGTGCATAATCGGCCATGGGTTGCAGTGTACTGGGGTACTTTATTTAGACACTAGCGGGGCCCGGCCACGCGTTGCTGTGGCTTATTGTGGTGAAATGGGAAAGGAACAGTAGCATCAAATCAATTGCAGAGGCCAGTAGTACGTGCTCATGCAAACACGCAGCCTGATACTGTGCAATGTCATTGATGTGTGTGCCCGCATTCCTTGGGGGGGGATGGAAAGGCACCCCTCCCACACATCTAGGCTGGCTGGTCATGATCCTTTACCTGGGAGTAAGTTTGGTTGGTGGCAATGGGTGTCGCTTCTGAGGAAACCCTCTGAAGGGTGCGATGCAGCCATTCAAAGTATGTCACGGTTGCTGTATCGAGCTTACTCCTGAGTAATGCGTGCCTGGTTTTCTTAACTGTAACCGCAGTATTCAGGGAATCTAGGGTGCCTGGCCCCTCCCTTCCGTCCCTTGCATGTCGCCCCTCACTCTCTTCCCTCCCTCACTCCTCTTCCCTTGCATGCCACCCCTCCCCCCTTCCCTTCCCTTTTCCTCCGCTAGGGTGGGTGGGTCATATCAAGATGCTGGGCCCCCTGCCTCCCTTCCCTTGCATGCCACCCCTCACTCTCTCCCCTCTCTCCCTTCTCTTCCCTTGCATGCCTCCATCCCTTTCCTCTCCCTCCCTCTCTTCGCTTTCATGCCACCCCTCCCTCTCCCTCCCTTCCCTCTCCCTTGTGTGTATGTGTTTTACTTCCACTCAAGTTACTGCCTATGTACTGTTTCCACTGCTCATCTCTGGCCATCTGAGTGAACATTCTAAGCAGCACAAACATTCTAAGGGTGACAGTTACACACAGGCAGCCGCATGTCCTTCACCATGGAGCACCAGGAAAAAGGTGTGCTACCTGTGTCAGGTGTGAAATTTCAGGTATGTGAACATCTAAAAACACTCTTGCCTGGCTGACTATAGTGGCTGGGAATTTTCAGAGGAATTGGCCCAGCAGTTACTGAGGTATACTATCATCAACAAAAACACTGTTAGCTTTATATATATATAGATTCCATGCTGTGTGTTTCATATACCCAGTGCATCCTGTATATCCTTATGAAATATGGTTTTAATTCATGAGATGATAATGTGTATGAACATTAATAGCTATTGCCCCAAACTTAGTTCTGTGTATGTTCCTATACTTCTCTATTCCAATGATGTGGCACTCTTGTCTTTCTCATGAGAAGGCCTGAAATGCTTACTCACCTGTTGTCTAGACTTTTGCACATGGAACAGATTCATTTTAAATTGCATGAAATCTAAAATTCTTGTCTTCTTAAGATCTTAGGAACTAAATGGTAATATTTTAGAGCAAGTTAAATCTTTTAAATATCTAGGTTTATATTTTCATTATAATGCTGGCTGGCTCACTCATCAAAAAATAGCTACTAATATGGCAAAGAACAATATCCTAGCTATTACTTGTGTGTGTGGTTTTTTTCTCCCTGTGGCCTACAATGTGACCCTGCTGCACTTAAGGCTTTCAGTACCAAAATATGCTTGTAATTATTATATGGCATACCAATTTTGACTGGCATAGTCACTCACTTTCTGGAAGGTATTCAATCCTGGTTTCTTTATAAAATTCTCAGTTTGCCCCATCATGTACCATATGGAACTCTCTGTCTTGAAACTGATCAGTAGTTGCTTGATACTAAAGTGTGGCTCATCACCTTTATTTATTTATTTTTTATATTTTGGATTTTTAAACCACCCGGAGGGCTCAGTTCTGGGAATGCCTTTTAAGTTCTGGGAATGCCTTTTTTCAACTTCAGTTCCACCAGCCTCCTCTACCAATTGCTTACTGAGTCCCAGTCCTCAGACTGGCTAGCAGGCATTGAGCAAAAAAGATAATGTGAGGCCAGAACTAAAGTCCGGCCTGCTCAGCTGTTTTGAGAAAAGATATGTTAGAAACAAATTCCCCCAAAAAAGCAAAAGACATCTGACATCAGGAACAAACAGACAGTTTTTAAAAAGCCTTACAAAGACAGTTTTTAAAAAGACAGTTTTTGAAAGCCTTCGACAATACATAGACAGTTTTTACTTAGCAGAATATAGAAAGTTACAGAAGGTGAACTCTCCTGAGGGAGAGGCACGCCCTGGGTGCTCTCAACTGAGAGACACACCCCCTTCTGGGTGCTCTCGAGAGAGAGGCACACCCCCTTCTGGGTGCTCTCAACTGAGAGACACGCCCACCATACGAAAGACCTTAGTCTTTATAGATACAAAGAGTACATACGTCATAGTTCATCCCCACAACCATGTACATAATCCATACCCCTTTCACGTGCTATAAGCATGAACCTTAAAATCCCATTGGATAGTTCTGTCTCCTTGTCACATTAAGACAGCCTCTATTCTATGTGTCACATTCCTTCTGTTATTCAAACGCTGCATGCTGTTTCTCACACCCCTCTGCCCATATGCAAACGGCTGCAATAAAACTAACTTCTGCCTCTATTCTTGTCTTGTTTCCAAGAAAAACCTGTTTTCTAAGTTTGCTTCTGAGGAGCGATATACCTTCCTAGGGCATGCAGGTTTGACATTCCTTTAGATCATAAAACTTCCTTTTTCCCTTTTAAAATGATTTTACCTTTAAAAGATTATTCAAACATGATTCTAACAGTTATTCCCTTCGATTCCAATACAGTAGAATTATAGTGAAATACAAATAAATGTGAATCTCTCATTATCATTTCTGTGTTCATTTAACATATATAGAAAAACACTTTTTCCTATTTAACTAATCACATTCATTTCTAACCACTGATCTCTTTATTTCCTTTGGCATCCCATATAGCTAGCTTTAACAAAAACAAAGTTATAAATGCATATGTCTTCTGTCACGTTGGCCTTTAGTGACAAGATCTTAAAGATGTTAATCTTTGCTTGCCTTCATAATCACTGACAAGCTTCTAAAATGCCTTTTTGACCTGCTGCAAACAAGTAGGCTTCAGCTGGTCACTATACAGAAACTCCATTTTGATACTTCAATTCTTTGGTTCATGCAACTTCCATATTTCTTAATCAAATACAATTTGTAGGCATTCTGGTCCATCTCCACAATAACATCTATGAGTCTAT
Source organism: Sphaerodactylus townsendi (assembly GCF_021028975.2). NCBI lineage: Eukaryota > Metazoa > Chordata > Lepidosauria > Squamata > Sphaerodactylidae > Sphaerodactylus > Sphaerodactylus townsendi. The sequence continues at coordinate 40,248,244 of NC_059426.1, read as the reverse complement.
CTTTTTTACTTGCTGGTATTGGCAAAAGAAGCTTGCCAAACCATAAAATGCAGACTTATTGATATTGATTCCAAAACCTTAGTAGTGCAGCAAGCAAATCTTGTTCCCCACTCAGCCTGGGGATTCCTTTAAATGTAAATCCACTGGTCTCTAATTTTTACCATCTGAATCCTCCAACCAACGTAGAGTGTTTTCTCTTGTAAAGTGTACCGTTCTACCATCAGCGATCTTATCTGTAAGGTTTCAGAAAATCCCGAATTTGGATAGGCTCTGACCCTGCAAGATGAACTGTGTGGAATCTGTATCCCGTGTTTTCTTTCATTGTCCCGTTTATATGACCATTCAAACCAACTTACTAAAGCCTCCTTTAGCTATCAAGAAGGATCTCCCAGATTCTCTAATGATATCCCTTCTTCTGAACAATGGTGATTCTGAAACAATTGAAATTGTAGCAAAATTTTTATATCAATGCCATAAGGTTGCATTCACATGTATATGCGACATGAGCTATCATATACCTCTGATCCATGCTGCTTTATTACTTAAGTTTTATACTGTTAGTCTTTGATTGTCTGCTCTTTTTTTACTCAGTATGGCTCCCTTTTAACTGTCTTGTTTTATCTACGTTGTTTTATTACTTTGTTCTTTTATGCTGTAAGTCTTTGATTGTCTGCTCCTTTTTCTTTTTTTTTACTCAATATGGTTCCCTTTTAACTGTTTTGTTTTATCTACTTGCTGTGCCAATAAAGGTTGTTACCTGAATGTTAGGTGTGTTTGTAATAACTCTTTATTTCAAAGGTTCTTTCTTCTAAGAACCAAAATTGAAAAGGAATTAAGACAGTTTCTGGTATTGAACATAATCTTCTTTTTGGCAACTTCTGTGCCTTAGTTAAATAAAATGAGAATACGCTGCATACTTCCTATTTCTTTTCAAGCAAACTCATGGAAGAAACATTTTCAGTTTATGTTGACCCTTTGGTTGCAATAAAAATGCATCTATATGATTGTATTAGTGAGGGTTGATCTGTTGTTTTTCTCACTGCATAAAAAAAGTATAAACTATGATGTATTAAGTACTCATTGTGCCCTGGCTGAAGAAGAAGAAGAAGAAGAGTTTGGATTTATATCCCTCCTTTCTCTCCTGTAGGAGACTCAAAGGGGCTTACAGTCTCCTTGCCCTTCCCCCCTCACAACAAACACCATGTGAGGTGGGTGGGGCTGAGAGAGCTCCGAAAAGCTGTGACTAGCCCAAGGTCACCCAGCTGGCACGTGTGGGAGTGTACAGGCCAATCTGAATTCCCCAGATAAGCCTCCACAGCTCAGGCGGCAGAGCTGGGAATCAAACCCGGTTCCTCCAGATTAGATACACGATATTCCATTACCACCTCTTCTCTGGCATGGAACTCCATTCTTTTTCCTTGTTGTTTTTAGCTAGGGATCAGGCTTGAATCCAGTTCTACTAGCAGTCTTTTCTGACCCTGGGAAATTGTATTCCCAGGATTGTGGGACCCACATGGAATAATAGTAATGTGTGTTGGAGGGCAAGGAGAATGGGGCAGGATCAATCCTTTCTTCCTTTTTTGTCAGCAGAGCTCTACTTATTCATGAGTCAGGAGAGAGTGATTTTGCTTTCAAAATGCACTACTCTGTGTGAATCAGATGGCCAGGGGAATAAACTTTTCCAGGGTCAGGAATGGCTGCTGGTGGGAAGGAGAAAGCCTGGAAGGCTGGCAAACATCAGCATCTGATACTGATAGACCACAGGAGCTAACTCTGCATTTGTACTTCTTCTAACCATGGTTACCATCTTTTGCAGTATTTGGAACAGGTTTTCAAACCGTTGTTGAATGGGAACCTGGTTGGCATTGGGAGACATCTAATGCCTTAAGACATGGTTAATGGAAGATGGAAGAATTAGTAATAGAGGAAGAGGATAGTGTGGTGGATATCAGTTTCAGATATATCACCTTAGAAATTTCCTGATTGGGAAATTCCTGAATATTCAGGGTGGAGCCTGGAAATGGTGGAATTTCAGGGACAAAAGGGATCAGATGCCATAGAGTCCACCTCTAAGACTGTAGTGTGTTCTAGGTAGTCTGGATATCACTTGTAATTCCTGGAATATTTCAGGGAAATAGCCACCATTTTGTGAGGTTCATTAAATGCATTGCTGAGTGAATAATAGATTTGGTGGTTGTAATGCCATATAAAGAACAAATGCTTGAAGTCTTTTTATTTTGGGCTATACTTTTGATTGCTGCTATTAACTTTCTTAATGTAGAGCAATAAATAGTGACAACTAAAGCACTCTGTTACAATCCAAGAAATCATCTGAACTACTGTGTTTGCTTTTTGTCCTAAATGATAACTGTTGTGGCAAAAATTGCCTGTAGTTACTGCACTTTCTCATTTCTCACACTGGTTTACTTCTGTTCATGCGATGCATTATCTAGAGATTCATTCCTGAAAATATCAGTACAATTATGAAAGGGATAAAAAAATCAGAGTAATAACAGTTTATGGTCATGTAATTGGTACATAACCAAAGAAAATGATAGTAAATAGGTACATACTTGTACATTCTTGTTTTCATGTTACTGATCTTGGGAAAATGTATGTTCCTCACATTCTAAATAGCTGTACTTAACTTTGTGTGTATTTATAAATCTGCATCTGACAAATGTGTGATTTTGATAGGAAAGCTTTTCAGTCACTAGAATGTTGCTTGCAATCAAAATAAATTGTGTTGTCCTAAAAAAAGATTGAAGAAAGTGGTGGGCTGTTTACTGCTGCTGCTATATACACTGTAATTGCAGCAGTCTGTTGTTTAATATGGTATTGTTTGAATGGGGAAAATATTTTATGTAGTGGGGTGCATAAAAGTCTTTTACATCTATGTTCATAAATCCATGTCATTAATCAGTCCTGGAAAAATATTTTAAAATTCCGGGCAACAGTGTCACATTCCTAGTTGCCAGATCTTCACTGGATTGGATTGGAAAGGTATTTCAAATATTTGGATCATGTGTTCAAGTGCTTGGTAATTTTGCAGCCCAAATTGTGGAACACAGCAGAGCAATTATGCACTGTAATAGTCAGAAGCCCGCAATACAAAGTGTCTAGTATGCTGTTGGCCCTATATCTGCTTTGCAGAACTTTTGGATGTTTTGTTCATATGGTTTGTTTGTTTGTTTGTTCTTTCGATTTATTAGTCGCTCTCCCGTGAAGGGCTCAGGGCAACGTACAACTGAGAATAAATATAGCAGCGTTTAAAACCTATTTACAATATTTAAAAACAAAACACAGATGACGATAAAAATCCTCACCCCCCCACCCTGAGCCCCCCCGAACCCCCCCCCCAAGCCCACTGGTTGATAGAATTTATATCCAGCCTTTCTGCAAAATGTTCTGAAGGCAGTTTGCAGAAGGATAGGCTTTAATTTGTCAACTTGGCAATGTTGCCAGTATTCCATTTTTCTTTTAATGCTAATATTTAAATTTATTGTATATTGTTTATACCATAGCCACTTCTCTTTTTGCCCTTCCAAAAGCCCAGTCTAGCAGACTGCACAGGTAAATTAGTTTCAAAGTGCAGCCAGAAGCAGCAAGCCAGAAAGGGAAGCACTGGACAACTCTGAGTGGTAAAATGCTCCAAGTGACTGAGTGAACAGCTGACAAAAAATAGCTAGAGGAGGCTGTACTGTGTGGGGAAGATAGGGACCAGTTTTTGGTTTCCTGGCTGTGAGACGTGAAGAGCTTTGGCTGAGTGACAAATCCACTCTGAGGGCATTTTTAGTCAGAAAAAATAGAGTCTAGACCCGTGGTGGTGAACCTATGGCACTCCAGATGTTCATGGACTACAATTCCCATCAGCCAGCATGGTCAATTGGACGTGCTGGCAGGGGCTGATGGGGATTGTAGTCCATGAACATCTGGAGTGCCATAGGTTCGCCACCACTGGATTTTGACCACTGGCTTATGCTAATGGACGTGGTACACAGACACATGAACTGGAAAAGTGTTCTAGAGAAAGACCGGTGAGGTTGTAGAGTAACTCTCCTCTCAGACCCAAAAGCAGAAGTGAAGGGGATACATTTTCTAGTCAGAGAAGAAAAATCCTAAGCCAGTTAGATGGGGGGGGGGGGGTTGTGCTGTAAGGAAAATTCCCTGGTTTGTTGTGTTTGAAACCTGCCAAGATTACCTAAGGAGTGAGATTGTAAATTTGGGTTTCTTACTGAAAGGAGGTTATCAGCCTTGAAAAACCTAGTAGTTTTGAGAAACACTAAGTAGAAGCAACAAATTCATTCATAAAAATATAGTATCAACAAAAAAATATATAGTACCAATGAACATATATGGCCCTGCAGGCTCTGGCTTTGCCCCCACCTTATTGACCTGAGCCAGCCACCCTCCTCTGGCCTTACCCTCTGAGTGTCATGTGGCTAACATGAATGTTGGCCCTCAGCCTCCCAGCTCTAGGACAGCAATGGTGGCATGGAGTAAGTCCCGCACCACACTTTTCTGTCACTTCAGGGATTTAGTTTTTACCATCCTTTCTGTCTATCATGATCACTTTCCTAACTGCTGTTACTTTAGCCAGGAAGATATTTGTATTCGGCAGAGGCTTCATGTGGCAGTATAATTGCCAATGTCCAGATGGTGATCTCCCAGGTGATCACCATCCCAGGTGATCTCCCAGGATTAGAGCTGGACTCCAGATGACAGAGATCAGTTTTTCTAGAAAAATGACTGCTTTGGAAGGTAGGCCCTTTCCGCACGGGCCGTATATGGCGCCCTGGGGATGGCAAAAATGCCGTCCCCAGGGAACCGTTCACACAGGGGGTCCTGCTGCTTCGAAGCCGCCGTTTTCCAACCTCGCTTCCCTAGCGAGGTTTATGGAAAACGGCGGCTTGGCGCCGCTGCCATGCGAATGGCAGCGGCTCCAAGGCGTCTTCCCTCCCCCCATGTCCGGTAGACCTACCTGCCCTGCGGCCCTCCGGCGCGTCGCCGAGGCCTGCGGACACGCCCCCTCTGCCCTGAGACTCCGGAGCAGTTGCGCAGGGTAGGGGGGCATGTCCCCTGGCCTCGGCAACGTGCGGGAGGGCCGCAGGGCAGGTAGGTCGACCTGACGATGGCGCAGCGCTGCGCCGTCGTCCCAGGAGGTTCTGGGACTGTTCATGCAAACGGTCCCAGAGGGATCGGGTCGGCGTCATGTACGCCGACCCGACCCCTACTGTGGCCGTGCGGAAACGGCTGTAGATTGAATGGCCTTATACCCTGCTGAGAGCCCTACCCAGCCTCCACCTCCCAAATCTCCAGGAGCTGGTGATCCTACGTGGAAGAAGCCCTATGCAATTCTCACGAGAGATTAAAAACCTAAGAGCAGCCCTCTAGACTTAGATCCCTCCATCCTGTTTTCCACAAGGACCAATGTGTTGATCCTGATAGTATATAAGCAGGATGTAGAGGACAAAGCCTCTCTCTATTGTTGCACCCAGGCAGGTAGTATTCAGAAATATACTGTGTCTAAGCTTGGAAGTTCTCTTCAGCCACTGTGGCTAATATCTATCATTTTATTTGTATCCTTTTTATATAGAATTGTCAAGAAGAGTTCCATTCAGGCACTGAACAGTCTCCTACCTCCTATTTCATATACTAGCCAGACGTACCTAGAATCTAGTCATTGATCAGCCTGTATGAAACATCCACATTGAGAGGCATAGTTTGAAACTTATTCTTAAATTATACTTCCTGACTTCCTACTTATGATAGGCTCTTATTTAGATTTTCTTCCGTATGCCAGTGCACCAAGAAAGTCTAGTGCATCTTGGATGTGAGCTGAGTATTTACAGTTGGACAGCTTTGAATGTGTAATTTAGAAAGAGACATTGCTTGTTTGTTTGAAAGATTATAAAGCTTTCCAAAGTTTGCGCACTACAGAGGTAAATAAAACAAAGGGTATTAATTATTTTTTTGGCTTTCATATTGAAGGATTCCTGTTTTTCTTCCCAAATTGGGAATCATATTTTTACACATTTGTCAGAACTGCAGAATCTACATTTGCTGATCAACCAATAAGGATAATTCATCTGAGCTTAATTCTGTTTTTGTTTTCTGTTGTTCCTGTAGTCATCTGTATCAGTTGTCAATGTTGGTTACACTGTGTTGTTCCTTATTGAGGATCCTCCTGTACGAATTAGAGCAGAATAGGTTCACAACTGGGGTCCAATATTTTGCAGTATTGAAGCTATATTCAGTTAAAGTAGCTTGAGAGCCAGTTGATCTAGAAAGGCTCACCCTATGAGTGGCTGGCACTAACTCAAGCCTCAATGAGTATGGATGGGGAACTGCCTTGCCCTGTATTTAACCCTCCCTCCCCTCCCTTGCATGCCACCCCTCCCTCCCTCCCCTTTCCCTGGGGTGGGTGGGCCATGTCCAGATGCCAGGCCCCTCCCTCCCCTCCCTTGCATGCCACCCCTCCCTCCCTCCCCTTTCCCTGGGGTGGGTGGGCCATGTCCAGATGCCGGACCCCTCCCTCCCCTCCCTTGCATGCCACCCTTCCCTCCCTCCCCTTTCCCTGGGGTGGGTGGGCCATGTCCAGATGCCGGGCCCCTCCCTCCCCTCCCTTGCATGCCACCCCTCCCTCCTTCCCCTTTCCCTGGGGTGGGTGGGCCATGTTCAGATGCCAGGCCCCTCCCTCCCCTCCCTTGCATGCCACCCCTCCCTCTACTACTTTATCCTGATGGTGAAAAGTGTTATCAAGTTACAGCTGACATATGGTGACCCTGTAGGGCAGTGATGGCAAACCTATGGCACAGGTGCCAGAGGTGGCACTCAGAGCCCTCTCTGTAGGCACGCAGAAACAGAGTTCATCATGTGGGGGGGAAATCCCCCCCCCCCACATCTAGGCTGGCCTGGGCTGCTGGGCTTGATTATTAGCATTAAACCTAAGACCTAGTTTTGGGGAAGCAGTGTAGGTAACCCTGTTAAGCGCTGCTAAACCCCACTGATTTTCATGCAAAGAGCTAAAACGCGATCCTTTACCTGGGAGTAAACTCAGTTGCTGGCAATGTGGCTTTCTTCTGAGCAAACGCTCCTAGGGTCGTGCTTCACCCGTTGGAAGAGTTGCAAGGTTGCTTCAAAGCAAAGCCAACAACTACCACCAAGCTTACTCCCGAGTAGCGCACGCCTCAGAGCCAACCATTTTTCCAAAACTAAAACCTCAGTATTCAGGTTAAATTGTCGTGTTGGCACTTTGCGATAAATAAGTGGGTTTTGGGTTGTAGTTTGGGTACTTGTTCTCAAAAAGGTTCGCCATCACTGCTGTAGGGTTTTCAAGGCAAGAGACAAACAGAAGTGGTTTGATGTTGCCTTTTTTTGTGTAGCAAACCCAGGTCTTCCTTGGAGGTCTCCCATCCAAGTATTAACCAGGACAGACCCTGCTTAGCTTCTGAGATCAAGCACAGCAGGCTAGCTAGGCCCTTCTCTCATTCCACTTGAATTGAAATTAACAGGCTGACTTGTTTCTCAAATCTTCAACTGGATCCCCCGCCCCCCCCGGCCCGTTTTTCTTTATTCTAGGGGATGGTAATTATTTTTGTGATGTCACAAGCGCCCCCTGAGGACACCGTTTTGTTCTTCCTTTTTGTGGTGATCAGAATGGTATTTTGAGTAATTTGCCCTATTTTGCCATGCCAGACTAGAAGCTTAATTGATTTGTTTGTCTTAGATCTTTTAGGCCTGGTTCAAAGCAACATCAATCAAATGTTTAGGAAGTCTAATCCTGCTTTTTTACTGGGAAGTTAGGAGGTCAGTGATGCTAAAACCTTTTTGTGTGTATATATGGTACGGGACACTGTGTAAATGACAAATAGTTTCCCACAGGAAATTTACATCTCCATTTATTCTGTCTCTCTTCCTTTGCACAGTGTTGCTGCTGTTGTCTTTTTTCATTTGGTATTGTAAAATATTGATTGTTATTACTCTCAGTAGTAGAATACCTTGAGGAGGTACATTTTATGGGACTTGATACTAATGTCCCTGTTAGCCGCAGCGTAGACCCATTTGTTACCTCTGCAAATATCCATTGCTGGTTTTGGGGAGATTAATATTCTTCTCTCATTCCACTTTCAATGCAGCACCTTGGGGCTTGCCTTCTAGAACCTGATTATCTTCTATGTCATTATTTAGTGCCACAGAATGAATTTCTGAATAAATTAGCCTCCTTTTTTGTCTTTGACAGATGCAAGACAAAAGTCTACCCTGACGAATTACCAAACACAAGTGTGGTTATAGTATTTCATAATGAAGCCTGGAGCACTTTACTTCGAACTATTTACAGTGTTATAAATCGGTCACCACACTATCTGCTTTCGGAAATCATCTTAGTAGATGATGACAGCGAAAGAGGTATGGACAGAGTTGTTAATATGATTAGAATATAAGCAGTAGCTTCAAAAAAATTGTGGCATATGATACATTAAAGGATTTCCCCCTCAATCCTATTCTGAAAGTTTCTTAATTTTTTCCCTGTCTCTCTGTTTTTTTTTTTTTTTTGGAATGGAGTACTTTTCCCAAAAGAGCATTTTCTATGAAAAAAATAATGTATTTGTATTTGTTCACGCTATTTATATTTATTTATTTACATTATTTATACTCCATGTGTGGATTGTAATGCCAGTCAACAAGATAGGACATCCAGTAGAAATTGGTTTGTGGAAATTGGGAATGAACCAGAAACCTTCAACAGAACTGAAGCAAAGCATAAGTATCAACATGACTCATGAAATGATTCAAAAGTCTTATAATAGGATCCTACTTACAGCAACAGACTGTATGGACTATCCAGGGGTCTGCAACCTGCGGCTCTCCAAAAGTTCATGGACAACAATTCCTATCAGCCCATGCCACCATGGCCGTGGCAGAGGCTGATGGGAATTGTAGTCCATGAACATCTGGAGAGCTGCAGATTGCAGACCCTTGGACTATACCCAGTGGTATAGACTAAGCTTGAGCAATATCGAAAATATTCTTGAAAATTTGGATTTAGCTTGATTCAGCTATAAAATTCTTCTTTTGGCATGGATTGCTCCCTTTAAATCCTTGTTCTCTTTAAATTCGGCGCCCCATTCTACGCCAAAAGAAGAACACTTCCCACGTTGTTTAAAGGGAGCCCAGAGGGCCTCTTTAAATCCACCCTCTTCAGTGTAAATTGGGGGGGGGGGGTGGATTTAAAGGGACACTCTGGGCTCCCTTTAAACACCCCGAATCCATTTGAATGCCCAAATTGTGGTTCGGATTTGGGCATTCAAACTGATGTTTGGCTTGCATTCAGGGAGCTTGAATTTGGCCCCGATTTGCCTAATCGGGCCCAATTTGGCTGTTTTGGCAATTTGGCTATGCCGAATTGTCAAACCTAGTATAGACTGTAGTCCCAAACTCTTTAGCCAACTATATTTTTAAAGAATAATTCAGCTTGAATTTTACATAGTTTACGACAAGTTAAGATAGTGGGATCCTTCCTGGCCTAGGCAGGCAAGCCATTCATAAGGTGGGGACCACAGTGGAGAATACACAGGTGCAGGCTATTGTTGATTTTACACATTTGCAGATGGGCACCTTCAGAAGGCTCTGCTCAGATGGGCAAAGCTGTTGTGACAAAGCAGGGAGGAGAGGCAGTCCCAAAGAAATGTGAGGCTGATGCTGTGAAGGGCTTTGTGTGAAATAGCTGATTCATTAAATTGAGCCCGGTAACTGATAGGATGCAAATGGAGTAACTGCAAAATGGGAGTAATAAGCATGCTCCCTCTTGCTCCTTATAGTAGCCAAGTTGTGGCATTCTTTACCAACTGGAGTCTGAGTTCATTTTGAGAAGAGTCTGATATATAGTGCATTACAGCAGTCTATTCTTGTCACCATGGCATGGATCCAGGTAGCCAGATCAGAGGGCCACCTTCCCAACAAGCATTACCTCTTTTTTTCCCAGCATTTAGTTTCAATTTATTGACACTTAGCCAATTAATCACAGTTGCCAGACAGAGATTCAGGACCTCCAGGAGTTTTTAGTAAGGATATATGGAGTTGGGTGTCATTGGCAAATTGACGGCAGCCAATCACAGAACTATGAATGATTTGTTCTCAGGGCTTTGGATGGAGATTAAAAGGAAAATAAAGAAGCAAGATAGAGATTGCTTCTTTAGCTATATAAAAACAAATGCAAAGAGTGAGGCTGACTGTTGAAACCTAGTTTTTTATAGATGGGTAGCCCCATCCAAAGCTGGAGGCAGAAGGATGAGATGCCAATGGGGTGCAGCCCCACTGCCTTCAAGAGGACTATCTGAAAATGCAGGGGGCAAATAATTAAAAAAAGAAAGAAACTTCCAACCCCTGCCCCTACCAATGGAAAGCCCCATAAAGTGATCTGAGTTCAAGGATTGGGAGGGAGCTTATGTTTGCCTGGGAACCCCAGACCCATGCCCCCATTCTGGCATCCATTTGGAACACCAGCAAAGCTCTGCCATGGCTCAGTCCTCTTGATTTCACTGCAGTGGCCACTGATGCACCTGCCTCCCCCCACTGGGGCAAGTATCCCAGGAAGGACAGATGTGGCCCCACAAGGCCATGCTGCTCCCTCAAGCCCTTTTGCACCCCCTCCCTTTGAATGGGGCTGTCAGTGACTCAGATTTTGCAAGCTTTCAGAACAAGGAGAGATGTAGGCTTCCTCAGGTAAGGGAGACAGTGAGAGCTAGAACTTTAAAAGAGCTCCAGTTTTCCTGAGTTGGGGCATTCTTAGCAATTTTTAGCATGCTTCTTCTCTGCTTAGTGTGAGTCAGCAGGATTGATTTGTTTTCTTCATTTTGTTCTTCTGCTGCACCAGGAGTGTTGCTCCTTTTGCATTAGAAAGATCCCTCTTTTTATACCCTTAAATGCTGGGATGGAAAAGTCTAGGTGTTTCCCGTCTGTCTATTGGTGTGTGTGTGTGTTCATGCATTCCTGTCTGTATACAGAATAACCTATGTCAGGATTCTCTACCTTGTTGTCATATTCAGGTTACTACTGTCTTTGGCTCTGGTTCTACTTTTAGGGATATGTGTCATAAATGGATGCTATCTTCAACTCAGCAGATCGAAACATGACGCAAACTCTTAGTTTCCTGAATTAATTCTATGAACTTGAAAAAATTGGTCTTTCAATTCCAAAGCTTCTCACCTTTTGTGTTTCTGTTTGTTAAAATTTACCCTTTCCCTAAAATTTACCCTAAAAGTTACCCTTTCAGCAACCAGCATGGCATCATAACTGTGTGACTGTACTCTATATTCCTGTGGCTTCTGAATTTAGCTTGAACAAATCCTTTTTTGCATTTTCTCTCTTAATTGCCTTTGGCAGATTTTCTGAAGGCCCCATTAGAGAATTATGTGAAAAATCTGCAAGTGCCAGTAAAAATTATTAGGATGGAACAGCGGTCAGGCCTGATTCGAGCTCGACTTAGAGGAGCAGCGGCTTCTAAGGGGCAGGTCATAACTTTCCTGGATGCACACTGTGAATGCACTTTAGGCTGGCTGGAGCCATTGTTGGCAAGAATAAAAGATGACAGGTGAGAATTCAGGACTGATAACATACTGCACGTGTATTGTGGCAGCATTCATCAATGGAGCGTTAATTAGAATCTTGTTGATTATTAACTACTCTATTCTCAGTCTTTAAATCTTACTCCAGATGTCCCAAACTTTTCTGAGCATGTGGGCACCTTTTCAATTCTGAAACAGGATGGTGGATGCAATCACAACAAGGCCACTGCAGGAGGTGAAGCCAACCACCAAATAGTTGTTGCAGGAAGTGGAACCACACACAAAGTAAAAGCATGAGTTAAGGGGGAAAGATGGGTAATTAACATACACTGGAGAGAGCGGGTATAGAGAATGAAAAAAACACTATGGTGGCAGCTGCCACTAGAAAAAAATACTATTTTAATGTGCGTATCTGATCAGATCTTCAGTGGCCAATAAGAAAGCGTGCTGGCCCCACCTACTTTCTACAACCACTTTATGGGCTCCAAGAAAGGTGTTGGTGGTTGCCATGATGCCCAAACCATTAATCATTAGAAATTATTTCAATACTAAAAATATGGTGTGTGAACCCAAGGTTGCATTTATTTTCGTTGATGAGAGCTGAAAGAAGAGTTTCAGAACTGATAACATACTGCATGTGTTGCATTTATTTTCATTAATGAGAACTGAAAGAAAAGTTTATTGTGGTACAAATTTATGTGCGTTTTGTTCAGCTGATTAAATAGTTGGATTAATTTTAAAAAATCTCTTGATTCATTAAAAAGATTCCCACAACTAAAGAGACAGCAGATGTTAAAAATAGTGGGGGGGGGGGGGGGCAACAGAAAATTCTGATGCAATACATGATCTTGGAGACCTTCCTATTGGTTTATCACTCAGAAGACAGATTCCTGTTCACTGGCATCTGCTGAAACATGTACACACAGCCTCAAAGAAAACAAAATACATGTGTGTTTTTCTTCCACCTTGAGATCTGTTGGTTAGCATCCAAAGAACTGTGAGTGGAATTTTAATCACAGAATGGGATTTTGCTTGTCTGTTCCTCACCTGCACAAAGAATGTGGTGCAGGTAATCATGAAAATTACTAAGGGTGTGTTCTGAGGGGGGAAACGTGCTATAATTTTAGATCCAAGATTTGGGGTTGGGGGGCAGGAACTGTTAATGGGATTGTTGATTTTTTGGATAGGACATTACCAGTTTGGAATTCAAATTTCATGTGCTATGTGATGCGTATCTTCATGTTAGGTATCCTTAATTAGTAGGGGTTCCTTAATTAGTAAATAGTAATTAAAGAGTTCCTTGAGAAAGAGGTAGTAGACAGCTGGGAGAATGTGGTAGACAACTGGGGCATGGGAGTTTGAGAATTTACCGTATATACTCAAGTATAAGCTGACCCGAATATAAGCTGAGGCACCTAATTTTACCACAAAAAACTGGGAAACTTATTGACTCGAGTATAAGCCTTTGAACTTGACTCTGTAGCAGCTAAAAACTGAAGATTTGGGAGCAAGATGGAGTTGCTTAACAGAGTTTGCATTAGGGATGAGCAGCTTTCCAGCACTCTAGGAACACAAACGAACCACTGTTTTCCTCCAAATGTAGAATAATTCTGGGATTCATAGCCATGCGAACCTAAACTTTGCTCCAAAGAAAGTCTTTGTCTTCAGCAACATCAGTATTTGGCAGTAAACTACTGTATGAAGAATTGTATTCATCTAGAATGCAACGCACCAATAACCCTTAGGAGAGAAATGCCTCAGTTTCTTCTCTCTCTCTCTCTCTCTCTCTCTCTCTCTCTCTCTCTCTCTCTCTCTCTCTCTCTCACACACACACACACACACACACACACACACACACACACAACCTAGTTGTAATGCTATTCAGGCTGTCCTTACAGCTTGTTTTTATGGCTCTCTGGTGAGTTAGAAAAAAATCAGTAACATGCTTACTGGATCCCCACAACAGCCCCAGCTCCGGCCGCCATTTTGAAATTACAGTATATACTTGAGTATAAGCTGAAGGGGGCTTTTTCAGCATAAAAAATGTGCTGAAAAAGTTGGTAGCTATGTTAATTGTCTTTATGAATTGTCTCCAGTTTCATTGTTTTGAAAGAGTCAAATGTCATCTCCAGTAATGTCTGTTTAAAACCATAGATGATGATTTTGCTGATTGGAGGTTCCATGGGTAGAGGAAGGTGTTCTTGGTTCCCTCCCAGCCTTTTTCCTAATCCTAAAGACCCATAGTAGGAAGAGACTTATCTCCAAAAGAGATTGGCTGGGAGCAGTCACCTCCTGATCTTTTGCAGTTGCTACCTGGGAAATCTAGATAATTCAAAAGGTTTAAAAAGATGTCCATTGCGGCTGGCAATAAATACCTAAACATCAGGTGGGGGTCAGGTTGAGGGGAGAGAAGTGGTGTTTTCATAATGCCTAAAGATTCCAGAATTGTATTACCATTCCAGAAAATCATGGTCAGAACCCTAAGAAGCAATTTTTGTGTATATTTTTGACTTGGGAATTTCAGAATGAACACCCTTAAAAATTGCAGGACCCACCCCTTTCATGGGCAGAAATGCCCTGTATTTGTTCAGGGAGTGGTGGGTTGGAATACAACCCATTGTTTTGTTTATAAATATGTAATGATTTAATTGATTATAACTCAAATAATCCTTCAACTTTGTTAACTAGTAACAGAGCTAACTTTGAGTTTTTGAAATGCAAGGGAGGATTTTTGAAATTATGCTGTTTCAGCTATTAACTTGTTTGGATCCAAAGATTCTTGTACGGAAGTCACTGCCTCCCCTAGTTGGTTCCACTTTTTCACATGCTACATTGCCTTCTGCTCCAGTGTTTACCTCAAATTTTTTAATCAGCAATTTAGGGAGGGCAAGGAACTGCACCAAAATGAGATCATAAAGCTCTTCTAGAAGTGCTTTCTGTTGGTGCAAGATATGTTTGTGTTCAGACCGCAATATTTTGTTGTTGTTATGGTAACTAACCATTAATTGTGTTGTCAAACTAATTTGTCATTTTTGTTTTCATTTTTAAATATGAATTATACACAGTCAATTTCCCTAGTTTGTTTCTCATTAGTTTACTTAGAGACAACCGAGAAGCACGCATCTCTTTGTTTTCCAAGAGATACTCTCACACTTGAAAATTATTACAATTTCTGTCCAAACCAATTTAGCTGAAATTAAAATCAAGATAAAACAACAAGAAAAAACGTGCAGCTTGTTCCATTATCTGTATTTACCTGCCCACCTGTACTAAGTTAATGAGTGAGCAAATTATATTTAAATTAATGGGGTGAATGTATGCAGAGAAACTTAAGTAGGCTTAAATCTTATTGAAATAAATGGAACATAGGTCTTCAGAATGCTCACATTCACTTAAATTAAGCAAAGAGCCATTTGCTTATGGAAGCAAGTTCCTGTCCATATATCCCTAACTGGGTTAGGAACTATATGGACAAATGTTGTACCACCTGCTTTTCTGTTTGTTTCAGAGACAGAGCAGCATGCATGGAAAAACTAGCAATTATATTTGGGAAGACAAATGTTGGGAAGGATTTGTTTGGATTAAATGAATGATTGATTTACATAGACCAGTGATAAAACATAGAAACCTGGTTAGATTTAGTCCCCTACCTTCTGTTATTCCTTTAAACAAGAATGTTGTATGTACTCAGCCCTAAGCAGATGTATATTTGGATTAAAGCAAGAGTCTTTCATGAAATGAAAAATACATCCACAAATGTATACTTTTTCTTTTCTAGGAGGATTGTAGTTTGCCCAATCATTGATGTGATCAGTGATGACACTTTTGAATATATGGCTGGATCAGACATGACTTATGGAGGATTTAATTGGAAACTTAATTTTCGTTGGTATCCTGTTCCCCAGAGAGAGATGGACAGAAGGAAAGGAGATAGAACACTGCCTGTAAGGTAAGATGTTTTATGATCACTGGCTGATTGTTGTGTACATATGTGTGCTTATTCATATGTCTGATTAGACTTTTAGAAGTAGGATACCTGCATAATATGTTCATTAGCATAAAAGATGAACTTCCATTCAGTAGTGTATGGAATATATCAAAGCAGGAAAGGTGTCTCGTATTCTTGGATTTAGTGTAAGGGAAAAAAACTTTGAACATTCTTTTTTTTAAAAGTTTAACATTGAGGTCATGATGATGGAGATACATTTTAACCGTCACCTTGAAAATGTGGGGTTCAAACCTATAAAATTACAGAACTCTCCTGAGAATTCTAATTCATGTAGTTATTTGCAAGAGGTTTCCTGTTTCTCAAAAGTGACTTTGAGAGTGTCTTCCACATCTTTGCAGAGGCTTCTGCATCTTGTGGAATATTATAGAGAGATCCTATGCATTCAGAGCTGAGGACTTCATTCTACACAGGATGAGAGCTTTGATCCAGAAATTGACAGATATTAAATTTTGTGTGTTAGCCACTATATCCCTGGATTCGTTCACCATTTATGTACAGTGGGGAGGAAGAATCAGTGCAGATACCACATTTCTTTATTATCAGTTTTTGGGGGAAAGCACTGGGAAAGTTTGTGCTCAGTGATGCCTGGAATGGAAACTATTATCTCTAGCTGATACGCTTATATAATCCCCAAGGTAATTAACTTTCAATTTATGGGATTGTATAAATTCAGTATCTGGCTGCCTACATCAGCTATAACCGTGGCTTTCATTTAAAAAAGCAATAATCTTCTAGAGAAAAAATTAAAAACTAACTACAATTAAAAGCCAGAAACTGAACAATAAGGAATCTAAGTATTCATGATGTCCATATGATCACCAAAATAGCATGAACCTATGGGTTGTGAAATGATTCTGAGTATTTTCAGTTGTCATCCATGTATTCTTGTAGCCTTTATTTAAAGTTAAGATCTTTTGGTCAGTCTTAGGAAATGTGAACTTGGTCACAGACTGGATTATTGTGATGTGCATTGGACAAGCCTAATACATTTGTATAAGGAAGGGCAGTGGTGAGTGTCTCCTCCCAGTCCACATAGTTTACTCTGACTTTCAATGTATCAAATATATCAATATGAATTAACACAGCATAGAAAACCAATCTTTTGCCTATAAAACATAAATTCCTCCCAAAATTGTATGTAATTCCATACTGTTTTATCAAATTATTAAAAACAAAGAAAACCTCCAGTTTGTGCTTCCGAAAGCATGAATAAAACAAAAAACAACTTTAAAATATTGACCGACTTATAGAGTAGAGGAGGTAGAGTTTGGATTCATATCCCATTTGTCTCAACTGTCTCAAAGTGTCTTACAAACTTCTTCATCTTCCCACAACAGACACCTTGTGAGGTAGGTGGGGCTGAGAGAATTCTGAGAGAACTGTGACTAGCCCAAGGTCATCCAGCAGGCTTCATGTGGGGGAACAGAAAACAAATCCAGTCAACCAAATTAGAGTCTACCATGCTGGTTCTAGAGGGAGGGAATCAAACCTCCTGTGAACACAAGGATTTCCAAATGATTTGGGGGTTGTTGCAGAATAAATGTTTGAGAGTAGAGTACAGAAATGTTCATGTTACTTGGATGGGTGGGTGGGAGAGCACCACAAGTAAGAGTGGCTCAGTTATATAATTTTCAGCTCTCTCAGATCTATTGTCTGTGTCTTGTCTTGGGCTGTGTATGAACCAAAACTCAGGTCCCTTAGGAAGCCAAAAAGTACCTTGATAAAACCGTTTGTCTTTTACATTGATCAGTGCAGGCATTTATTAAATTCAGTTTATCTATAAGGTACAGATCTCATAGTGATCACAGGCAAGTTTTACTGTTCTGATATCAAAAGAGAAGACCCTCATGGAAAATCAATGAAGAGATGTGATTTCCTCCTTGAGTCTCCTTCTCCCATGTTGCACACTAGAATAGATTATTAATATGAGCAGAATAGACTAATATGAGTTACTAACTAAAGTAACTAATGTGAGTTACTAATATTTGCTGGGAAAAATATTAGTGTTGGTCCAGGCTAGCCCTATCTTATCAGATCTTGGAAGCTAAGCAGGGTTGACCCTGGATTTAGATGGGATTCTTTGGATGGGAAACAACCAAGGAAATCCAGGATCATGACACCAAGGCATACAGTAGAAGACCTCTTGCCTTGAAAATCCTATGGGGTCAACCATGAGTTGGCTGTGAAGTGACGGCAATTTCCACCACCAAACTGTTAGGCATTATCAAGCATTTCTATCAATGGAACATTTTCAATATGCATAACGTTGTTCGAAATACAATGATGATGAAAATGTGCTCAGTTTTGAGATAGGTATTTTTGATTTTGGCTTCTTATTACTGCAGACAATGAGATTCACTTTGGTTTGAAATACAAGTCAAGATAAGTGGCCGCTGTCTGCCTCAGGAATAACAATCAGCTTTTTCAGTCATCATGTAATGTTGTAGGATTGTTAGGGACTTGATGCAATAGAAATATTAGCCCTTGTAGAGTTAGCTCCAATTTATGGCAGAGGTTAATTAAATCAGTGACAGTATTGTAAATGCCCTGTGGGTAATTGTCATCTAAGACAGCTGTAAAAGAGAACACGAAACACAATTTATTCCTGAAAATAGAAATTTGACAGACAGTTTCTTTATCATATCTGCAGTGGACAGAAGATACAAGATTTCATTTAAAATATTTTCATTCTGCGATTAATAATACCTAACACTGAAAACAAATCATTGGCCCCTTCCGCACATGCAAAATAATGCGTTTTCAAACCACTTTCACAACTGTTTGCAAGTGGATTTTGCCATTCCGCACAGCTTCAAAGAGCATTGAAAGCAGTTTGAAAGTGCATTATTCTGCATGTGCGGAATGAGCCATTGAGAATTCATGAAATCCTACTATTCCAAGTTCAAGCCTATGTCATTTATCTTTGTTTTAAGCTAACACTGATTAAAAATAAACAGCTGACGTTAAATGCCAGTGGCCCTGGAGGATTGCAACTTGCTTATTTTTTTCTCTTAATCTTTCTTATTTTTGTTGTGTATAAAATGAAAATATGGAAAGAGCTACAAAGTAGGAGGAATAGTGAATTTTCTCTCTCTGCTTGGCAGCTCTGGTTATAGCAGTGGTACGAACTCTGTGACGCAGGATCCACAAGTGACTATTTGACATGACACGTTTGGCTATTCTAAGTAGTGTCAATGTGACTCCTATCCTGTGCTTTTAGACAAGGCCCTACCCTGGTAGTTGGCAGGTAGTTCCTATCTTGAGGAACTGCTGTAAGCCTGAAATCCAGGATGGAAGTAAATGTGGCTTTTTTTGATGATGGGTAATTAGAAATATGGTTCTACGTGAGCAATTCAGTGAGTCCCACTGGATTATAATAAGAACCTGAAAGTTGATCCATTAGAAGAGCTGAGGAAGACCCAACCTTAGCATCATGGATTCCGAGCGAGTGCACAGGAATCCATCACTCTGCTGATAAATTCAAAAAGCCAGGCTTGTATTTGACAATAGGGACCATCAACACAGGTTGCAAGGTTTCTGATTCGGGACTTCTTCCCTCTAATGCAAATCTGCAAATGTTATTTACATGGGTGAGCATTGGAACTTTCTTTTTTTGGTTGTTTCTAACTTGTCACTTAAGAAAAATGTAGTGTCAAGAAACTGAATTACCCATTTTGACGTGAAAAGAGTGCAAGAGGAGTCCGTCAGTGTGATAATCCTCTTTATGTAATAATTATTAAGCTTTCATAAAGAGGTAGAAAAATATATCCTTGTGAATTTAGTTGTGGCAGCTCAGGCTGCCAGTTTCCAAGATAGGTAGAGTTTCTGGTTGGTAGCCATATTGGTCTGAAACGGCAGAAAAATATTTGAATCCAGTGGCACTTTTAAGGCCAACAAGGTTTTACTCTTGATATAAGATATCTGAAGAAGTGTACATACACACAAAAGCTTATACCAAAAATAAATGTTGTTGGTCTTAAAGGTGTCACTGGATTCAGAGTTTTTCTGGTAGAGTTTCTGTTGTGTTGGTATGTTTAATATCTGGGTCACTTTCTGAATCAAGTAGATAAATGGCTCTGCTTTAGGTAGTTTGGAAATGATTTGATGAATCTTCATCTGCACTTGTTAAGGTCTTGCTAGAAATGACTAAACTGGATGGATGCCTTTTTCCCACTGAGCAGGAATACCCTGAAACATAACAGCAGAAGTTGGACTTCTCGTATTATAGTCCTCTGGTGCCCCACATGCTTACATTTCTCTTTCTGACCACTCAAACAGCTTGAAGCTTTAGAACAGCATGAAAGAGGGGGTGGCTATTAGATTGGTGCAGAGCCCTTTAGCAAAGACTCTGTTTTGTGATGATCATCCTCTTTAACACAGTCTGCATACGTTTTAACAAACCTTTTAAGTTTATTGCTGTTGATGCTTTGTTGCGGCAGAAAGAGTGGTTGTGGGAAAAGGGGAATGTTCGACTACCTTGTGCACAGAGAGAACACGAATACATTCCTCTGATAATCATGGAGCAACAAATTGCATAGTAATGGCTGTCATTAATAGTAACACTTGGAAGCTGGTTCATGGGCTACATTCCATTTTCACTGTGAATAATAAATTGGCTGTTAAGTTTTATCCTACTGTAAAAATTCTTGAGGCATATTGTGATATAAAGTAATTGCTTAATTCAGGATGTTTACTGTGTAGCCTGCAAGTTTTTTTAAAGGTGATTTAGCATCTAGGGCAGGGGTGTCCAACTCTGGTGCCCCAGATGTTCATGGACTATGAAACCCATCAGCCCTGCTGGCAGGAACTGATGGGAATCATAGTCCATGAATATCTGGGGTGCCAAGAGTTGGACACCCCTGATCTTGGGGTGTTAGCCACAGGTTACCATCACTGATACTCCAGCTGAAGTGTCACCTCTTTGAGCTGGTTTGTAGGTACCTGGGTTTTCGTGGTGGGCTTCATATATTAGAAGAATTCCCTTCAATGCACAGGTGTGCCACTATGGGAGTTAGATGTTCCATAGTCTGATTTTGAATAGAAGTGTCCTGTGCACAGTTAACTCAGAAGAAGGTCAAGTAGGGTGTCCTTATGATCGAACGTTACTATGATGAATGTTGTGCTGAATGTTGATAGTAGAAGTTGCCTGCCTATAACCTAAGACTGTGTGTCAGTAATGTCAGAAAACTAATTCACGTTGGTAGTCATCTTACACAGTCTTGACAGATCAGAATCTTGCCTTTTTGTCTCTGTACATATGTCCCAGGGCTCAGAGAAGTTTCTTCCTGCTCAATTGCCTTCTGACACTTGCCATCTCAACAAAAACAGCAGAAGTATAATGGTTTGCATGTTAAACCCAGGTTCAAATCATCATTCAGCTGTGAAGCTGGACCAGTCATTTACTCTTATTCTAATGTGGTGATGAGTGCCTTTAAGGAGTTTGAATTGATGAGAAAAATTAAGAGGCCTAGGAAAAGCAGTTATAGCTGAAACTTAGAAGAATCCAGACTGAGAGTTTCTGGGTAGTTTTTCACAGTTCTAACTGGTCGTATTGTTAGCTTTTTTAAAAAAAACCTGTTTTATACCCACGAGGTCCATCCTGTCATCCTTCACAACATGGTGTCAGAAGCTTGAACTCCAGATCATCTCCAAAGCTGTTTGCAAAGGTCCGCAGTTTTTCTCTTTGATGCTTAAGAGAGAGAGAGAAGGGAACTGAAGCTGCAGAAAATGCCAAAGCCTTTGACTCCAGTCAGCCTCCTAGATGGTCTGCCTGGAAACAGCATTTCTCCAGGTACAGAATTGCCAATCAATTGCATGAGAAGGCAGGAGAGATCCAAGTACGCTCCTTAATTTACGCCATGGCCCCCAAGCAGAGCAGATTTTCAACTCTTTTGTCTTTGCAGCAGAAGGAGATAAGGATAACTCTGACCTAGTCTTGGGGAAATTTGAAGAATTTTTTGTGCCCAAACGCAGCCTAACCATGAGAAAGCTTGTTTTTAACAGAGGAAGCAGCAGCCTGGTGAATCTGCTGAAGCTTATATAAGGTGTTTGCATGAACAAACAAATGCTTGTGATTTTGGGACTAACAAAAGTGAAAATATCAGAGACCAATAGTCATGGGTATTTCAGATGCAGAACTTTCTCAGAAGCTGCAACTTAAAAGTGAGCTTACTCTGGACGTTGCAATACAACTAATTAGAAACTCTGTACTGATTAAAGCATAAGTCCGTGAACAAAGTTCTCCAAAAGACTTCAAGAGGTTTCTCAGATGGTGGAGTTTCCTAAACACCCCACCCCAGTGAGGAAAAGTCCCAGACCTTTTCAGAAGTATCCTAGAGATCAGGTTAAGGAACTGCACTGAAAGCCAAGTCATGGATGATACCTTGGTTTATGGCCATACAGAAGAAGAGCATGATGCTTGACTAAGCAAAGTCCTTCACACCTTGAAAAAGGCAGGTCTACAGCTGAACAAGGTAAATGTCTTCTACACCAAAAGTCTGTCACCTATCTAGGGCATCTTATCAATGAACATGGTGTTAAACCTGACTTTAAAAAAACAGAAGTGATCCTAGAAATGGATCCTTCCACAAACACTACAGAACTTAAATGCTTTTTAGGCATGGTGTACAACCAAGGCAGGTTCTTGCCAAACTTGGCAAAAGTCCTCTGTCCTCTGAATGACCTGTTAAAATCCAGTGTAACCTGGCATTAGCATCTGTATCAAGTAGAGACATTTGCAAAAGTGAAACAACTGTTAACCAGTCCACCTGCACTAGCATGCTGTGATGTCCATCGTCCTACTGTTGTCTGTGCCAATGCAAATAGCTATGGCCTCAGTGGGTTACTCCTCCAAGAGCATGATGGTGAAATGAAACCAGTTGCATTTTGCTCCAGAACCCCCACTGATGTAGAAACTTAATATGCTCAGATGGAAAAAGAATGTTAAGCAGCTGTTTTGTGAGCGGGTTTTCAAATATCTCTTTTGTTTGTCTTCCTTTCAACTTCCTTTCAACTTCCTTCCAGTCTCTTCTTCATCAGTTACAAACCCTCACTTCTTCTGGTGCAGATTTGCAGAAAATTATTAAACATTGTATCCAAAGGACGGCCAAAACATGCACGCTGCCCACCAAACAATGTTAGCCCTTATTCCGCCGTGTGTGAACATCTTACTGTTATCACATGGACTCATTTTTCATGGTAAGCGTATTGTTATTCCCACTGAGAAAAGGCAGTACATATTACACCAGCTTCACACTGGATATTAAGACATTACCAAATGCAGAAAACATACACTACTTTCCATGTGGTGACCACAAATTAGCCAAGATCTCACATTTTTCATTCCAAAATTGTGAAATTTGCCAGAGACACAAACCTTTCCAAAGGGAAGAAGCTTTGTTTCCTACTCTACCTTCCAGGCCATGGGAAAGGGTTGGTGCAGATGTGTGTATACTGCAAGGTTGAAATTATTTGGTTGTTACTGATTATTTTTCTTGGTTTATAAAAATTGCTTCCATGACATACATGTCAACTCCCACAATCATCACTTGTCTGAAAAACATATGGGGTTGTCCAAATGTGCTGATGACCGACAATGCAGTTTGCAGGAATAGAGTTTGCAGAGTTTGCAGAGATATACCATTTTGAACACATCACAGCCAGTCTGCACTTCCCACAGTCAAATGGGGAAGCAATAGAGCTGTGAAAACTGCAAAGAAAATTCTAAAGCGAGAAGATCCATTCATAGCTTTACTGGCATACCATACTACTCCAGTAACTGCTACAGGATACAGTCCTGGACAATTAGTAATGGGCCACCAAATCCAGACACCACTTCATACCTTAGGGACAGCCTTGTACCCTCAATGGCCAAATCTGAATATTGTTCAGATTAATGACGTGAAAGCCAAAGCAGGATACAAAAGACATTATGACCAATATCATGGGTTCACATATTACAATCACTGCCAAAAGGATTACAAATAAGAGTGAAGCTGGAATGTCATAAATGGTCCACCCCTGCAATAATCATGGAGCAATGCCAAATGCCACGATTGTATCTTGTTAAGACCAACACTGTAGCTATTTGAAGAAATAGAAAACACCTCCAGTTAGTTCCAGAACCAGAGACTCCCAAACCAGATTCTCCAGCCAGCATTGAATCTTGTACACCAGATCCAGTTCAAGCTCATCCTGCAGTAATGACCACGTTCTCTCCTTTGCCAACCACAGAGAGAGTAACTTCAAGAGGCAGAGTGAACAGAAAACCTGCACAACATAGACTGATGTAATAGCACCCTAATATGGGGCGGAATAATCCCCAAGTCCTATTGAGATGCATGATAGTCCACTTATCACCTCGAGTTAGGATGTTAACCTGTATATATGGTAATTATTTAAATAGTTATTTAGATAACTCTATAAATTATTATATATTCAAAAGGGGGAAAGATATAATATGTTTCTTTAAGGAGTTTGAATTGATGAGTGGAATTAAGAGATCTGGGAAAAGCAGTTGTAGCTGAGACTCAGAAGTGTTCAGACCGAGAACTTCTATTTAGCTGTTCATAGTTCTTACTAGTCTTATCGTTAACTGTAAATAAACCTGTGTGAAACCCACAAGGACAACCCTGTCATCCATCACAACACCTACCCTACATCACAAGATTGTGGTGAAGGCAAATGAAGGAGGGGAGGACCATACATGTGACCCTGAGTGCCTAGTAAAAAGGGTAAGGCAAAAAGTGCAATAGAAGAATTAGGAAATAAATATAAAAACAGACACTCAGATCAGGAGCTTACGAAGTGAGGTGCATATACCATAAAACCAAAGAATTGATCAACTCAGAAGAAGATACTGAGGCATTTGACACTCAGGACAAATCATCTCTCTCTCAAAGTATGAGTTTTACATTCTTCCCCCTACTTAAACCAGCTAAACCACTCCTAAAAGTACACATTATTACAAGGAGTCACCCTACTGAGAACACCATGCTAAGTGGAGTTCTGTGTCCATTCCATGATGACCTAACTTGTTGGAGTGGTGTTTGTAACACAACATTCACTGTAATTTTTTCTCTCTTTTCTGTCCTGTCCTTTTTTCCTCCCTCCACCGTTTTTGTTTTTTTTTGGCTGAAAACTGGTACTTTAAGCTTTTTTTTTTTTCCTGAATCTGCCTTTAAATCATTCATTGGGCCCTGGCTTTCTGCAAGTTCTTGGCTGCACTATCCTTTGTTTTGCCAACCTTTGTTTATAATTGTGATGACTCTTCCAACCGTGGTCAACAAATGCTATGTCCACTTTTTTTTCTTTATAAATAATAAGATCCAACTAACATTTGTTCCCTAATACTTCCCCATATGGGAGCTGCCACCAGGAATAGTTCCAGAAAAAAAACCCTGATCTCTTTTTGGTAGTGTGTATGAGCTTATCAGGCAAAGTGGTCTTAAGGAAAATAGGGTGGGATTACAATGTTTCTTCAAACAAAGTAAGATTTTATTTATAGCTGATAGGTAACTTCAAGGTTTCAAGCAAAATATTTACAAAATACAATAAAATCAAACTGAGAAAACAAATACTTTGAGGACTTCACTCAACATGACACTTTCTGAAAGCTTCTCTCTCTCTCTCATAGTTCTCTCAGACTTTCTGGCCATTTTCGCACAGGTTCAGAAACAGCGGCTTCGCGCTGCTCAGGGGTTGTGATGCGGCGGCGGCCATGCGAACCCCTCCCCAGGGACGCTGAATTCTGCCCGTGCGAAAACAGACTACTTTTTTATTTTGTCTAGGCCCCTTCCACACATGCAGAATAATGCGTTTTCAAACCACTTTCACAACTGTTTGCAAGTGGATTTTGCTATTCCGCACAGCTTCAAAGAGCATTGAAAGCAGTTTGAAAGTGCATTATTCTGGATGTGCGGTATGAGCCTAACAGTTTGAGGCTCTGACTTTTTCTGTAAACCCCCTGACTGTCCAACTAACTCTCTCACAGAACTTTGACACTTCTCACTCAGAAACCCTAACACATTCACTAGTGTTTGTTCACACAGAGCTTTTACTCATTCGGTATTTTCACTCAGAAGTCCTAACACATTCTGCCATGCTCACACAGAGTTTTAACTCTCTCTGACTAGAGCAGGGGTCTGCAACCTGTGGCTCTCCAAATGTTCATGGATTACAATTCCCATCAGCCCAATTGGCCATGCTGGCATGGGCTGATGGGAATTGTAGTCCATGAACATTTGGAGAGCCACAGGGTGCAGACCCCTGGACTAGAGTTTTGATACTCCCAGTCCTTTCACTCTGAAATCCTTTCACCTTCTCTTCTCTCTCTGATTTTCTGACACCTTCTGCCAGTCCAGCACAGCCTTCCACAGAATCAACGGATCATTCCGCAGATGCAAAATAATGCACTTTCAAACTGCTTTCAATGCTCTTTGAAGCTGTGCGGAATGGCAAAATCCACTTGCAAACAGTTGTGAAAGTGGTTTGAAAACGCATTATTTTGCATGTGCAGAAGGGGCCAACCAGTCACATTGCTCTCTCATCCCCCTCTCATCCCCCTTTCTCTCTCCAACTAAGCTCTCCGTTTAAAGTCACACACAGAGACATTAAAATCATTACAATAATCAGTAAAGCCCAAATTATAATAATCTTCCTTGTTTTGATGTCTTTTCCTGAGAAGTTGGTTTGCTGCAATCCTACAGTATTTTGAACTTGGTAGACTTTTGTTTGTATAAATATATTGTTGGTATTATTTTTAAAAAGTTAAGCAGCCAGCTTATCAAGTGAATAGGGCTTGCCATGTTATGCCTTTAGAATCAGTATCTTCTCCTTTCTCCAAAAATCTACCTTACATGCATACTTTTGGTATTGAATTGCAGTGTTTCAATAATAATATAGGCAACATCTATACATCCTGGATAAGTGAATATCACTTCTTAATAACTGCTGCTGTGTGTGCATGTGTTTAGCAATTGATCAGGTTTTGTTGAAATGGAAGGTAGCAGAGGTGAACTGCAAAGTCATGTTCATTACTGATCAAGGAAACAATTTTACCAACATAATGATAAGAGTTTAGGACATGCTTGTGCTTATTTAGAATAGCAAATACTGATGATTATGTGGCCATGTGACTTTTAGAGCAACCATTTGAGCAACCCCCAGTCAGATTCCGGACAGAGCAATTGTGAGTCAGTCATAATGAACTGAATTCATTGGATTCAAAATGAAGGAATGGAGTGACTGAAAGAGAGCCTGGAAATGGTGCAACCTCGCACTGGTACATTTGCCCTCCCCAGGGCACTTACCCTGGTGGAGGAACCAGATGTGCCATTGGCGGTGCATCCCGTGGCCCCAATGCTGCAAAATCTAAAAGTCGGGGGTGCGCTGGTGTCTTGCTTGAACACCAACATGGGGGTGGGGCAGGGCATTAAGTGGGGTGGAGGCAACATTAGTCAGCTCCCTCTGGGGGTTTGGGGCCAGTTGCATGGCACACTGGCCCTCGGACTTATGCTCCCCTTTTGGTGGCATATGTCCTTTCAACTCTATGGGGCTTTCCAGTGGCAGGGGAGTTTCAGGACTTTTCTGAGCTCCCTGTGCTGCCAGAAAACCCTACTGAAGGCAGCATGGTGCTACCATATTTTGCCACCTCCAGGTTTGGATGGGGCTACCTGCCTTCTATCCCATCCCATCTGCAATCCCCTCCCCCCCCTGAGAATCTGTTTCTGGAGCCTGAGGTGAGGGAACTACAGCCAGGAAGGGAAAGTGGCAACCTCCATTTTTGTGTTAGTCAAGCAAGAACTTAGTGAGACAAGAAGGGGTGCTTTCTGCCTATGCCATTGTCTGTAGTTCTCAATTCTGTGCCCCATACCATAGCAAAGAGCCCGAACCTAAAGCAAGGATCCCCAATGTGATGATGGCTGTGGGCACCATGGTGCCTGCTAACACCTTTCTTGGCACCTGCCAAGTGTTTCAGAAAGTGGGTGGAGCCAGGCAGGCTTTTGTTTATAAGGCTTCTGATTGGCCATTGGAGATTTGATTGGCTATGCAGATTTTTTACAACATTGCTTTGACAGCAGCTACCACCACAGCACAAGGATCTTCACTGTGTGACTGAAGGTAAGCTATGGCAGTCATTTTGTGACTCGTTCCACCTTCTGTGACAACCTTTTTGTGGCTGCGCCACCACCATGTATCAGAATTCCAAAGGTTCACACAGGTTCAAAAACGTTGGGTACCTTAAGAGTCCCATTTTAGGAGTCTAGAGAGCTATAGTAAGAAAAGGAAGACAGAAGAAATACCTTTCATGTACTCTCTGTGTTTAAAGTTC
This sequence comes from Sphaerodactylus townsendi, assembly GCF_021028975.2. NCBI lineage: Eukaryota > Metazoa > Chordata > Lepidosauria > Squamata > Sphaerodactylidae > Sphaerodactylus > Sphaerodactylus townsendi. The sequence continues at coordinate 40,220,337 of NC_059426.1, read as the reverse complement.
TTTAGGATCCATCCCAAGGAAAAATGAGCCATTGAAGTCTTTGTCTGAGAACAACAGTTTAAATGAAAATGAATCATTAAGCAGTACTAAGTAGTCTCATGTATGTGTGTGTTTCCACTGTTTTGTGATTGTCTGGATATGGCAAGTGTATCTCTCTTATGCAAAGAGAGAAAACACCTTTCCTTTTTAAAGGAAAAAAAATTGATGTTCGGTTTCAGTTTCTCCCTGCTTGAGTAAGGTGCCCCAAACATTGAGACTTAAATAATCATATAGAAGGGAAACAAATCCAGTATGTATCAAATATATAATGTACACATTTTGATAAATCAATGCAAAATAATCAATAAAAGCTGCATTACTAAGGCAGGTGCTTTCTCAGCTGTTTGCTTGTGCAGTCTTAAGTGAAGGTTTATGGCACCCCATAGAATTTAAGTAATCAAATCACTGGGGGGAAAAACATCAATTCCTCATTCTAATACCTCCGTCATGGAGTTTTTAAACATGAGGCCAATACATTTATTGCCATGCATACATCTCTAACCAGATTTTAAAGAAATTAAGCAAGATTTAATTTTTTTTAGAGATATTGGATATTTTCAGGCAATGAAACATTGTATAGAATTATCCAGTAACTAGATTTGCCTTTTCTATTAACACTACGAAGATGTTAAATTGTGCAAGACATCAAGCGGTTCCCACCTGTATTTAGATTATGTTTCTAGATGTTGATGTTCGGTTTATTCCATTTACTAAACAGTGTGAGGTATAGTGTTTAAAACAAAAGAGAAGAGGGAACGATTTTCAAAAAGAAACCTGAAGTGCATGCATGGATTGGCTAGGTATGAGTCTTTTGCTCTGGATCAATGTAGGCAAAAACAATATACACCTTTACCTTATTGTAAATAGATTTGTGATTATGTCTGAAGCATCTGGAGGATGTGTTCTATAGTATCACTCATTAAATTCCACACAATATCTTTCAAAAGGTTCTTTTCTTTGTTTTTGTGTTTTTTGTTTGTTTTTTTTCTTTTTGTTTTCAACTAGGACCCCTACTATGGCTGGTGGCCTATTTTCTATTGACAGAAACTACTTTGAAGAGATAGGAACTTACGATGCAGGAATGGATATCTGGGGTGGAGAAAATCTTGAAATGTCTTTTAGGGTAATTCACCATTTTACTTCCTTTTCTGACAATTGGCATGGTTATTCTGTAAAATTGTTGAGTTTTACAATGGGTTCATTTTGCTCATTTTATGTAAAATGCAAATTTTAGTCTGGCCATGTTTTAGAAACTTTTGATGATTAAAAATAGCATTGAGATATGCATAAATTGATATGTACTAAGCTTTCAATCAAGTAATTAAAAAATTGATATGAATGATCAATAAATGTACTTCACAGAAAAGTGTCATGCATTTCCAGCTGGAGCTTCCAAATATCATGAGTTTAGAAGCTATTATGGGACTTCTTTCACTGTGGTCCTTTTGAGATTATGACCAGACTTGATTCATGCCCTGGTGGATCCCAACTTTCCTCCGTCATCAGAGGGGTTGGTCTATGTCAAAATAAAAAAAAAATCTTTGACTAGATTTCCTTTGAGAATGACTTTATGAACTTATAAACATAGAAAACTGATTTTTAAAAAAATGTAATGACAGAATGTGATGAATGATTGAACTAAAGTGTGTTAGAAAATTTTGGATTGGTTCACCTATTTGCCCACTGGCAGGACTAAACTAAAGTGTGTAAGAAAATTTGAGACTGGTTGACCTGCTTGTCCACTGGCAGGACAAGTCCCATGTTAGCTGCTCATGATGTGTACAACATCATAAGTGCAAACCAGCCTTACCATGTATGTATCTTTATGTGTGTACCCAGTTTTCAAAAAAGGACATGGATGGATTATGGAAACTGAGTATATGTATAGTACACATGAGTGAGGTTGGGGGAAGTAACCAACCACATTGATGATACTGTATACACAGATGGGTGAGTATGTGAGTAAGGGTCTTCCTTCTACCAGAACAAGTTGGAAAGAAATAGTTGGTTCAACTCATGGCTTTTTATGATAGCTCTCTTTTGAAGAAAAACACTATTAATGTGTTTTTCTTCATTGTATTTAAGACTAGAATTCAGTGGAAATTTTTTATTGACATAATCCCATTTTAGAAAAACTTTGCCAGCATTAGTTTTTTTTCTAGTGAACTTTTATATTGTTGACAAATACATTAGTCAAAGATATTTTATTTATTTATTTATTTAGCAAACTTTTTTCTCCAGAATTGCTCAGGACATTGTATATCTTTTCCCCTTTATTGACTTCATTCTCACAACTCTCTGTGAGGTAGTTTAAGAAAGACCTAGTCATTTTCCTGTTTCCATATCTACTATACTACGCTGTCTCTCAGATTTCTCACTGAGTGCTACAACTTGACAGGTTGTGTTAAGAACATAAGAACTAGCCTGCTGGATCAGACCAGAGTCCATCTAGTCCAGCACTCTGCTACTTGCAGTGGCCCACCAGGTGCCTTTGGGAGCTCACGTGCAGGATGTGAAAGCAATGGCCTGCTGCTGCTGCTGCTCCCGAGCACCTGGTCTGCTAAGGCATTTGCAATCTGAGATCAATTTCTGTGTCATTGTGTTTTGTCTTCTCTAGCTGTCCTAAGCACTGCTAGCATAGCCTGTGACAGAATATTATCCAGGCAACTCATAAATGACATATTTGCACCTGGACACAAGGGAATATATTTTAGCACTGTCATAATTTCCAGAAGTCTATAAGCCACGTATTGGGTGCATATTTTGTAGTGTTTCTGATCCTACCCTAATATACCTCATAATAATTCTGATGCTTCTAATTAGCTCAGCACTGGTGAGAAAGAATTTTCCTCTCCATCCTTGAATACGGGGGAGAGATATATAATGATCTTACTCTGGATTGCCTTGGGTTATGCTCAAAAGAAGCATGAGAAACTGAGAGCCTTTAAATCATAGTGTGACTTGACAAGCTGATCCTTTTCCTCAAAGGTCAAGCAACAGAGTTAACTTGTTTGGTGTAAGAACACTTACAGGCCACTTCTGAGCATCTTGTAGTCCAGAGTGAGATGAATCATTTCCTTGCCCCGGTCCTTTAGAAGGACCATTCACCACATGCTGGCTGGAGTGTCCATCAATGAGAACAATTCTCGTTCCTTCCAAGTGTGTCCCAGCATGCCACAATTTGGATTGGAAAAACTTTTCTAAGTAAACCTTCTAATTAGTTGTGGCATAACAATGGTGTTGGCTTCAAAGGCATTAAGGCCCATCCAGTCAAGGATGAACACATTTTCCAGTTCGGTTTATATCAGTGGGGAAAAAAAGCACATGCTCAAATTTCTCTGATTTGAAAGCAGTTGACAGAGCATTACGCAGCTTGTAAGGATAGTTTCCTAGACATTATCTACCAAAACTTGCAATAAAGAGGAGTGACTCATTTGTTCTTTAACAAGGCAAGTTTTCTCCTCTCAAAAAATGTATCCAATCCTGTGTCTTACTTATAGTTTATCCTATGCTGAAATCCTTCAGTGGTTTGAGTTTATATCTTATTGCCAAGGTTTTGTTGAAGTGGTTGCAGTACTGTGTACTTGCCACCAGTTGTGTACTGGGCCTAAATGTCTCCCCGGCAGCATGACTGCCTCCCTGTGCCCCCCTGGCCTGACTCACCACACACCCCGCGCCACACTTACCGGAGCCAGCAGGGAGGCCGGGGCTTGGGGGTGACTCGGATAGTCACCGCGGTGACAGGCCAGCTCCTGGGCTGGCCTGTGCTGCGATGCCTGCCTGGGCTGCCCGCTGCCGAGCCCTGCCCCCCAGCCTGCAGGGAGGCTGGGGGCGGCACTCAATGGCATGCACCTGGGAAGATGGGATACCCCATATTCCCATTAGCAGTACCCCACTGCTTGCCACATTTAGGTCACTTTTGCACATGCAGAATAATGCACTTACAATCCACTTTCAATGCACTTTGCAGGTGGATTTTACTGTGCAAAATAGCAAAATCCACCTGCAAACAATTGTGAAAAGTGCATTGAAAGTGCATTATTCTGCATGTGCGAAAATGTCCTTAAAAAGGCATATAAAACGGTTTCATTCCAGAGGCCATTTATTGAAGGGTAAATTGTTTCAGCAGGTTCGGCAGTGTTTGTTTTAATTCTTTGTGTATGTTTTGAAAAATTGAGTGCTTTTTAATTTGCAGTTTGTGTATTTCAATATGTGTTTTAATGTTGCTTACTGGTACATTTTCAGTCTGAGCCAGTGGTGTTTTAAATAAATATATAATTTTGCTTACTCTGCTCTTAAATACATGTAGTAAATTGGCAATTTAAAATCGTTTCTTTAAAAAATGTAGAAAACAGCAAATTGGAGTTGACAGGGAAATGTAGGTCATGTTTTGATATAGTCATAAGGCAACACTGGAAATTATTTTAAGAGTAAAAGAATAAAAGAACTAGTAGCAGAAGATGCAAGCATAAGAAATCTTAGTTATCCTAGAGTATTTTACGAATTCTTTAGTAGATCACGTACCTACAATAGGACAACTTTGTTCACCCCCAGTATTGGGGTTCACATTGTTCACAATGTAATGTAGCACACTACAGGCTGAACTCGATATGTGAGTCTTCCTATTGAATTGGTGAACATGTGGTATGAAATTTAGAGCATCCTACTACTTTACAAATTTATTGTTCATTGTCCAACAGTAAACTTAGTAAAAAAATGTATTCCTTTAAGAACAAGATGAGAGTTCTGCTATCTTTATAGCATGTGTGGAAGATGATTAGAATGTAAATATCTAGATATTGTCACAAATAAGGAAGAATAAGCGGTACTAGGGGGAATGGATGTACAGGGTTTCAGCCTTTGAGTTTGATGAAATGATCTGCAGATGCAAGAATCATGATATTTTCCGATTTGCATTTTCCCTCTATTGGCAGTCATTTCCAATGGCACCAAAGTTTATTCTCAGGGTTGTGGGACCCATGAGGACTGACAGCCAGTGGGTCAGGAGGTGTAGTAGGGAGGGCGCAAACTCACCCTCTCCCTTTTCTTTCAACAGACCTGTACTTACAGAAAAGGTAGAAAGTACCATTACATCTCTACAGCAATTTTCTGATAGCAATGTACAGGTAGAGGAGCGGAGGGGCCCATGCCCCCAATCATGTAATCTACCAGTCCCCTTTAATCAAGTTTTGAATGATCAGAGCCAAAGTCCTGAGGGGAGGGAGTAAACTCGGGAGGGAGTAAACCGCTGAGAGGACTGGTGGGCTAAAGAGACATTCTCAGGTACAGCAGACTGGTTATTTAATGAAGGTTACTGAGGAAAAGTAATCTTAATTGAGAATGAGTCTGTTGTCCAAGGGAAATAGATTGAAGACTCTGTATCGCTGTGACTGTAGGGCCAGGTTCATTTGAAGGGCTTGAAAAATTGTCATTTGGTGGCTGGGTGAAACAGTTGTTAGTCAGGGTGTTGTTAGTCAGGTTATCTAGTATTTAAGCACACGTGTGTAATCTCTGGAAAAAGAAAAAGAAAATTCCCTCAGCCTAAAGGGAATGCTATGTTGTTACAGTGCATTTATACAGCAGTATAAATGTACTGTACTGATTTTAAACAGTGTTAAAAAGAAACTAAATAAGCAAATCCGTTTGTTCTTTTGCATTCCTGCCTCCTGTGCCTCAGACACATTTACAAATAATTCATCTTTTTTCACAACAACAAATTCACATGAATGTAGCCACTGAAATAGAAACTGTTTAAAATCCATCAAGGATGGTTTCTGTCATGAATAAAGATAACGGGTTATCACACCAACCTACATGCTGTTAATCCATGTGGGGCTCAGGACTACAGGAATACATTTTTCAAGGGTCAGAAAAAGACTGATGTGGGGGCAAGAAAGAAGATTGCTGGAGACAGCATTCTGGATGAATTTTGTTAATAGCAGAGGTTTCTGCTAGCACGAAGTTTCTTATATTAAACGAAAGCTCTACCGTGAGAAAAATGGATCCAGTAATTTTAGCTCACATGCCCTACTATTTTCTATGTAAATCTGTGTGGAAAGTATACTTACTCTGTGGTATTGCTGAAAAGTGATATATGATGTCTCTGTGGATTATGTGAGGTCTAAATTCTATATGGACAATATTTGCATGTTGGTCCCTGAAAAGCAAATAGAATGAATAAGGAGATGGTCGGGACTAAGTTGAGGTTAGTGAGGCTGTACCTATAAGTTCCACAATGGAGTAACTGTCCACTACTAGTCAATCAGTTGATAACTAGAAGTCCTTAGATTTATGAAAAGTCAAATTGCAGATTCATATGCAGTAGTATTCAGGCACAACTAGCTGCAGTATGTAAAATGATAGACTATATACTAAAGACACACAAACACAAAAGCACCTTGTGTGCACATTTACAAGCATGTGCATTGTCATCAGCCCTATTCAGGTCTGGGATTAAATCATACTCTTTGGTTGGATTTTTCCATGTGACCCTCTACTGATATCAACCAGTAGCATGATCAAAGACTGATAGCTATTTAAGTTTTCATTTTTCTTTTATCATCCTCTCTTCCTCTCACTGTGACCTATGGTTCCTACACTCTTTTCCTCTATGACACAGTTTTTGGTTCCTGCCATTGAGGTTCCCTTTGTCTCTCCTAAAGCCCTTCTCTAGATTCCCTGATTTTCTGATTGCTGCGAGCTCCCCTTCCCGTTTGACTGTGTGTCTAGCATATCCTTCCCTTTCATATCCCCAGACCTCCTCACATTATCTTCAGTTCTCTTTCCCTCTGTCTTCTTAGTCCCTCTTCCTAGGCTTTTCAGAGGCACATACATGTCCGTGCAACTCTGTTAGACTAGCCATAAGTGAGTCATCATTGGGCATTTATCATATATTTTACTAATTGTTTAGTATTTTAGTAGAAATTTGAAGTACGGTACTTTATTTTGCTTTGCCAATCGTGCTGATATCCATCTGCTTTTCACATTCCTTCTCTGTCTTGTCTTCAATCTGTCCATCTATAATTAATAAAGTCAACCTTTTAAAAAACAGTGGCCTCGTTTTTTTATGAGAAACTAATAATAATGGTGATAATGTTTATTTACACCCTGCCCTCCCTCAGCCAGGCTCAAGCTGGCTTACAGTACAAAAATACAATACAATTTGTATAACAATTTCTAAAAACTACAATAAAATACCTACAAATAACTTAGATTGCCGCAGTCCCAAGGAGGATCTCTCAGGAAGATGATCAGGTCCAGTATCCACCATGCACCAGGGGATTACGCTATCCAGAGCAGAGAGAGATAGAGAGCAGGAACAGGAAAGGCATGCAGGGACTGATTTAACCATTGTTCTCTTTAACCACATCAGTCTGCAATCAGTGTATATAAAACTTGAGTCTGAGAAGGCCCAGAGTTGGGGATGCATATGTGAATGGAGGAGCGGCCTTAGACCAGCATATCTAAGGAACCGTCTCTCCCGGTGTTGTCCCGTTAAGCCCCTCCGCTCCTCGGAGGTGGACCTGCTGTTGATCCCTGGCCCCAAAGCGATCCGGCTGGCCTCTACAAGGGCCAGGGCCTTTACAGCCCTGGCCCCTACCTGGTGGAACAGGCTCCCGGGTGAGATCAGGGCCCTTCAGGACATACAGAGTTTCCGCAGGGCCTGTAAAACGGACCTGTTCCGCCAGGCATTTGGCCAGTCGGTATAACATTGAAAATCTGCTATATAATAAACATCTGACCTCCCGTGGGCAGAAGAAAGGGGGAGGGGGGGAACTTCTGATGCCATCTGAAATCTGTGTAATTTATGCAATTATGGTTCCTTAATTACTAAGGACTGATTGTTTTTAGCTGATTTTAAATGTTAGATATTTGCTTGTTGGACACTGCTCTGAGCCCCTTGGGGGAGGGCGGTATACAAATTCAATCAATCAATCAATCAGTGGCACCCGTGTATTTGCCCCAATCCCTAAGCAACCCTATCCCTAAGATAAAAGAGGGACAAATTAGGGAAAATGATTTACCTCAGATAAAAAATAGGAAATGCCCTGATTTATAAATGGGTACAGTTGCAGGGTATGGTAGTCTACTCATATGGATTATTAATCAGTTACACTGATGATTGTTGAATTTTTGAAATTGTAATAATGTTCATTATTGGTATATTACACAGTGTGTCCCTTTTCTGTCACATTGGTTCATTCTCCAAATACAGCAAGGTCACATTTAGGATTGTTAAAGAAACTTCTTATCGATAGATCTATCTATCTATCTATCTATCTATCTATCTATCTATCTATCTATCTATCTATCTATCTATCTATCTATCGATCGATCGATCGATAGATAGATAGATAGATAGATAGATAGATAGATAGATAGATAGATAGATAGATAGATAGATAGATAGATAGATAGATAGATAGATAGATAGATAGATAGATAGATAGATAGATAGATAGATAGATAGATAGATAGAACCATGTGTTTGTTGCTTCGAGAATAACCCCACACCTGCTGGCCCAAACACTCTGAAAATTTCACACACCCTTACTTATTCCCCCAACTGTGTTCTTATGTACCTCCTGCTGTCAGACAACACACCTGAGCCAGGTAAAACATCTTTTTCCTGGCGCACCAGGCCATGAAGCTGCCTGTGTGCAACTGTCACCCTTAGAATGTTTGTGCCCTTAGAATGTTCGCTCAGATGGCCAGATATGAGCAGTGAAAACAGTACATAGGCAATAACTCGAGTGGACGTGAAACACATACACACGTTGCCATGTGAGACGTCAGGTGGGGTTCCCCCCCCCTCACACGCAGGTACCTTTCACTCTCTCACCCACTACTACCACACAACACACCTCCTCTCTTACACATTCAGTGGAGGGAGAGGGAAGGGATGGAGGGGGAGGCATGCATGGGAAGAGAAGTCAGGGATGGGAACGAGAATGATGGGTGGCATGCAAGGGAGGGGAGGGAGCGAGTCCAGCATCTAGATATGACCCACCCACCCTAGCAGACGGAAGGGAGGGAGGGGGAGGGGTGGCATGCAAGGGAAGAGGGGTGGGAGAGGGAAGGGACGGAGGGGGGCATGCAAGGGAAGAGAAGTTAGGGAGGGGAGAGAGTGAGGGGTGGCATGCAAGGGAGGGGAGGGAGGGGGCCCATCCTCTGGATATGACCCACCCACTCTAGCAAAGGGAAAGGGGAGGGAGGGGGAGGGGTGCCATGCAAGGGAGGGGAGGGAGGGCCCTGCCAGCCTAGATTCCCTGAATACTGAGGTTACAGTTCAGAAAACCATGTTGCCTCCGAGGCACGCGTTACTCAGGAGTAAGCTCGGTAAAGCAACTGTGACATACTTTGAATGACTGAGTCGCGCCCCTCAGAGGATTTACTCAGAAGCTACACCCATTGCCACCACCCCAACTTACTCCCAGGTAAAGGATCATGACCAGCCAGTCTAGATGTATGGGAGGGGTGCCTTTCCATTTCCACCCAAGGAATGCGGTCACACACATCAACGACATCGCACAGAATCAGCCTGCGTGTCTCCATGAGCACGTACTGCTGGCCTCTGCAATTGATTTGCTCCTACTGTTCCTTTCCCATTTCACCACAATAAGCCACAGCAACGCGTGGTCGGGCCCCACTAGTTTTCTATATTTCTTTTTGTGCCATGCAAATGTGAATTAAAACATAACAGCTCAGAAGCAAATAATCTGGTGGTGTAAAATATGCTTTCTAACCAGAGCGATAGGTATAATCTAAACAACAGAAGGTTGTAATTGGGTGTAGTATCTGAGCCCCTCTGGGGAAAGGCTAGATTATAATAAAGGGCTGAAAATAGTGAAATTCTTTTGACATGCGAAATAGAATCCTAATAAAAAAATGAAAAACATAACAGGCCTTTATGTGTTCTGAATATATTCTGTGTAAGGTTAATTGTACCAAATTATATAGCAAGATTTGTGTTTCTTCCAACTAGCCCTTCTCCCTTTGTATTGTGTAGTCTTGTGTGACAGAGGGAACTCCTGTCAGGAGCTGAGTGCATGAAGTCTCGCTATGTTTTTGGCTGACTAGGAACTCTAAGTAATAAATTGGCTGGAGAGGAAATGCTCCTTTTGTGCTGTGCAGTTGCCAGTTAAAAGGAGAGAGCGGGAATGCAATGAATTGTATCTGAAACACAAAAGCATATTTGCCCAGTTCTTGGTCAGAGGAAACAGGTCAATCAAACAAAAGAGGGGAAAGAGGCAAAGCAAATTACCTATGGGAATAATAAAACCTACCTCGTGGGGGGTGGGGGAGGGTGGCTGTGCAAACGGCATGGTTTTAGAGACTGCCACGGCCTCCGATAAGAGAATAAGCATCACTGATAAAAAGGCTACAGCAGTTTTGTTGTTTAAAGAGTTGAAAGCCCAGGGCTGCAAAACTAATTGGATACATTCTCCAAGTAATCCTAGGGTTAGTGGGAAAGCTTGACGGCAACATTAAGGTCTTACATTGCGATACCCTGTGGTGGTCACCAGAAATGTAATGCAGCTTGGTGTTTCATGTAGCAACTGTACTGTTTGGAAACTGCTTTTCACATGGTTTGATATAATTACACGGAGACTGCCCATAACACAGCAAGTCCTGTGCTAGCACTATGTAATTGCCACAAAACTGCTCACAGTCAGAAATGTTTTTTGTTATCTAAACCACCATTTCTAAGGCAGAACAACAGTTGGGTATGGTGCCACCAGTCACACACAGATTGAAGAAGATTGATGATGTTCTCCCTTCCGCTATGCTAACCATTTGTCTTTGTGTTTGGATCAAAGAACTATGAGGGGAAAGAAAGTAGACATTTGCACAAGAGTTTGCACTAGGAAATGTAGTGCTATAATAGGTTCTGTATCCGTTCTCACACTTCACCCGTCATTTCATTTTTGTGTGTGTGCAGTGCTACTTGTGTGTCCTGTAAACAATCTTTCCCTAGTGTGAAGATGTTATATTCTTGCATAAGGGCATCTTTGGATCTATTCCAGTAGAAACATAGGCATGGAAGCCATATTGATCTTGGACAGATGAGAGGTGGCAGAAAATGATAGTTGATGCAAAGTGAGGTTTTGATGAGACAAAAAAAGAGCGATATCCAAGTGTATTATCCAATTTCAAGAGCAGCATTGCAGCAAAAACTGATTGAAATTGTGGTACCATTTTAAAATATGTTCCTGAAATTGCAGTACACTTTCATTTGGGCATGAACTAGAGCATCTACATTTAATTTATGTGGGCCCTGCTGCTTTCGTGGCTATCTCTGTAGTTGCATCTTTATAAAAACTTTGTGCACGTATCCAAATGGCAAATGGTATGTGATGCTAAATTAGCAATTAGTTGTACAGCTCATGACAACTTTCATTCTGCAAGAATGCCATGAATACAACCTGAATTAATCATTACTTGCACACAATTAGTTATTAATATGTTTTGGTGTCACCTGAATATTAAAAAATGTTTAGATACATATCTGATCATTCAAAACTGGATTTTTTTTCATTCTTATGAAATGAATTATTTGAATTTGGGAAACAGTTTATTCATGTTTTAGGCCTCTGTCCAAGTCAGTAGGTGATCAGAACCACAGCTAGATCTTGAGTTGAAGCCCGACTAAGTTTCCATCAGCCACGTGGAAGTTTTTTGCCTCTCCGCTCTGGCTGCAGCCCACTGATCTCCATAGTATGCTGCTCCTGGGGTCTGGAGTAGGTGCATTGAGAAGGGGGAAAACTGGATGTGGTTTGGATCCAGCCCTTCAGTACAGGCTGGATAACAGATCTATGGAAGCTGGGAGTGAAATACCACTGTGGGGGAAAGCAGAAGCTTAAATAATTCATCCATCATCCCTATTGCTGTTCCTCTTCAGGCCAGTAGTCAAGCATCTTAGCATATGAAAGTTTATATTGGATCCTGCAGACGTCAAGATGTTTTACTTAAAAAATGTAATCTTATCTGTAAAACCCAGGGAGAAAAGGGCGTCAGCAAATGTACGAATTTTAGGGGAAAATACAGGAACTACAAAGTTACAGCTTTTCTATTCGGTCTTCATCAATACTTGCTTACTAAGTTTGACCCTGAAGACTTTATAAGCTTCTAGCATAAGAAGAATCATATTTCGATATTCACAGTCAGATCAGAGCCATGAAAGACAGCAGTTGTCTGAGGTGAGAGAATAACAACAGCTCACCCCTCCTGCCCCCAAGGATTCTTTGCTGTGCAGAATGCCCTTTGTGCTCTTTGGCCAGCCAGCGCCTCTGGGTTGGTAGATGAGCCACTGAGACATCAAACTTTAGCTGGATCATCCAGATAGTATATAAGCAGAGATTGATTTGTAAGTAAAAAGAAAGTAGGCTCTCACAGGTGATATCAGGCCTCTGCTATCCATTCACCATGGAAAATATAAACGAGGAATATCATTCCAACACTGTACATGACTGTAAATTGAGTTGAAAATAGACTCCCTATCACACCACACATTCAGTGGACACCGTGTGAGATGAAGCTCAAGTAAGGCATGCGTTTCACTCCAAGTTACCTGTGTAGTGTGGAAAGGGAAAACTCTTTCATTGCCATTGCAAAGCCATTTATGAAGTTTTCTGTGCATCTTTCATTTTTGTAACTGACTCCTATTATTGGCTCATATTCACCCATTTCTTGATGATCTGATTGATGGAGTTGCGATTTGTGCCTGTTTCGTCCCACTGGTATATTTATCATATTCATCTCAATGGAATGAGCTGACATTCCTCTGAGTTGGTTTAGTGTCATGGGATGGAATCCCTGCTTAGTTCTGTTCATTAGCAAGAAATATAGACAACATGAGCTCCCTTGTTCTGGCACCCTTTATCTCCTTCTTGATGAACAAACATGAACAAACCACCTCTGCTGTATAAACCTGAGAGCAGGAACCCAAGTGAGCATCTGACAAATAATAGGAAACATTACTTTACCTTTCACTTTGGATTACCATACGTTATTTCTGAGAGTCTACCAACTCCTAGGATCCAATTTTAAGGGCTACTGTAGGATCTCCTGGTCTGAAAAATCTGCTGAAATGTCTACTTCCTCTTAAGAAAGCTGAAGGGCACATGATTTCTTAACAGCATGATTGGAGGTAGGGTTGGATTAGAAGAACCGTAAGTGAAACACATTCTTCACATCCATTAAACTGCATTTGCAGCTCCCCAAGCTGCTGCTACTGAGGATTGCAGAGGGCGTGGAGAAGCAACACCTATAACATAAAAATGAACCACCACTGCCCCCCCCCAATCTAACAGAATTGCTTTCTGATCATGCAGAATTTAACCTACTTTAACCTTTAACCTTTAAATTTAACCTACTAAGTGAAGTTGCACTACAGAAAGTTATAACATTTGCAGTGGCCTGAGCTTTTCATAATTTGTTCTTGTTCAGTTGTGTTTAATAGTACCTGGCAGATGTTTGTGGAGGCAGCCTTTGTGTCCGCGTACTTGTTTATTCAGATTATGCTGTTAATTAAACCCTCTACAGATGAAACAATTGGCAGTGAACAAACATACTGATGTCTGCACGTACTGTTGGGAATTTGGAGCTTTCTGAACAAATTGGGCATCTGTCCTGGTCACTGGTGTGTGTACAGTTATCTGCAGATGTGCATTTGGGTCATCTTTGGTTTTATCAGCACTGAATGATGCAATGAGACCTGAACTATTCTCCAGATGTTTTTTATTCATTCCAAACTATGCAATATTTCATAGGAGTTGTTTTATCCACAATGCAATTTCAAAAATTATTTTTGCACTAGTAATTCTGGGTTTGCCACCTCAGGCAAAATTTGAGAAGCAGGATAAAAATATTATGATTTTTTTAATGGCAGCGGTTGAGAAGAATGAATGCACTGCTTTTTTTCTCCTGTGTCAAAAATGAAAGGGCTGTGATTGCATCAGGGGTGGCATGGCTCAGTGGTAAAATGCCTGCTTTGTGTGCAGGTCCCAAGATCAATTCCAGGCATCTCCAATTATCCAGCTAAAAGGATATGCTAGTTGGTCACGTGAAAGACCTCTACCATGAGAAAAGTCTCTTCTGGAAAGCCACTGTCAATCAGAGACAATATTGACTCGGATAGGCCAATTATTTGATTCAGCCTTCCTGCAAGACAGCAAAGTCAGTGCCTACATAGCTGTGTAAGAAGCAAAGTGAAATAATTTCTTGATAAATTGATGGTTCTGATGAAGTGTAGTGGTATGCTGGATTTGTCTTCAACAGCCACTGGTTACAGAACATTATAGTCACGTTTCAGACATCCAGAACCATTGTACCACAGAATGGACTGGAATGCCATGAAATGTTTTTAGTTGTATATCAGCCCCATCCAAAGGGGGAGGGCAAATCCACCAGTAGTGTGCGGCTGCTCTGGCAGATCTGCCGTCCCTGGGACACTTACCCTGTCAGAGATACTTGGGAGCTTTGGAATCCTAATGTCTTTTCAAGTGCTGAAGTGACCCTCAGTGTCACGGGAGGAGGGGAATAAGAGCTCCTCATCTCACCACACTTTAAAAATTGTTCACATTAAGGTTTAAAATGGCAATGGTGTTCCCAGGTCTGCCCTCTGTTATTTACTTTTGTGACATATATGTATGTGTGAAGTCCTTTAACTTAGCCATCAAGAGCTAGTTTGTGTTTCCTCCCACAAGGCCTGTATGGGAGGGGCCTCAATTAGGTCTTGAGAGAGAGATTGTGTGTGTGGATTGCTGTCTTCCAATACATCTTCTTATTCTCCAGTTATGAGTGTTCTCTCCAGGTTGGACGTAATTAAGAGTCCAATGACAGAGACTCTTCTGTGCTGGCTACTGAGCAAGATGAAGGGTGATCCGATAGTTAGTCTGATCCTATTCTACCACACTGCAAAGGATGCTACAAGTTTAACCTGTTGAAGCCTTGTGATATGTACGATGCCAAATATTGGTTTTGATATCGTCATTGCCAATCCCAACTCTCTTACTTGGTATGGCAATGAATTAATCTCAATTGCTTTAGGTCTAATGAAATAAACTTTGCAATCAGTTGCTATAGCAACATTTCTATTGATGCAAATCAAGTTTAATTGTTGCTGTGCCCCCCCTCCCCCAGTCCCTAAATGGCTCAGGGTACTTGAAAGACAGCTATCTTCATCTCAATCTCTCTTCTGTTGGTGGCAACCAGGGACAGGGGATTTTCACCAGTGGCACCTTGCATGGGAAATAGTTCCCTCCTTGAAAGCTGCATGGCCATGGACTTTCGAGTACCAGATGAAGATTTTTTTCTTCTTTTGTTCCAGTTTTACGCTGAGTTAATAATTTTCTGTGACTGTCCAGTTTAGTTTTATGCTAGCCTTGCATGTGTTCTTATTAATCTTTCACAGTTGATTTGTTGCTTTTCTGTTTAATTGGCCTATTGATCATTCTAATTTTACTGTTGCTTGCCTGTTTATTGGTTTTGATCAGCTGCTGCTTGCTTATTTGTGCTGGGATTTTTTTTCTGTTTTTGAGTGTTATGTAGTGAGGCATACTGGGCAGTTTCATTCTGGAAAGGTGGTTTAGATATGTGCTAAATAAATAAAAGGTTTTAACAGATGGTCATTTTGTTCAGAGCAATCTCTGCACCCATTCACTGTTTAATGACTGCTTGGAGGGTAGTCTGTTAGGAGAAAGCGAAATGTTCCAAACCATATTTTAAATATTTTATATCCAGTTTCTATACCGTTACAGCAACATAATACTACCCAACTTCATCTGTCTTTATTTTATTGAATGTCAGCATAATATACAGAAATGGTTCAAGGCCATGGAATGTGTCTGATATGGACTAATCTTCAACTAGACTATGTGGACTAATCTTCAATCACATAACATTTTATTTAGCTATTTTATGTTTCTGAAAATTGCTTTGGTCAACCTTTAAGGGGGATTACAGTTAAAAGACTTACTGTGCTATGATCGCTAAAACCATACTTTTAGTAGTAGTCATGTGGTGTAGTCAGCGTGGTGTAGTGGTTAAAGTGTCAAACTAGGATCCGGGAAACCCAGGTTTGAATCCCCACTCTGCCATGGAAACTGCCTGAGTGATCTTGGGCCAGTCACACTCAGCCTCAACCCTGGCAAGTATTTATATGGGAGACCTCCAGGGAAAGAAGAAACATGTCTCAGAGGCAAACAATAGTAAACCATCTCTGAATGCCTCTTGCCTTGAAAACCCTAAAGAGTCACCATAAGTCAGCTGTGACTTGATGGCGAAAAAAAAGGTAACATGACAACATTCAGCAAGTTCTGAATCAGTTGAAGTTTCTGAAGAGTTGAAGTTTCAGAAGAATCTTCAAAAGCAGCCCAATGTATATTATGCTACACTAACCTGGATGGTGTATGATTCAATGTGGCAAAATCATTATTTTCATAGAAGGGTGGTAGCTGGCATGAAATCAATAAAAGTTGGTAAAAGGGTATTGCTGTCACATATGTATCCATAAGTAATACAGGTTGCAATAATTAATTAATAACTATGTAATTATGAACCAAATCATTGGAGGGGAGTACAACATCAGTCAATGCTGTTCAATTCCACTTCCACAATCTAACAAAATGCCTATCAGTGATGACTCTGCCTTGTGTCGGTTCAATTTAAGTTAGATACCTTCACCTGTCAGGGTGTCTATTCAGATCATTCACTAACTCACTTAGATTAGATGAAAAGGAGAAATGGGGTATACTGTTAATGCTTTGCAAAATTTCTGAAGCATCACTCCCATTGGTTGATATTACATAGGGATGATATTTGGTCCTTCTTCTTCCTCCTTGTCCTCATCCTCGTCTTCCTCCTCGTCTTCCTCCTCGTCTTCCTCCTCGTCTTCCTCCTCGTCTTCCTCCTCGTCCTCTTCTTCTTCTTCTTCTTCTTCTTCTTCTTCTTCTTCTTCTTCTTCTTCTTCTTCTTCTTCTTCTTCTTCTTCTTCATAATTAAGTCTCTGAGCCCAAATGTGAAATTTCATGTACTCTGTTTCAATTAACGATGTTAGTGGATTGTATATTCCTCTGCCACAGAACAAAGCATGCTGGAACTTCTTTGTTTCAGAATCCTAGTGAAAGTTAAAATACATTTTGGCATAAATGCTCTTGTATCAAACCACTGTGTTCAATAATGCACAAAATAATGGTTTACACAAAGGCAGTGTGCAAAAATGAATGATAATTCTTATAATTGTTCAGGATGATATTCTGTTGTGGAAGTATACAATTTTCTCAACTGACTGAACTAGCATCTTTATGTGGAACAAAGTATAGCAGATGTATGAAGTCATATTTATCTTAGTGAAATACATCGTAGATGCTACAAGCAGGAGTTGAAGAAAGACAGACATTGGAACTGCTTCACTCTTCCTGCCATTTGTCTGTTCAAATTTCCTCCCTCCTATTGCTTTCCCACACATTTGGAATGCTTTGGTTTAGGAGGAAGATGAATTCAGGAGGTTTGTAAAGCAAAGAAAGTTGGGGCAGTGTCTTAGATATTAGTGAGAGACGTATTAGTGACAGATTAAACAGAGAAGATCCTTCCCCATTTCCACCAGGCAGAACCTATGATGCTTGTGCCATTGTTGAACGGAACACAAAGGTTCCGTAGGTCCATAGATGAGTGCTTTTAATTCTCATGTGGGCCAGCTCACCTGCTGAGGATTTGGGAAGGGGCAATTAATCTCTTAGCAGACCCAGGAGAAGACTTTTGTAGGCAGGAGAGGGGGGTGCATTTTGCAAGTTCTCTCCCACTGTACCCACAGGCTCCCCCTCATGCTGTTCCTTGTGTTCGACAGGGTGAGCATTTTGTGGGATATTCAGAGCCACAGTGGGAAGAGAAGGTAAGAAAGATGCCCTTCACTAACAGGTATTTCTTCTTGCCAAGGAAGTTTTCTGTGGGATCCATCCCACTACCCTTTATTTGGTAGTATGGGAAGATGTAAGGAGGGGATAGTTCCCGTGGTGGCGAATCTTTGGCACTCCAGATGTTATGGACTACAATTCCCATCAGCTCCTGCCAGCATGGCCAATTGGCCATTCTGGAAGGGCTGATGGGAATTGTAGTCCATAACATCTGGAGTGCCAAAGGTTCGCCACCACTGTAAGGCATAACCCAGAAAAGTGTGTTCTGCTTGTTTTTCATGTTTTGGGGGGGTAGGATTGGTAAAACCCACTTGCTTATTCTTAGGTTTGCCTTTTTCCTCATAGAATTGGTTAGAAGTGCTGTGTTTACAGACATGTTTTCTGATCTGCGCTTGTCCTATTTGACATAGAGATCTGCCAATTTCTGGGGGAAAAATTGATGGGATAATGTTATTTGATTGATGGAGTTCAAAAAATCTGTATGCCAGCTCTCCAGATCTGCTTAAGGTGGCTCAAAACAATAAAACAAAATGATGCAAAAAGACAATTAAAGCAATAACAAATCACAGCAATAAAACATTCCAGTAAATCATTCCAGTTAAAATGAGCCAATAAAAGCAAGCCAGGGCATAAAATCATGCAAAATGAAGAACTCTAAAATGCTATGGATAAACAGTCCTGGGCTAGGAGGAGGCTATAAAACAGTGTTATAAGTCTGGTAAAGAGAAATGTACAAGGGGGAGGGTACCGGTATTCCAAAGGTGAGGCAACATTGTAGTGAGGCAGAATTTTAACTCATTGTTCTCAAATGCAAAATACTTAAAGCTGTATATCTCTACAGATACTAGTTCCATGGGTCACTGTTGGTGATCCTGCAAGTTAAGGCAGCCCCCATGTCTGTTCAGAAATGGATTTATGCTTTTTTATATAGCATACCTAAATACATTAGCAGTAAGATGGCTAGCAATATCACAAAAGCTGGCTAGCAATATCACCCAAATGAGCATTGTGAGTTCTAAATATATGCATTTATGAAGAGGTTAAGGAGTCTAGTGTGTTTTCAAAAGTAACACACTGAACCATACTCCTTGGATCATGCATTACTAAAGTCCACTTTTACAGTTCTCATAGCATTTCTTGAATAATACATTGACAGTATACCAGCATTTAATGTTTGTCTGATTGCAAATAAGCTGCTTAATTTTGATTTGCATTTAATATTTCAGATCTGGCAATGCGGAGGCTCTTTGGAGATTGTAACATGCTCACACGTAGGCCATGTCTTTCGGAAAGCTACGCCATATACGTTTCCAGGTGGTACTGGTCATGTAATTAACAAGAACAACAGACGACTGGCTGAGGTGTGGATGGATGAATTTAAAGATTTCTTCTATATAATATCTCCTGGTAAGAAATTCTTGCATGATGGTTTTGTGAAAAGTGTGTAGTAATAGCAGGCTGCCCTTTATCCATCTGTCTATTGAAAGGAGGGGTACTGTGTTGAGTATCAATCGTATTAACTATAGCAAAATGTTTGTTCTTTAGCATACATTTCTGGAAATGACATATTTTGTCTCAAAATATAAACCTTCTAATTGAAGCTTTTCAGGTTTGGGGGCCAAGAATGCAATCTGAAATTTTAGTAGCTTGGGAGTTTTTGTTTTGTTCACTGCAGCTGCTTCTCATTCTTAACCTACAGTATGTATCACCTACATTTTCAACATCCTTAACTTAAGAGCAATGCAGGGAAGAGTTCATGATGTCCTTTGCCATACATCATCAATACTACCGTGGAGAGTCTTGTTGGTATTGTGTCAGATTGTTCTAGAGCTTTGAAGCAGAAGCTGCTGATTTCAGTAAGAGAGACATTTTGACTGAAAAGTACTGGGTCTCGCCTACTCCGTTATTCGTGGTGCCTTCTTACATGTACGTGGAACCTTTTTGTGGTGCTTTGCATCAGAGAAGATGCTGCTGAAATCTGAATAACATACATGACGAGTGATTAAAATTTGGGATTTGCTACCCGAGGATGCAGTGATGGGTGCAGACACAGATGTAGAATAGATCTATGGGCCTTTCCCCACTTACCTTAAGCCCCGCGCTACTTGAGCAGAGTAGTGCGGGGTCCCCTGGCACTCCCCACGACAGGGGTGGCGTCAGTGCAGCTGCCCTGTAGCTGCCGCTGTCGTGCCCCCTCAGCACGCGGCATCCCAGGCGCTCTTAAGGGTGCCTTTTGATGACCCCGCGCAGAGTGCTAGGTCGTGGGGACGCCTGGGCGCGCAGTATAGGGGGGATGGAAGAAAGTGGGGAAAGGCCCTATCAATAGCTGCTATCCACCACATTCAGAGGCAATAAACTTCTGAATACCAGTGCCAAGAAGCAACATTGGGGGAAGACTTTGTTGTCTGTACCATGTTGTTATCTCTTTAGAGGAACTGGTTGGCCATTGTGGGTGTCAGGATGCTGGACTAGATGGACCACGGGTCTGATCTAGCAGGGATTTTCTTATATTCTTATATAATCCATGTTGTTAAAAATCCTGTTCATTTATTTTTTCTGGCTGCTGCTATAGTGTTATTTCTTTCTTGATTACTGCTGCATTCTCCTTTCTGAGTTAGTCACAGAAGTGACTTTAACCAATGATGACATCAAAGTACTATATAATCAATCAGGTTAGACTATGTGAAAACATCTTTGATGAAAAGGTAAAAGGTTTTTTTTCACGTGGAGTGCTGAGGGGGAAATCTCTGGCAGAGGGATGCATTTTTTGCACTGCTAAATATGTTCACAAAACCCTGTGAGTAATTTTCTCTAGGTTGTAATTTAAATTCCATTTAATATCATGCTTGTTTTTCTATTCAGCTGTTCTTCAATTCATTTTATGTTACTGTGAATCTAGTAAAATATTAAACACCTAGCATTCCATTTAAAGACTCTTTAAGGTGATTTCAGGTTCTTGGTAAAATGGTTTTCCAGCTTCAAGCTACCCAACACAGCAGATAATTTGAAGAAAAGTGAGCCAAGGTTGAAATCACTAGTGAATTCCCAGGATTTCAGATGGAAAGGGCATTTTTCTTAGATCAAAGACATGAATTGAACACTTCAAATTGAAGCTTTGATCAGAAATAACTGTATTTATCTAAAATGCTGTCTGTCTGGTAATGACTACTTTCCTCCCTGCATTTGAAGAAATATCTTGATTGGTAGAAACTAGTCATTTGTAAGCTATCATAAGCTTCATGAGCTAAGACCTTTTTAAAAAGAGCAGGTGAGATGTCTGGCCTTACAACTTTCACCCACAGTCATCCACAACAATTTGTACAGCTGAATATAACAAAGCCAGAGGAATCTTCCATGACATCCCCTCAAATGTTTAGATAGTTTTCATTGTATGAAGCTTCAATTGTCAAGTGCAGGCAAATTCATATACCTCAATATTGTAAGAATGACTTACCTATGGAAATAGGCCCTTCAAGCATGGAACCTGCAAAGACTTGCAGGAGTCTTGATAATCACAAAAATAACATTGAACAATATCGTAATATGAATGGCAATAAAAACTTTAAAAAGTTGGAATTGTGAGTATCATTTTAAATCTGAACATAGAATTCTAAGCATATTTCTGGAATATTGTAAGTTTATTACCATCTATTATATATTTTTCCTTCAACACCTTTTCCATACAGCATTACAAGGGATGTGTTAGTAATTTATATATCTTCCTCTGCTCTTTCTGTGTAATCAAGTCACTAAAAAGCTTCATTGTGCTTCAGGCCCTTTCCGCACATGGGCGGAAACGCACCTCCACTGGTATGAATCATGCCGGTGGAGGCTTGGGGACCATTCACATGCTAGAGTGCGAACAGCCCCGGCTTTCCCCTCAGCCAGAGAGGCGGCTCCGTATGGAGACGCTTCCAGCCGCCCCCCTCCACTCACCGTCCTGTCCAGCGTCGCTCTGGAAGGCTGCAGGGACCCGCCCACGCTGCCCTCTGACCTCCAGGGGTTGGAGGGCAGCGTGAGCGGGGCTCTGCAGCCCTCCAGAGCGACGCTGGATGGGACGGTAAGTGGAGGGGCAGGGAAAGCAGTGTCTTCCCGCCGGTGCAGTTCGCACCGCGCTGACGGGAAGACGGTGCTTTGGAAAAACCTCGCTAAATCAGATGGTGCTTTGGAAAAACCTTGCTTCACGCCGCTCCTCGGCGGCCAGGATGGTGCTGCTGCAATGCAGCAGCGCCGCCTGTGCGAACAGCAGCCCTGGGGCAGCGTTTTTGCCGTCCCTGGGTTGCTGTATTACGCCCGTGCGGAAAGGGCCTCTGTATTGAGAGATTAACACCAATCTAAACTGCTGTTGTCTGAGAATCTAGATGAGTGGAAGGGCACAAATCCTGGTTGTCTCAGTGTTGGATTTCAGAAAGGAAGGAATCTCATCAGGGTATAATGCTATAGAGTCTACCCACCAACGTAGCCATTTTTTTTCCAGAGGAGCTGATCTTTGTAGTTATAATTGGAGGATTTCATCAGTGAGGAAGCTGGTTTGTGCTGTGAAACGGGTACAATATCCTGTCTATATCTGAATACATCAAGACTCACCTGATCATTTCGTGACAAAATAGGTCTTGATTACCTCTTGTGTGCAGCAGGTTTTCTCCTGCCTTTTGTGGATTCAGTGTTTGTTTATTATCTTGTATGTTGCTCTGTCATGTGATATTTGTTTCTGTGTTGACCTATTAGCATAAGAGCGTGCAGTACACATATTAAATTTGCACCCCATTTTTGGCTGGTTTCAGGCTCAGTGTTGTGGCTATCCGTATTTGTTTTCTCTTTTCTAAACTAGTTGCTGTTTCTCTGATGTAAGCCCCCATAGCCTGTTTGGGGAAGGGCAGCCTAGAAGACAAATAAGTAAATAAATATTTTAAACTTAAAGGCCCAAATATTTTTTTTCTCCTGTCTTCTCTATATGTTGTCATCATGATAAACACAACCAGAATCTTGGACTTTTGTTTCTATTGTTCTTGAGGTTTTCTCTCTAAGTTCCAGTTTTTGTGCTAGGAAAGTAGGATAGGCATGTAGCTTTGCATGTGGTATAATAAAGTGTTTAATTGAGATTGCTTTTGTGTGTTTTTCTATTTTGATTAAGTTTTTTAATTACACTTAGTTTAGAAGAGCGGCTGGTTTCTGAGGCAGAGGTTAGATTCAATAATTACTTCTGCAACAAAGCACAAGCTTTAGGCTAACTAAGCTGATATTGAAATTTTTTTTTAAAAAAAATTTAGCTTTCAGGATTATTTAAAGAGAATGATTAATTATAAAACTAGGTTCCTTTGTAAGTATTTTCAAGGAGTAAATTAAGGGAAATGCCACTCACTGTTATATTCAGTCCCCTTCTAATTTCTCCTCACATCTTAGACTAAGGGCTTTAAGGGTGCTTTTGGGTTTGCAAAAATGTCAGTATATTTTTTCCTTAAGTATACTCTTGACATATTAATATAATAGTACATCAGTACCTACAGTACAATCAAGCCGTTTTTGGACTCCATGGCAGAGAAATCCTGTTATATTAAGAATAGTGTATAAGGTGGGGGGAGCAGGTTTTTCACGCAGAAGGTCCCAAGTTTAATCTTGGAATCTCCACAAGATCCACCGGATCGCTTCCTGAGACCTGGAGTGCTGCTGCCATTGAATGACACTGAATTTGTTGGGCCAGTGGATCTCTGTGCTAGATTGTCTGACTTCATATAAAACATGTAGTTAGCTATGTTGGCTGTTCTGTGAAACAAAAGGGAATCTACAAATTTAAGATTATTTTATTTTTAAATGTTATTATATGTTTCCTCCACAGAGACTAACTTGATGCTGCTTGCAAAAACAAACATTAAAATTGTAATGCATAAAAAATATCAATCATAAGCAACCAACAAAATAAACCAGGATAAAAATGGCATCATACATCCTAAAAAGGATCTTGATAAAACAAACCTCTCCCCTCCCTTGCAAGCCACCCTCCCCTCCCCTCTCCTTCCTTCCACTAGGGTGGGTGGGCCATGTCCAAATGCTGGGCCCCCTCCCCTCCCTTGCATGCCACCCCTCTCCCATCCCCCACCCTCTGCTAGGGTGGGTGGGCCATATCCAGATGCCAGGGCCCCTCCCTCCCCTCCCTTGCATGCCAACCCTCACTCACTCACTCCCCTCCCCACACCCTTCCCTTGCATGCCACCCCTCACTCCCCTCCCTCTCCCTCTGCTGGGTGGGTGGGCCATGTCCAGATGCCGGGCCCCCTCCCCATCCCTCCCCTCCCTTGCATGCCATCCCTCCCTCCCCGCTCTTCCCTTCCCTTTTCTCTCCTCCCTCCCCTCCCTTGCATGCAAAACAAGCTAGAAAGAGACCATAAAAACAAGTTTAAAAGGTGGAACTACTCAGTTAAAATGGTTTGCCTTTGCATTTAAAGGACTGAAAGGTAGTCACTGAAGAGTCTAAAGATGAAGTATGACTGTTAAAAGGCCCTGTCTCTGGCTGCCACCTACCCTGTCACTTGAACGGTACTGAAGAAAGTGGTTCTTCAGGTATCCCAGATCCATTACAAGTAATTACAGTACAAGCATTACAAGTAAAAACCAACTTTTTGAAGTGTGTCTGGAAACAGACTAGCAGCAAGTACATTGGAAACAATAACAACTGGACTTCCAACCTAAATTTCACCAAACTTGGGGGTTCTTCTGAGGGGAATCACCTGCAGCTGTGCTACAAAATTTAGTCTACCTTGCAAAACAGCCCCCCAAATATCCCCATAGATTTTAGTGGCCCTATGCCACACCCAAGAATCCATAGAACAAAGTTCTCACCATTGATTTCAGTGGTGGGACATGGCTTTTTGGCTTTTCAGCTTCATCCAGATAACTGAGTTTTCCCCAGCTAAAAAAGCCTGAAAAAGCTAAGCCTTTTTTCTTTTGGCTTTATTGTTTGTTTGGTTTATCCTAATGCACAGCATAACCTGGGAAAGCTGGTCTTGGGAATGTTTCATTCACTTTGAGAGAATGGGCAGTTGTTTGACTGCAGTGTACTCTGTCCTTCTGTTTGCTGTGCAAAATTTCCCACATTCCACTTGCATTTTGCTTTAGGTCAAATTCAGTGGCAGCTGTAGTAGGTATGTATAATAATTTGAGGAGAAAAGTGAGTCATTGTTGATTTATTTTTGTCATATACTCTTGGAATACATGCAGTAAGCCAGCATGACGTAAACTATACTTGTTTTCTTTCAGATATTTTATTGCATAGAGTTTATTTTGTTTTAAATGTGGTTATTCATCACCAGGTTCTTGAAATCAGCAGGATAAACATCTAAATAAATAATTGATTGTTTAGCAAATGTCCTTCTTAAATGACTAGCTGGAAAAGCACAAAAGGCATAACTTTTAATTTAGTAACAATATTAATAAAAATGATTTGCAGGATTATAATGGAGACTTTCCCTCAGAATTTTTTTCTTGTTTGTATAAATCATACTTAATATTAGAAAATTATTTACCATACCCTGTTGAACCGTCAGCTTTGTGTGTGTGTGTGTGTGTGTGTGTGTGTGTGTGTGTGTGTGTGTGTGTGTGTGTGTGTGTGTGTGTGTGTATTTCTGTAGAGGCTGTCAAGTAAAATAGCAATTTGTACAAAGAAGAAAAAGTGATGAATGTTAACTGTGAGGTCATGTTATCCTATGGGGTATGTACTCCTCTCTCTGTAAGAAACTATTGGCTCAAAAAGACAAAAGTGTTATAGTACTGCCATTGTCTTGTTAAATGTATCTCTTGAGCTTGACATAGAGAAAAATCTAGAAAAAATTCTCATTCATCTAAGAATAATCATCAGCATTATATATGGCATGGAAGACTCTGCTAAGCAATGATACTGTTTGTCAGAAGTCTTAATTTGTAGATAAGAATGCTCTCTGTATTGGGAGAATGAGAGCTTGAAAATCCAAAGGACACTTTGATGTGAAAGAAGTATAGTTTTAAAGATTTCATGCACGTAAGAAAGACACTGCGTCTAATGTATCCTACCAAAAGTAGCACTAAAGCAGCGTTTTCTTGCTGTGGTTTTTATGAAAGCAATAGTGCAGTTATTTTTTTTAAAGATCAAAATGTCTTATTTGAAGTGAGGTAGTGTAATTGTGTGTAAATTACAGCTGCATCCTAAGTTGCTTTGTAGCTACACTTTTATCAAGGTGTTTTTCACACAGCTTGTGTAGTTTTCCCATAGTTGCTGCATCTTCTGATACAATGTAGTAGTAACAGGG
The DNA here is from genome assembly GCF_021028975.2 of Sphaerodactylus townsendi. Lineage (NCBI taxonomy): Eukaryota > Metazoa > Chordata > Lepidosauria > Squamata > Sphaerodactylidae > Sphaerodactylus > Sphaerodactylus townsendi. Next base: position 40,194,105 of record NC_059426.1, on the reverse strand, counting down.
CTTCCATATGGCAGGTTTTGTTTTAGTTTACCTGCCTCAGTTCCCTGCGGTGGTCATCCCCCCCCCCATCACACACACACGAATACACACCTGAACCAACATAACTTTTTTAGATTTTCTGCAATAACCTTGGTTCTAACTGTTGGCCTGATTCCAGGTAAAGTGACATTAGGACAGGGGTTTCCTAAAGTGTACTTAAATTCATTTATGAGTCATGTTTGAAGCACTCTGGCCATTTTAAACTGCACTGCATTTTCCGTGCTCTTTTTCATGTTCTTTCGCATTCTTATTCTTGTTTCTGAATTCTCAGCTTTCATAGATAGATAGATAGATAGATAGATAGATAGATAGATAGATAGATAGATAGATAGATAGATAGATAGATAGATAGATAGATAGATAGATAGATAGATGAAAAAAGAAGAAAGAGAGAGAGAGAGAGAAAGAAAGAAAGAAAGAAAGAAAGAAAGAAAGAAAGAAAGAAAGAAAGAAAGAAAGAAAGAAAGAAAGAAAGAAAGAAAGAAAGAAAGAAAGAAAGAAAGAAAGAAAGAAAGAAAGAAAGAAAGAAAGAAAGAAAGAAAGAAAGAAAGAAAGAAAGAAAGAAGTCTGTGGGGCAAGGAAAATGCTGTTGTGTGGGCAGGACTGGGCATAATCCAGGCTTTGCTGAAATCTTTTCCCAAACTTCACAGCAAAACAGTCTTGAGAAAAGCTGGAGAAACCACAGATGTTCCACCATACTGTGGAGAAACAGGAAAGAGAAACCCACTTCCCAGGAGCACTGAACTCAGGTCAAACAACCCATGTGGAGTTGATTTAGGTCTTCAGTGCTGGAAAGGCTTGTGGTTTCCAAATCCTTTCATCTTTTTGCTTTGATAGTGGTACTCTAGAGAGAAAATTCAGCATAAGGAATGAAGAATATCAATTTCCTGAGTCAAACTGGGACCCTTCCACCCTATTTTCCTGTTGTACCCTTAATTAGTTTCTCCTCCAGTTTTTATTTAGTTATTCACATTATTTCATTAATAAAAACTTCCCTACAGTTTCATCTATAGGATGGTATGGGATTTTTAAACTAGATAAGAGTCTGCCTCAAGAAGTTTTCATAATATAAATGGAATCCTTCTTTCCAGTTCTCAGTTATTACTGGACCTTTCTGTGTACATTCTGGCCAAGCTGATAAAGGTAATGGTATCTTGGAAAAGTATGTTGGTCATGTACACTGGCATGCATATACAAGAAGTTGTTTCATTTTTATGCTGAACTTGTTTGGTATTTTAGTTTTCTGAAACAAGGAGAGAGAAAATGGGCCTCTGTATCCCTTCTCAAAATCCACATATCTAAAGATCCCATTTTTATCTCGGGATATGGTAGGGCAGCCTCTCATTCAGTGGTGGGATTCAAATATTTTAACAACAGGTTCCGATGGTGGTGGGATTCAAATAATGACTGTTAAAAAGTATTTTAAAATATTTTAATATCAATTTTTATTTTAAGTATTAAAAGTATTAATACTTAATAAAAAAATTGTGTTAAAAAAGTGAAAAAGAAAACTTTAACAACAGGTTCTACAGAACCTTCAGAACCCCCTAAATCCCACCTCTGCTCATTACTGCTCAGTTGGGCAGCAGGAGCAAAATGAAGGAACAAATGGCAATGCTGAAATGTCACTTCTGGTTATATGTCAGGAAGTGACATCATGGTCGGTCTTTAGGACATCATTTGACTTTCCATATTAGTGGAAACCACAAATGTTGTTTAATCCCTGCTGAACATGTGTCTAAAGCACAGTCAAGAATAAATTCATTCTGTCACATACAAATAACTTGCCTTACAGGCAATTTTAAATAATCTGTTGGGGTTTTTCCAGGCTGTGTGGCCAAGGTCTGGTAGTTTTTGCTCCTAACTTTTCACCTTCACCTATGGCTGGTATCTTCAGAGTTATTTCATAGGGACATGTGTTTCTATGTTACAGATGTTACATTGCTTTTTATTAAGGTTCTGCTTCCTCTTCTACAGGCTTTTTTGCCTAACCCTCAGGACTGACAATGTGGATAAGCAATTCTTCAAATCCCTCACAAAATAGTTAATAAGAGCTACATCTGTGGCAAACTGCTGTACATAGAGAGACCGCTCCTCATGCAAAGAAACAACCACTATAATGAAGCAGCTTAAAGAGACTCTTTATAGAAACTGTCCCTATTTGTTTATGTCAATCTCAGACAAAAACAAATAGCACTAACCTAGATTTCCTCCAGATCATATTTTTGCCACTTTGGGCATCCTTACAAATGGTCTGTCCAAGCAACAAAAAAGAAGGGCGAATCTACATGTGTAAAAGGGGCTCTTGACCAAGGTTAGAGACTGGAAAAAAAAGGCACCTGAACTTTATGTTTGTCACTTTTTATGGAAATGTTTTGAAAAATTAATATATTTAAATAGTTTTGTATATGGTTTTGTATTCCACTGTGAACTTCCTGGCTTTCCTTGGACACTTTAACAATCAGAAGTGTAGCTGGGAGTTTTAGTTTCATTTGATTTACTGCTCTATTTCTCATTCTTTTAAATCTTTTCTAAAGCTAGTGCTACTATTATAATGAATGGTAAATAGAAGGGAACTAAAAGAATAACTCAAGGGCAAAAATATTATAAGGATAACTGTAGCCTCTGACTCTACTTTTATTCTAGTTACGATTAGTGAGTGTACATAGTCAGTTTTTCTTCATAACTTGTATATAGTGCACTATTTTCCTTCGAGAAGGTTTATAATTATCCTTAGGCAATGCTTGTTCCCATATATCTATCTGTCTGTCTAGCAGCTGCTAGTGGGTCTGTCTATCTGTACGTGTCTGTACACACACACACACACGCATGCAAGTTCCCAAAAAGTGCTTTCTTTTCTTAGAATAATGCTTATTAAGACTTATTAAATGACATGAAAAAGAAATATCTTGAAGACAAAAATAAAGTCACAATTCAAAAAGGAAAAAGAAAGAAAAAAGGGGAAAAAGAAAAAAGAATAAAAATACACACAAAGGCTCCCAATTTCTTCTGCACTGAACATAGTCATACTTAAATGTTTACTGCTTGCTCCCTACTTAGAATCAAAATAGAAATTAACTTTCAATTAATATCACTAGAACAATTCACATTTTTCTCAGATCCTTTTCCTTTATCTTCTACTCCCAAAGCCACAAGTTATTGATTCATTTTTTTCTGCTTAACACAAGAAGTTCATCAAGGGTTTCTAATTATCTGCGCATTTAGGTAAGTTATTTTCTCTAATTGAGATAAGTTTCGCCAACTCCTCCAGTTCCAACAATTTCACTTCTGTTGTATGGATGAAGTTTTCCATTTTTGTGCATATAATATTCTTACGGCTGACACTATTTATAAAAACAGAGTTCCATTTTTTTTCCAAACTGTCCACAAAACCCAAAAGATATGCCTCTGGTTTCATTCGTATTTGTCTGATTTATCACATGAATTTGTATCCAATTTTTTTTAGCATCCTTACAAGTCTGCCATAGACAATAAAATGAACTTTTGTGATGTTCCCATTTCTAACACTGGTTTGAAACATTTTGATACATTTTTGCACTTTCACCAGTGATAAGTACCATTGATGCATCAATTTATAAAAGTTCTCTTTAAGGCTAAAATTTAAAGTAAATTTGAGATATTTTAGCCACATGTTAGCCACATGTGCATGCACAGGCCTTCCGCAGAAAAGAATAGCATGTTTTTCTTCAGGCAACAGAGTGCTCCTTCCCCTTCTCCCTTGGAGCCGGGGGCAGGAAGATTTCCAGCCAAAATGGTAAATTGGAGTTTTGGTGTTTCCGTTTCTCTGTTGGCCTAATGGTTTAATCTTCAGCTTTGACATGGAAAAAAAGGGCCCACCTTTTTGCAAAAAGTGCTCCAAGTATGAAGCAAAGATGGTGAAGAATGAGAGTCATACAGACTATCTGTCTTCTTTGCCTCAATGAGGGGCATGTGCCTCGCTCACCCAAAGACGCCTCGCCCAGGCATCGAGGTTTTAAGCTATTTTGTGTGAATGCTCTTTGGCAATGAATATGTCCACTTGATCTGGAGGCAAGTCATTTAGGACCCCCTCAGTTGCTTTGTCTCTGGCCACTTAGCCATCTACTTCAGGGCAAGCTGGCAGGGCTCTGTCCCTACTTTCTCCATTGAAGGCCAAGAAGCAACCTAAACATGCCAAGAGGGAATGCTCCCCCACCATAATTCCTCCCCCTGTGTCCGGAGGTTGGCTTCCAGATCTCCCCTAAGGAAACTGCCATCTTTGCTGAAGTATCATAGTTCGGGTCATCGATGTCATCAGCGTTAGTCTCTGGTTTCCCTTCCTTTGAGCAAGTATGGATACCTAAGAATGTCAAAATTCACAGACTGCCATTATCAAGGTCAACACCAAGACTTTACAGCACTGAGATGTTGAGAGTCTTCAGCCATTTCCGCCTTCTGATGCTGAGCCTGCTCCACATAATATTTATTATTATTTATTTATTTATTTATTTAATTTATGTCCCTTCCTCCTCAGCCAAAGTCAGTTTAGAAGTTGCACACAAACATTTTAAAACAATTCCACTAATATATAGAAGTTATAGTTCAACTTCATTGGGTAGTTGACAAGATTCTGAGTCTCTGAGAAGGGGAGTTGGCTGAGTAGTCATTGCCTTTTCCCAGAATTGATCTCAACTTCAATCTGTGGAGTCCTGCACCCCTCTAAGGGATAAAGGCGTACAGAGGGCATGTAAGCCCTGATCAGTTGAGGTTCAGGTACCATAAACAGCTGCTTCCCTCAAAGGAAGTTTGCAGGACTTATCCTTTCAGGTATCTAGAGAGTCATTCTACTTGGGGTGGCCTCTTCGTAGCCATAGCAGAAGCAGATCTCAATCCATTTCCAGGCTGTTGTTGTTGATCCCTAGACATCTCAGAGAACCCAAATGTCTAAGAACCTTCAACGCAAAGTGTTGCCTCGATGCTTGGAATCCATCAGTCCATAGCTTCATTACTGCAATCATCATTTGACTAGTCCTTGATGCTGTGCGACCAGCCCTTATCGAGGTCATTGAGGTCCAGTCCTCAGTGCTGAAAGTCATCCACCCCTCATTGATGCCACTCTTCATCCCGATGACAAGATTCCTCCAGGCACCGTGATGATAGGAATTCATTTGTCTGGCGCCAATTGCATCTCATCTGATCGCATATTCGTGGACCCTAAGGGTTGCTCAAATGAGAACCCTGACAGGGCTTCAGATCTATCTCTTGCGGATCAGTTTTGCCAAATATTGGTGATTTTGACTTTACTATGTTCTCAGGTCGGATCATTCTTATGGCCAACACATTGAATTTGACTCTGGTTACTCCATCAGATGGGTCGGCTGACCCTGTAGTGGACTGCCTGTACTCTTCCAAGACGACCCTAGCAGCCCTTCTAATATCCAAAGCCTTCTTGGACATATCAAATAACAACTGATCTAACCCTCTGTTGCCTGAGGGTCTACTAACAACATTGAAAATCTGTATAAATCCAAGAACCCAGTTGTGGGTTCCTATTTAAGCACCCCTACCAATTCAATGCTGACCAGGGTCCTCCACTCACAATATAAATCAGGCTCCCATTCCTTCCCCCAGGACAAAAAGCTTGACCTGCTGGCTGGCCTGTTGCCAGGATATATGCCACTTGGATTGCATGAAGTGGCATTTATGCGTATGATAAAGTCACACTGGTTCCACAACCTTCATTCTCCTTTGGAGGGTTTTAAACAAAGGCTGGATCAGTATATGTCGGGAGTGCTTTGACTGTATGTTCCTGCATTGCAGGGGGTTGGACTTGATGGCCCTTGTGGTCTCTTCCAATTCTATGAATTGCACTATTGAATATGGAGACTGGAGCAAACAGACAAGACTGATCTCTCCCTAAACCTGAATAAGTTCCAGATTTGAAGGAATATCTGAAATCTTTAAAGAGCACATTGGGGAATTAACCCCCTTACACATGCACAATAATAGAAGCAGAACCTGAAATTTAGTGGCCATTGTAGCCATTCCTAGGCAACCACAACAGTATTTCAAGCCTTCCAGCCTTGGTTTCTGTCAGCAAAAGGCTACAGGAGGGAGCAGATCCCTTTTCAGGTCTGTTCTGGCCTTTGAGGCAGGATTCATTAGGGCCACTATCAGGTGCATTTGCTACTGCTCTACAGCAGCCACCCCACAATAGCTAGTGTGGTTTGGTAGTTAGATATTCAGACTTGAATTTTTGAGGCCCAGGTTTGAATCACTAATCTGCTGTGGAGGCTCACTGGGTAACCTTGGGTGAATTGCACACTCTCGGCCTTACCTACCTCACAGGATTGTTCTCAGGAAAAAATGAATGTGAGGAGAATGATGCAACTTCTTTGGGGTTTCTGTTGAGAAAGGTGGGGTATAAATGACTTAAAACAGCTGAATATGTGGGGGGAGGCAGATAAAAGGTAGGTTAGTCAGTGGGTGGGAAGAAAAAAAAAGGAAGCAGCAAAAGGTGAAGATATGGAGGTTGCCAGTATGAGGAAAAGAGAAAGTAGTGTGGGGATGGGAGTGAGGTTCCTACAACTCAACTGTTTATGGTCTGGCAGTTGGCATCTGGCACTTCTCAAGTTGACCACACTTTTCCCAGGGTGAAACTGCTAGGAGTAGGGATGGAAAGAAAACTGAAGATGGGAAGGAGGGAGGTAAAGGTAGGTTGGTAGGGGGGTGGGAAAGAGAGAACAAAGCAGGAACAGAACCACACCTTTGAGGGTTTTTAGGGAACAAAGGCCCCTTCCACACACGCAAAATAATGCATTTACAAACCACTTTCACAACTTCTTGCAAGTGGATTTTGCTATTCTGCATAGCTTCAAAGAGCACTGAAAGCAGTTTGAAAGTGCATTATCCTGCATGTGCGGAATGAGCCAAAGAGAGGAAACAGTGGAGGAGGGGAAATGAGACATCCTCCAGAAGTCCTTGCGAGTGCTTCACACATGTGTATATGATTTAACCTTGCCAGCACAACTTGCAGATATTTTAACCTTGCAAGTCCATCCATCTACTTATCTACCTATTTGCCTATCATATATGCAATAGTTAAACTTGCAAGGTAAAAATTGAAGCAGATGTCCTCATATACTATCAAGTACTGTATTTTTCTATTCCAAGAGGAAGAGATCTTGATTGTAAAATGATCCTTCTGTAGAAAAAAGTTATATTCAAAGGTGTTTTATTTACCTGTACACAACTGCAAATTCTAGGCATATTTAAGACAGACATTTCTTTCTGTTCACAGTATATGTGTGAGGGAAAATGCTAAGCTTCATTTCAGATAAATAGGAATATGTAAGCCAGAAAGAGCCTGGGCTTTGACTGATATACACAGCTACTAACACTGAGGAAGCTTGAGCAATTTGTTCAAACGGGTAGGAAAGGCTGAGGATTCTTCATCCAGAACTTTTAAAGAACTGGTGGCAGGGGAAGAGAAGCAGGAATCCTTTGTACTAAAATGTTTGCCTGTTTAGAACATGGAATGAATTGTCTTTATAAAATACGTGTGAGACCATTTGTTTGACGACAGTCTGCGTAGGAAAGCTGCTTAGGGGATGTTGGTAGGTTAACTAGGTTCTTCTGAGAGCTATCATCCTACTAGCATGAGCTTCAATATTTCTCAATTTAGCCATAATTTGGAAAGTAGCCTGAATCTTGGTTAGCATCTGTAAGTGGGCTGGAGAAAATAAATCTGAGTTTATTGAAAAATTGAATTCCATATTATAATTCAGATTTGCCAGGCTGCTATATTTGTTGAGGACACAGGGTAGCGACTGTAGTTCATTTGAGCACTTTGGTATAACAGTGTATGAGCCCAGTTGAGCAGCAAGTCTTCTTGCTTTGCTGGCATTATATTGACATTAAACTTGGAGGAGAGGCTCTGCTTAATGACTTATTCCAGAAGACTGGCAAGGGATTTATATAGCTTTCAACAGTTGGAAGCTTATCTCTCGCTGGAAACTTGATATACTGCTATGGCGACTGCAATCTAAGTACTTTTAAAGACACTTTCCAGCTTTCAGAATATTTCATGAGGCACATTTTTGTTGGCTTTATTATAAACTCCAATTTCCACAGAAACTATCTGGGATTAAATTTCAGCGATAAAAAATTGACAGGCTTGTATGCAGTTATTTTGAAATACCTGTCAGTGCCAGCCATTATCCCAAGGTCTCCATGCAAAAAACCAAAATGAATGCTTGAGACTTACTGTGTTATATTACCTGGGGGTAGTTCTTTAGTATGGCTTCCCCACACAGGCTTCTGAATGTGCTGATGATACAGAGGGACAGGGGGAGCGAAAGTTTAGCTGGTAGAGAAGTTGTTTTGCTCCCTCCCCCGGGACCACATTCCTAGGAGCATTAGAAAACACATAATTACTGGAACTTCAACCCGCATGGTTTCTAGAAAAAAAACACATAAAACAAACACTTAAAACTAATTCATTCAATCATTTTTCCCTCTTTTTGGGCGGGAGGGGAGTTATTGTCTTATGGATAGTCCCGGATGGCTCTGAATACCTTGGGTATAAGTATTAAAAAAGTTTAAAAAATTGTGGCTCTGGGATCACAGTAAATGTTGCAGCATAATAAATGCTTCAGAATTCTTAACCATAATTGCAGGCCCATACATTGCTTATTGCTTAGGAAGGAAATGAGAGAATCTACCTGGTGACAGATTGCTTTGTGATTTCACTTCAGAAGATCTTATTTTAAAAATTTAAAATGTGAAAAGTAATTTAGTGTGGAAAGTTATGAGTTAGCAGTATGGTTGCTAGGTTCCCTCCCCCTAGCAACTGGTGGGGGCAGGGATAGAAGTACTGGGTGGTAGGGGCTCTCACTGGTGATGCGCTGACATTGTCACTGACACACTGACATCACTACCTATGCAAATGTCTATGGTTTGGGCTAAACTCTATGGTTAGAGTTTTAACCAAATGCCAGAGCATCAGTGATGTCCTTCAGTGATGGACAAGTCATTTCCAGGTACACAGGGAGTTACCTCAGAATGTCGGGACACTGCTGACATTCCCCCATTTTGGCCCATTTTTCTCCATTGTCCAACTGAGAAACAGCTCACTGGGGGTGGAAATCTCCGCCCCCTACAGGAGCTTGACAACATAGTCAGTTTTTACATTACTTACATTTCCTTGGTAATGCTCCAAAGTATCAAAGTTTGTACAGTCTACAAATAATTTGGGTTTAAAGTTTGCAGAAAGAAGAGGAGGAAGAGGTAAGAGCATAAGAAAAGAAAAAGGAAATGACAACTATAGAGAATAAAAAGTTTTACACTCAGAAGCTGAGGGAAGAGGTGAAGAGTAGTTCATCTTGAAGTGCAGAAGGAACAGTGAGCCCCAGAAGGAGGGGTGGAAATATATTTCAGTGTCAGGATCACTGGAGGTGGAGCCTGAACATGGAGCAGGGTTTTTTTATTATTATTGAAGATTGCAGGGATAAAGAGGAGCGACAGTTGAAACAGTGCAGTTTTCTGAAACTCAAAAGTATTTTTGCCTCATTCAAGGGTAGGAAATGACATGGGAACATTAATAATGCTGATGTTAAACTTGTTCATTGGAGATGTGTTATTCTGAGGACTGTGAAGGAACTGTGCATTTTTTCAATCCTCTTTTTCAATGATAGATTTTGTGCAGACTCTGCAATAAGCTGACACAAGCTTATTCAAAAGGAAGAACGTGTGGTTTGCCATGTACTGAATTGTTAAATGTTTTATCTTAGAATTTTAGTAGGCTTTATTTTCACTTGCCAACTTCATGGAATCATGTAATCAGGGGCGTAATGTCCATTGGGCAAGGTGGGCAGCTGCCCAGGGCACCACCTTGTGGGGGGCATCAAAATGCAGGGTTCGTTTTTGGGTATTTTTAGTGGTTTTCCATTTTTGGCCTGCAGGGGGCGCAGTGTTTAGGCTAGCGGCACCAAAATTTCAGCATATCATCAGGAGACTCTATTTATGCTACCTCCCAAGTTTGGTGAGGTTTGGTTCAGGGGGGCCAAAGTTATGGACCCTCAAAACTGTAGCCCCCATCTCCTATTTCCTCCCATTGGAAACAATGGGGGATGGGGCACCCCCTATGGGAGTCCATAACTTTGGACTCCTTGAACCAAAGCTCACCAAACCTGGGGGGTAGCATAAGGACAGTCTCCTGATGATGCACTGAAATTTTGGTGCTGATATGTCTAAAAATGCACCCCCTGCAGGCACCAATGTCCTGGTGAAAAGAGAATTGGTTATGGTGGAGTGGCTGCCCGGGGGGGGGGGGGGGATCAAACTCAGGTTTTGCCCAGGGCTACAGTTTGCCTCGTTACGCCCCTGCATGTAATGCATATCGGTTGGTGCAGGTATGCATGTGGTTAAACAGTACTAAGCATTTAGCATGAATTTTAGATTAAGCTAGCTATGGGGAGCTCTGAGTAATGTGTTTCTTCATTTAATTGGTACTTTCTGTATAAAATGTAAGTCTCGTGACACTAGTGTGTCACTGATGCCAGTGTGGCTATCCTGGTACCCTTATTTTCTCTCAGCAGAGAAGACATTTTAAAGAGAATTAACTGAAAAACACAGAAACAGCACTGAAGTCCACAGTGACACTGCCAGCATCCACCAACTGTAGACTGGCATGGCAACAACACCCTCACAGTAGCTATATATGGAAAAAGTCAAGCTTCCATGATGTCACTGTGCCCTGCCTCAAGCACATAGTAGGGCAACTAACAAACAAAAAGGACTTTCAGCATATTAGAGGGTTGCAGAGTTAAGTCTAGAGTCCCTATGTCTACTAGCCTCCTTGGATCTGCTCAGATGGGTTTTCAACCTCTTTCATTTATCCCAAATAGATGGTTCAGCAGGCTTTGGGGACCCACCAGGCCTGCAGCAAAATTTGACAATTAAAAACATGGAGGGCGGGGGGTTGAATACTCCCCAGTAAACAAGCATTTTCTGCATTTACCATTTGCAATGGCAGCAGCTACCATGAGGATCCACTGCAGGCTTGGCTACCTCAGTCGCAGATGCCTAGAATGGCTCCTGGCCTGACTGCAGCTATGGTGGATTCCTGGAGCAGTTCCAGAGCTGGCCACCACCACAGCAGAAACCAGGAGTGGCTCCAGGCTTGGCTGCGTCTATGGCAGACACTTGGAGAAACTCCAGGCCTGCCCAGTGTGGCAGCAGACGTAAGGTGGGGACCTAGAGCTATGATGCGGGGAGATAGGAGTCCCCCTTTGAGTCTCACAAACTTCCCACATGTCAATTCTTTGGTAGTTAGTGGGGGAAAGCATGCCTATAAATATTTTAAATAAGTAAATAACTTATTTGTCTCATTTTATTTTTACTTTTCATTTTTTTAATTCTAGTGCTGCTTACTAGCAGGAAAAGAAACCCTGCTCCATAGCTAGTAAATGGATTGTTTTTCCCCACAGTGATTGATTTGCTTCTTGATATATTCTCCCCCTCCCCCTGCTAAATGTATAATTTTATCTTCATTAACCTGAGCTTGTCTTGAAGCTAGGAATTTGAAGTGACCTTGAACACTGTGTTTGGGAATGAAGGAAGCTAAACAGGTTTTCTTCAAGCAATTGCTTTCAAGTGATGTTTCAGCTACATGGGTCCTTTTGGCCAGATGAAAATAATTCCTCATTTTCTATCCTTTTCTTTGCTACTAACTTCCCTAAATATTCCCTCTTCTCTCTTTCTTGAGCAATTGACATATTTCTAACTACTAATGGCAGTGTTTTCAGATTTCTTCCCTTCACATTTTAATCCTTCTCACCTTGAGCTTTGATTGTAGCTCAGTAATTGAAATTTTCACATGAACCTGCAAGCCAGGCTCGGCTTGCCCATCAAATAGACCTAGGTGGTTTCCTAGGGTGCTGTGAGCATGTTCCAAGGAATGCAAGTGGCAACCCTGGGCAGCACCCTTGGTTCCAACACTGCTGCTGGGATTGATGCATTCTGCCACCTGGCTCCACACCCACCTGGCTTGCAGTCAAGAAGCAAGCACCTTCTTGCGATTTCAGACCAGGCATGGCTGCTGGTGTAGTACCCAGTTCTAGATAAAGTTCTAGACTTTATCTAGAACTTTATCTTGCCACCTCAATTTGGGTAGGGGGTAATACCAGCAATTGTGTCATATTAGGCCAGACACAGATGTTTAAGAGACATTGTAGGGGTGTGTTACTGCAGTCAATAATTAAAACTCAGGAATATTTCAAGGGCTTTATTGAGGGAATATTTCAAGAGCTTTATAGAAGAAACACACACACACGGAATGAAGTTTTTCTGTAGGGACAGGATTATGTGACTGAGAGCCCATGCTGGAGAGGCCAAGGAGAGCAAAACAGAACAGGATAGGAACTTTGAAAAAGAATATGTTATTAGAAGGATGTTGCTGAAAAGAAGAATTCAATTAATTATTGTGTCTTTTGTCAGTTTGCTTCCTACTGATACATATTTCTCCAGTTTTGCATGGGAGGTTTAGATAAATTGCTGAATATTCTGAACTCAGAAATTATTCTGTTTATATCATAAGCAGTGTGTTCTTTATAAAAAGTTAATGGTAGGTTTCAGAGGTAAATTCTGCCAGAGCTGTACAATTTCCAGAAATTTCAAAGCTATGGTTCTTTTCCACCTTTGTAAACAAAATTAAAATATATGCAATTTTTACTGTTCAAAAATGTCTGGATGAGGATGAGGGGGTCTGGTATATTTTCAAAATGTATACCCTGCCACCAAGGCAGCTGTGTGTGTGTGTGTGTGTGTGTGTGTGTGTGTGTGTGTGTGTGTGTGTGTGTGTGTAACAAACTTAAAACCATCAAAACTGAATGAAACCAAATAAAAGCACATCAAAACACTTCAAGCTATAATAAACAATGCAATATGGTTGAGTTCCGCAGGGTCGCAGGGCCTGTAAGACAAAGCTATTCCACCGGGCTTTTGGAGGGGCTGGCCACGGTTCCACCGCCCCCCATTGAAATCAAAGCTGCCTGTCTGGACCACCTTGGTTGGGCCCTAATTCCATCTTGGGCCCTGCCTACCTCCTCCCCTTTCTTCTTTCTTCTTTTTTGGCCTTTAGATCAGGCGCCTGGGTGTGTGTGTTCTACACAATCTTGTTGTTTTACTCTATTTATTGTTATTAACTGCTGTTGAGTTTCAATGGGTTAAGTTTTTATGCTGTATTAATTTGCTGTTTGGAAACAGCCATGTTGTGAGCCGCCTCAAGCCCTTTGGGGATGAGGCAGCCCATAAATTTAATTAATTAATTAATTAATTAATTAATAAAACACATAAATAAAAATAATAATGAAAACCTAGGACAGAGAGAAGGGACCACTGAAGGAATGCCAGTCAAAACAAAATAGTCTTTACTCACGAAGGGAAGCGAGCATCAGAAGATAACAGGCTCTCTTTCTGTGGAGAGAATTACAGAGCTTTGGCGCCACAACTGTGACGGCCCTCTCCTAGGTAGCCACCAGCTTAATATCAGAAACATAAATGAAAATGTGTTCGCCATTTGGCCCAGTATTAAGGGATTCAACAAGTACTGCCTGTATGGGTCAGGAAACTGTTTCCCCTGAATCAGAGTAAATGATTGATTATGCTAAAGAATTTATTATAGTCATTTCTGCACCGCTAAATCATACCTGTGTACCACCAGTTTTTTTTAACCTGGGTCTATTTTACCTGGGTCCATTTGCATGGCTTGCCTGTTCTGTGAAGGAATAAAGTGAAGACCGGGAGGAAATACTCCAGCTTGTTTTGCACGAGCCCGGGACATCTATATTTACATTGCAAGCTTATTTGAGCATGCCTTCATTCTGCGTTCTGATTGGCTGTAGTTTTTGAGTGGCAGCTGCAAGCTTATCTGAGCATGCCCAATGTACCGCATTCTGATTGGCTGTTGTTTTTGAATGGCAGCTTGAATGAACATCAGGCCGGGAGATCAGGTGACTGGGTGGGAAAAATAATCCAGTCCTGCTCCCAATTGGTTTAGCAGGCTCTAGTAGGCTCACCCCAGATTTTTTTAAATGAATCACCAATTTGGCAGTTTTTGAAACCCTGGGATGAGGGAAATATCGTGGGGCAAACCTGCTTTAGAACCAGGAACTATGCAGAATGGTTGTACAGAACGGGGCATTTCTCTTGCTCAACCCAGAATATTTTGACTATGCAGAAATTACCTATCAGGCCCATTTAAATAGGCACTTAACAAGATTTGAATCAGGCCCCTCAATTTCTAAGAACATTATAAAAGGCAGCTTGGTTTCAATTAGGTGTCTAATGTCAGTTAAGTAAGTCCTGAATTTGCAAGATAATCGTATTCATAAGTATAATTTCTCACTCTTCTCTTAGGTAATGCATATCCTGTCATGAACTTTTCATCTAATAAAACACTTCTCACCATTGGTGGATTAAATTTGCATTTCCTTCCAGAAGGCATACCAGTATTTTCTGATCCCAGTGTAGATCATCTGTTTATGATTTTTTAAAAATATTGATACATAGAGATTTCAAGGGCACTCAAACCAATTTAAACAAGCAAACTATCAGTTTTCCTAGGTATTCTATTTTCTACAGTTTTATATATATAGCATAAAATTATTGATAGGAAATGGCTGTTTTAAAAATAGTACCATCTATTCTGGTTTATATTTTCAAAGCTTGTGACTGGCGCAATACTTTAAAATAGGTTTTGAGTAATTTTGATCTTATAAAATGCTGCATTTGAATATATGGAGTTGGATCCAACCAGCAATTTTTGTTGATTCAGAAAGAGGAGTCGCCTTTGACTACCTGCATGTGCAAACACCATGTGTAATGAGGGGAACTGGCCAAGACTGAATGAAAAACCTGGCTGGATTAAATCTGTTTTCATTATGAATTATTATTGACCCTGGACTGTAAAAGCACCATTGAGTTAAGATCAAAATGATCATACAAATCTGTTTAACTGGTATAAGCTTCATATTTAAAATAATAAAATCCTGGTTTAAATAAGGGGTGGATTGTTCAGAAAATGGGGGAAGGATGAATGAAGTTTGATTTTTCATTTGTCCCAACTGAAAGGGTTATCTAGCACTTCCTGTAGTGTCTGCAATTGACAGTGATGCAGTAAGGTAATTTTAAGCTCTTGATGTTGTAACTCCCCAGATGTGAATGTATGACTTCACTTACTTCAATCATTTGGTTCAGCACAAGTCTCTCTCTCTCTCCCGCTCCTCTCTCATATGTTTACATTTAGATGAAGGAATTATAAAAAAAAAGTTGTATGAAATTAGTGCTGCTTGTTCCAGCAGGATATTGAAATGTGTATTTCTGCGGATGTGTGACTCCTCCCTAATTAGATCTTAGTGTGGAACTGCTTGGACTTGAATGGAAGAGTTCAGTTTTAGCGTCCTTGTTCCCGCCCCTAATAGCGAAGTTTTTTAAAGTCGGCTGCTATAGATGGGAAGACTTCTCAGTTTGTGGTAAGATTACACTGTGAATGTAGTTAATTGGAGATTAGACGGTCACAGGATGAAAATTTCATGGTGTGAAATAGAAACAAGACATTCTTTCAAATTATACAAAGCTGTTCTTGCAAACAGTAGGATGTTTTGTTTTGAAAACTTTTATTTCTGTGCTGAATTTTTTTTTAAATTGCATTTAAGTTTTTACTCTCCAGGGTAGCTTGTGAATGCACAAAAATGTGTAATCATATAATAATCTGGGTTCATGCTGTTCCATTTAATATTAATGACTATGTAAATGACTTTGCAGCTCTAGAAGAGACTGATGAGGTCAAAGATGTTAATTATGCGACAGTCACATGATGCAGCAGCAGCAAACAGAACAAATATACAGATATCTTTTGGTCATCAAGCTGTAGAAATGCAATCAGTAACACCTAGTTTTCTTTTGGGCTCTTGAAAAATTCTCCAGTTTTTCTTTTTGGGCTGTAAATGGCCATTACAGAGTGCATGTAAAAATACTGAGAACTTCTCAATATTGTTTCAGCAAGCTGTTTTCCATAGCTGCTGCTACAGCTTCAGTGCCATTTTTCTCTCTTGTTTCTCTTTCTTAGATTTGTTTCCCTTCATTCATTTATGTCTACCTTTCCTGCAGAGACTCAAGGTGGATTACAGAATTATGAAAGCAATGCACTAAAGACCAATAATAATACAAACAATAAACAGTGCTAACAATTGGATTACATCATTAATGATTTTTTAAAAATTATATACGGTAACCAACTCTAGGTTGGGGAATTCCCGGAGATGTGGGAGTCTGGGGAGGGGAGAGACCTCAGTAGGGATTGATGCCATAGAGTCCATTTTCTCTGTTGTCTTGAGATCAGTTGTATCCAATCCAATCCAAAAACCTTTATTAGGCATAAACCAGAAGTACCATACATTCCAAATACAAAAACAGGATCATTGTTACATATCATGTAGAACATGGATTAAAAATGTAGCAACTTCTTCAGAAATTTCTACATTAGGGCTGTTCAATAGCTTAGACATTTTTTGTTTGTCTGAGAGAAACATAAATTCTAGAGGTAGTAAAGCTCCCAGATCGGTTCTAATATCATTATACCTCGATCAGTAAAGCAGGATATGAGGGATTGAGTCTATAGCATTGGGACAGTACCAACAGCAACGCTCACTTTGTGGGATGATAAGGAAATGACCTTGAAGATAGACAGAGGGGAATGAGTTGCACCTTGCTCTTGTCATGACCCATCTGCACTAATAGTTAACAAGCTGTTCTAAGAGATCAGTTGTAATTTAGGAAGTTCTTCAGGCCCCACTTCATGAGTTAGCAATCCTAGACTGTTATGAAGCCCATAAGTAGATTTCACTGTTAGAGAACAATAAAATAAAGATGGATTAATATATCCAATAGCATATATTAAGAATACTGCCTAAAATGTTTACGAGCAATTAAAATAAAATCCCTATTTCCTTCATATAAAGTGCCCTTCCTGCAGAATTCCATTTTCTATGTTCGTTTTCTCTTTATAAATGCCCCCTGGAAAAGTTCTATTTTACTCATTATGGGAAATGATAGACGAATGGGACCCTTCTTGACCTTGGCGCATGAATGATCCCAGTCAGTCATGCATCATGTTATGACAAGGATAGTGTCACTGTGCTACCTTAGCTCATTGCATTTGATAATGAAAGGCAATATCAAAATAATCTTGGAGAGGTAGGGCTGTTTTATTAGTGCCAAAAATATTCTCAAAATACTGTGAGTGGGGGAGGGGGTTAAAAAATGTTCAGCATAAGTTTCCTTCACAGAAGTCTTTTAATATATAAGGTGAAATTATTTTACTTCAAATATATTGTAAAAGCAGCTGGGCTGCAGGCTTGGCTTGTGTTAAAAATAATTTATCATGTCTACTCTAATATACTTTGGAAAATTACAGAACATAATGAATTTCATCACGAGAAACAGCTCGGGCCATTAATAATTAAGAGCCATGACATGGACTTTCTCCTTCTGAATTCTTTACGGTTTACAAATCAAAATCATTATATTTGTTCTTGGAAGTGAAGTTGATTTCGTAGTATTTTCCTTAACAGGTTTTTTGATACAAGATTCGAGTCTAGGAGCTCCTTAAAGACTAGCAGGATTTCCAGAATATAAGCCTTTGAGAGTCAAAGCTCATGTATCTTGTGAAGGAAGTTTTGACTTTTGAAAGTTGGAAATCCTGCTTTTCTATTGCAGTCCAGTATAGCAACTTACATGAAAGGATTTTTAAAATATATTTGTCTTTACTCAAACTGATGGTGTTGTTTTAAAACCAATGGACCATCAAATCAAACAGTAAGCAGAAACTAGCTACCATACTATGTATCAGTGATGGCGAACCTTTTCAAGACTGAGTGCCCAAATTGCAACCCAAAACCCACTTATTTATCGCAAAGTGCCAACACGGCAATTTAACCAGAATACTGAGGTTTTAGTTTAGAAAAAACGGTTGGCTCCGAGGCGTGCGTTACTCGGGAGTAAGCTTGGTGAAGCAACTGTGCAATGCTTTGAATGAGTGAATCATGACCTTAGGAGAGTTTACTCAGAAGCAAACCCCTTTGCTAGCAACTGAGCTTACTCCCAGGTAAAGGATTGCGCTTTAGTTCTTCTCGCCCCCCCCCCCATGATGAACTCTGCGTGCCCACAGAGAGGGTTCTGAGTGCCACCTCTGGCACGCGTGCCATAGGTTTGCCACCACTACTATATATAGTGCCAGTAGACTTTAAAAGTAGGCCTTCCTCAATCACATCCAGTGCATGTGGTAGAATGCAATGTAAACAGGCAAAGGGATGGGGGCATGCTAAACCTCTCCCTCTTTTACTGCTGTTTTCCCCTCTTGCATTCCTGTCCTTAGCTATATTTTCCCTACCTCAGTTCATTCTGCTATAGAAGGCCATCTGGGCAGGAAAGAACTGGATGTGCTATATTTGGAAGATTGAAAGCAGTGGTCTCTAACTTGAGCACGTTTTTTCACACTTACCTTGATAAAAAATTTCTTCAGTTATGCATGAGGTCAGTTCTTGATCAGATTTCCAGGAAGGTCTGTGCCAAAAATTCCTCTCAAGTACTGAGATGAATTTCCTATATTTTGTTCCACAGAAAGATGATAGTTTGGTCAGTCAAGGTGCAGTGGTTGAGAAAATTGTATGCTTCCACATTAGAAAATAGTCCCAAACGAATATGAAAACTATAATTCATTGTTATGCGCTGCTTTTGTCAAAACCATTATTTTGTGCATTACTGAGCATGGTACTTTGATACAAGAGCATTTATGCCAAAATGTATTTTTACTTTCAAACTTTCAAACAGATGGGGGGGGGGGAGCAGGGCTAGGTAGGTACGAGGACCCAGGCGGAGCATTCTATAACAAAGAAGGTCCAGCATGCTTTGTTCTGTGGTAGTGGAATATACAATTTACTATCACCTTCCTGTGGAACAGAGTAGAATTACTATGCAAACAAAATCGCCCAAATCCTTCCTGAGTTAGTTGATGGTGTGGAAATATATTCAGATTATGTACCTTGGGCATCTGCTTGTCTAGTTTATATGGATACCTTGCAGCTTTTGGCATAGGGGGAGAAAATGGCACCCGGGGCAAAATGGTGCCTGAGCGCCGCCCCCTGTAGCTCCACCCCCACTTTTTCTGCCAGTTGAAAACATCTTTCTACCAGCTGAAAACAGCTTTCTGATGGCTGAAAATGGGTCAGGCTGGTGCAGCTGGGCCAGGCCTGGCAAGGGCCATTTCAATCTGACTTTAGATGAAGAATTTGAACAAAGACTATTTTGTTGTATTATTGAAACCCAGAAAACCCACCAGAACCAAAGGCTACTTTGGTTACCTTAGCTGATGACCTCCACTGAGAAATGGATGAGGGGAGTGTGACACCTGCTTGTTCTCCTGGATCTCTCAGTGGCCTTCAGTGCCATCAACCACCATATTCTACTGGGACTAAGCACTGGGACTAAGCACCATATTCTACTGGGTCTCAGCACTGGGACTAAGGGTGGGGCAAGTCATTATGTGAGCCCGGGATGCTACTTGCTTAGGGGCACCTAGGCTACCCCTTTTCATAGCAGGAAGCTGTCATTGCTCAAAGCGCTGGTCTACCCATCATTTAGAAACAGTGGTGGCCAGGTCTACCAGTTCTGCTTAATGGTGGGTAGACCAATCCTCTGGAAAGCTTGTCTACATGCAATGGAAAGTAATGGGTAGATCTGGCCTCCATGGTGGCCAGGTCTACCAGTTCTTTTGATCTGCTTTTGAGCCCAATTCAAGGTGCTTTTGATTTTTAAAGCCCTACGTGGCTAGCATCCAAGGTATTTGAAAGATTATCTTCTCCCATATGTTCCTGCCCAAGTACTAATATCACAGGGAGAGGCCCTTTTTTTCTGTTCTGTTGATCAGAGAAGCTTGTCTGGTTAGTACACAAGAAATTGTGGCAGCTCCACAATTGTGAAACACCTTCCCCAGGGAGGTGTACCTCTTCCCCTCACTACCCATAGCAGGTAACTGATGACTATTTTATGACTGCATTTGATTAAAATTACAGAACAGTTAAAATTAAATTATTAATTTTAAATTAGCGGTTTCATATATTTTATCCATTTTACTTTGTTTTATTGCCAGTTATACTGTAAGCTGTCTTGAGTTTCTATAAGGTAGAAATGTGGATAATAAAATGTTTCAAATAAATAACAAATGTCTGCCTATTATACAGTTGTGATATAGGACTAGGTCATGTCTTGTTAACAGGTAATTAAATCTTCTTATTTGCCTAAAAAAATTCACACTCAGTAAGCTCATTAAAATGATTTAGCCCTATAATCAAAATATGTAAGTAGAAATAGAACATAGATGTAACATAAAATATGTAAGTAGTAAGTCACAACTAAAAAATCTCCAGCAGATTTCCCCCTTTAATTATGTTCCTTATAACAGCCGCAAGAATAGTTTAATCATTTGAAAAAACACTTTAATCAGACAAACAAAAACAACCAGATTTTTTGAGAGACATCTGACAGCTCAGAGAATAGATAGCTCCATAAATATTAAACAGGAAACAAATTGAACTGGGAAGTGGTCAAATATAATTACTTTGGGTGTAATTGATTCAGAAAACATAAGTTTGTTGCTGTCACATGCAGATTGGACATTAGTGTGTGTTTCACTCAACTCTTTAATATAATTACCTGTTGAGCTGCTGTTCAAGCCTGTCAGAAATCCTTGTGAGCTATTTAGTTTTTATTCAGCTTCTCCATTAAATTTAGGATTTTTTTAAACATTTCTTGTTAAACAGATTACTGAATCAAGATTTTTAGATGATGGGTTAGATAAATTGGTGCTGTTTTCACACCAGCAGAAATGGAATTATATGACATATCCAACCTAATTTGTTCCTCTTTGCAGACATTATCAAAGCATTCAAGCTGAAACATCCAGAAGTTGTTCTCAGCCATGAAAGAAAGATGAGAATTGGGCCTTCAAAACATCGGTTTCTGAAGGTCTTGTCACAGTGTAGTTGGTCTCATAGTGGTGTTTACTCTTGCCTTGATCATAATTATTTGATTAGATTCCTCGCCAGTCCCTAATTGGACTCTTCTTTTTAAAAAAAACACCAAATCCTCATTCCTAACAGTGTATCTATATTGTATTACCGGTGTTATCACATTTACCAAACCACTGGCAACCTACTTGGAGGAAAGGAGGTCCCATATTCCAGAATGTTTTCCTTCATCTTTGAATGGAGTGTGTGTAGAATGTGTTTGACAAGGGGAGAATAAATTAACACACAGTATTAGATTCTGATGATGTAGAGCAGGCTGAATTGCTCACTTTATTTTTCATATGTGTTTTTTTTTAACATCAGCTGACACAAATACAGCTTATTCTAGAACCGTACCAATATTATTTTGGACAAGCAGTTTTTTCCCGAAACAGTTCATTTAGCCTTTTTTTAAAGAAAAAAGTGTGCCAACTGGGTGTCCAATTTCCCCTCGACTCCTTGAGTTTCCAGGCATACCAGACATGTTAGTCTATTAGAAGGTCATCCTCCCAAGTGATAATACAAGGCAGGCATGTTCATACTTATAAATACACACAGAAACACAAAAGCAGTGATTGAAACATTGGGCAGGAAAGTGGGATCACTGAAGGAACACCAAACCAGATATAAGACCTTTACCCACTGTTGGAAGAGGCCAACAAAAGAGGACAGATGAATCCCACTGGGGGTAGAGATCCAGAGCTTTAGTGCCACCCAACTAAGAAAGTTGCCACCTGACTAATCTTAGAAGGTAGAGGCACCTACATCAGGTCTTTGAGGGTGACCAGAGTTGTCAGAGGGTTTATAAAGGAGTAGGTGGTCCCGAACAGTGTAAGACTTTAAATATATATCTTGTTCCTTTTAATTAGGAAAGCCACTACTGCACTTGAAGACTTGAAAAGCTTTAACCCTATGAGGCCATTCCTGCTGGTCCATTAGAATTTCTACAAAATCTAAAAGCAATAGTAATGTATTTTTAGAATAGTTAGATTATATTTGGTTAAACCATGTCAAATGGATACAGTGGCACATGGGCCTAATAGAGCAGAGACACTAGCTGAAGTCTGGTACTGCTTTGAAAATATGTATCCCAGCAGCAGTTTGGATATACCTTTTATCTAGTGAGTGGAAGGGATGTAGCCTTTCCAAAACTAAAGCTCTATTAGTGTGACAGATGATCCACTATGTAGGTAACTGTATCCATTTTGATACTACATCTAATGTACTACCTAAAATTAATCTCTCTCTCTCTCTGCCATTTTTACTGTGCTTTGCAAGAGAATTATGTGGTCCAATTAGCTAGCACTAGCAGTAAATCTAAATTACATCCAGTTGTATACATTCAAAGAAAGAACAATCTTTCTTCTTTGTCCCTGCATATTTTGATGGAGTTGATTTGGTGGGGGTGGGGGAAGGGGGGCATAATCATAATCTAATTCAAGATGTGAACCTTAGCATGTTTACCTGGGTATAAGATGCAAAGAGTTCTCATGTAACATCTCAGTTGTTCCCTTTTAAAGTTGTTATAAATTAAAAGCAAAAAATTCACTATTCCTTGTGATATCTCTCTCCTCCCGCATTTGTTCTTGCTTAGTGTGCTGCCTAAGTAAACTCAAAAGCTTGCTCATTACTTTATTTTCTTTCAGCTGGTCCTAATATAGATATAAGGAGAAGGCTTGCTCTTGGAAGGCTGAAGATTTTGTAACCATCTAGTTTCTCAGTGCCCCTCAGCCTTCAGAACTTGTGTGCTAGACAAGGCAGAGCTGTGACAGGCAGATTGGCTGTTGTGGGTTTTCCAGACTGAGTGGCTGTGGTCTGGTAGTTTTTGCTGCTAACATTTTGCCCACATCGATGGGTGACATCTTCAGAGGCATATAACAGTAAGGTGTGTTGATATCCATGGCAAAGTATGGAGTGATTGTGTGGTGGAGTATTTGTTTTACCACCTCACAGGTGGTGGGGGGGGGGGTTGAGGCACATTTGCATACATCTAGATAGAGTTCATTTGGGAGGTTTGAACTGAATCACGTAGACTGGGCTCTGCAAGGAAATGACTACTCCATAATAAAAGAGCTATAAAATTGAGAGAAAAGCACAGGGCTGAGAAAAAACAGCCCCTCCCCTGGGAAGGTATTTCTACCACATATTAAGGGAACTGATCAAATGGGAAAACTGATGGAAAAACACAACACAATCTGCCCACCCATGAGAAAAATACAATAAATGCTATGGTCAGCAAAGGCCAAGAAAGACTCCCTTATCCTCATACGCAGCTATGCACAAGTGTACATAGGACTACAAAATTCAGCATTCTGACCAGAATTAAAGAACATGAAAGGCACTGCCGACTAATCCAACCTAAAAAATCAGCAGTAGCTGAACTTGCACTAAACCAAGCCAGATATAGGATCTTATTTGAAGACACAGAGATTCTTGACAACTCTGACCACTATTATGTCAGACTACACAAAGGAGCCACTGAAGTCCACAGACACTGGGACAGTCTGAAAAACCAACAAAGCCTTGCTACCAGAACTAAAAATCACCAAAACCCAAAACTAGGCATTCAAATGCAACTGCAAATGAACTTTACCTGTACGCTTTCATTTCATTTAATTTCACATTTAATTGCAAATGCAACTACAAATGCAATTGGAGATGCAAATAAAAATGCAATAGCAGATGCAACTGCAAATTCAACTGCAATTGAACTTGATCCAGACATATACAAATATGCCTCATTCCCCCCTCCTCACCTGTGAAGTAGACAAAACAAATACCCCACCATATAGTCATTCCACACTGTGCCACAGAGAGCAACACATCTTACATGCCTCTGAAGATGCCAGCAATAGATGCAAGTGAAATAGATGCAGGAGCAAAAACTGTCAGACCACAGCCATGCAACCTGGAAAACCCACGACATAGTTGATTCCGGCTGTGAAAACCTTCAATAGGTTGACTTGGTTTTCTTTATTTCCCTTCCTCCTCATAGACATGGCCACAGCATTTTGGGTTAGAATGATCCCCAACATGGTAGCAATTAGCTGGGCTAGGCCAAGCCTTGTATTGTATATCGTTGTTTTAAGTAGAGGCAGAAGAGCTAGATTGTAAAGTGTTAATCCTTCACAGAGCCCAAGAGTATGAGTAACAGACTAGGTGAAGTTTTAAAAGGGGTTACAATTTCAGACAAGTTTTGAAGGAGTTCATCTCTGAGTTCTAGAGAGAACAGATGTGTTTAGTATCTGTGTAAGATCTGTAGTTTTAGTGGGAAGAGAGTGTTGGGAAAAAGAGACCCTACTCTAGCCATGGAGGAAATTTACTTCAAGAGGGAAGAATTCCTAACCCAGGTTCTTAGAGCAAAGGTAGTATATCTTCTTTACAGAATGGGTGGAACTGCGGGAATTGGCTTGGAAAGAGTTTGTATCAGAGAGGGCCTATTATTTTGTCAGAAGGGGGAAGTACCCTTGGTGTGGGGGAAGAATTCTCATCCCCAGTTCTTTAGAAGGATTTACTTCAAATTCTGTGAGGTAATCTTAAGGTCTGAGAAGTCTGAAGGGGAAAGTGAGTTGTCAAATACTCCTTTCCATATAGTTTACAGGCACCAGAGTTACCACATGGACGTCTTGGTACTATTTTCTATATAATCTGTGAAATATCTTGAAAGTCTATCAGATGTTAAAAGTATTAGGAATGCTGTAACAAACTGATATCTTTTCAAAAAGTCAATTATCATCTGTGGTGAACTTTTAACACATCTTAATATCCTCTTTCCTTGTTGACTGTATTCCCTCCTAACCTATACTCCTGAAGTTTTAATGAAATTCTATTTGTTGAACTTTTTAAAAGACTTTGTATGTGCTTATGAGGTAAAACGTACAGAGAGAGAGAGAGAGAGGAGACAGGTAGGGAAGGAGAATCACCTCATTTCCCTAAACTGGTTTGGTTAAAACAATTTTTTAGAGAGTAACAGGGTGGGACAACTGAGGAGAACCCCCAAAAGGTAAAATATAAATATATGGAAAAGCTTACCAGCTGTAAAGAAAAGATCTTAGGAAAGATAAGGGAACACTCATTGCCTTGAGGTAATGGGAAGTGGGAAACTTTTCCCCTCATGATCGGGGGATCATGATTTTCCCCTCATGATCAGGGGAGCTTCACACTTCTTCATTAATTCATTTTGTTTCAGCTTGTCCTAACATAAATACGATTAGGAGAAAGCTTGCTTTTGGAAGGGTGAAGGTTTTGGAATTATCTAGTTTCTCTGTATCTCTGATCTTTCAGGACTTGTGGCGCTGGGCTAGGCAAAGCTGAGATGAGTAGATTGGCTTTCTTCCCTTCCTCCACATAGACATGCCCATAGCATTTTGGCTAGAATGATTCCAACACAGAGAAGCAACTAGCTGTGCTAGGCTGTGCTTTGTATTATATATCATCACTTTAGGAAAGCCAGATAGGGCAGAAGCCTAGACGCAGAGCTCTGATCTTTTACTGGCTCCTCAGCAGAAAAATAGATTTTTTGTTGTCCAGAGAGGGCAGTTTCCAAATACCATCCACACTTGACAGCTATGCAATCAAGAGACGTTGTCCCTGATTGGCACCCCACTTCCCTCAGGGAGCTATGAATTTCATTCTCAGTAGCAGAGTAAGGGAGAAGGACTGGCAAAGAACTGGCAAGTAACTTGCTATCGAAACACCAAAAATCCCTATCCAAGCTGATTCAAGATTTTTGTCCCTTCACACTCCCCTCTCTTGGTGTTCCTGTATCATGCATAGCATTTCTGTGAACTGAGACATAATTTCATCCTTAGAGGTAGCCGTGCTTTCAGAGTTTTTTTTTGGTCTGTAACCTTTTTTTCCCCTTAACCAGTATTCTCTATTACATGTTTACAAGTGGGAACCCTCAAGAACTTGTGGGAGGCATCTCATTTCCCTCTTTTCAACTAGTTCCTCTTTTCCTTTCCTGAAAGCTCCTATGTGGTGGGTTTTCCAAGCTGTGTGGCCGTGGTCCGGTAAATCTTGTTCCTAACGTTTCGCCTGCATCTGTGGCTGGCATCACAGAGAGGTGTATCACCTATTAAGATGCCAGCCACAGATGCAGGTGCAATGTTAGGAACAAGATCTACCAGACCACGGCCACACAGCCCAGAAAACCCACAACAGCCAGTTGAATCCAGCCGTGAAAGCCTTTGACAATACATTCTCCTATAGCCTGTCCCCTTTTCATGCTTCCTTCTTCACTTTTCACTTGACAGTCAGTCTAAATTCGTCTGCCCCTTTGTCTTCAGGTTTTGAGCTTGGCATGTCTGTGTTTACCAAGTTTGTTGAATGTTGAAACTGTTCTGATTTGATAACAGACAGGCACATCAAAGAAGATAAGCCAGAGGCTTTCAGGGTGGCTTTAGACTTTATGGTTGAGAGGCAGCAGTGAATAAGCAGCTTGCAGATTTGTGCTTCTTCAAAAATCGGTGAAATGGTGTCCAAGCATGTGCGTGTGTATGTGTGTGCTGTGTGTATGTGTATATACACGGAGAACTGCATTTCTCTGCAAACATAAGAAAGATACTATGTCAGTGTACGTCCTCAGTTTCCTATTGTAATTTTTTGTACCATCCTACACAAAGTAACATGAGCCAGTTTTAAAATCCAGATTCTCATCCGTGGGTAAAGAAATAATGACAGCAACTTGTTGGAGTTTTATAACATGTGTTTAGGACTCTGTTCATGTACTCAGGACTCAGTAATCGCAACAAATGTGCATGTGCACTCCAGATCTTTTAATGAAATAGTGTAGTTTCAAAATGGGGCTCACCCCGGCAGCCCTGCTCCCTCCCCATGTGTCTTCATTAAAACTGCCAATGTCATATGAAAAAGACTATTATTAAGGGTGTTTTGAAGGCTAAATATTTGGATTCCCTTGCTTCATTAATTTTCATGTAATACCTGGAGACCTTTCTCTTGCAAGCCTGTATGGAAATTTAGATTGAAGGATCTGCAAGATTTATCATATTGATTTTAGCAGATTATTTTTCATGAGTAAGGTCTGAACATACATTTTCATTTCTTGCTAGGAATTGCTAATGCCGTGCATTCTCCATCTAAAATAATATAAAGATTTTTAAATTGCTCAGGTCTGGTTTTTCTTGGGAAAACACTTCCACCTGGTGGATGCTGTGTGTAAAAGTCCAGGTTTTGATCAAAGCATTGAAAGCTCTTTTTAATTTTTCCTTTTTATCTGGAACTGAATTGAACCACCTAGTTAGCTTTGCTTTTGTAGTAAAATATATATTTCCAGTGTGCTTTCATGTGCCCCTTCAACATTCATGCATCTTTCCATCCTAGGCACTAATTGGAGTTCTGAGAACATTTTGTTTTACTTTTTGCTCGTCATTTTTGTTAAAAGTTCATCATCAGCTGTGTTGTGTGTGTTGCTGATGACCTGGGTGGTGTCACACAAGAGACACATGTAAAGTCCTTTGATTCCTACCATCAGGTTTGTCAGACTTATTTGCAAAAGTTTGGATTTGGCAATGCCAACCTAGCCCATTTTTAAATACCTACATCTTGCATTTATCCCAGCTGTGTTTCAACATTCATTGAAAGGGATGTTCACAACACCATGTTCAGTACTTTAGAAAATAACATTGCCATGTTTAATGTTATGCCTTCCTCCTTGTTACACGGCAGATTTAAAAAGCAAGAAAAGTTTAATAGATTGTGCCCGTGTAATGCTGGCTCAGTTCTGGCCCACCAATTATTACACTGTCCCAGATTTAAGAAAATCAGATTCAAGTATGTGAATCTTACTCCTTTACACTCACCTGATCTCCCTGATTTATTTAGATTATGCTACTTTCTGGACAATCCTGGTCCTTCCTTCTGTATGATAGTGGCAGACTTTCTCCTGGAAATTATTAAATGCTAGTAGATTTCCTTTTACTCAACATTTTATTTCCTGTTTTGTGTATCCACTTTTTTTATCAGTTTTTACTATTGCTCTTTATGCCAAGAAAGGCTTGCCTTACATCACCAAGTATGTGATCTGTCAGAGAAAGTAATTTAAGAAGATGGATGTCCAGTTCGACAAGGTTCATTATAAAGATGACATTGTAAGCAGATTTACAGATGAATGAACTATTTCCCTTAGGGTTGTGTGTGAGTGAGTTTTTCCAGATTGTTTGCAAACTCACATGTCCATATAAGTATCACCTGCAGTGTGAAGCTGCTTGCATCTTTTTAAAGTATTTGAAGCTTATAAGGCCTCTGAGAGCCATGATTGCCGAGTAGTATTTGTTCGCTGGCAACTTAATGCTTATGTCAGATAAAAGTAATAAGTAGTAGTAATATTAAATAATATTAAAATACAGCCAATTAAATTTCCTAGTACAGAGTTTATGTTAAAATATAGGGTTTTTTACATTTTTGTTTTTCTAATTATTACATTGCAATTTCAAAAATAGGACAACAGACATCAGATCCCCAAAGTGCAAATAAACCGCAAGAGCTTTTAACTTCCACTGACAGTTGCGAGACATTCTCTCAGGTGTGTTCTCTCCTCCCTGCCCCCCCAACTCACTCACTCACTCTTCTTCCCAAATCCAGTCAGTTTCTCTTTTGCTGTATACACTCACTGGTAGAACAGTGACCTGTATCAAATTGTGCACTTCCAAGGTTTTTTCTTAGGCGGGGCCTGAGATTTCCACTGACTTCCCACAGCCCAAAAAGACTACCAGTATTTTGTTCCTGGGAGGGTCAATGGACCTTGAGGAATATCATGGTATGGCTCTGTAGTGAAAGGAAAGTATCAGCAGAAATTGCCACCCCTTCTTAAGACAACTGAAGTGCCTTAAAGTTTTCAGAATGTAATTGGGTACAGGCTAATGGTGTTAGATCCTGGCTGCTATTGAATGGTCATTAAGAAATCTTAATTCCCATTGAGGAGATACCAGTTGATTTTCCTAATTATTAGTGAGCAGTTGAAACAGTTGGGATGCCCAATTGATTAGTGTCTCATTATTATACCTATATTATACCTATATATATACCTGAGCCTTTGGGGAGGGCGGTACATAAATATAATATAATAATATATAAATATATATAATAACTCACCTGGGGTGAGTTTTGGGTGCTGGTGTAGTGAGTTACACCCTTGAGGAGAACCCATCTCACTTCTGTGATTATTTCCTGTGAAAAATGGTAGGGTAGGATAACAAGTAATTTTAACATGATAGCAACTATGTGAAGATTATCAAACTCAGCCATTTCAGTGATATTGTTGTAGACCATATGTTTAAGGGTTTTTTTACCTGTTCCCATACTCCAATATGGCTGCCATCTGATCTGAATGACACTAACGTGTAGGCAATGCTAAGTGTGTATACTGTGTGTATACTGGTGCACATGATAGGAATCCTTCAAATATTTTGCAAAGCCGATAGAGCGCTAATATTGTCATTTGCTTTATATCACCTCTGTGCCTCGCATTAGCAAGTGTTGATCTGTACAAATGAAATTTGCAACCATATGTATCTGTAGTCATTCCAATTTCCATTATATCTGCTCATCAGATTGGCAGGCTGTTTCTCATCAGAGCTCATGGGCTGTCAGGAAGTTGCTCTGGTGAAATGTGTATGAATGGAATATGATTTATTTATACTAACAATTCCTGATAGTATATAGCCAATTACATAGCAACCTATCAACAGGTATGTCTTGCTGGGTAATTATTAACACAGCATAAACTGTCTTGCTGCTAGTCCAAATATCCTAAGGAAGAAAACTGGCATTTGGATCAATAGGACTCAGTATGCTGGAGAAGCCCTTTTGGTGGTTAATAGATATTTTGCACTGTAACCGAAAGTGACTAGTTTCAGATGATTTCAGTTTCAAAATATCTCATTCATCACGTGTGGAGAGTGGGATCTGTGTACTGTATAATATCATGTTTTTCTGGCTCAACAAGTTAAAAGACTTATTTTAAAATAAGGTAATGGTTTTACAGTGAAATTCTGTGTGTCATTTTGTGTAAGTTGATAGAATATGAACATTGATTATGCTGTCTTTCTGAACAATTTTTTTTGCAGGAGTCGTCAAAGTGGATTATGGAGACATATCTCCCAGAAAGGCACTGAGAGAGAACCTGAAATGTAATCCATTTTCATGGTACCTAGAAAATGTCTATCCAGATTCCCAGATTCCAAGAAGATATTACTCACTTGGAGAGGTATGGATGATTTCTTTGCTATTAACAATGAGTTCTGAAAATCTTATAAGACTTTTAATGTGTGGCACAAATGTATACCACAGGTTCATAGCTCACGGATGCCTTTGGATAAACAGGTAGCAGTGGTGGCTTTCACCACTCTGGTCCATCCTGAGCAGGAAAGAGTTTGCCACTGTTGTGCACATGTGTGTAATTAAATTGTTTTACTTCAGATGAAACACCCCTAACACATGACAGTTTCAGCAAGTCTTTTTTTGTTTTCATCAGACATACTCTATGAACAGCTACAAATTCCATTTTAAAATATTTTTGCCTTGCAGTCTCATGTATTTTTACCAAGTAGTGCCAAATAGCACCAGTTTGTGAACATTTGAGCCAAAGAGAATTACATATCCTTCGCAGATTGCTGTGTAGTGGAGAGCAAATTCCCTCAACTTGACACAAGAAAGCTGGTATGGAATCTACTGCTTGGCTAATTAACTTCTTTAATATTGAGTCTGGCTTATGTTCAAGCCTGTTGTGTTTCTCCTGCTACGTTTATCAGTTCTACTGTGGAGGCCTGTACCCAACGTACACTTTGGCAAGATAGAGGAAAGAAAGCAGAGGATACACAACAGCATAATTTCAACTTAAGGCCTGATTGTTAGTTCCCACTCTCTTTCTCCCTGCACCCTCTCTCTCACACACACACTTCTTCCCAAATCCAGTTAGTTTCTCTTATGCTGTATACATCCACTGGTAGAAAAGTGGCCCGTACCAAACTGCGCAATTTCAGAGTGTTTTTTTCCCTAGGCAGGGCCAGAGATTTCTACTTATTTGCCACAGCCCACTAAGACTACCGACATTTTATTCCTGGGGGCAGGGGGAGGTGCTTCCTAGTGTCAGCAAAAACTCTTATATATGCTCGTAGGAGCATCCTTGACTTAAGAAGGAAGCCTCCACTGCTAAGAGACACCATGCCTTCCTTGTAAGGTTGACTTTGGTGAATTTGGAAAACATTTGGAGAATTTGGAGCGGGGGTAGATAAGTGTAGGTGGATAAGATGTGGAGCCTCATTCCAAATCTGAACTGCTAAACACCTGAACTGCTGACGTTAATTTGCCTTTTTAAAGAGGTTTGTCACAGTCAATATAGTAATTGTATGTGGGGTTTTTAAAGGCAAAAGATAAGCAGAGATAATGTGTCACTGCCTTCTTCTTCATAGCCACTGAAGTCTTCCTTGATGGTTTCCTGCCCAAATACTAACATAGGCAACCTTGGTTATTTTATAAGATCTGACAAGATCAGGCTAGTCTGAGTTATTTAGGCTGCTAAAGTCAGTATTATTATTTCTGTAATTCTGTTAGAAGAGATTTCAGAATCAAATCTTGTTTCTCCCTCTTTCAGATGAATAATCCAATCAAAAACTAATATTCACATTCAAAAAGAGTTCACAGTTTTGGGGGGTCCCAATAAAGGTTAGCAAACATGAATGAGCATTATCTCATTGCTCCTTGCATTCTGCTCTTCATTCCTCAGCAAAATTTAACAGGAGTTTGTCTGAGCAGAACCCTGGAGTAAAAAAAAAGAGAGAAAGAATGAATCTTATTAGAGCTAAAAGGATCTTTTTATCCCAAACTAATAATCGATAATTTTAATATTCAACTATTTTCACCTTGTTTAATTATTTAAAAATCTGTTTTATCTGAAAAAAAAGCTTTCTGTAAAAGTGTGATTACAAGTGGCGGGAGCAGCATTTACCTCAGAAATGATAGTAATCTTTCCTTTCAGAATTTTAAAGTTACAGTGTCTAGTAAGAGCCAGTGTAGCATGACTATTTTTAGAAGAACTCTGATAATGTCTGAAGACATTTATTTGATAACATCATGCATGGTAAGCATGAAATTAAAGGCCTTTGCAACGTAATTATCAGATAGGCAAGCTGAGGTAAGAGAAGTTATGAATAGTCATTAAAAACACCTTATTTTCACCAATAACAGTTGAGTTTCTATGGAAACAGGTGAATAATTTCAATCAGTGTCTGAATTAGGTCCTACTTTTCAGTTTCTGGAGACTGAATTTCCCCCAAAATAAAACTAGAAGTAATACAGTAATAAAAGTAGATGTTCACCTCCTTGGACTCCTGAAGGACAGGAAATTCCTTTCCCAAAGCTTCTGCCTTCACTCCTGTTTTTCCTCTGCTCCAGTTCCTCCCTCCACTCCATGTATACAGTGCTGCCAATATTTGTTCACCATCTTGGGTTGCTTTAGTATTCTATTCACTCAAACTCCCCTTTTGTTGTTTTTCTTTTCTTTTGTTACGCAAAAGTTGCTACTAACGAGAGGCAGGGGATAATTTTCACATTAGGGTTTTTATAAAATAAGAGTGATCTGCAAACCTGAGTAGTACCCTGTGTTTGAAGTACTAACATTTATGAGTCACATTTATGGCCTGTCTGTGTGGAATTGCCAGCCCTCGGATATGCAGTATTAGGGGCATTTGAAAATAAGAACCCCAGTTTCAGGGGCACATATGAGGTATGCTTACTGTTAGTTTTCTCTTCAGAAAATGTAAGTGGCCTCAATGAGGAATACCATTATTATTTGTGATTTTTTAAAAATCATTTCTATTAGATTTCTTTACAACAAAACTAACATAGAAAGGTAAAAACAAAAGTGATTCAGCCATCCTATTCTACTTACACAACAAAGGTTTCTACTATATAAACATAGACTGCATATAACTAATTGACTTCCTGCCCATGCCCTGTTGTCAATTTTATCCATAACGTTTTTTAATTGTTTAAACTTTTTCTAATATATTAACTTACAATTTGAGGCAATTTGAAACAAAGAAAGACATCTTATCCACCTAACCATAGTCAAAGATTGTTAGCATAAATTTCCCTTCCCGCCCTTAACATTATATCTGAATTTACCATTCCAACTTTATCATTAATCTCTAATAATTCCAATTACTTCCCCTTTTGTTAAATCATTAATTGATCTTACAGAACATTTTTATTTAAGGTCATTTAAAATTTTCTTGAAGATCTCTTTGGCACTCATTATTGAAGTAATTCTTTGCTGTTGTCCCTTGTAAGTGAAGAAAACTCCTTCGCATCTAAGCCATGAAAATCTTATCTGATTTCTTCTCAAAGTGTCCACCAAAAATGCATAATCTTTCATTTTCTGTAAGACTCTTAAAGGAATCTCTCTCAACACAATGATGTCTTCTATATTGATTGCTGATTTCTTGTGTATTTCCAGAATCTCATCTGCCATTTCTTTAGAACAGAATTAGAAAATAATGTCTCCATATAGTCCTTTCACTTTTGGATTTGTTGATGTGATTCTAAAGATTTTTTCAGTCTTTGACACCATTTCTTCTTCTTTGACCTTAAAATGATTGGCCAGGTCTGAAGCAATTTTCTTGTTCAACTCTTCTTTTGCTGGATTTGAATCCTCTGGTACCTTTCAAAGTTTCAGAGCCTTCTCTTTGGCCGTTTCCGCACGGAGGCGGAAACGGCTAGGTCGGCACATTTCGCGCCGGACCTCGACTGACACTTTCGGAAGGACCGCTCCGCACGGATGGGTCCTGGAGAGCAACAGCCGGCAGCTGGCGCCGCGAGAACGCCGGCGCCCGGCCAACCCGGCATGTCCCCGGGCCTCCGGCACGTCGCCGAGGCCTGGAGACACGTCCCCTGGCCCTGCGTGCCTGCTCCAGTGGCGCAGGGCAGGGGGCGTGTCCCCAGACCTCGGCGACGCGCTGGAGGCCCGGGGACAAGGTAAGTGCCGGCAACAAGGCGGGGGTGGAGGCGTCGTGGAAGCCACGGCCTCTGCCGTTGGCCTCGGCAGCGGCTTCACATGGGCGGACATTTCTCCCAACAAGAGCGCTTCTGGAAGCACTTCTGGGGAAACGCCCGGGTTCAGCTGCGGCAGTCGAGCGGCACTCGCAGTGGCTGGCTGGCTGTAAATGCAGCTGGGCGCTCTCAGTGCAAATGGCGGCCTGGAGATGGCGTTTTTGCCGTCTCCAGGCCGCCATTACATGCCCGTGCGGAAACGGCCTTTGATTTGATATTCCAGTTGAATAATAGTTAAATTATGTATTTTAACTTTCAATTGTACAAAGTCCACATCTTGTTTAAAAGTTTTCACTTCGTTTTTGGTCTTTTCCATCTTCTCTTCTATTTGTGCTATTTTTTGGAATTCAACTTTCATTTCTTTAATATTCTTTATAAGATCAGGCATCATCTTGGGAATATTGTTATTAACAGAGTTTTTCAGAGTCTATTTCTGCTCTGAGACTTAGCATAGTGGCAGATATGCTCTCAAGATTTGGGACCATTTCGTCTATTCCAGGGAACATCTTTTCTAGTAGATGCCATTGCCCAGTTTCTTGCTGTTCCCACAATTTCACAGTTTTCAGGATTTTAATGCAGAGATCAAATTCCTCCCTCTTTCTGGTTGCTGACGTATTTCTAAGATTATTTATTTTCTGGTTTACTTTTGGCAACCTGCCAACTGGAAGGGGAATAAGATCTGGAAATTTTTTTGCCTTAAGACAGCTATCTCACTCTGATGCCTTCTCCTCTGAGTAGCTTTATTTAAACTCTTTTATACATTCTGCTTTAGCTTGTCATTCCATACCTCTTAAGAAGATCTCCTGATTTTTGTCAGGCACATCAGTAGCTGGATATGGACTCCTCTTTCAATCTATATATAAAAAAACTAATGGTTAATGGTGTGATTCTACGTAGAGGAGAGCACTTCAGGAGTACATGAGTACTCTGGCTCTCTCCTTCATCCAGAGAGGCTTTTGCAACTCTTTTCAGAACTCCACACTTGAACTTTGGTACCTGGCAAAGCTAGAGGAAAGCCAAGCATGGCTACCCAGTACTAGAAGTCTCATTTTAGACATATTCTCACTGAAATTGCAGCTAGTGATTGTGTTCAGACACTTTCTGTATTGTGTATTCCTCACAGTCTTTTGCAGGCTTATCCACCTGATTACTCATAGAAGCA
Organism: Sphaerodactylus townsendi; assembly: GCF_021028975.2. Taxonomy (NCBI): domain Eukaryota; kingdom Metazoa; phylum Chordata; class Lepidosauria; order Squamata; family Sphaerodactylidae; genus Sphaerodactylus; species Sphaerodactylus townsendi. The sequence goes on along the minus strand of NC_059426.1, from coordinate 40,158,732 downwards.
GTTTTCATGCAAGTTTAAGATATGATGAGATAGAAGTCAAATTGTTTTGTCATGAGCCTCTTGGATCCTGACTGAAACTGTGTGAAAATTACGTACAGTGGATCAGAGTGGTATATATTACATTTGAATTTATGTTTAGTTGCCAAACCAATTGAATAAAGAAGGCAGTGTTGATTTGCGGAGTCATAGCTACTGTTTAAATAGAACAAGGTTTGCTCCAGATTTTCTGCTTTAAGAAGAGTTTTGCATACATTTACATCATTCACACACCACAGAGGGAAATTAAGCCAGTATATTACAGTTACATTTTCTCATTTCTAAATGTGTCTTGCCAGAGATAGACAAACCATTAAGTATCCTAAAAGAGGATAAGGTTCAGTTTTCCCATAATGCGCTATTGTAGCACTTTCTTACCAAGTAATGGATGAAAAGGAGCAAAGGAAATGATTCGTGATCTTAGCATTTTGCTTTCACCTTGTATTTTTTTTCACACAAATGAGGCAAATTCGACATCTTCAAAAAGCATCCTGATCTTGCTTTTTTTAAAAAAAAACTAATCAGATGCTTGTCAAGTTCTTTGGAAGCATGGATAGATCTTCTGGCAGGATAACCTCTCCAAAATCTTAAACATGCTTAACTTTTAATTAAAAAGTGATATAGAAGCTGCTCGTCACCTGATAGAATAGAATATCTGTTCATTTTCTTTTCACTTTTAATGTGTGGCACAAATTTGTACCATGGATTCATAGCTTGGACATGGGATTAGTTAAACAGGTAGCAATTGTGGCTTTCACCAACTCTGGCCCTTCCTGAGCAGGAATGATTTTGCCGTTGTTGTGCATAATCTGGTAACATCTACATTAGATTACTGCAATGCTCTCTACATGGGGTGCCCTTGCAGACTGCCTGGACCTACAGTTGGTATAAATTGCTGTGGCCAGAGTGTTAACTGGAGTGGGTTGTAGGGACCATATCACTCCCATCTTGTTCCATCTACATTAGCTTCCAGTTTGCTTCCAGGCTCAATTCATAGTGCTGATATTGATCTTTAAAGCCATATATTTCTTAGGGTGAACAAAATCTGGCATACTCCCAATAACTGTTATTGGCCCTCTTGCCTGGGTTTGGTGTTTTGGGTCTATATCTTTATTGAATTGTTTTATATATTAATTTAAATGTTTGCACCTTGCCCTGTTTGGCTGGAGAAGCAACGTAAAAATGTTCTACATAAATAAAAATATTTCATTAACAATAATTGCCATGCCAAAGGCTCAGTGAGGTCACTGTGCATTCAGGGGATATTGGGAAGAGAACTGTACATTATTTCCACCCTATTGAAATATCTCTGTTAATTTACATGACTATTAAAACCTAAAACTAAATCAGATAAATAAGATCCTCTTTCTTGTTACTGCTCAGGCCTTAAACTGATCTTGTGGAAACTGATTGATCATCCTAGCTGCTTGCTATTTGACATTTGGAAGCACAATGAACTTTTTAAAGCCAAGTGTTCAAAACCATGAAATTGAATTGAAAGAAGTCTTTAAGTAGGTTAATGAAGCTCATCTATTTTAAACCTAATAAGGAAATCATGATCTAGTAGTAAGCACTGTCTCTGAAGTTCCATTTTTCCCTTTGGACTTTTAAAATTTTATTTTGTAAAGTAATGTTACAATTAAAGTCAATTCTATAGGTTGCAGGTTAGAACGCCATTTCCTGTACTATCATGAGGTGCTGTCAGTTGAGCCAATGCTTGAAACTGCAATTCCATTATTATGATGTGCTCCTTCCATATGGTAGCTGTCCAATCAGTGAGCTTTGTGGAGAGGGGGTTATATAAGAAAATGAGGCCAGCAGGAGCCTTTCACATTATGGCCGTTTATGTATGTATTACATACTTCACAGCTGATAATCAGTCAATTCTTAATCTTTGTATCACAGCGTGTTTTTGCTTTTGTGCACCATCTTTTTCCCCTCTCTGTTTTTTGTTTAATCTGCTGTGGATCTGTATTTTTGTACCTGAAGAAGTTGCATCTTTTGCTTGCCCAAGTGCAAGGGTGTGATTAGCCATGTGATGAAAAGGGGTTAACAACTAAGAATTTGTAGGCATTCCTCCAAATAGTATCAACATTTCTCCAACTTAGTACTAACTACAAAGAGGTTATGTTCATTTATCAGGGAAAAAGAAACCTCTAAACTGCTGGAACTTCAAGGCATGTCTTTTCCATTCTAAACTTGTGCGAGAATGTATCATTGCCATCATAACCAGAGAAGATCCACTATGCCCAAAATAATCTCTCCACTTTACCCTTTATTAAAGAGGTTCAAGAGATTGACAGCCTCTGACCTAACTTCAAATTCAGTGTTCTCCCACAACATATATTATGCTTACGTCACATCTTCATACATACAAGGTCCTCCTGTCCTCCCCTCCCCCCAAAAAATAAATTAAGATGATTTCCAGCCAGATCATGTAAGTGAGGGAACTGGGTTTTTTTTTAAGTAGTTTAAGTACTAAGATTTCTCTGGTCTGTTGGAGCCTTTCTTTGGGGAATTGATCTTGTATCTCAGCAGGTAAAATATCGCTGGATAAGAGCAAGCTACTGAAGGTAACTGAATTTGCTTGGAAACAATCGCATTAACATTTCATCTATGTCTATGATTAAAAACTAATTTTCCCAAAGCAAATCTTACTTGGGTTTGGACATGATGGTCTTCAATGTGATTTCTTTTGTACATACTTAGAGATATCTTCAATCACTTCAGGATTGTAGACAGTCTTGTTTTTTTAAAAAAAAACAGCTTCACTTTTTTAATATGGCTATTTTTAAAAAATGCTTTTCACATGTAAGCCACTTTGAGGAGGTCTCTGGAGAGGCAGCACACAGTGTCCTCAATCCATTGCTATCTGTATTACTGTTTTTGTTTCATTAAATCTTTAACCATTTTTTATATTTTGATTTTCCTGGCTGTATTTATTTATTTTCCCCCTAGATCAGAAATGTTGAGACCAATCAGTGCTTGGATAACATGGGGCGCAAAGAGAATGAAAAAGTTGGAATATTCAACTGCCATGGCATGGGAGGAAACCAGGTAAAAAAATCTTCAAAACAAGTTGGATATAGATACTTATTTCCATTTATTTTTTTACTTGTATTCTGTAGTTCTTGGGAGTGGTTTTCCACACCATTCCCCTTTCACAACGTTGTGAGGGTAGGTTAAGCTGAGAAATTGAGTCAAACCCAAGATCACTCGGCAGGCTTCCATTCTGAGCAAAGAATTTGAACCTGGTAATCCCAGGTCTTAGTCCTGGGTCCTATACTCTAACCACTACACCACATCAGCCCTCAGATGTACTTCTAAGAGTAAACATAGAGTTCTTACTACACAAGAAATCAAGCTAGGGTACATTCAGTAAGGATGATGATGATCAACAGGATGGTGATGATCAACAGGCTTCATTTGCTGTTCTGTTCGTTGCTTTATAAGCTTCTGAAATGAAATGGACTACCTTAATGAAAGTTAAGGTAGTTCCTTGTGCAAGCACTGGGTCGTTACTGACCCATGGGGTGACGTGACATCAGGATGTTTACTAGGCAGACTGTTTACAGGGAGGTTTGCCATTGCCTTTCTCAGTCATCATGTTTTACCTCAGTAATCTGGGTACTCATTTTACTGACTTCAGAAGGATGAAAAACTGAGTCTGCCTTGAGCCTGCTACCTGAAACCAACTTCTGTTGGGATCGAACTCAAGTCATGAGCAGAGCATTGACTACTGTTCTGCAGCGAACCATTCTGTGCCACGGGAAAGACGTTATATCCCCTCTGCATAAAGGTGTGCTTTTCAAAATGTCAGTGAGTTTTGCAATGAGTCCCTGACAGGATGGAATCATGGTTTTGACAGAGACCATATGGGATGTCTTGTACCGCTATTGAAAACATTTTTGCAATATTAGTATCCGAGGTAGGAGTCCCTACAGGTCTATTTGTAGCTTCCCCTGCTGTTACCGACTCTTTGGAGATTAATTAGGAGAGCTTTTTCCCAACATTGTACATAAATCTACTTGTCTTGTAATTTAAGATAATTGCAACATCCTGGCTTCATTGAAGACAGTGAGCAATTTGTTCTCCTCCTTCCTTATAGTGGGACTGGCAGGATTTTCTGTGTGCCATAAGTCTTCCATTGTTCCTTGTCTTGCACTCTGGTAGCCTCCTGATTATTTATAGACGATGTCCATAATTTTGGCATTGGCATGTGTGGCGTTTGCTCTTGCTACAGCTCTGTTCTTCCTCTGCTTGCCTGTTTATCTTCACCTTTCTCAGAGGCATATTCCCACCTGCTCCTGGATGTTCATGTGGACGTGTCAGAATTCTTGGGTTCAGTTAATGTAGCTAGGCCTTGGGCACTTGCTTCCTAAGTAAAAGAACAAGTCATTTCTCTTCAGTTCCAAAGAAAACTGTATTCTTTAATATTTAACATCAACTTGATAAGAATGATAGACAAATGTAGACTTGTATGCAGGAGAATTGTCTTCTTATTCTATATTAATTCCAACTTAAAATCTTCTAATACCCGCCTTTCCGATGCCATCGAGGTCGTTGCTCCCCGACGCCCTCTACGACCCTGTTCTCGGCTAGCTCCATGGTATACCGAGGAGTTACGCTGTTTGAAACGGGAGCTTAGACGGCTAGAGCGAGTGTGGAGGAAGTCTCGTGACGAGGCCGCGCGAACATCTTATAGGACGTTTATGAAGGCCTATGAGATGGCGATGAGGGAGGCAAAGAGAACATTCTTCTCCTCCTCTCTCGCATCTGCTAGCTCTCGCCCAGCACAATTGTTTCGCATTATTCGGTCTCTCACCTCAATATCTGAGGGTTCAAAAAATGATCAATTGGCTATTAGCTGTGAGGCTTTTATGAGCTATTTTGCAGATAAAGTCGCTTCGCTCCGCCAGGACCTCCCTGCCACCTTAGAGACAATTGGCGAACTGGAGGCTCCCTTGCTGTCTTCTGGCCCTTGTTTGGCCCAGTTTTCCCTGCTCTCCGAAGCCACTGTCGACAGAATCCTGGCTGCTATTAGACCTACTACCTGTCCTCTGGATCCGTGCCCCTCTTGGCTCATTAAAACATGCCGAGAGGAGCTACGACCCCACCTGTTGAATATCATCAACAGCTCCCTTGAGCAAGGAGTTTTTCTGGGTGGGTTGAAGGAGGCAGTGGTCCGCCCACTCTTAAAAAGACCGCTGTTAGATCCTAGTGATCCGGCCAATTACCGCCCCGTTTCGAATCTTTAGTTTCTGGGGAAGGTAATTGAGAGAGTGGTGTTGGAGCAGCTTCAAGGTTTTCTGGAGGACGCATCGGCCTTCGATCCCTTCCAGTCCGGCTTCCGTGCTGGGCATAGGACGGAGACTGTTCTCGTCGCTGTCACAGATACAGCTTGACCAAGGCGGATCGGCGCTGCTGGTATTATTGGATCTTACCGCAGCGTTTGATGTGGTCGACCATGACCTTTTGACCCACCGCCTGGCCGCTTCCGGAGTGCGGGGCACTGTCCTTCAATGGATTGCCTCGTTCCTCCGGGACCGGGGTCAGCAAGTGTGGTGTGGGGACCAGGCCTCCTGGCGGTGCCCACTTCAGTGTGGGGTGCCTCAGGGAGCGCTGCTGTCCCCGCTGTTGTTTAACATCTACATGCGACCCCTTGCTCAGCTGGTACGGAGCTTTGGCCTGGTGTGCCACCAATATGCTGATGACACCCAGCTCATTCTGTCGATGGAGGGGGGAGCGGTCGCCGCCCCTGCAGCTCTACAGCATTGTTTGGAGGCGGTAGCTGGTTGGTTGAAGCAGAGCAGGTTAAAGCTGAATCCAACGAAGACGGAGATTCTCTGGCTAGGCCGTGGAGGGGGAGGGGGGATTTCCAGCCGCCGGTGTGGGAGGGGGTCTCATTGGCACCGACCCCCTCCGTCCGCAGCCTGGGGGTCCACCTGGATTCATCTCTTTCAATGGAGACCCAGGTGGCCCATGTAACCCGGGTTGCGTTTTTCCATCTTTGACAAGCCCGGCGGCTGGCCCCCTTCCTCTCCCAGACGGACCTGGCCACTGTAATCCATGCAACAGTCACCTCCAGGTTGGACTATTGCAACTCGCTGTATGCGGGCCTTCCCTTGCGGCTGATCCGGAAATTGAAACTGGTCCAGCATGCAGCTTCACGTCTGCTCACGGGAGGTGCCTTTAGAGATCACATCATGCCCGTGTTGCATCGCTTGCACTGGCTCCCAGTTGAATTCCGTATTGTCTTCAAGGTGTTGGTGTTAACCTTTAAGACCCTACGCGGTCTGGGACCTTCGTACCTAAGAGACCGTCTGGCCCCATATGTCCCACGTCGGTCTCTGCGCTCGGCAGAGGCCAATCTGCTTGTGATCCCCGCCCCCTCTATGATGCAGCTGGCCTCCACTAGGGCCAGGGCATTTACGGCCCTGGCCCCTGCCTGGTGGAATGCTCTCCCACCAACTGTCCGGGCCCTGCGGGACCTTAATGAATTCTGCAGGGCCTGTAAGACTGAGTTATTCCGCCGGGCTTTTGGAGAGTCCAGCCGCTGATAGGGTGCCTGGAAACAGCTAAAACCCGCTGTTCCCTTAGTAGGAGTTTTAATAGCTGGACACCATCTTTATTTTAATTTTAATTGATATAGAAATTGGATGCTGCTTTTAAATTGTTTTAATATTTATTGTCTTATCACTGTTGTAAACCGCCCTGAGCCCTTCGGGGGAGGGCGGTATAAAAGTAGAATAATAAATAAATAAATAAAAATAAATAAATAAGGCTTTTCATGGGAGAGGAGGATCTCCTTTCCCTAGGTCTTCGATGTGGCAGCTCCCTTCATGGACTTTGCCTCAAAAGTGATTATAATCAAACTCCTGGGTCCTAACTCCCCCACCCCAGCTGTTCAGCCCTCCTTGGTCTACAGCTTCCTCAGCTTTCAGGCTCTTCCTACTTCCTGAGGGAAGTCTCTGCTTCAGGTATCTGGACTTCAGCTTCAGAAAAACTGTTTTCTGAAGTTTTTCTGAAGTTTTTCTCTGTGTCTTACTAACTAATCTATTTCTATTACAGTTTGAAGGGGGATTGAAAACTACAACTAGTGATTGATTCTTAGTGAGGTTAGCTAAAAAGGCCAAGAAGATTGCTGCGTTGTCCCAGCTATCTGATTAGTTCTTCTGTACCCAGGCTGTGAGTCAATGCAACAGCTCTATTTCCCCTCCAACTTCTCTAATTGATTAGCTTTACAAACCCTGAATTAACATGATTGCTCAGCTTTCTATAATATGGGCAGCCCCATCCAAAGCCCTGGGTGGTGGGATGTGGTATGGCTGTGGCGCCACCCCACCTACTTTAAGAAGACTTTCTGGTGGCTCAGGGAGCAAAAATGCAAATACCACCACCACCATCGAAAAGCCCTCCATAGGGTTTACAGCACCAGGCTCCTGGCCCTAAACCCCAGGAACACCCCTACCCCATGCCAGCATCCAGACAGGATGTAAGTGCAGCCATTCTGTGGTCTGAACTTCCGGATTTTGCAGTGGTGAGGCTCAGGGCAGGTAGCTACTAGCACATCTGCCTCCTCCGCTGGGGTGAGTGTCCTGGGGAGGGCAAACATGCTGGTAAAGGGATGCATCACTTCCTCAAAACTTCCTCTTCCCCCCCGATGGCACTGATAAAAACCTTAAATTTATTCTAATATATATATTTTTCTGCTTACAAATATGCGCACACACACATACACACACATAGGGGAGTTTGGTTTCCTCACAAAGTGCTATTTAAAAGGAAGTAATTTTTATTTCAGCTTACACACATAACCAAATAGCATTACAAATCTGAAAGGAGTACATTAAACATGACATAAGTCTATTGCAGTGGTTTTTACTTGCAGGAGTTTGAGAACTGAAGCAAGATAGCTGATTTGAAACTAAGTGATCTAAAAATGATTAGAAGCTTAATGTTGCCATCCAAAGTAGAGTTACTCCTGCTTTAAGCCTATTAGCTTCAGTGGCTTTAAACTACTGTTCAGGATTGCATTGCAAATCTGGTACTTATATTTTACTAGTTATTTGTTTAGAGCTGCAGGGAGCTTAAAACTTGCTAGAAGATTGTATTGCCTTAATTTTTGCACATCTGGAGACAGAAATCAATGAACTTAACTTGCCTGGTCAGATTAAGTGTTTGTCAGTTTAAGTTCTTTTCGTTGTCCTTCAGAAGGTCATGTGTGCCATTATTGCTCCATAATCTGTACAAGGTAAATCTAGGAATAAAAGTAGTATGAGCAAAATGTAACCGTTTTCCTGCTGGCTTCACTGCCACCTTCGTCTTTCTATCTCATTTTATATTTTGAAGTCTTACATTTTCCTTATTTGTTCAGCTTTTCCTTAACTGTAACGACTTCTTAAATGTTTTGGGTTTTATAATCACCCTCCGAACATTTTATCCTCAATAGTAGAGAGGTAGCTCCCAGAGGCCTTGTGGGCAATCATTTCAGTGTCCTGCAGTAACTTTTGGGTCAATTCTACTAGATTTATTAAAAGATTATGAATATGCGCTATTGGGCCTCCTTAGCAATCAAAGAAGCCTTGAACCTCTGAATTCACTTTCCACCTTGCTTTTGAAGGACAATGAATATGTGCCATTGGGCCTCTTCAGCAATCAAAAAAGACTTGAACCTCCAAATTCTCTTTCCACCAAATGATTTGGAAAATCAAGCCTATGCATTTACGTGCAACTCTGTATATGAGCCAGTCCATTTTCCTACATCAAGAGGAATAATATTAATGATTATAGTGTAGCTAAGTCAGCGTAGGCTAATGGTGCTAGAGAGATTATGAAGTAATGATGGGTAAATGGAGAAATAGAATTGTTTTAGTTTCAGAAGAAAAGAAAAATGCCTTGAACATGACCCATTCACACCATGGATACAGTGTGTGTGGACAATGTGTAGAGCTCTTTTCTCTTTTTTCTCTTTCTTGTACACACACAGATAATAATAAATGGGGCTTGAAAGAATGAATGGTGTGCATCTCCTGCATTGAACCCTTTCTGTCTGCCCAGCCTTGTGCTCAGAGCCCAAGTAATTCTGGAAGCTGAATAAAATAATATTCCTAAAGTGTACTACATGAGAATATGTAGCACATCTTTAGCATTTATTTTGTGATGTTGGAAAGGTCTTTCCTTTTGCACATGTTCATTTTGTGTTTGAGCTAGGGTTGCCAGGTCTGTGCAGGCTGGTGGGGGCAGAAAAGGTGCTAAAATGAGTAGATGTCAGCGGCATCCCACAAGTGATGTCAAATGCCAGAGAGGGCAATACTCTGTATGGTTTAACCAATGCACTCAGTAAGCAATATCAGTGCTTCACTGGCAAAGACTCCCCATTTTGTAAGTCTCCCAATCCAATTGCCAGAAAGACCCTAGTTTGGCACCCTCAGTTTGGACATATATGCAAAGTCTTTGTGAAAACCTCAAAGGTATTGTAACTAAATGTTACATTATAAAGAAATAGAATATGCTTAACTCTGCTTTTAATAGTGTTCCTTTCGAAGGCACGCTAACTGGCAACTTAGTATGATTTACATGCATTCTCTAATTGGTAATTCAATCAAGTTCAATCTGCATGCTTTAGCGAAGGTCGCTTTCTACAATTAATTGGTGCAAGGTTGCCTTCAACAATTAGAAGAAAGCACTTTCCTTGTAGTTTTGATTAGAATGCTTTAAATCAGTTGAGAGGTGAACTCAGAATAATTAGGAGTCTTGTAAATAATTAAAATAGCAGCCCCAGTAGGTTGCTTTATCCCAGGAGTTTTCCTGGCTTGTGAACTACCTTTATCCTCAACTTTCAACATAAGATCCACTTCTAGTTTGTTTTTTTAACCACATGATTCTGGAGCTAATTTATAAAATACTGATGTTGGGACAGTGCTGTATATCTTACTTTCTCAAGCAGAATTAAGTTCTTCTGCCCATTTCATACTAAAATGTTACTGGTAAGTCATAACGGAATAATACTTGATTCTAAATTTGGAGGCCTAATGTTGTTTTTGTAGCTTCATTTCTACAAAAACTCCTGCATGGCTGTTAATAAAGGCTTTAATCATGTACATCAGGATGCTCCAGGATTGCGGCACTTTGGTTTTTTAAAGCTTTGTATAGTCTCTATTGCGTTTGTTAAACCATGTTCTTTTTAAACTGTCGTCTATTTTATGTCATTTTGCATTTGGGTTTCTGTAGTAATCAGCCTGGAACAAAGTAAGATATTTTTGGTTGCTTGCGCTGAAACATAACTGAAGGTCATATTGGTCTGAAATAAAAGTTATGTAATAGAAGGTATATATTTTTACTACAGAATTCTTGTTTTTGGAACTTTTCTGAGGACCATTACAACTAGTTACCACTGATAGAACTATCCTTCATGAATCTCTCTATGCCTGTAGCCATCACAACATTCACTGGCAGCAAATTCCACGTTTCAATCATTTGTTGTGTAAAGAACTATTTCTTTTTCTCCATCCTGAATCTGTTACCTATCAATTTCATTGGGTACCCCAGAGTTCTAGTGCTTTAGGAGATGGAAATGTCCACTCTTACTGCCTCATGCACAATTTTGTAAACTTTGATCATGTTCAGCCTTACTCATCCTTCTTATAAATTGAAATGTCCAAAACTCACCAGACCCTTTCTTCATAGTAAAGGTGCTTCAACCCCTTAATCATGTTGGTTACCCTCTTCTGTACGGTTTCCAGCTCTGCGGTGTTATTTTTGTGATACTGTAATCAAAACTGCTAACAGTGTTCCAGATGAGGTCTCACCATAGATCTATACAGATGCATTATAATATTGGTTGGTTAGTTCCAGTCACTTTCCTAATGATTCCCAACATAGAATTTGCCTTTTCATTGCTGTGGTACCTTGGGTTAACGTTATCCACCATGATCCCTGGGTCTCTTCTGTCTCAGTCATAGCAAGTTCAAACTCCATTAGCATATACTTGGAGTTCAGATTTTTTTTGCTTCAGTGTGCATCACCTTACACTTACCTACACTGAACCTCATTTACCACATTGTTGCTCACTGATACAATTTGTGGAGAGTTTCTTGGAGCTCTTCTTAGTTTACTTTGGTTTTCACCAGTCTAAATGATTTTGTGTCATATGTTTTCTTGGCTACTACACTGCTTCCCTCCAGTTCCATATAATTTATGAACAAATTAAGTAGTACCAGCTCCAATACTAATTCTTCTGGACTCCAGTGCTTACTTTCATCCATTTCAAGACCTGTCCATTTTATTTATTTTTATTTACAAAATTTAAATTTCTGCCCTCACAAGGACTATTAAAGCAGCTAACAATTTACAATATAATGATAAAATCACATTTTAAAACAATTGAATCAACCCCCCTGTGATGGACAGCTGCATAATGATGAGTTGTCCTCGAGGTCATGTAACCTTGAGTGACAGGAAGTTTCAAAAGGAAAAAAAATGAGCATTCTACAATTGTCAGTTGAGAGAGACCATTATAAACTGACAGTTGAAAATGACTGTTGAAGCTGACAATTGAAGCAGTTGTTAAGAATCAAAAAGGACCCTGTGTGCAAGTAATTTCAGTGTCCTTCTATATGGAGAGTATCTTCTCAGTAAAGAGGGTAATCTCTAACCAGTTTTAAGGAAGAAAACTGGAAAGCTGTGTTTTGTTCCAGTCTCTACCAACATTTGAAATATTGTTTCAAGAAGCTCAAGTTTGTTCACCAAAACAGTGACTGCCAAGAGTTCTCCATCTTGGACTCTATCAAAAGTATCTATGAAATACATCAGATACATCCTGATTATAAAATATGTATTGTAAATTCCCTCATTATAAATACCCTCATTCCTGTTGTTATGCCAAGTTTATTTTATGAAAGATTCCTTCAAGCCTGATGTAACGGACTTGTCCCACCCTGAAGGGCTGGTGTGAAGCAGGCCTGCTTAAAGAGGCCTGTGTGACAGTAAAAGTAAGGCAGCAGGCCCTAATTTAAGTAAAAGCAAGGTGATTGGTCAATGGAAGGCACTGTTGCCCCTGGCCAATGTAAGGGGACGGTAAAACACTGCTAGATGAACAGAAAGACAGAGAGAGCCTATCAGACAGTTCTTTGTGGAGAGTTCTGAAGAGAACAGCTTGTGTTCAGTTGAGAGCAGAGTCTGTGGAGTGAAGTCTCTCCGCTCTGTCTCTGATGAAAAGGAATTCTGGTTTAGCTCAGATAGCTGGCAGGATTTTAGTGACTCTCCTCAAGCGAAGGAAGCTTGTGAGAAGAAGGAAGGCATTGGCTTTTTGGTGCAGAGCGAAGCGCCGGCCAGAGGCTTGTCAGTAGACACTCACCAGACCTAGGAGTCTGTCCAGCCCCTGTACCATACCAGTATGGGAAAAGCCTGTTCCAGAGGCAGTGAGGCCAGTTTGGGAGTAGTGTGAGAGAGGGAGGCTTTGTATGCCAGAACCTCACAGGGCATAGACTGGGTGTGTGTGTATTCAGTGGGTTGTGGGTCAGAAAGGACTAGTGTCTGTCTGTGAGGAAAAGCAAAGTATATAAAAGCCAAGTCATTTCTGAAGAGACACCTGCGTGTGTCTGTGTATGTGTGTGAAACCTAAATAACAACTGAAGCTCTGTAACTTTTAAGTGAAAAGAACCTCTCTGAAACCATCAAGCATTAGTACCTCTCTGAGCCTGTTTAAGAAGCCTTTCTTTTGTTTTTAAAATAAATTTCATTCATTGTGTTCAAGTTACCCTCGTGCCAGCCTGCGTTTGTGTGTGAGAGGTTGAAGAGTGCCTGTCTGAGAGACTATTGAGTTCCCTCCATTTTTTTTGCATTTGGGACTCTGAAGGACATTCCCCCTCAGACTGCCTGTTGTGGAACCACGCCTGGCAAACTATGCTGCCATGGCCAAGGCCAGAACTGCTCCTGGTGTCCTGTGACCACCACCAGCTCTGCAGGGAACTGTGCTGTCTGTGCATGTACAGATAACACTGTTTTATTGAGGAGGGAGTATTGAACACACACACACACACACATATATATATAATTTGTGATTTCAGATTTTTTTTTTTTGCAAACCTTGAAGTTCAGTAAGTTTTTAGGAAAGTCTGTTCAACATCGGTGTGGCCCCAATCTGTGGATTTATATGTCTGCAAATGGAGACTACACGTCACTCTTCAGTACATAGATACACTATATGCTCCTCACCTCAAAGAAGATTACCAACAGGACATTGGTTTTTTCTCAATAAGAAGGAAACTATATAACCCCAGAGAGATGTCTGTGTGAGAATTAGTCAGAAGTATGCTTTATTACAGTGCCTTTTACTGGCAAGATTATGCTACTGTACAGAAAGTGCAAGGGCTAGCGTCATGGTTTATTTGTTTCTTATCTGTTTTTTCATGATATTTTGATTGAAAGTATCATTATGGCAGTATTGTTAATGTAACCATCTATCTTTCCCAGGTATTTTCATACACTGCTGACATGGAGATTCGCACAGATGATTTATGCTTGGATGTCTCTAGGCTCAATGGCCCGGTGATTATGTTAAAGTGCCACCACATGAGAGGAAATCAGCTTTGGGAGTATGATGCTGAGGTATTTATTCAAATGCAGCAGGAAACTAACTTTACTTTTATTAATCATATTCAAATATATCTTTTCTGAAGTTGCCATTTTCAAGCTGTCAATCCAAAATCATTTTAAGCCACAGTTTCATGAGAAGACCTCTGTCCAAACTTGTGCTTATAATTTTCTATAGTTCTGTGATCTTTTTACTCTACCTTAATGTCATCCTGGAAGAATAATCTTCTAAACCCCTGCACTCACATTGTTCAGTTTAAGCATGAACAAAATTGTACTTTATTAATCTAGTGTGGGGTATGCATAGATTCCTGAAGTATGCCACAATTTTTTTAAAATGCCCAATGGTTTTATTGAGCATGATTCAAATTAAAAACAAGTATGCTTCATTATCTCCCTTTGGCAGTTCAGGAACAGAACTGCAACAGGGAGAAAATATAATAAAGGACAGTTCTGTCAACTTCACTCTATATTCTTATACTGCCCTATGCAATATAACTAGGGGTAAAGGAGACTTCCAACACCATCCACTCCCAACGTCATTCATTCACAAGTGATGATGATAGGAAACATCACAGGGCAACTAACCTCTTTAAGGTTGACAGATATATTTTTGGATCCACTTTTTAGTTAAAGTATTAATTCCTTATATCCCACAAACATGATATCTTTCTGGCTACATCTAATCTGAATGAATTGGACAGAGTATATTTTTAATGTATGTGCATATGCATATTGTGGTAAGATTACAAATACACAAATATATGTAGGACAGTTGTGTGTGTCACTGTATGAAGGAAAGCAATGATCATAAATTTCTAATTCCAAGGATGAGGAATGATTATAAATATTATGAATGTAGGGATAACATATGGGAATGAATCAAACAGTGTAGCTGCATCAGTCTGAAGAAGAGTTTACCTTCAAGTAGTTACGTTTTCAGCTTCAGCTGAAATTCTAGGCTTCATAAACTCAGTATACCATTGTTTGTTGCAATACTCTCTATCTGTTGAGTAGCCTGGTGCATCTTCTTGAAGTGATAGCAAGTCATTAAGTATATATTATACTAACACTGAAAGAGCTGTGCTCTATTTAGCTTTCTAGGAACTACCAAGTGACTTGGAGTCCCTTATATTCAGCTGCTGTTTCTAAAACTGACCACAAGCAACTCTTTCATGCATTAACATAATGAGAGTGCAAACAGAAATGTGACCATTAGGTTTTAGTGAATAATTCAGAAGTAATGAAGACAATAGGGACATACATTCAAGTTCAGATTGAAAATATATTTATACCATAATTCTCCAAACTTACACTTTACGCAGTTACTTGCTTCCCCATTAGTCAGTAATATATGAGCCCCTGCTTATTATTTCAAATGAGACCATTTATTATTTCAGACACATTTTTTTTCCAAACCATAATATAAGTTCAAGTTAAAAACTGGAATAAAATTTGAATAAAAGATAAAATCATTAATCCAAAGTTCCTATTTTTATTGCCCTACTTGTCCAAGCCTTTTAACCACATAAGTACTGAATTTTGCCACCTCTCTGGTTATATCCGGATTGGCATCTTCTAATAGTCTTTCCATGGCACAATCCTCAGGGCCAAGAAAAATTGATGTTGGAAGAGAGTCAAACAGTTTTGCCCTCATTTCTTTGTGAGTGGGGCATCGTAAAAAAATATGCGTCAGGATCTCTATTTCCCCCATATCACATGGACAAAGCCATATGGCCCATATCACATGGACAAAGATATATGGAATTTTTTTATATCTGTCCTCAAGCATTGCCAACTATGCTGGCTTATGTCTAAAAAATCTTACTCACAGGAGAGGCCTACACATTTTGAATGGTTTCTGTCCTGGAGATTATCCCGGCCAACTGACATTTGTCACAGGCAACAGAGGAAGCACAATAGACTATATGCTTGTGTGCAGTTCCTTACTGACAAAAATTCAAAAATTCCAGGTCCTCCCATGTGTCGAGGGAGATCATCTGCCCCTTCAACTACAAGTTTCTTTTACATCAAATAGAAACAATCCAATTCAAAGACACATTCATTCTTAGCCCAATAAAATTCTTTTTTTAATATATAAATGCTTGTGAATCTATAAATATTATAGCACCAAAATATTGGCATGGTGAATTTAGCTCTCAGGTATGCAAAAAAAAGTCTATAAAGTCTGTGTATTGTTGAAGGCTTCCATGGCCAGAATGAGCGGGCTGTTGTGGGTTTTCCAGGCTGCATGACTATTGTGTGGTAGTTTTTGCTCCGAACATTTCGCCCACATTTATGGCTGGCATCTTCACAGACATGTCACCATGATATGGCAGGGTAAAACGTTAGGAGCAAAAACTAGCAGACCACGACCTCAAAGCCTAGAAAAACCACAACAGCCAGTCTATAAAATCTCACGGTAAGAAACCATGTGATATATGTGTGAGATACAAAAATTCTAAAATTAAGCAAAAGAAGTACAAATCTTTACACCAACTAACAGATTAAAAATATAAATAATAAAATCACATGCTAAAAGTATTAAAACCAACAAAAATATACACAGTAGCATACAGTTAACACCACAACTCAAACACGCATACAAAGCATAAAGCAATTGTTAAATGACAGGGCAGGAATGGGGGATCTTTGAGAGAATGCCAAATGAAACGGACAGCAGAAAATGGCAACAGAAGGGACAGATGAGTTTCCCTGGGGAGAGAATTCGAGAGTTCTGGAGCCATGACCAAGAAGGACTTCTTCTGGTGTGCCACCAGCCTGTCTCAGAAGGCAAGGCCCCTAAAACAGGGCCTCAAATGATGAGCGCAATACATTTTACATGTAATTTAATAAACTTTTTTTCAAACTGCATTAAGGTTTTGGGGTTTTTTACACCTATAGATGGGTGGCATTTCACCTAGTAATAAAAAGTGACTGTGCCAAGGGAATCAAAGGGTGAAAGGAGGAGTAATCTTGCCCCCCTTAGTTAAGACATTCCAAATCCTGGTTGGTGGCAGAGACAAACCCCACAAGCCCAACAGTTGTAAAGGAAGGAAGCAGAAAAGGGGATGAGGGGGTCAGCAGGCAGTTGCAAGTCCAGGGAAGGGTCTCTGTAACTGATTCTTCTCATTCAAGGTGCCCTGCTTCTGTGCCACCTACAGATTAGTGTTAATTGTAATGTTTCTTTAACAGTGCTATTTAAATACTTTGATTAAAATCAAGCTAGATGTTGAATCTGCTTGGAATAGTGCTAAAATCATTTTGAAAAGTGAAAAAGATATTTACTTTGGTGTTTTTATGGGAGACGATATAAAAGTATTCATAAAATGCAGAAGCAACTTGCAAAATCACAACCAGCCATTAGATGGAGCCAATAAAAAAGAAATCATTTTCTGTGCTTCAAGTCAGATAGTTGAGAATATTCTGAGGGCAATTTGCTACTGCTTTCAATTGTGGTATCTATTCAGTTCACTTGTTCTGTTGCTTGCATTAGTGAGAAAATACCAAAAAAAATCTTTTTGGCAATTTTTTAATTAAAAAATCCAGATAGATCCTGTTATGTTAATTAAAAGTTATGCTTCTTGGTTGTGAAGTCATTTAAGTAATAGTTTGTTTTTAAAGTTCTATTTAGTTTTCTGTATAATGGAGACATTGAATTTTTGCCACATATAGTGTTTGGAATTTTTGCCCTTGTTTTAGTTGTATGCGTGAGTAGCTTTTCTTAAATACCCACCAGTTGGTTTCCTGTTCTATTCCCCTGTCATGAACAGTAAACCATTTTTTCATGGATAGGGTGAACTATTTGTTGACATGTTCACGGCTGCTTGGCAGGTTACTTCACTCCCTTTCTTCCTAACAGTACAGTCTGGTGCAATTAACTTTCTCTGTTATCTGCAGTCACCAATTTGCCTTCTGTATTACCAGACAGCTTCTGTGAATTTTTAAAAGCAGTAAAAAAATGCTATTGCATACCTGCAAACTAATATTCTCACAATTTGTTGCCATGCCTCTGAATTCCCATTGTTCATTTTAAAAACCATAAGTCTCCAGCCCGTTTGGCAAGAATTCATGGTTATTCGGCATGAACTGAGCAACATCTTTAAACATGTCAAGTTTGACAGTCACATATGTTCAATGAGAAATGATCAGCATCATTTCTTTTAAGTCCCATGAATTTAAATGTGAGAATCGAGTAGGTGATTTTCTGTCTTTTTATTTCTGAGGTTGGTCTAAAAATTTGAGATAATAATCAACATAAGGTTGTATCTGGGCAGTCATGCAAAGGGGTCCACGATTTTTTCAAGACTGTTCCATACAGAAATGTCATCTTCTTCTGCAGAGTTATCTGTCCTTCAGAAACAGCTTTTCAAGGCCTGTAGAACGCAGGAAAGATCTGTTCGGCAAACAGGACTCTACAGTTCTTTGTGGCATTATACCTTTGTATGCTGGACTTGGTGAATAGAAGACAGTACACATGAATATTCTGTCATAGCTACCATGATGAGCTATAGGCAAAGAAGCAGCACTATGCAGGCACAGCAACACCATCTTTGTATGTATGTCAAGCTTATAAACTGGAAGTGAAGTCTTAGAAAACAGATCAACTTTCTTTCTAAATGCTCACCAGTGACAGTTTGTCAATACTAAGCTGATTTTGATTTGTTCCAAAGGGAGTTTGCCCATCATTAGACATCTTAGACTTTATACCTCAAAAACAACCTTATAAATCCTTTAAAAAATTATGCCTAAACTGTAGGGCTAAGTACATTTAACAACACCATACTGTGCTGTGGTCAACCTAAAACTGCATGCACAGTGTTCAGTGAGTAGCTTCTACAACTGTAATATCATTATACCAGAAATGAATTACTTTAAGTAAACATTATTATGTAATTGTCTTCTTAATTGTACTATTGCTATCAGGTGAATACACTTAATTTTTCCTATTTTATGAGAGGCTGTACAAGACCATACCTTTCCTAAAATTTCACCAATTAAATCTTTGCGAATGTTCAGAGAACAGACTGTGCAACTTCAGCCTGCATTGTTTGAACTGGCCATGAATACTGGATATATGGAAGAATTGAATATAAACTTTTTAAATGTTTACTCCTGGTAAGCATTATTGTTTTACTGGATTGTATCCCACTTAAAATTTCTGCACATGCAAAGGGAGGGCTGCTTTTGCCAAATTCACCTGTCTTATGGAAGACCTTAAACTCCTTCCGAACTATTCCTCAGGGTCTCTGGTATAGAGATGAAGGACCAGAAAAAAGTAGGAAAAAATTTAAAGTATTTTTTTTTACTATTTTGCATACAGAGAAATTGTGAAATGTTGGGGAACACTGAAAAAACCCTCTTATTAAGTATTTTCACTTTTGCAATGGGTGAAATGCTTTTGTAAGGCAAGGTTTTTCAAAATAAAATGTACAAAGGTCCTCTGACTTTTCCAGTTTTTCCAGTGCAAATATTGGAAAATTCAGAGTGTTACACAAAATACTGGGATCTGTCCCTTTTAGAGTAGTGAATTAGTGGGGCCAGACCTTGCTATGTGAGGGGCAACCATGGGATCTTTGCCACTGGAGTTTATAGAGATGGGTTTCCACAAGAAATCCACAGGAGTCAGAAGTAACAGGTTAACAATTTTCATTGAAGAAATAAAAATAATAAACTTACACATGCAAATGTGAAACATGCGCACTAAGAGTTTACACAGTCCTAGGATATCGACAGAGTTGAGTAGATAGGTCTGGAGCAGATTGGGGTTTTGTGGGAGAAGGTGATAATAACATTATCTTGAAGCAGAACAGTTCGAGAAGCAGAGATCAACATCTGCATTGAGCTCCAAAGAGACATGTAAAAGGCAGCACTGGGAACAGTATAACCAGAACAGAGCATAGTCCAGGAAATACTGGACACCAACTGCGAGGGCAGCCTAGTTATAGGAGAAATCTGCCTCTCTAGCTATGTTAAGAGAGCTAATCCCATATGGATTGAGGCCTGGAACAAAGCCGTTGAAAGATTACAATCGTACTTTCTTTATAAAATCCTTGATCTCCCTCACTCAGTTCCTTATGTGGTACTTTATCTGAAATTGGGCCAGCATCTATTAATAACTAAGGCTTGGTCTCTTGTGTTCAGATTTTGGGTTTGGACTTGTTTTAATCCAGATGTTAAGAGTTTTTCCTAGCTGGCATTCATTCCACCAAATGGTGGATTTGTATGAAAAAAAGTTAAATTCCTTGGGGATGCCTCTTGATGCATTGACCATGTTATCAGAACAAGAAACTTATCTTGCCATCAAAAAAGAGACTCTTCCAAGAAGAAAGAGGCTGATAAGTTTTGTCCCCCTCCTTTATTTGGGAATTTCCTACAACTTGACTGTTGCTAGCTACCTCCACATTTTAATTGAGACCAGATGGCACAGAGTTCTTCTCCCTGGAGCAGAGGGAGTTCCCTGCACAGAGCATGGTGCCACCGCCATTCCCCCCCTCTGCCCCAGGGAGAAGGCAGCCACCTTTTCCCTGGGGCATAGGGGGTTCCCTGCACAGAGCAGGGTGCCGCTGCCATTCTCCCTCTGCCCCAGGGAGAAGGTAGCCACCTTCTCCCTGGAGCAGTTCCCTGCTCGGCATCCTCCCCCCCATAGCGCCCTCCCACAATTACTTTAACAAATGGAGCAGGCTTCAGAAGAGGCCTGCCTCTGTTCCCTTCCAGCTTCAAATAACTTAGTGGGAACTACATTTCCCAGGGTCTCCCAGGGAACTACATTTCCCAGGGTTTTCACAGCCTAAAAAAGGACTTATGCGTGAGTATATATGGCGTGTGTGTGTGTGTGTGTGTGTGTGTGTGTGTGTGTGTGTGTGTGTGTGTGTGTGTGTATAAAACCTAACAATAACATCAATAATACAAACAATGGAACAATTCACAAAAAGATTATGGCTGAGGCATAATGGTCGAGAAATGAATGTGGTCAGAATACAATATAACCTGAAAATTAATTACAGCATCAGGAGGATGTTATAGAATCAAGGTAAAATTCCTGTCTACCCTCTCTCCAGGTATTCAAGATAGCAGAGGATAAATGGTGCTTCCTTTTCCAAGGTCTTTGTCATGGATACTTTTCTTCCCTCCACCTCCTCCCCACAAGTCCATCACAAACATGACATGGTTCCCAAAGTTAACCTACAGTTCCTCCCAGTGAGGTCCTGAAGGGTTTCATAGGATTGCAAGGCAGCCGCACACTAGACAAGCGGTTTTCATGGGAGCAAGGTGCACATAGAGAAGTTACTCCTATCTCCAAGACAGTCCTATGTATTGTAACTGGGCTTTTTTTTTGTCCTAATAGTACACTTCCTTTTGTTTGCTACAGAATGTTTTCTACCTTTAATGTTATTCTTTCCCACTTCTCAGATGGCAAAAATTGAGATATATATGCTACAGTAAGATAGGTAACAGTATTGGTTATATGTGCACTTTTTCTTATAGAGAACCAAGACATTTATACATTTACACTTCATATATATGCCAAATAGGCTAATTTTATATGCTAATGAAGTTATAAACATTTTATATTGTTAAGTACAAAGGTGTTGTAACTGATAAGTCAAATCCAATTATACCAAATAAGTCAGGCAAACGCTTTTGTTTTGTCATATAAAAATTACAAATAAGCACAATCGGTGACCAGTGTTTATCTGTCCATTGTCATCGTGACTCCTATATTGTTAGTAAAAGAAAAGTTTGATAGGAAAGTAAGCATTGTACATATGTCTCTGGAGCTCCTTCCAGGGATCCCGTCTAAGCTGTGTCTTCCCCGGGCAACTTTAAGCTCGGCCAACAGGTGAATCCCAGAACCTTGGTCTGAGTTTTATTTTCTCCAGAAAGCTTTTCTTGTTGTTTTTGACGGAATTCAAGTTCTCTCCCCCCCCCCCCGAAACTAGTTGACAAAAAGCAGGTTTAAAGAGCAGACTTCAAGCTGCCTCCGTCCTCGACCACGGACAAAACCAGCATTGTACATATGTCAACCCCCCTCCCTTAATCAGTTCATTTTTGCACAGTGTTTTTTCTCTCCCTTGTGGTTTCAAAATTTCTGGAAATTTTAAATCTATAGCCCCACCCCCCTTTCAGCTTGCAAAGGAGGCAGGGAAGTTTCACTTGTGCATCTGGAATTCCATCCATCTATGGAAATTTTAAGTGTGATCCAAGCCACTGTTTATATTTATATTCTTATAGAATGTAAACTTTCATCTAGAGAAATTTACATTATAGAATGTAAACTTTCATCTAGAGAAGGAAACATGCAAATGGAAGTAGGCAAGGATTTCATCTGTGGTTTCCCTACAAGAAGACATTGTTATCTACTTTCATGTAATACCAAATTTACACAGTCTCGAGTGGTACATAAATACAGTTTTAATGCTCTTTCTGAGAACTAGGCCTGGGAGAATATAGCCTTATGAGATTGGGATAGTGTAATTTATTAATTACATGCAACAGCTGCTTTTCACACTTACATTTATGTCTTGAGAAATATGACTTCCATTATCTGAAAAGGAAAATGATGGGTGGTGGGAAAATGGGGCCTGTTTCTCATTTCCATTTTTTGTAAGCATTACACAGTGAAGCCTTGAAGAATGATTTTGTAGTATTGTATCTGGACATAATAATCTCTCTGCTACATTTATGTGGCACTGGTTTTTGTGCCAGTCTGTTGTGGCTTTTCATTAGCAACTTTTAGGTACTTATCCAGATCCTCAGGCTGATAAATTTTGCTTTCAAAATTTTGTTGAGTTTAATTTTGCAATACATCTTTCACACCTCTGTTTCACCTGGGAAGTTTGTGTGTTCTTTGTGAGCAATTTTCCCCCTTTTTTAACCATAGAATCATAGAGTTGGAAGAAGCCACGAGTGCCATCATGTCCAACCCCCTGCCATTAAGGAATACACAACCAAAACACCCTTTACAGATGGCCATCCAGACTCTTTAAAAACCTCCAAAGGTAGACACTCCACCACACTCCAAGGCAGTATATTCCATTGTCGAACAGTGGAACCAAGTGATTAAAAAATAAAAGATTATGCAAGATTGAGGAGTTTCTTACACCAATAAAACACATACATTCTTTTACCTGGTGTACAAATTTAGATAAAAATTTTGCTGTAGAGTAAAGAATAATCATGGTGGTGTAGTGGTTAAGAGTGGCAGATTCTAATCCAGAGATTCTAATCCAATTGGCCATGCTGGCAGGGGCTGATGGGATTTGTAGTCCATGAACATCTGGAGAGCTGCATCGGGGGATGTTTGTATTTTCGTTGTGCGTGCACAATGACATTAAAGTTTATCTTATACCTCCTCAGACTGCATCACTGACTATTTCTAATTCACCCATGTACTATTCACGTCAAAGAAGTGTTTGTCAAAAGATTTAAATTATTTGTAGTAAACCATTTTCATGTATGTCACGTTTCTTTGCTTTTGTCAGTATATAGGTAAATGGGAATATAGCTTTGAGGTAAGTGACTTAAGCTTGATATTCCCTGTGATTGCTTCTAGTGTAGGATCTTACTTTGTTGCTGTGCTGTTGAACCTTAACCCTTACTTATTAGCTTTCAGTAGATTATATTATATGGACTTTAGATGTCTAGTGGAACATAGTTCAGGACCAGTAGTTGAAAATATTTTGTTATAATCCACTTAGATTCCTTTTAAAAAAAAACCCTATTAACTTCAAGATTCAAAAGATGTGTCAGCAAATTGCCAAAATATCCTTTCTTGGTATAGGTGTCATACAGTGATTTAGGACTGTCCAAAGCCAATGGTTCTTAACTACCTCTCACCAAGTATGGATCTTTATCATTGAATGCCATACAGGTCACATTTTTTATTTTAAAAAAGGGACATAAAACCCCACCACTACACTGATGCTCCAATAAATTTACAACTTATCAATACATTTGATACATTTATGATGCACCAATACCAGGTATTTAAAATGAACCTTTCCTGCTGATGCCCTTAAGCCAACTGTTTATTGTTACTGTGGATTCCTTTTTGTTTAATGCCAGACTGCTTTTTAATTGAAATCTATACTAACAAATTTGGCCATCAGAACAGAGCGAATAACATAAAGCAACTCTAAGCATATTGCAAAATGAGGAAAGGGGCTGCCTCAAATCTCAAATGTTCTAAAGTTATAAATGTCCTCTGAAATGTGTAGATTGCCCCTTAAGAAATCTTGTGCCCCACAATTGATAACTAGTGTCTCAATCACTTCAGTGTTGTGATCTTCTGGTGTCTTTAGTGAACCTAGTTATCCAAAATGTCATTTATGTTTTGTCACATACCTCAAAATTTTTGTTAACTACGCAATAATAAAATATCAGCATCATATACTTCAGAGACAACTGGTTGGCTAACTAACTGTCTGCCTTTAATTTCATTCAAAATTATAATGCCAAATTGCTTTTTAAAGCACTCAGTGAACAAGTGATGTGAGCAAAGTTGAATAAATGCTGGAGGATGCAAGGAGGTGGGTGGGAGAACTGGATGTGAAGACATCTGGCAAACAGGAGGACTATCCAAATTATAACCTAAGGTGCTTGCAGTTCTGACATTTTATTGTATATTTCCAAACTTATTAAAAATTATCAGTATATATGTCATTGTTAATTTGAGCAACCAGCTGCTGTTTCTTTTCTGGATGAACTAATCAAGTAACCCTTGACTGACTATCATGCATTTAACTAGTTTTTCATGTAAAAGACTGCATCTTTCAAATTCCTGTGCAAGATCAGTTCTAAAGTTATAGCAGCCAAGCAGTGGAATTGTTTGAATATGATAACTCATTCGGCATTCCACCCAAAAGATAGACCCTCTGTAAACTGAAGGATTAATACTTAGGTGGAGTTTATTATTTTCCTGTGCATTGGCAGAATTAAGTAAAAGGCAAACTGTACAGGTGGGACTCAGTATGGCTTTGAAATAAGCTTTGTTTTACTGAATTAGTACAATTCGCTGAATTCAAACCACGTATGTTCTCACTGTATCCCAAGTTGTTTGTAAAATCCATTTCACCTTATTTATAATTATCTCTTGGAGCTGTTGAATATGTTTTAATCAATGTTTAAATATGGAAGGCTGTTATGATTCCCATTAGTTGATTCGCAAGACATTTCCTTTCCACTGGTAAAAAAGAAATAGATATGAGCATGTATCTCAGATTCATAATGAAACTAATGCAAAAATTGATGTTCCAGCTGCTTTCTCAAACTGACATTATAAGGACACTCATTCTTGAAATTTTCTTGGCACTCCATGCAAGAAATACTCAAACACACACAAAATTGTATGCTGCAGTGCCTTATTAGAAAAACATTTATGTATATGTATTTTATGCTTTTAAATACTTGCGCTCAAGCATAGCTGTAACCTTTTCACTGTATTTATTTTTTCCTTCAATTTCTTCTATTCAGCTTTCCTTTTAAAAAAAACCACACACCATACCTTGGGCAATCTTTAATATTTATAATGTACTAAGTAGTACTATATGCTGATTATACATATGTTGTTTCGTATTCCTCTGACCTTTGTTTCAATTTCTATAAACTCACAGCACCTCTTTATCATCGATGTTCCTCTGTAGATTTTGAGATACTCGTATTTCTGTAGATCATGTTATAAATATACAGTAATAACCAGTACCTCATGCAAATTTAGTTTGTTGAAATCAGTACCCTGTGCCAAGATTGTATTTTATTCTTGGTACTATTTGAGATTGATAAGTAGACTTGCAGCTAGTGTGATTAATACGATTCAGTCCTAGCTTATTGTATAATTCTGCAGCATATTAGGGTGAGTTTTACTCATTGTAACACTTGGTAGATCAGATTTGATCATGTATTCATTAACACAATTCATCTTTTTAGTGTTTAGTATACTGTGTCAGCCAAAGATTACCATATATACTCGTGTATAAGTTGACCCGCATATAAGTCGAGGCACCTAATTTTACCACAAGAAACTGGGAAAACTTATTGACTCGCGTGTAAGTTGAGGGTGGGAAATGCAGCAGCTACTGGTAAATTTCAAAAATAAAAATAGATACCAATATAATTACATTGATTGAGGCATCAGTAGGTTAAATGTTTTTAAATATTTATTTCAAAGAAAAACAGTAAACTAGCTCTGTAAGTGGAAAAGAGGGTCAACAAAACAATATGGTCTCTACAATAACTTTAAAAGTACAAAAACCTTATCTCAACCAGCAGCCAAGCTAAAACAAAAGAGTTAAAATCCTTCAAAACTGGATTTTTTTTATCAGGGGAGGAATGTTAATGCTAGCAGTACCAACATTTCAGAGTATCTTTAGAAGACCCTCCTGATGATACCAGCCAGGTTTGGTGAAGTTTGGTTCAAAGTTATGGACCCTCAAAATGTAGCCCCATCTACTATTAGCTCCCATTGGAAACAATGGGGGATGGGGGCACCCACTTTGGGGATCCATAACTTTGGACCCCCTGAACCAAACTTTACCAAACTTGGGTGGTATCATCAGAAGAGTCTCTTGAAAAATCCCAGAAATATTGGTGCCACTAGCCTAAAAACTGCACCCCCTGGCGGCTGACAAAGTAAAAACTCTAAAATATTTTTTTAAATACACCTGACTCGTGTATAAGTCGAGGGGGGCTTTTTTAGCACAAAAAATGTGCTGAAAAATTCAACTTATATGTGAGTATATATGGTACTTGTAGTGAAAAAAATTCTTACAGCTATGCTTGAAAGCACCAGTTATTCTGCCAAAGGTCCTGTGGAGATTTTTTTTTTCTGTTTCTTTGTTTGTGATTTCTGTTTGTACCATTCTTCTGTCGAATAGACACATACATTTCTTCATATCATTACCCAATCATGTCTGACAATAAGCAGAATAGAAGATGGCACTCGTGGCCCCACAGTGGAGACGTGTAATGGCGGTCGTTCTCAAAAATGGCTGCTGAGAAACTACACACGGCTGGAGGTTTTTAGGAATATTTTTGAAAGCCCCACTGACTATTTCCTTTAGCAAATATCTGGAGGTTGGTATCAAAGAATCAATTCATTTTATTTGCATTATTTTTCTCTTTCTTCTGTTTTCTACTCTCCTAACTAGTTTAGTTTTATAGATAGTACTTATAAAAAAATGTGTTCCATTTAAATGTGTGACTTTTAAGTAGGTCTTTTGGAAGCCTAGTGGCAGCTATATTAGTGAACCAGTGTTATCCCACTTGAAGTTTTGTATTGTCTAAAATGACAATAATCTGGTTTTTCCTGTATGTTGATAACACAATTACTTGTTTTGCCTTACAAAAGCTCAGCAGCATTGGACTGCAAACCCATGGGTAAATTAACTAACATGATGGACCTTTTTAGGATCCTGTCACATTCTTTGTTCATTCTCAGAAGTAGTTTAAGGTGTATTTTCCTTGCACCAGCCTCATTGCCAAGACCTTCACCCAGGAGCCAGAGGATAGAACTCTCCTAACCTCTTTGCTGTCTCAATTCTCGTTCACCATTTAATTGGCCCAGCAACAGGCAGCCAGAAAAGAAAAGAAGGTATCTCATGAGAGTAAAGAACAGGCAAAACACAGTTTGCTACATTTATTATTATGGTAGATCTCACAGCTGCCAGATCTTTAGCTGGTTGATGGCCTTCATTACAATTAGAGCCTCACCCAGAGGCCTAGGAAGTTGTAATGTATCGGCGAAGTATTCGTGTGGATCCTAGCAGGGCTGCCTTCTGAATTTGACAGATGTTCATTTTGTCCATTGTTGTTGTTGTAGATGTCACAGCTGCCAGATCTTTAGCTGGTTGTTGGCCTTCATTACAATTTGAGCCTCACCCAGAAGCCTAGGAAGTTGTAATGTATCGGCGTAGTATTCGTGCGGATTATTATTATATTGATAGAAAAACAGTTATACACTGTGGTACAGAGCCGAGTAGGGTGGCTTTTTGCAGCTGACATATGGTGATTTTGTCAGCGCCTATTGTTTTTAAGTGCCGTCCAAGGTCTTTAGGCACTGCACCCAATGTGCCGATCACCACTGGGACCACCTTTACTGGTTTGTGCCAGAGTTTTTGTAGTTCAATCCTTAAATCCTCGTATCATGTAAGTTTTTCCAGTTGCTTCTCATCAATTCTGCTGTCACCAGGTATTGCAACATTGACTATCCACACTTTCCTTTTTTCCACAATCGTGAGGTCAGGAGTATTGTGTTCCAATTATTATTATTATGGTAGATTTCACAGCTGCCAGATCTTTAGCTGGTTGTTGTCCTTCATTACAATTCGAGCCTCACCCAGAGGCCTAGGAAGTTGTAATGTATCGGCATTGTGTTCATGCAAATCCCAGCAGGGATGCCTTGTTGTTGTTGTTGTTGTTGTTGTTGTTGTTGTTGTTGTTGTTGTTGTTGTTGTTGTTGTTGTTGTTGTTGTTGTTGTTGTTGAAGAGGCCGAGAGAAGGGAGAAAGGAAGGATTATCTCTTCTAGCTCTCAGGCAAAGGTAGCAATCAAACAGGTGACAGGCAAGTATATAAGCAGCTGATCAGTAGTAGGTGGATTGGGAAGATGCTGCCAGGGCTTCCCCTGATCACCTACTCTGCGCAATAGAGCATAAATTGGCAGGTACACAATAGGATCTATGAAGAGTGTGATTCCCCATCTTATTTCAGCCACACTATTCAATACTGCTTACATTTTCTGTAATTGCATCCACCCTTTTGGACAGTAGTCTAGAGGCGGTGCAAATAGCATTGATTCTGGGTAGAGCCCGCAGTCTGGTTTAAGGCCACACTATTTCAGCAAATTCTTTTTCATAAGCCTTGGCAGATCAGTTGATCTTGTTGATTTTGTAAACAACTGCCATCTCTTAAGCATATTTCAGACTTGATCTCCACTTCAACGTTTGTTATTGGATAAAGTTTCCTTGTGTTTATTCATCTGATGTTATTCATTATCAGTTGTTGTTGTAGCACTGTAATTTTTATTGTTGAACAAAGATGAATGGGATATAAGTTTTAAAAACTGAATGCATGACTGTATTTTTGCCATGGCTGGGAAAAGAGAGCACTTGGGGCCACTTGGCATACTACCTGTATTGCTTAATAAACCCTGTTCAAAGGAGAGCCATAATGCTCGCCAGGTTTAATGTTATGCCTTCTGCCTTGCTACATGGCAGATTTAATAAGCAAGAAAAGGCTAAAAGATTGTGCCCATGTAATGATGGCTCAGTTGAATCTCTGGCCCACCAATTACTTCACTGTCTCAGATTCAAGGAAATCAGATCCAAGTATGTGAATCTCACTCCTTTACATTTACCCAATCTCCCCGATTTAATTAGATTACACTACTTGTTGAACAACCCTGATCCTTCTCTCTGTATGATAGTGGCAGACTTTCTCCTGGAAATTACTAAATGCCAGTAGATTTCCTTCGTCCTAACATGTATATCCTGTATTGTATGCTTTTTAATCTGTTTTTATTATTGTTGTACTGCTCTATGCCAATAAAGGCTTGAAAAAAAAAGTATGGAAAACAAATCCAGACAGGAGCAAACCTCAACGTATAGTGGCCGATTATAGATGCAGGAGCTTACCTCCTCTCTGCCCCACCCCAGCATCAGGCGCACACCTGAATTTCTCTTGCTTTCTGCAAGGAAAGCGGAGAGCAAGAGCAGCAGGCGCACAGTAACCTCCTTGTACATTGGTACAAGGGAGTTTGCCGTGCATCAGTTCTGCTCCTTGTGCCCGGTAACTTACTTGTACTTTGGTACAAGGAAGTTTGCCACTCCAGGGTTCAATTGCCAGCATGCTGTAATCAGCCTCTGCATAATTGGCCTGTGTGATGAAAAGAAGTGGCTACACCAGCAAAACAAAGGCAAAACAAAGGCAAAGAAACAAATGGTACAGAAGAACCAAATCCTTTAATAAGTTTAATAACCCCAATGCATTTTGCGTGCAGCTTTGTCAAGGGGAATCTTTCTGATTCTTTTTAGTAACGTCTCTATGCATGCATTAAGGCAAAAGTGAGCTGTTCCAGTTGATACCTCTACAGAAGAGTCTGCCAAGAAATGTTCTTATTTAACCCTTTAGGGTGCAAAGTTTTTAACCTCAGAAGCCACTTAGCTTCTTTCCTCAACAGAAGTTCAATTTTGCCTTTATGCATGCATGGGAATGTTTCATAAAAGATTCTGAAAGATTCCTCTGACAAAGCTGCATGTGAAACTTGTTTGGGGTAATCACAATTACTAAAGAATTTGCTTCCCTCTATACCATATTGTGAGCAACATAGTGGGTTCGGCCCAGTACGGTGATATTTGCTAGCAGCTGTGTGTGGAGAGTTTTTGTGAGATCACTTTCTCCCACTGTGTCCTCTCTTTCATATTGATTGCTTACTGTCGTATTATTACAAAAACGTCCAACGTTTGGTCAAAATATGGTCATTCTGGAAAGAGTAGTTGTTCATACTTTGGCTCTACCTCTTTTGCACAGGGGTGCAGGTACAATTTGGGTCTGTTCCCAAGGCTCCATGGAATAAATCCAGTAAACTCTGTATTTGGGATGAAGGCTGGCACAAGAATTCAGTTTATGAATGAAGTGCATAAAGATCTGAATGAAAAATGAGTTAGCAGCTTTATTTAATAAACTTTCATCAGCTCTTGTGCCTTTATTTTCCTTACCTTTTTTTTAACACAGCATTTGGTGCTTTAAAAAATTATGTATATCAGTATTGTCCGTTGTGTAAATACTGGGCATTTCTGCATTAGTACTGTGGCTTGGATCTCTGCTAATGGAAGGCATTTCCATCAGCAGAATAGGGCATACTTCAGGGGCGGAGCGAGGGGGAACTGCACTTGGGGCATGCCTGCGTCCTGCGCACCTGCCACACCATGCCCCGGAACGCCCCCGCCATGCCCCTACACCAGCGCACGCCCAGTGCATCGTGCCCACCCCGCCTTCTTGGCACTACACCTCTGGCATGCTTATCTCCCCCTGTCACTGCAATGTGAAATACTTCCCAAAATGCTGCTTCTGGCAGGCAGAGGTTTCACAGGAATAGTATAAGTGTGAATGGTATGTTTGTCGTAGGAGAGGCAAATCAGTGAAAATATATTAATTTATTGCATTTATACCCCACCTTTTCCCCCAGTGGAGGCCTACGTTGTTCTCCTCTTCACTGTTGTATCGTCACAACAACCCTATGAGGTAGATTAGACTGGAGTGTATGACTGGCCCAAAGCAAGCTTCCATGGCAAAGCAGGAATTCAAACTTGGGTCTCCCAGATCCTAGTCTAGTGCTTTAACCTACTATACTACATTGGTTTGCCTCTCTTCCATTAGCAGATGTTTATCATAAGCTCCTAGCCTGTGATTGTCCAGAAAAGTTTTGCATATCTTTGCAAAAATATCAAGTTGTCCTCAAAGTTTATTTGTTTTAAATAATAAATAGCTATCCAGCTTGGTAATTGTTATTTTTTTTAAAAAAAAATGCTTTCTCAAATTACTGAAGCAGCAGAATCATTATGGTTTTTTTTTACTGTGTCATAATGAATGGTATTGTAAACTCTTCTAAACAAGCTTACATATGTTTGTGTAAAGAAAACAGAAGCATTTTCCTTATTATGAGTGTTTATGCAGCTTGAGTTTGCTGCAGTATAATAACTGTGCTGCTGAAAAATTAACAAGATATTTTGGCCTGAGTGGTTTTGTTGGTAATGTTTTTCCAGTGTAATTGATTGTTGATCAAACAAAGCAGACTTTTTGTAATAGAATCCATAACAACAGAACAGGAGAAATAAGTGCTTTTTAGAAGACAATTGAGAAACCTGACAATATTTGCTAGACATGAAATGGTCTAACAAATACAAAGGCGCAGCTGATCAGAGACAACATGGCATCTGAAGGCTTGTTTGGATTTCTGGTTATGATTCATAGTATTATCAACAATCAAGCCTAAACCCTCAAGTTACCCTGAATATAGTGATTTGGTGAATAATCCACAGTTTAACATCCTTAGAACTAAGGGGAAACGTCCTATTCTCACACTGCTGCAAAATATGAAATGGTTATATAATTTGTTGTAAAAGGATGTAGGCTTGTATTTGGGAACTGCATGGTGGTTTAAACTGAGAGGCAAAACCTCAGGGGAGATGTTCCTTCCCAGTAGAAATTGTACAGCCATAAAGTTGTAAAATGGGACTCATGTCAATCCAACATGAAGTGTTGTCTTTTTGCAGCAGGTTGGAGATTTGTGCAATCTCATCATTGAAACTATCGCTGGGAAATGGTTTTATTACATTTTTAAATGTTGAATTGACAAATGTCGCAGTGGAAGTTTCCCCCCTTCTTAATGCAAACTGTAACCGTGCTAGATAAGTAAGAGCTAGTGCCTCTTCTAGATAAAGAGCCTTAAGCTAAACTTTTACTGCTGTTTTGCTGTAAACAAATGATCATTATTGATTACAGGGCAGATTATGTGCACAAGGTTTCTAATTCATATGGATCCTCATGCTTCATAGGCATTTCACAAGAGAGTTACTGCCGTGCAGTTAAGTACATGCCAGCGGACACAAACCAAAATATTTCCATTGTTGCTTTTCCTCAAGTAAAGAACCTGATTTAGTATGCATGGATAAAGTTAGGAGATATTTGAGCAGGAGGTACCATTTTTTTCCACACAATTATATGAATGAATCCCATAATATTTGCCCAACATCCTGCCACAGTTACATTAAGTGGAGCTGGAATTTTCTGAGCACTGCATCAGGAATCTAAACTCCCTGATTCCATGTCATTTGAAATATTGGAAAAATCTTGATTTAATTTGCAGTAGTCTTTTTCAGTATCCCAGTGAGCTGTAATTCCAGAGTTCTGTGATGATAAGCAGGGGCCAGAAAATAATTCAAATTATAGAAAGCAACAGCCCTGGACTTCCTCGGGCCTGATTTTGCAGCTGGGGGGCCTGGAGCTGGAGGGAAGGGGGGTTCTTACTCGGCTCTCTGGTGGCTGCTCAGTGATGGTGGCAATCATGCCCTTCTCTACCATGACACGTTATCAGATCTTCAGTACTGTGCAGTAGATGCATCCTGACAGTCTAAAAGAGTTGTGATTTATAAACGCAGGCTGTCCATTTCCAAGGTGAAAGGTAGCAGAGCAGATTAAAATACACCATGCTGTTGAAGTTTTTCAGCATTTTTATTAAGCACCGCTTTCTGAAATAGAGCTGACATCCTTGGATACATTGGTTGCCATAGTAAGCATTTTCTTCTGCATTGATTACTACCGAAGAAAGCCCACATGCAGTGCAGACACTGACAGACTGCAAGGGCTGCCTGGGATGATCCCTTCCATGTCCAACATTTATTCAATTTGAAAATTAAACCTTTCTTCTTATTTGCAACCCTCTCTGAGGAACCTTTCATCACGGACAGATTGTGAAGATTCCACATTTTTTTTCATCTATTTGCTGAAACGTGTAAAAGAACCACCAAAGAACTGTTGTTATTAGCAGAATATGCAATGATCCAGTATATCAAAGGCATCCTGACATAAAAATCCCAGAAATGCTTCTCTCCCCACCTGCCTGTTAGCTATCTAAAATAAATAAGATCACTTCCTAAAAATAGACAATGTCCAATGAAATCTATGCTATAACAGAAATTATAGTGGTTTAATTCACAGATTACAAAATTAAAGTTAAATGAAGTAAATAGCTTGCCAGAAAAAGGTCCTTAATCCTATAAAATCCAACATCCAGGAGTCATATTGGCTTAATAGTAAAAGATTACTTGGAAAAAACCATTTGCAAAGCTTCCACAAATGATGTTTCAGTCTAGCTTCTTTAAATAGAAGGCTGGTCAGCTGGCCAGTTCTGTGATGAAATGAGTATAGCAACAGCTCTTGGAAGGATCCTGATGCTTGTACTGGATTTGGGCAGTGCAATCCAAAGGGTGCTCTGGCCAGGGATGGTTCTGCTATTGTGCTGTCTCCAGAGGGCTTTCAGGTAGTATGGGGGGTACAGCCAAAAACACACACACATCCTGTCCACACAAAAGCCCTCCATTGAGCTGAATAGAGTTCCTTCACCCTTTCAGGTGTTATTATGCCACTCCGAGGCCAGGGCCATGATATTTCCAGTCCTAAAGGACAGTTGGAAGGTGACTACTGTTGGCTCTGCCCCCAGGAATGCTTCCAGCATGTCCCCACCCTGTCATTGGCCATCCCAGAGGGCTTTAACATCCTTCCATCAACATGTTTGCCCCTCCACTGGAGTAAGTGCTCCAAGGAGGGCAAATCCGCCAGCGCAGGCCCGTGCCATATCTGGGAAACAATTCACACATACACACACACGTGTATTGGGCGTAAAGGAGATGGCATTCTTGCGGCATATAGCTTAACTGTGAACTTTCCAAAGTGTTATCAAAGAAATTTGCAGCTAGAAAATTTCAATGTCATTTTAAACAGTTGTAATCCAGCAAAATAGTTGATAAAGTGCTGGCCAATAAAAATCCTAAACCATAAGTGAAACTAAAATTGTTTTAGAACTAAATGGTTAAAATAGCCATTTGAGCTCAAGGCAATATCAGAAAGATTGCATCAATGAAAACCTTACGGATCCTGTTTGCGTGGCTGAGCTAGTTTAGTGCCGCATGGAGGATCTGTCCTCCACTGATGACTTTCAGACCCTCTGGAGCTTGGAAAGCACCAGCAGGGCAATTCTTCCCCACCCCCTGCTATTTCCCCATCACCCAGCAGGGAGGGGGACAACTGATTTTTAAAAAATAAAATAAACATTTAAAATTAAATGGGTTAAAAAAATCAAAGCTGAAATTTACTGATTTTTTTTATCAATGTTCAAGTCCAATAATTAGTCTTTTATTTTCAGTAGATACTTTTCAGGTCTGCACTGTTTAAGATCCTGCAGCTTTACTATAGGAAAAAAAACATTTAGAGCTCATAATCCATGGGAAGTTTTGACCCGGGAAGGAAGACTAGCAGATGGCAAGAGCAGACAAAAGGTGCGGAGAGAAGCGGTAGAGAAATGGTGGTTTCATTTAGTGTGAATGTTATGCCCTCTGTTAGACTCAGCCGATCTAGCCTTCCTTGCTACATCAAGGCTAGATTATTATTATTTCATGTTCTCTGTGGGACTGCCCTTGAAGAAAAGTAAATTGTATTAAGTCAGCTGTTGTTGAGCCAACAGTTTGCACTTTATGAGATGTTTTGCTTTGGCTCCCTATTTGTTTCTGGGTTCTGTTCAAGATGGTAGTTCTTCCTTTTTAAAGCCTGGCATAGCTTAGGACCCACATCCGTACAGGATGCTGTCTCCTGTGTAGCAATTAAATTCACCAAATCTGTTTTTCATGCCAACAAGTTAGGACTGGCACTGCTTGCCCACACATGAGTTTTCACACGAGTAGCTTCCATATATTGGCACAGTCATTCTGAAAATGTTAGGAAGGTGCCGACACTTAGAAGTCTTGACTATGCTTGGGAATTCGGTAACTACAAATCACAAAAAAAAACCCCACAAAAAAACCTTACTGGGTTTTCTTTACCGAATTAAAACAGTCTTTGATCCTAGGCTTTAGGACCATCATTCTGCCTGGGCTCTGGGACAGCAGAGGCAGGGGAGAGACACTACTATCCTCCGTGCCCGGCTAATTAACGTGGCATGGAAGATCCTGTCCCCACTCTGCCTGTGCTGTTGCAGCCCTACAGAATTGCCTATGCCAGGCTAATTGGCCTGGAATAGAAGATTCCCCCCCCACCTCTGCTTTCTCAGCCTGGCTGGGACAGTAGAGGCAGGGGGAAAGAGACTGTGATGCTCTAAGCCAGGCTAATTAGCCCAGCACGGAAGACCCCCTCCTCTGCTTCTGCTTTCACAGCCCAGCTAGGATAGCAGAATCAAGGGAAAGAAACCCAGCTGAGACAGCAGAGGCGGTAGGAGAGAGGCTTCAATCCTCTATGCCAGGCTAAGTAGCCCAGCATGGAACATGCAAGTTTCCTCACCACCACCATCCTTTCTGCTGTCCTAGCACTTTTGGGCTGGGACAGTAGAGATGGGGGGAGAGAAACCACGATCCGCTATAACTCCCCTCCCTGCCCCTACTGTCCCTTTTAGGCTGTGACTGCAAGTGGCAGGGGTAAAGTGAGCAGATCTTGCATGCAGGATCTGTCTCCAGCCTTTTGGGTTTATGTTTCCTAACCTGAATATTTTTGGTAAATGCCAAATAGAGTCAATCGATATTGGTTTTATTTGGCTTTACCGAGTTAAAAAACACCCAAACCCGAAATTTACCAGTAGCTATCGGTTCTCAAGCCTGGTCTTCACTTTTGAAGTGGACTCATATGGTAATAGTCCCTGATTCTTGTTTTGTTCTGTTTGTGATTAATTAAATTTTAACACTTTTGTTGTGAGCAATTAGGAGTCTCTTTGGGAACAAAAACAAGCCATAAACATTTTAAATAATGTATTCTACAAAAAGGAAGTTGTTCTTCTCTGGAGGTTTTCACAGGTAACAAAAGGCTTACGTTGTCATCTGTGTTTTGATTCTCGATATTGGAATGATTTAAGCGGTGCCACAATTCTGACTGCAATGCACTGACGATATTAAATTTTAGCACAGTTTGTGTGTGACCCTGTTACTTTTACCAGAATACTGAAAAGTATTGCACTACATAAGTTTCCTTTTATGTGCTCATACATAAGCCATCTGTCTGTACTTTGATAAATCACAGGACCCCTCCCTAGGTTACTTTCATGGTATAGAAGTTGCTATAATACAAAGAAGTATCAGGAAAAAAGATACATGATGTAGGAGGAATCTGTCTAGTGATGCGGAAGTAGACATTGCACTGCTGTCTTACGAACTGAATGAACTACTTGAAACTGAAACCATCTCTTTCACTTTTTTTAGAGACTTACCCTGAGACATGTGAACAGTAATCAGTGTCTTGATGAGCCATCTGAGGAAGACAAAATGGTTCCTACCATGAAGGACTGCAACGAAAGCCGATCTCAGCAATGGCTGCTACGCAACATGACCTTGGGTGCCTAAAACCAAGAGAGACTTGCTATTTCTCCAGGCCTTGCAAGGTTCTAGACTTTGGTACGTCACACATTTGTATCAGAGAAAAAGAATGTGTTCCTCTTCCCTAGTTGTTGGTGAAGTGAGAAGTTTCAACTGCTTGTTTCAAAGCCTACCTGCCAGGAAAAAAAAAAAAACTTTTTAAAAAATTACCTAAAGGACGTTTGCACTTTCCCCCTCGTTTTTTTACTCATTCAGCTGAACAATGCAAGATCTGATTAGAAAATTAACATGCTTTATTATCAAGAAATGATGTTCTTCTGGGGAAAATGCATTACAAAGCTGAACTCCAAGGTTTGGGGGGCACTGGGCTTTGCTGTTGGTTGCGTCACGTAATGTTACTTGAAAGTGACTATGTTAAATGCCTTATGGAACTTTGCATTATGAAAAGTTATATCATTTGTTTTACAAAGTTGATGTGCTTGAACTGGTCCTCCAAGGCAACAGAAGAAGAATATTCACTTTTTTTCTAGTGCTAGTGTAAGCAGTGGAATGCTCAGCTGAAAGGCTTTGCGAGCAGTCAGTTTCCTGTACATAATAGATGTCATACCAAAAAAGTGACATTTTTATTGGGGTTTTTTTGTAAAATCAGCAAAACTGAAGGAAGAATGCCATAGGGTATAGGACGCAAAAATAACAAAAGGCAACACAAACTAGAATGTATGATGTATGCAAATAACACAAGACAGTCATGCTAGGATAAGTTGAAGGCGGCAATGAAAGAAGACCCAACATGATATCGCTTGACTCAATAAAGAAAGCCACTGCTGTCAGTTTGCAAGACCTGAGCAAGACTGTTAATGGGAGAGTTTTGGGAAATTGTTAATTCACAAGGTCAGAAGTGACTCAATGGCACACACAAATAATAATAATAAGAGTTGGATTTATATCCCCGCTTTCTCTCCTGTAGCAGGCTCAAAGGGGCTTACAATCTCCTTTCGTTGCCCCCTCACAATAAACACTCTGTGAGGTGGGTGGAGCTGAGAGAGCTCTGTAGAGCTGTGACTAGCCCAAGGTCACCCAGCTGGCATGTGTTGTAGTGTACAGGCTAATCTGAATTCCCCAGATAAGCCTCCACAGCTCAAGCAGCAGAACGGGGAATCAAACCCGGGTTCCTCCAGATCAGAGTGCACCTGCACTTAACCACTACACCATTGCTTCTCCTTGGGAGAAACGTAAACCACTCAAACTTAACAGAAAGCAGAACTTGATCATATGAATCACCTAGGATGAAACTCTGTTTTATACAACTACCCCTTTGAAGTACATACTCTATTTGAGTTTCAAAAAAGCTTTATTAATCATCTACTTTTGCACTCATTTGCATAGCTTTTCTTTCTAGAAATTTTGTTTCTAGGTATATTTAGCAGATAGGGAAGGTAATTATGGGCTATCTGAAAAAGTTATTAACTTGAAACCAGTTAATACATGCAGAATGCATGATAGTGGAGCTGGGATAATTAAAAAGGATATCTAATTATACATTGATGGTCTGCACCATAGCCATCGTCAGGATCCTGTTAGCATCAGAGGCACAGTGCAAATACTTAATATAAAAATAAGGACAACTATTTGGCATATCTTCATTCCAGTGTCTAGCACAGGAAGCCATTTTCTAACACTAGGATCTCTCCCCACATTAGGTCAATCATGAGCAGCATTGGGGCTAGAGAGGCATGAAGGGTGCTAAACGTTGTCTAGATATGCACACACTTTGTATATCTGAGCCACTTGTCATGCCAAACATTTAATCTGTATTGTGCTTTATTTATTTAGAGAGGTTTCTACAAGTTAAATGCACTCATCAGAACACGAACAACCGGAACTGAAGTTCTGTTTATCCATACGTTGATAAATACAAAATAAACTCACCCTTCATGTTGTTCAGGATGGACTTTAATGGTTCTAGGTCTATGCTGTCTTTTTTAAATTTTAAAAAAGCCTAATTACTTGGATGTTGTCACCTTGCCAAAGTGAATTGATCCTACCTGCTCTCTCCCCAAGCAGCATCTGCAGCCCAGAAGCAGATGTAAAAGTCGCAAGACCTTTGCAGGTAAACATACACACAGGTTGAGGGTTTGCAATAAGCGGGGAGGGAATTGCAGAGGATCACCCTCCACACTCTTCAGTCAACAGAACATTAGCTGAGTGCAGCCCAGAAAACTCACAACAGCTAGCTAAGAGCAACTTAGTCCAGTTAAATAAAAAATGTTCTACTGGGTTCAAGCAGATAATCATACCATCTCTTTTATAACTGAATGAAAAGTGTTATTTAAAGGCATTAACAGCAGTACGACCACAAAGTATGGAAGTAAGAACAATTGGGTAGTTCTGCTATATATCTAGGTGAAGTTGGCAAAATGTTTGGGCTGAGATTGCTCAAAAAGTAGATTATAATGGTGATTACTCTAAATTCTGGTACCTACTCTGAGTGTTCGATAGACCAATTAAAAATTCTACTGTTAAAATAAATGGCATTTGATGCTTACATTTTCCAGTCAAACACTTTACAGTGGCTTTGATCTAAACACTTCCCCCTCGCCTTATCAGGAACAAAAGGCACTTCTGTGGGGGTGGGGGGAAATCTGCAATTCTGCAGATTCTCTCATCTCACTGCGTCCTCTGCACCCCATCCCATGGTAATCCCATGGTAATCCCAGAAGCCTAGAATGCATGAGGAAGAGGGTACATAGAGTAGTCTAGGTCCATAAGCACAACCCCACTTCAAGGTTTTTTTCGGTTTCTTAACATGTCTGTTTCTTGTGGGCCCATAGTCTCGGAAATGTAGGCCTTTATTTATATCTGTTTTACATTTGCAAAGTAGAGGCAGTTCTTCCTGTTTTCCCATGGTGTAATGGGGCTTTATCATTATTTGTAAATTGTGTTGGAAATGTAAGAACAAAAATTATGGAAGTATCAGCGATTGGGTTTAGTCTGGCTAATTAATCTTTTAGCTCTTGCCTATTCTCAGTTGCTTTCATGAAATAGCAGAGAAATGAGGGTAGAGGAATGCTCAAAATATGTGTATATTCTGACAGCAAGAAGAAAAGTATTACAGTTCTTTATGAGTAATAACTTTATGAAGGGATCAATGTACAAACTTTGGGTCAGTTGTAGTGAATTAGCTTTGTCTTCAAAAATGTTTCTGGATCATTTAAACCCAAGGATGGCATTTTTATTTTATAATAAATTTGTATATATAACTAGCCTTTTAAACAAAAAGAGAGTGATTAGTACTGTACTGCTAACCAGCATGGTCCAAGTTTTTTTTTACTTGAACATAACAAAGATCATATCTGATCACATACATTTTAGTTGCATCTCATTTGTAGATGCTAAATACAGTCTCAGATGAGGCAAATACTAGTGAAGGTGCTTAAATGTAAAGCTATGAATTAGGGTGTAGTGGTATAGGGGGAAGTCTGAAAATGGGATTTTAATGTCACTGTCTTCTAAGTCCTTCTGCATCAGAACATTTGAATGCATCTGCAATTTCAACGGGACTTCAGACATGTAATTAACTACTGTGACAATATCAGCTTGAGAATTCCAAGCATATTCCACTAACCACCACTTTCTGTTTTGTGTATCAATGTATGGAATAAATGAAAAACAAATCTGCTGCTATTGCTGTACAGCATATGAACACATCTGGTGAGCACACACTACATTTAAACTTACTACTAAATATACTACTGTTTGATCTCAAGGTGTTGAATGAACACCAGAAATGTGTTTTCAATTAGGCTATGTGAATTCTTCATGTTAAAAAGTGTTTGTTTTCAAACATTCAGGTATACTTTAAAAATCCTAATTTTAATGTCTCAAATATGTTAAAGTCCCTATAGGCCTCAAGCGGCCTATATTTAGATGGGGAAGTCCTTTTTCTTGAAAATGGGACTGCTGTTGTCATCAGTGTTTCATAACTATATAGTTGTTCCCCATGTAACATGGTGACAAATCCAAGTTTGGCTCAAGTGTACAATTGCTGAGAATCCTAACCAATTCTAGTTTATGGATGAGTATAATTCTTTGATACATATGCTTGCAAACATTTATTTTCCACATTCCCACTTTTTTACAGTTTTAGGTGTATATGTCAAAGTGTGCACCTAAAAAGAGTAATGCATGAGGTAATTCTTTAAACATGACAATTGTGGACTTCACTGTGTTATTTCATTTCCCTTGTCCGAAAGAGGCTCTATTTCAGGAATCACTTGCAAAGATTCCTGAATAAAGTGTTACATTTCTAAGAGTAAGATGTGGATAAAGAATGACACCACTTTAAATGTTGTAACAGTTACTAAATGTTGACGCTGCTGTAAATTTTAAATATTTATACATTTTGTAGAAATAAAATATGCCAGTTTAGTTTTATTCTCGTCTTTGCTGTTGGTATTTTTAAATTTTATTTTAAATTTTATTTTTTTATTTATTACCTTTCACCCCAAAACAGCTTACATCATTCTCCTCTCCTCCCTTTTATCCCAATAAAAACTCTATGGTTAGACTGTGAGTGTGTGACTGGGCCAAAATCACCCATGGCAGCATTGGGATTTCAACTAGCGCTTGTCATCCTCAGGCATTTTGCTGATGTACACATTTGGCAAGATGCTTCTTTAAGAATCTTGCTTTCTGAAGCGTTCCAAATGATTTAAAATTACACATTATGGGCCAATAAGCTCCTATTGGACTTTCTTAGTTGAAAGGGGATGTTCAAAGCCAAGAGGGTAACGCTGAACAACAAACTGGGAAGTAAAAAAAAATGAATTTCTCACACAGTACGTAGAATGTCTCTTTAAAAGTCCACAGAGGAAGATTCATGCAGGCATGTGCATAATTATTTGCATTTATGAGTGAGCCATCATAGATGTAGCACCTCCAGCAGAAATTTAATACCAAATGAAACTCTTTTCAATGAATTCATTTCACACATTCAGCTGCTGTCCATAAGGTATACAGTAGTCAAGTATAGATTAATCAAGTTGTATATCTAAACATATGAATCATACATTAGGCAGCAGTTTTATTATGAATCTGTGTGATATTATGACCATATAACAAATACTGCAGATGAACGTGCAAAACATTGTGATACTTCTTTCATGTGTTTATTGTGAAATGGACAAATGAACCTTTTTCTGCACCCTCCTAGTGTTGTCTGCGAGGCATCCATTCCTTGGTTCTAAGTGTTCTCTGAGGTTAATGCAAAATTCCCTAACACAAGGTTTTACCCTGTATTTGTGAGTCCGAGGACAATATGAGGCAAACATTTGTAACTATTTCACAATATTTATTTATTTATTTTATCTTCAAATTTATATACTGCCCTTCCCCTAAGGGCCCTGGGCGGTGAACATCAGAATAAATATCAATACAAGGAGCAATTATAAACAATAAATAAATAATACAGGCTCCTTGAGCCATAACATCATTAAAACCATAAAATACAGCATTTCATATAAACTTCTCGGCGTCCGACAGTAAAAACCTTCAGTAAAACCCTCCCAACAAGGGGAAATGATGGATCACATTGTGACAATAGTCCCGGAGTGTAAAGGGACAGAGACAAAGAGGGGCACGCACCATCAGCAGCCGGCCTCTCCAAAAGCCCGGTGGAACAACTCGGTCTTGCAGGCCCTGCAGAATTCACCAAGATCCCACAGGGCCCGGACAGATGGAGGAAGAGTGTTCCACCAGGCAGGGGCCAGGGCCGTAAAGGCCCTGACCCGAGTGGAGGCCAGCTGTGTCATCAAGGGGCCGGGGACCACCAGCAAATTGGCCTCTGCCAAACGCAGAGGCCGTGTAGGGACATATGGGGTAAGGCGGTCCTGAAGGGACGAAGTACTGCATATGTATGTGCAGTAAGAAAAGAAAATTTCTAACTTGCTCTGCTAAGCAGGAAATCTTTCTCCCCACCCTTGGTTCGTTCCCCACAGTAGAAACCTGCCACTTTGCTGACCTTTGGAGAGGAGCCAGTCAGTTGGATCTTCAGCCCTAGTCTCCATTCCTGGAATTAATCTTTATGTTTCCATCTGTTTTTGGCAGTCCTCTGCATCACAGAGAGTCAGGGTCCCTTGGAAACAGCCTGGGATGCAGTACAGAGAAGCAACTAGGTCCTGAATGGAAAAATCCAGTATAATTGTTTAAAGACCTTTGTATGAATGGAGGTTCCTTTCAACCCGACAAGAGCACTTTAAAATACATATAGCAGGGGGCATACAGAAATTAAGGTCACAAGTCTGCAAATGCAGTTGACTCACCTAAAATGGAGCTCAGTTAGCATCCATGTCCAGGAGGTCTTTCTTCTACTATACATGCACTCACACACCAGATGTTCCTTTTCTATGCAACATTTTAAGTTGCTTTTACACCTTTATAGGTTTGAAGAGCAGTTTAGGCTGCAAGCTCTTGGGGGACCCTGTTCTCCCAAATTCTACTGGGCACAATTTCACAGTTCTCTCATTTATATCCAGTTTGCCTAATTAAAATCACACTTAAAACATTATCCATAATATGGTTAGCACAAATATTTTCCGGGA
This sequence comes from Sphaerodactylus townsendi, assembly GCF_021028975.2. Classification (NCBI taxonomy): domain Eukaryota; kingdom Metazoa; phylum Chordata; class Lepidosauria; order Squamata; family Sphaerodactylidae; genus Sphaerodactylus; species Sphaerodactylus townsendi. The sequence goes on along the minus strand of NC_059426.1, from coordinate 40,115,434 downwards.
GGGAGGGGGGCTTGGCAAAATCAACTTTTTGATGAATAAGACGTACGTATCTATAATAATTAGGAAACATAATACATTTATTTAAAACCCTCAAAGACAAATATTCTTTGAAATGCAGCAGCATTATTTTTTGTGAAGAGCTAGGGAATACAAAGTGGATACTCTTATAAAGCAATCATCTTAATGGCTGGTTTGTGAGGGTTTTCATCTACAGCTTCACAACAATGCTTCCTGATTACATAAAAATTTGGCAAAATATGAAATCTTGTCACATTTCCATGCTTAAAATTAACAGATATTCGAATGTCAGTCTATGATAATGACTGGATGATTTTTTTAAAAAAAAAACCTTTTTTTATATTATGCTTTGAAAAGATAATTTCTGCTGTGTAAAAGGCAAAGAAAGAATATTGGAAAAATAAAAGATTAGTGCGTGAATGGGGTGAAAATTAAATCTATCTCAGGAGACCGAAGAGATCAGAGAGAAATGAGTCCACTTTACAACATTTCTGAACAGAAAGTGATTTATAATGTGTGTTATAATGAACAATAGCAAGTTCCAATAAGATTATTTCACATTTTCATATGAGCTCAAAATATATGATAAGCTTATGCATATTTGTATTTAACCTTGTACCGTTTTCCATGGTTTTTTAGTTTTTTTAATTTATTTTTTAGAACCCAAGTTACTTCAATAGATAGATTTCATTAGCACCATTCCTAGGGGAGGATTTAAACAGCTGCACTACCTTCATGTGCAAGGGGGATTTGAGACTCGCATTTCTGGGTGACCAGTTCTCATGGTCATAGATGAAGCAGAGCAGTTTTTCAAAAAGCTTTTAGAACATTTGGCTGCTCTATGAAGAGCAAAAAAAAATCCCTTGAGTTGGACCCAAATTTTGAGTACACTTTTGCATCAAGGCCCCTTTTGGGGGGTATTTTAACGGCATAAGGGAGTACTGAAGCTATCACTCCACCTACTGTGTAGTGTTTAATTATACTGCATTGTTCAAATAGAGAGCAGTTCATGTATGCAGCACAAAGCACCTATTTTCCACCCCAGGGCAAGAAAGAGAAATATGGCACCAGACCATCTTCTGAGGGAAAGCAGTGGTTGCCTGCCAGCGCTTTAGTATCCATGGCTGGGCTTGACTGCTTTTACAAGATCTGAAAGTGGTTTTGAAACAGGTAGAGTGCAAAAAGCAACACAGATATTTTCTTGGTCTAGTTGTTTCACTATTGATATCTGAAGAGAGAGGGCTCTTCAGAAAATGCCAGTGGTTTCAGAATTGTTTTTATGTTGTTAGAACAATTTTATAACACTGCATCTTGCAAGCTTAAACATCTAGTAGAATTGCTTATATTAGCACTCATTAGGTAACCTAGCTGCAGCAATGTTTGCATTGGTCTTTTTTTGTATTGGCCTTTGATATTAGTGATAATATCCCTACGGGGATGGGGCGGTATAATAAATCGAAAAAAATAAATAAAATAAATAAATAACTGTGAAAAAAAATCATCAATTTCTGAATCAGGTGTAAAGAATTTAATTTTTCCCAAGTTCTTGAGAAAGAGCATCATAACTGTGATTCATTTATGATGTCCTGTTCTTTCTCTCTTTGACCAGCCAAAAAGCCATTAGCCCAATTAGGTATTACTGACTTTAAAAAAAAAGCCTTGAAAACAATACATTATGTCAAAATGCGATTGAACCCGTTCTGTTCCTCTTATCTGGTATAGGACTGCCATTTCTACAAAGACCTTGGTTTTTCCTGTTCGCTCCCCTTCCAGAGACCCCATGAATTTCATTTTATGCCTGTCTCCTGATGGTGACATGTAATGAACATCTAAGCCACACCATCTGTTCAGTGGCATTAGACATTTAATCTGTGCAGTTCATTCCATCTCCACTGTTACGATGATATACACCTGTCTCCGAACTGCACAAGGCCATGTTTGCTATTAAGAATTAATCATAATCACAGATCCTTTTAGTCATCAATCATCAGCAAAGCATCGGTTACTTGTTGAACTTTTATCTTTCTGTTACTTAGATATATTTCAGTGCAGGGAGGTCCCTGTAGATGAAGGTGGGACTCTCAGTCTAAGCACAGTCATTTTAGCTTGAGAGGAGTCACGATACTGGCAGCAGTACAGTATGTTACAAATAAACCTGGTTTAACAGACATGTTTATTTTCTGAGTTTTTCTTTCTTTTCTATGGAAAAAACAATTAACCTTCTGTTCATTCTGAAACCATTTGCATTTTTGTGAGCATTCTTGCTGAACGCTTAACTGTGATCAGGCACTTGTGAGTATTCTGTCAAATGCTCATAAAATGTGTATGTTCTGAACTTTATCCAAGTCTTAAACCTTAAGGGGCAAGGAAGAAATAAGGGTATGATGGGGGGGAGGGGCTGCCTTTCCCATAAATGACTTCATTCTATCTTTCCCAATCAGGGCTACTCCCTGTCAGGGCTAATTGGAATTGTAGTTTTTGTTGTCTGTTTATTGAATCAGATGTAGAAGATCACAATTCCCATGAACCATGCTGATCCAAATAGGTTCTGATCATATGCCACGAGTGCCCACCTGTCAGTGGCCTACTGTCAGCTGTCAATTGTGCAGAGGCTAACAAACGCAAAATATTTACTTGTGAACAAATTATTAGTATGAGCATACTGGACGCTTAATCCAAGACCAAATGGGCATTGCATGTACGCTGGTTGATTTGTGAGGATCACAAGCATTACTGATTCATTGCAACCTGAGCAAAAGAACTGACTTCCCACCAAGTGAATTCCCATGAAGACAAATACGCATTCTGTGTGGTAAAAATCATAATGCCCATAACCTTTTATTAAAGCATATTGAAACATAATTGACTCAAGGTAAGCAGAAGCGTAAGGCGGAGCATGGGGATCTGATCTGTGTGCTGGGCAGCACAATTGCTGTCCCCCAGTGAACAAAATTTTCCTCAAGCCCACCTGCTGAGGAAAAATCACAACACACTGGAGCAGTGATGGGAAGACCAGATGGGCGGTGGGCCACTACCTGTGGGTTCCCTTTTTGCTGCTAGAGGCGCAAGCCATAGTAGCCCACATCTGGGTCCCTGCATGATTGGCTTGCTCCACACCAATCCTCTTATGGAGGTTCCACCAAAAATGGGTATCTAACTCACTCACCCACCTACAGATCAGTCCCCCATGCATACCCACTAAGGCTATGACAAAGACAAAATCAAACACTTTCCAAAAGGGAGAGGAGGGTGGGGAAGTGTCAGCAACTGCAGGGAGACTGGTGAGTGCTGTGGCCACAGGGCCTGGCCTTTTATAGGCCCCAGCCGTACCTCCCTGGCTGACATCAGGAAATCCCCTGACACAGAGGTGTAGCTAGGGAAAATGGAGCCCGGGACAAAATCTGAGTTTTGCCCCCCCCCCCCCCCACGACCAAACAACATTTTTTGGACCATGTCATCTCAAAGTCACCATCACATTATAGAACATGCCCCAACACACAAATCTGAACACGCCAGGGCTGCCTAGTTTAAACAACATTGAAAGTGATGCTATTTTGAAGGGGAATCCACCCTGAAACAGCAGTACTTTTAATGTTGTTTAAACTAGAGAGCAGGCGAGGCAGAGAGACATCCATGGCCAAAAAAAGTCACACTCTCTGCACTTTGGGGCCAAGCAGAAGGGATTTGAACCCAGATCTCCTCCCTGAGGCTAAAGCCACCCACTAGTACTCCAAGCATTTTAGGAACATCTTATGCAGCCTTCAGTCAGAACTGACTACCGTCTTGTAAAACAAACTTTCTCTGCCTGATATATGCTTCTTTTTTTTGTCCCCAGATGCTTGCAAATCATCTCTGCTTTTTTTTGCATTATAAATCATAGAATGTCAGGCTAAACATGCACTAAAATGAATGAATAAATAATGAGAGTGGACATAAACTGCAATCCTATGCAGGATTACTCCGTCAGCGAAGCCGAATGAAATCAATGGGCTGGGACTGGAGTAACTCTGTACAGGACTGTGCTCAAGGAACCAGTGATGGCTGAACCTTTTCGAGAGACCAAGTGCCCAAATTGCAACTCCAAATCCCACTTATTTATCATAGCAAAGTGCCAACACAGCAATTTAACCTGAATACTGAGGTTTTAGCTTAGAATAATGGTTGGCTCAGAGGCTATGCTACTCGGGAGTAAGCTTGGTGGTAGTCGGTGGCTTTGCTTTGAAGCAACTGCGGCAACTCTTCCAATGGATGAATCACTATGACCTCTAGGGAGGGTTTGTTTCCAGAAGCAAGCCCAATTGCCAGCAACTGAGCTTTTACTCCCAGGTAAAGGATCGGTGCTTTAGTTCTTTTGTATGAAAATCAGTGGGGCTTAACAGGTGCTTAACAGGGTTACCTACACTGCTTTCCCAAAACTAGGTCTTAGGTTTAATTGCCAATAATCCAAGCCTCCAGTGGCTCCAGAGCCAGCCTAGATGTGTGTGTGTGGGGGGCACTCAGTCGCGCTCCACAGAGAGGTGGGCTCTGAGTGCCAAATTCCTGGCACTCCGCGCTTACAGGTTATACACCACTGCTGTGTGAACTATTCACAATACATTTACTTCACTCATTGGCCCAATTTCAGTTTGTGGGACTATCTTTCCAGGGTCTCAGGAAGAAAGAATCCTGGTCCCCAATGCCTACTAACTGAGATGCTTTCATTTGGAGGTACAGGAACTGAGCCTGCATTTCCCCTATTCCAGGCAAACAGGGTTGCCATCTCTGGCTTACAAAATTCCTGGAGATTTGGTGCAGAAGGGTGCCTTGGGAGAATTTGGGAGGAGAATAAGCCTCCAGTGCCACATGTCACTGTAGGATTTTGTTTATCCTATACTTTATGGTATATCATAGAGCCTAGACCATTTCTGCTCAGGAACTGCTCTCTGCAGTCTGGAAAGACCAGGCCTCCACTTTGAGATTTGTGGTCCTAAATGCCAGGCAGGTGCTCTCTCACTGAACAACTGGCCCGAGGTGAGTTTCGGTCGCCAAGTGATGAATCAAATGGATTACTCCAGTCTTTAGTCCAGTCCTAGTCCAACATGTTTGTCACTATATCCATCAGACTGTCTCCCCCCCAGAAGGGATAAGGAACCCCTATAGTCTCTCTCCCCCAAATGGCACTGCTACTCATGTTTAACCTCAGAAAGGACCAACAGAGAGGAAAGGACATTCTCTGGACTTCCTGCCAGCATGAAGTAGTGGGCTAGAGTGTCAGACCAGGATCAGAGAGACTTAAGGGCTCAAATCCTTGCTCTCTGAAAAGAACCCCTGCTGGGTTACTCTTCAGAGGCTGTGAAGCTAGGGAAAATGGAGGCTCAGTGCTAAATCTGAGTTTGCCTCCCCCCCCCCCGCAGCTGCCCTCCCCTCACTACAAGCAGCCAAAGTCTGTTTTGCAGACAGAAGGGTGCGGAGAGAAATGGAGGATTTGTTTTGCATCCCAGAGGAGGGGAACAAACTTCAGTGGATGCAGGGTCCCCTGGCCGGGGCTCTGACCCACTGGAAACTGAAGGCTTGAAGCTAGCAAGCTGGAAATCCTAGAGATGCTGCCAGAGAAAGGGGTGGGGGAGACTTCTGTTTTTTCTTCCTTGGAATGCAAGGCCACTCCTGGAGTGAGCTCAAAGGCGATCCATTCCCAGGTTTCAGTCTGCAAGAGCTACTGACGGCAGCCGCTGTGGCACTCCACTAGGGGCCTTGGTAAGGGTGTTTGGGTGCCTCTGTCCTACGCTGCCCCCCCCCCCTTAAGTGCACTTACCTTTGTCTTTTTTTTTCCTAAACTTCTCTCAGTCTCTCCTCTGCTGCGTTTGTTCTTCTTCCTGGTTTACAACGCATCGTCCACTTCCTCTCTCTCTCTTGCTCTGCTTTCCCTCTATCAACTTCCTGCCCTTTGTTACCCCACCACCCTGCGGCTTCATCTGATTGGAGTGCCCTCCAGGCTCTGACCTCTCAGCTTCCCCAGTCACACACGGGTCAGCTTCCTCCCCTGGCTGGCTGGCTGGCTGGCTGGCTGCACAGTCTCTCTGTGAAGGGAGGGGCAGAGAGCTCCTCCTCAGGCCCCCTCCTTTTGTTTAGGACGTTCACAGACGGTCCTGCTGGCTGCTGCCAGTCTGTCTGCCCGCCCAGCGAGGATGCTGTGGCCGTGAGCCGAGCTGCCGGTGAGAGGGGGAGGGGGCATTGCTGCGTTTTTTCGCCCCCCCCCCACGTGACCTGGCAGAGGCACGCCCGGGACAAGCCGCCCCGGATGTCCCCATTGGCGCTTCGCCACTGCCCTGACATTAGTAAAGGGCACCACACACATGCGTGCTGGACCCCCCCTGGTCTTGTGTGCCTCAGCCACATAGCAAGACCCAGAAGCGGAGCAGTCAGGATGCTTGCTCCTCCCTTTTGCCGGGACTGCAATGGCGGCTGCGGTAAGTCGCAGCTGCGTATTTCTAGTGCTCATCTCTTAAAACTTGCCTTCTAACAATATGTAACTGGGTGAGAACAAGTAATGTCAACTTTGGACAGTTTAAAGAAAGCACGTACATATTTATTAGCTTGAAAGGGTTGTGTTGCTGTGTAGGTGAATCAACGAACAGAGGCATGAACCTAATTCTCTTAATATAAATCTCGACAAATCTATAATGGTGCAGCAGTAAATGATGACCTTTAACTAGGTCGGTTGCCTTCATTTTCCCTGAGCACCTTGCTTTGATCAATTTACTCTTCATTAATGAACTTGCTACAGAATTTAGCCAAGGAGGACTTCAAAATGAATTTGATGAGTCCTTCTCAGGAAATATAAGAGCAGTTAAAAAGTACTGATAAAAGCTTTGATCTAATTAATGAAAATTTTCTCATGGTTTCATTCAAGGACCTGTTTGCTGCAGGGGAGTAAAGAGAACCTCTCCCACAAGAAGCAGGTTAAATAGCAGTGTCATCATAGATTTGAGACAATAGGCTGCACTCATGAACCTTATGCCACAATAAATTCGGTAGTAAGGTCTCACAACACTCATTGCCGCATACTATTAGTCTGCAAACACTAATACTGTTTGTGATGATTGAGGATTGTTGTTATAGAATTGTTATATCCTTGAAATGCAGAATGAATAGAAACAGAGCAAATGGACTATTTGGCAAGCACCATCTTTGGCATGCCTTCTATTTGTTGAATATCTCATTTGTAAAGTGTTTCAACCTTTGCCCAATTTCATTCATGAATGCAAATTGAGGAATATCCTCCTTTATCTCAGTCAGGTGTACTTGAGCAGGTTGCTGGAACACCACAATGCAGAGGTGTAGCTGGGCCAAACTGCGCCTGGTGCACAGTGTGTTTTTTTCTACACACCCCCATGGCCCCCTGTAGGCCTCCCGTGGCCCCCCCACAGCTCCCCTGCCCCCCCACACTTACTTTAGTTCCTTTTCTTTTTTTAGTACTTTTTCAGGCTGAAAAAAGCGGCCTCTTCACAAACTGCTTGAGGAACTATACTTCCCAAGAGACCTTGTGAGCCACAAGGTCTCCTGGGAACTGTAGTTCCTCAGGCCATTTTTTAGCCTGAACTGTGAAGAGGCCGCTTTTTTCAGCCTGAAAAAGTACTAGAAAAAGAAAAGGAACTAAGGTAAGTGTGGGAAGGGGGGGGCGGGGGCACAATGAAAATGGGGAGGGGCCAGGGGTGATTTTCTGCTCCCAGGCATGCGCCGAGTGCACAATGCACCCCCACCCCCTTGCCGCTCCACAACTGCCCCAATGTCCCTGGGTTCATCTGAGCTTTTAGTGTTTTTTCAGTTTTAGACCTGCAGGGGGCACAAGTTTTGAGCTAACAACATCAAAATTTTAGGGTATTTTTAGGAGACTCTCCTGATGATACCAGCCAGGTTTGGTGAAGTTTGGTTCAGGGGGTCCAAAGTTATGGACTCTCAAAGGTGTAGCCCCATCTCCTATTAGCTCCCATTGGAAACAATGGGGGATGGGGGCACCATTAAGCCAGTCACTGTCTCTCAGGTTAACCAACCTTAAAGGGTTGTTGTGATGACAAAATCATGTTTGCTGCCCTGAGCTCCTTGAGAGAGGACAATATAAAAATGTATTGGATAGACATTACCACATTAGAGATTCTGCCAAACCAAAAAGTTATCCTATTTGCTTCAGAGAAACAAGATAAAAACTCAAGCTACCTCTTTTTCCTGTTTCTCTGTACTTTGACACCAAAGTACTAATAGGCTCTCTTTGTCCTTCCAGTGCCACTCCTCCTGTTTGGTACACATAAAAATAATATATGTCAAGACTTTTAAAGGAGGTCTGCATTGAAAGGAATTGTGCTGCTTTCTGAGAATTATCTTCCATGTGGTGAAAATGAAGAGCCAAGTTTTGGCAAATCCTCTCACAGGGCCATCAAAGAAACAAGTGAGGAACTCTGCTGATAGTTTACCTCATCTTAGAGGCACAGACTGTTATATGTACAGCTGAAAAGACTGGGCTTGGATCTGGTAAACCTACTTCAAAAATCTCTTAAAGTGAATGCCATATCTAAAAATAGCATGTTGGTCCAGTTGTCTAAATGCATTTCTTGGTGTCAATTTTTTTGACAGGTTTGTCTCAAGAGGTAAATGATTTTATCTAAGGCCATTCAGTGACAAAACTGTTAACTCAGCTCTATTGTTTCTGGCATGAAAGGGATTCTTTCAGTGTCTTATCTGTAATCAGTAGAAGCTGCATTCCAAATAATATTTTTTGAAAGACAAAATATTCTTTCTGCTCATTTCATTCTGCTCTTTCTCCTCCTGTCCAGTTTCTCACGGTCACTCTTGTAACACTGTCAAATGCATGATTTAACTAACAGGATAGTGAATGTGAGAAGACTTTAAATATCTAAGTGGAAGAAAGTTAAAACAGCATTTTAATGTACAACTTTAATACAGTATGAACACTTGGCAGTTGATCATGCAGATACATCACCTCTTCCAGACTGAGTGCTAATCTTAATTCAGAAAGGTGAACTGGTTGCTCTCTTGATAAATACATTGCCCTTTGGTGACTTTGAGGTTTTCAAAAACCAAATGAGAATGATCCTTTAAGTGGGATTGTGCTGTATGTTTCATTATTTACAGACATTTCCCCAGGATATTCAGCAAATAATCTGTTAGAATTGTTAGTCTTAATAGCTGATACAGCCAAGTGAGAAGGACATGGTATATCTACCACAAGCATGTCCTTTTTCCTCCCCGCCCCCTTTCTCTATGTGCTATATTAGGAAACATTCCTATGACTTAGGGGGGAAGGCTATTAGATTTTAACATCTCAGAAGAGGGTCCCCAGTGGAGACATCTCTGGTATTTAAAATTGAGAAGTCCTATGACACCATTCTTGTTTGTTTACAGTGGATTCATATTAACGTTCTAACTATTTTATGGGAATTTTGCTTACATTATTATGTTATTTCATGTGACTGTTTTTCTTCCCCTGAGCCCAGTTCACTTGGGTAATGTGGGATCCAAACAACAATCCAAACAACAATTAAATTTACATAATTTAGAATCAGAATGATTTTGGTTTTTCCAGCAGTCCTGGATCAGATTGATTGGCCATGATTTACCAGCAGGAGATTGGTCACTGACATCAAGAAAAGTAGATACATCTTCTGTCTAAAAGAACATAGTATAAGCAGATTTATAGATGACATTTGAAACTAAATGGAATTTGTAAAGAATTAAATATATGGTTGATAATTTTTGCATTTATGATGGACTTGTTCTTTGATTGCAAATATTTGGGAACTAGCAGTAAATTGAATAAAGAATTACAATGGGCTCTAGAAAAGTCTTGGTGGGTTAAAGTTGCCCACTGAAGCATCTTCATGCACAAGATTGAGGAAACATTTATAGTAAAAATAAGCTACAACTTCCAGCAGTTCTGTCACGCCGTGCATGCGCCCCTTGCCCCTTTTCACAGCTGTGCATGCTGCCCTCATTCCTTTCCTTTCAGCAGCTGGGAATGGCCATGGGGGTATCTTCACTCAACCCCCAACTGGGCCACAGATAGAACCCAGGCAAGCCTGTGTCCCAGAGACAACAGATGGAGAACAGCAACCTTCCCTGAGCCTTTGCCTTTGTTTTGTGCTGGGGAGGGGGAGTTAAGAGGAAAGGATGCTCGGATGGCAGTGCCTCAGATGCTCCCCACAGCCACTTGTGCCACTGTAGCACTGGAGAGCAGGGCCAGGAGACAGCCACCCCTCTCCTTTCCTTGCACCTGGAGGAGGACCTTGGCCCAGATATAGTACCTTCTACTATCAAGCCATGGGAATGAAGGTTAGGAGGAAGGGTCATGCACATATAAGAGGGAGACTGTGTAACCACCATATTCAGTTCATTGTTCCACATCACTCTTTCTCTTTCTGTTGAAGCCCCACCTCCAAGGCTTGTCTGCATTGTGATTAGACAAGCCTTCTCTGTGTTATGATTGGCTGGGAGTGAGTTGTTGTAACCCTGGCTCAGCTTGCTCTATTATACATAGCTCTAAAAGCAATTTATAATATCACCTATTAGATTAATAAAATGTAACAAATGTATCATTAATTCATTTAAATAATTTTAGCATAACTTTCTTCAATACCAGTGTCCTGGAAGATGGATAGAAACAAATAATTATGAATTTCCTGGTTGTCATAAAAAAATTATACGTAGACACCAGAGAGATTTTGTGGGGAAAATATGGAATATTGAGGAAACTGAGAGCCAAAAGTAAATTAGATGTGCCAGAGTAGAGACCTCAAAATTCCTCAGAATTCATAAAATATGGTCAAAATTGGAAACTACTGAAGACTACCTATGGCCTAAGCAGTCAACGTGTTTGATGTTCTGTAAAATATAATGCATTGTCGGACAATACATTTATGCTGTATGTATGATACCAATGTAGTATTCAGAATGACATTTCTGCTCCTAGTTTTCATAAAACAGCTTATGACAAATTATCTCTTAAGATTCTCTATTCTAATTGATAAACACTGCGTAACCAGAAAGTGCACCGAACCCATCCTGGTGTCTTTTGTGAGTGTTAAACCTAGCTAGAACTAGAAAATGGCTGCTCTGACTTATGCATTGCGAATTCTAACTGGAAAAAGTATGTTCTAAAAACAATTCTCACTGGGAAGCAAAGAAAAGCTTCTTTGCCTTGCTGATGAATTAATGGCCAATATCAATGTGTTATTCTCAGCTAAAATGCACTTAGCCTGAGTGAATCATAAGAAAAATTTAAGTGGGTAATTTATCAGATTTTATGATTCATGAACACCCTCCCAGATTAAACTTCCCACTAACTGGAAGAGAACAAAAGGATGCCCCACATATATTTTTGTTTCCTTTATATATATGTATATAATCAACAATAGTTTTAAATAATAGAATAGATTATGTTGGCCTCTGTGCATTGTTAATGATCAATTACATTTTTACATTATCTTTATCTATTGTCTATGAATTCCTTGAGAGCCAAGGAAGTTCATAGCCAGACATGTATGTTAGATGACAGGGAGTCAGACTTGAATGAATTCAGAGGCTTGATGAGTCTTTCCATGGCAAGAATGCTGGAACATAAGAACATAAGAACTAGCCTGCTAGATCAGACCAGAGTCCATCTAGTCCAGCTCTCTGCTACTCGCAGTGGCCCACCAGGTGCCTTTGGGAGCTCACATGCAGGATGTGAAAGCAATGGCCTTCTGCTGCTGCTGCTGCTGCTGCTCCTGAGGAAGGGGGAGAGCAAGTGAGGGATGACCTCTACTAAAACAAGAGCTCTTGCAAGCATAAACTATCCGTTTTCCAGTGAGATGGAAAGGTGAAAGAGAATTCACTACAGTGGGGGAAATGTAACTCCAACCAAGGGTGCCCACTAGTCATATAAAGAAAAATGGGTTCGAAGTCTTTATTCTAAAAATACTATAGTGTTTATGGGTTGGCTAAAACAAGTGCCTGACACCCAAACGAATCCATAGCAGTTGCAAAGGTTCAAAGCACAGTTTAAATTATCCTGACATCATAGTGGCGTAGGGACCACTACATTTACATATAACCAATAACCATTAATCAAGATAGGAATTTCCAACCATGTACAGCCTCCTTTCAGTTTAGAAAAGAGACAGTCAAGGGAGGACATGTTAGAGGTTTATAAAATTATGCACAGGATGGAGACAGTTGACAAAGAGAACTGTTTCTGCCTCTCTCAAAATGTTAGAACTTGACAGTATCCAATGAAGCTGATGGACAGTAGATTCAGAATGGACCAAAAAAAATACTTCTTTACACAGTGAGTGACTAAAATGCAAAATTAGTTGCCGGAGGATGTGTTGATTGCCATAGGCATAGACAGCTGTAGAAGGATTCATGGAGGAGAGATCTATCAGTGACTAGTAGACATGGTGACTAAGGGGAACCTCCATGTTTGGAGGCAGTCAACTCGCCTCTCTTCCTCCTCTCCTTGCATCAGGCTCATCTCACTTCCTCCCCCCTCATCAGGTTTGCCTATCTTCCTCCCCATCCTCTGCATGTCAAGGATGCCTCCCACACACATATTTGCCTCTCTCCCAGCCCTGACCCATTACTGTGTGGGAGGAAGCACCTGCAGCCACTGAAGGTAGCAGTTAAAACAACATGCCCAGAGAACAGCCACAGTGGCCAGGAATGCTCCTTGCCATGGTGTTCTGAGACTTGCCAGGGGGCCATGCTACCAGACTGGCCTACTGCCAGACTAAGCCCAACAACCTGCACAATGTACGTGTTTCTGGCACTCAGCCTATGTCAGAGTTGGCCTTGGCAACATATGCTCTCTTGCTTGTTGCCTCCCTGCAAAATCCAATCCAATATCTCTCAGTTAACCAAACTCAGGATTGTTGTAAAGATCAAAAGTGGCAGAACCATGTATGGCATCTCCTGCTTGTTGGCAAATGGGTGGAATAAAATATAACACAGAAGCTGCTTTTAGGATTCAGACCCCATTAGTCAGGTATGAAGTATTACTTAAGGAATTTTGTAAAGTGAAGATTTTTTTAAAAATTACCAGGTGATGCCAAATTTGGGATGATCAACAGGATGCATATTTAGACATTCACTGTGACATACGTAACATTTGAGATATCCTTTCAACATAACGTCAAAATGCTTTTGATGTGGCAAATGCTCATTAGCTTCTTCAGCCCAAATATCTTCCTGCCGCAATCAAGGGTACAAGTAAAGAAGCCATGATGTGGTTGTTCTTTCCCTGCTATGAAACTCAGGCACTGCAAAGCCTCCAGTATACAACAAATATAATCAATGTTCTCATAGCAACACAAGCAGCAGCTATTGACCTTGGGTACCATTCATCTCAGCATGTGTTTGTAAGAGAGGGATATTCAAGGAAATAAAGGTGTATTTTATACTTTGATCCATATTGTCCTGCAGGACTCTGTGTTCCATCTTTTTCCCCCTGTCCCCTTAACAATCTGATCCATTTGTGTTTTTTTACTTTCATATTAATACCCCAGCTTCTCTTTCACCACATACCAGATGCTGTGGAATAAAGACAACAAGATTTTTGCCTTCGTGCTCTAGTCGGGGAGACATCTTGACATAAACATTTAACTGGTCTTTGTTGGAAGCAGAATACCAGACTGCTACACAGACCCTTCATCTGATCAAGCAATACTCTTCTAATGATTTTATCTCTGATATATCTTATTTCTCTGACTACACAAAATTATTTAATTTCCTGAAATCTGAATTCCTATAAGACTATAATTTATTCCAGGACACAGTAATCATTTTCCATAACTACACTGTGCTATCAATAATCTAATTCATGAAAATCCTCATAGCTAAAGAAAAGTTCCTGCCTTTACCATGTAGTTTAATATTTGATCTGGCAAACAACAAAGAACCCCCCCCACCACCACCACCACCCACTGCCACAGTAGAGCCCTTCGCTGAGAGTCAGGGCCACAGTGTAACTGCTGCATACCCGAGGTGGAAACCGACTCCACTCCTGGGAGTGCCCTTGCTGCAGCCCCGCTGCACCAACAGAGCTAATAGCAGTGCTGGAGCACTGACGTGGTGCTGGGCATTGCATCTGGCCACTGCGGGTCTTATCAACAGCTGCCCCCTGGAATTTCTGCCCCTCTGTCTGGGTAAGTACTTTGATGAGGGTAAAATTGCTGGTGCATGCATGCACCACTTCCATGTCACAAAGCAGTTTACATCATTCTTCTCTCCTTTTATCATTACAAAAGCCATGAGAGATAGGTTAGGCTAAGTGTGTGTGACTGGCCCAATATCACTTCATGAGCTTCCATGACAGATTCAAACCTGGGTCTCCCAGACCTTAGTCTGAAACTCTAAGAACACCACACTGGCTTTCATGGGGTGGCTGCTGTTAAATAGTAGCAAGCAGCCAGTCCTGAGTAAATCATGATATCAAGTCTCTCCTAAGGTTGCTGCCAGGACTGGCACTGATGAGTACTCCCTCAAAGTCCGAAACAGCTTTGACAGGGGCCTTGTTCCTTCCCCTGTGTTTTGCTGACACAAGCCAAGACTTGCAGACTAGCAGTACTGTTGTGGATGCCTGGCAATGGCCCCTGAGAACATTCCTTTTTTGAAGATATAGCTGCTATTTTTTTATGATATTGAGGAATTAAGCCCCCACCGTACTTTTAAAAATTATTTCAGATTTTTTTCTATAAAACCAAGGGTATGTCTTATCTGTTCATGGCTCCAGTCTCTACAAGCACCCTCAGATTCATGTGGAGAATTAGATACATTAAGTTTGAGATGAAGTGTGTATACATTCAGTTTGAGATGAATTAGCCCAAACTAAAATAGAAAGGTCAGGAGAAAATAAAATGCATTTGGCATTGTGTGTTTCTTTTTCTCATATTATGTTAATCATACACAGGCTCAAACCTTCCCATTACCTTTATGACATGTAAACTTTATTTGATTTTTAGAAAAGTCTTCAAGCATTGTCTCATGTTTGTCCCCATGAAAACTTTAATTTAAAAACTATTGTGTATTTATTTTTAAACCACAACGCAGTCTGAGGCCCTTTCCGCACCGGTGGAATAGAGTGCCCCAGGGATGGCAAAAACGCCGTCCCGGGGAAGGCGTTTGCACAGGAGGCGCTGCTGCTTTGCAGCAGTGCCATCCTCGCTGCCCCAGAGCGGTGTGAAGCCGCTGCTTTAAACCTCGCTCATCGAGCAAGGTTTTTGAAAAGCACCATCTTCCCCCTGGCATGGTGCAAACTGCACCGGTGGGAAGACGCTGCTTTTCCCCTCCCCTCCCGTCTTCTTCCAACATCATTTTGGAGGGCTAGAGGGGCACGGCCATGCTGCCCTCCAACCCCTGGAGGTCAGAGGGTAGTATGGGTGTGTCCCTCCAGCCCTCCAGGGAGATGCTTAAGAAGAGGTGAGTGGAGGGGACTGAAGGAGAGGTGGCTATGTACAGAGTCGCCTCACTGGCTGGGGACTGCTCACACGCTACGGTGCCTGAGCCTCCACCGGCAGTCCCTGAGCCTCCACCGGCATAATTTATGCCAGTGGAGGTTTGTTTCAGTGGCTGTGCGGAAACAGCGTGAAACAGAGTAATACATCAGTATACTTCTTTGACGAACTAACCTGTGGAAGTCACTACCGCAAGCTAATGCCAGTATTTTCAGCATGCTTATCTGGCACCAGCTGATGTAAAACAAACATTTTGCAACATATTGATGAACCATAATCTCTCTGCCTCCTTGGCAATAGATGAAGGGGTGGATTGCAGTTTTGCAAAAAGGTTTATCTGATCTTTCAGAGAAAATGCCATGCTTAATTTTGTTGATAACATTGGGAATAAGAGGAATGACAAATTACATATATTTCAAACAAGCTTATTGGGAAAATATAGTGTTTTTTCTACCATAAAATAATGCCCAGTGTTTTCTCTCTACCTTCTGCTTGTTGCCTATTTTTGCTTAAGCAATATGAGATACTATTGCATGCTTTCAAAATATGAATAAGGACATTCAGTATATTAGCTGACTGCCTAATAGCCAAATAGGATTCTATTCAGAAGTCCATTTCTTTCCATATATACCTGATTGACAATGAGAGAACATAAAAGTAATGCTTTTCAAATGCCAAGGGGGGAAAAGTCATTCTTTGCGCAACAATTTTGTGCTTGCAACTATTGCTGCTGCGGTTTTTTAAAAAAATGAAATGGTGTTGTGTATAAAGCTGCCAGTTTGGGGCTTTACCAAATTGCTACAGTGGGAATGAATTTTTCATGAAAGTCCTAGAGTTCTATGGATGATTCAGCCTACATAGTTGGGCAGATATTCAATATTTAAAATGAAAGCAGAGTCCAGGGATATCAGCCATGATTCTTACTCACTGTGTGTGTGTGTGTGTGTTTGTGTGTGTGTTATTGTTGTTTAAAAATTAGAAAAAGGGAAAATTACAAACAAACTGCTAAGAAAAAATGAATTTAAAAAATTGAGGAACAAAACTGAGTCCAAATGCATTGTTCTTTTATTCCTGAGGAGAAATCGGAGTTATCAATTTAACTAATAAGGTTGCTCATGCTGCCTCAGGGAAGCCAAACCAAGCATGCTGTTTCCAGTTGCTTCTTCCAACTATTTCTTGTCTAAATGGTATTCGTGAAGCTTCCAGGAAATTGTGAAGCATTTTTCACTACTAGGGAGAACAAAAAAGATTTGAAAACTGTGACTATACCAATGATATAATATTTAAATATTTTTAAGATTGCTACATGTAGAACGGGGGCAGGAAAACAACTGAATGTTAGTCTCTCACAATATACTGAATGAGTCCTCGTTGTGTCTTTTTCAGTAATTTGGTATGCTGTTTACCTTGTCTCAGATTCCATTAATTTGTTGTGATGAGTAATCAGCTTTATTACAATTTAAGCAAAAGGTTTTAAACTGTGTAGAAGTTACACTGATTAATCAAAACACAGAAATTTGCTTCCCAGTGATGAACATCAAAGAAAATTGTTTAATGACTCTAGTGCAAAATTCATAATTTACGTACTGATTATGTAGCAGTATTTCATTCATTCCTCAGGCAGAATTTGCTATATTTATAATATGTTCTGAATGGAATTGAATCCTAGAGATGTGCATTGGGAAATTAACAAATCAAAATCTGAATCAAATCCTCTTTACTCTTAAACATCTTTAATATAATTAACCCCATTGTTAATTAATAACAGGCAATAATCTCCAAAATCTTTGGAAATAATCATTGTTCTGGCAGCTCACAGTCTGCATTTCAGAGATGCAGAAGGCAAGTGAAGCAGGAAGGGCAGAAAGGAGTAAATCAACAAACAATCTAGTTGTGGTGAACTCCAACAAAAAGTTACCAGATGTTCCCACTGAAGGTTCCATTTTCTTCCAATCATTGTATATAAAGCAATAATGAGAAATGACTCCTGTTCCCCTACTTTTCCATGTTGTTCTCTGATGATGTACCTGCATACCAGCAGAAGCAAATATTCTGCTTGTACTTGAAGAAGATAAGTACTATAGGGGTGGGGTAGAGACAGAGTGATCAACTACATGTAATGTCTCCCCACTATAACATTATTTTGTCAGTGCCTTACAGCCAATGCAGTAAGCAGGGGAAGCAGAAGCAAAAGAACTCATGCTCCCCAAAATGTTTTATAATAGAGAACAAAATCTACATCTCTCTTGCCAATAATTCAACACTTTAGTGGGGAACTACATGTTATAACTATGACTTTCCCATTTTATTCTCTGAGGTAAACTATCCCTCTGAGATAAACTAGGCTGAGAGTTTCTGTCCCATCTCTCTGAGGTAAACTAGGCTGAGAGTTACTGACCTGTGCCTTCATGACTGAATATGAATTTGGATCTTGGTCTGACATTCACAGTGCAGTTCTAAGCAGCATTACGCACTTCTACATCCGTTGAAATCAAGGTTTGTAGAATAGTATAAATCTATTTTGGATTGCATTTATTAACTACCACACCATATATAACTTGCACAAATTCTTTCTGAGCATCAGGAAATACAGTTAGTACAACCATACTATATTACCAAGATTCATTGGTTAGTCTGAACAACCAAAACTAATTAGCTGAGATGGGAAATAACCCTTTCACTTAAAAGGCCATTGCAATGAAAAACTTTTAAAGGTGCTTACAAGACCTATCACAGGCAGTGGCCAAGGAAAGGGCCTCTGTTATGGTGCTGCATCTTTGGAATATGTTCACCAATGAGAATTTTACTGGTGCCTTCATTGTTGGTATTCAGACTTGGGTAAAAACTTATCTAGGGGCAGATTTGATGTCTTCTTTTGATTTGATCTATTCAGTTAGGATTATGGTGCTGATTTGTCTGCATGTGTGTACTAGGGGTGCAACTTTGGGTTGGAAAATTTCTGGAGATTTGGAAACAGAGCCTGGACAGGACAAAGTGTGAGGAGTGGAAAGAGCTCAGCAGTGATGTGATGTCATAGAGTTTATTTTCTAGAGCTACCATTTTCTGTAAGGAACCTTATCTCTGTTGTGTGGAGATCAGTTGTAATTCTGGGAGAACTCCATGCTCTTCTCAGAGGTTGGCAATCCAGTAAGAATTGATCATTGGAATTGTTGAAACCATTTTGTTAGCAATTTTGAATAAGTACCTTGGAAAATCCAAGCCCATTCCAGATTTCTGGGAGTGCCATTGGTCAAGATGATCTCCAGTGCCCCACAGAAGCCTACTGTTGCCATTCCTTGCTTCTTTCTGAATAGTTTGGAGGACAAGTTTCAGTCTCTATTAGTGATGACAACATGACAGGGCACCAAAGATGTGAGAGGCGCAGAGATCTTGATCCTCCTGTAGTCTGAATGGCAGTCAAGATTCTTTTGTTTTCCTCATCTCACCTCTGAGGATGATTGGCAGCAGTAGCTGCTTTCTGCAGCTGTCAATGATTTTCCAGACAGTGATGGGTATCAGTTGTGGTTGCAAGGAGCAGCAGTTGATGTCATTCAGTGACATCAGGGAAATTAAACTCAAATTTTACATTTAAGAATAAATTACTCCAGATTATACTAGATAGATTTACTCATAGGAAAAATGAGACTCTACGTTGAATAAACAAAGAAAATCTCTACTGAAAGTGTCAGGGAAAGAAGCACATATTTTTCAAGACTTGCCTACAAGTTGCTGAGAAAAGGAAAGACTTTGATTTCTTAAGAGAAATTCTACAAAGGAAAGGAATTAAATATCATTGAAGAACCCCATTTGCCGCAGAAGTGGTACTACCTAAAAGCAAAAGAATCAATACTATAATACAACAAGCTAAGGAATTGGAAGAACTATCAACTGAGGATACACCCAAAGAATCTGAGAGAATTGGAAAGAAAATCTCCTATTACTTTAACAGAAAATTCTCCAGAGAAGGAGGGCGGGGTGCAACCAAAGGAGTACCTGATAAAGAAGAGGACTAACTAGAATAGGCTGCAGCAATAAAATAAAGTGGACAAAATGAAGATTGTATCAATAAATATTATTGGTCTAAATTCTCCTTCCAAGTGAACACAGACATTCAATTTATTTAAAACATGCAGACATATTATGTATGCAAGAAATCCATTTTTTAAAAAAAAGGCACTTTAAATGACAGAAGTTGGGCAAAGTGTATTTGGCATCTACAAATAACAAAAGAATTCTGATCTATATAAACAACTCACAAATAAATGTCTTCGAAGAATTAAGAGACTCTGAAAGAAGATATTATTTAGAAAATCAGACTCTCAAAAGGAAAGATTTCTACATTGGCAACAATATAAGACCCAAACTGTGGAAGACAAACATTTTATGGATTTTTCCCAAAGCTGTATTAGATTTTCAAGATGAGAGATGATGATTTTCAGAGACATGAGTAGGATAATAAAGAAAAAGATAGATCCAAAAAAGGCTAAAGGAGGCAAGTTTTTCAAAAACCGTGCTTTGCAATGGCAGCTATTTCCTCCTGTGAATGTGGGCACCACAATGGGTAACTGCATTGCCCAGGTCTCCCAGGTCTGCCCTCCCATACCCTCCAATATCCTGGCCCCATGGTCACTGGTGTCCCACTACTGAGTACCTGAAGTAATGCCACACCCTGGGGGAGTTCCCAGCCCTCTGAAAGCCTTTAGAGACTGGGGACACTGCTAACTGAATGGCCCCTACTCAAGCTGGTGACAGTATGCACTGCATGTGCCCTCCTAGTCCCCACACACACCCCACACAAAGATCCAGACACATGGAGGGCAGAAAGAATGCAATTTTATTGGAGGTGGGTGGTGGAGTGAACACAGCATATTCCATCATTTGGATGTCCATGTTACTTCCTGTGCTTTTTTTAAAAAAATTATTGTATCATTTGAATTTTACAGTTTATACTAATTTCCTTCTTTATACATTTTCAAACAATATTTCCTCCTTTTCTCCCTCCCCCATTACTACTTCTTCATAGTTTTGTCACACAAACAGCAGGAAGTTCATTCTCTGCAGTCTCTTCTCCCATATTTCTTCATTGACTCGAGCTTCTTTCATCCAGTCCGCGTATACTATCCATATATTCAAATTTTCGTTCTGTTTATCTTGCCATGTCTTATTTTTGGTTAATATATCGAAAATATCAAGTGTCACTTGTGCCGTGACTTCCTGTGCTTGAGCTGCACCCCCTCCACAGCTGAACTGGCACTCCTATGTGTCACTCCCACCCAACTCGAACCTGGTGTATGTGTCCTGACACATACACCTTTCTTCCTCAGGTATTTTCTCTTCCCCCCCGCCCCGCCCAGATTGCATTGTAAATATATTATCATAACAGCTTAATGTAACACAATACTTGGGAAGTCTTGTTAGAAATTATTAACAATTGCCATTTCAAGTTTCATTTTTATCTATTCTATCCTAACCTATAATTATCTAACCTTCTTGGACGCACAGCGATGAACCTGCATCCAATCAAAGTGCAGGACTCATTTTCGGTCAACACCTGTGAAAATTGGACCCTGTCCCATGCCGCTGTTTTTTCCCACCTTTACCAGCTAGCTGCTATACCTCACACTGCTCTCCAGACCTGTCCAACACCTCAGACCACTCACTGTCACCACCTGATGCCTAGGACCAGTTACTTTTGCTGCCTGGCATCTCAGACCACTGCCCATAAAAGAAGCCCAGACACGTCCCCTCTTTAGATCTTTCCCCTTCACAAACCCTCTTGTGGCCTCCATCATGCTGCCATTTTCTTCCTTTCCCAAACACCTCAGAACTTTACCCACCCACCACAATACCTCAATCCATTCCCTGGATCTGCTTTGCTCTTGGAGCCAATGGTAGTTGTTTCCTCATTTTAAAAAAAACCCATACACCAACAGCTTGCCAACCTCCAGGTGGGGCCTTAAGTTCTTAAGTTCCAGAAAGCTTTCAGAGTAATACATTGTGCATGCATTTGTAAAAATGGAAACTGACTGTTACGGCCTTAACAGGGGTAAGGATTTTATTAAAGGGATTCTCCACCAGCTGCTAAAAATATAACAGCACAAAAGTAGCAAAGGGGAATGAGCTCTCACGTTGGCAGCGAGAGGGGCCGAGAGGGGATCTTTTTAGACTGTATCTACGGGGAAGGAATTCTAGCAATGAATATTCCACAGAGAAGCAAGAGTCCAAATTGAATTTAAATGTTTATATAAATTTGTTTAAAAATACACACACACAGTGAGACATAAGAGCACATACATTCAAGTTCCTAAGATATAAAAAAGGTTTTAAATGATAGATTGGATTATAGAAATGGAGGGGGGTTTTCAGGGAAATACTTTACCTAAGTTCAGCTGAAGAAGATCTTGTAGAAGGCAAGGATTCAAATGACCAACATCTGAATCCAGGCGAAGGGCGATATAAGTGTCTCAACCCAACCAGACCAAGAGAGGCACAGGCCGGAATTGAGCACATGTGTTGGGGTGAACTGACCTCTTATACTCTTTTGCCCAGGAAGAGGCGGAACTAGTGAGTTTTAAGTTTCCTTTTTTTCTAAATTCTCTGGAATTTCCCATGCTGGGCTTGGGGAGTTGCTGAGGTAATTAGTCAGCTCTTCTATTGTTCTACACCTTGGGACAATGAGGAGTCAATTGATCCCTAGGTTATATCAGGAAGCACAGACTGTAGCTTTAAGGCAAAGTAGCACTCTCACCCACAGTCTCTACCTTCAGTATTCAGATTTGAATGAACTTGATTGATTCGGGATGAGGTGTTAAGTGGTTTGGGACAGTCATGACAAAAGGGAGGGAAATGCAGAGAAGCAACCCTTTGTTGCTTACTTGGCTTCCAGAAGAGATAGGGAAATGCAGAATCTGATACTGAGGTGGCTTTCCATATTCTTTGTCTTAACAGTATCTTTGCAAGGTGTGGCAATCAAGATCATGCCCACAAACAAAATGAGACCTCCAGGTATGCTGGAGTAACTCATTCTCTTGATTAGATTTTGTAAAGCAGACCTGTGACCTTTGGACATGCTGCTACCTACACCCATAGGAGTGCTTTTGGCAACTGGCTTTTGCCAATATGATTTTAAAGCAGAAATATATATAAATAATATTCTGGGGGTCCTTTGGGTCATTACATGACTGAATTGCATTAGACAAAATCAATCTCAGTTTAAGATTGATAAGTACAAAGCTCTAATGGACCAAATACTGAATACTGGAAATAATGAAAAGTTACTTACAGGGAAAGCTCTTATTTTGACCTCATCATTTCAAAGTAGTTCAATATTTCATTGAACTAAAATAAGATTTTATTTATAACTCGTAGGTAACTTCAAGGTTCCAAACCAATTACTTACAAAAATTAAAATAAAATCTGAGGCACCAAATACTTCCAGTTAATATGAAGTCATTCTGACCCTTTTCATTTCTTCTCTCTATCCCTTATACTGTCCTCTAAGACTAGAAATCAACTTTTCACTCTTACAATGAAACTATGTCTCTCTTCATCACACCCATATAGCTTCTGTCCTTTTCTGAAATATTCCAATTCTTCCTCCAAAAGAGTTCTGACACTCTAACTCTGACAGTTTCTATATTCCTCACAGATTAATGCATCTCAAAACTAACTTCATTTTCTCCCTCTCTCCTTATACTACTAATTTAGACAGATCCTGCCTCACTGCTGCTCCCACCACCAACAGCTGTCTAAAGCCTGTTGTATTGTTCAGCAGAACGAGCTTTCAGAGACATGGGTATAGATTTTTAGGGGGGGGTTGGGGGTGTGGCCATGCCCTCACCTGCCCCTGGGGGGCATGGCCACATCTCCCCAAGCCCTGCCCCTGCCTCAGTACTTATAAATGCAGCTCTCTGAGGCCAGGGACAGCAGACTCCCCTGCCCCGCCCTCCCACCAGCTGGGCTCCCAGCCAGCAGTCCTTTCTGCCCTCTCCTCCAGGCAGAGACATAGCTAGGGAAAATGGAGCCCGGTGCACATTCTGAGTTTTGCATGCCCCCCACACGGGCGGCTGCTGTGATGCTGGAATCTACACCCAAACAACATCACTTTCAGTGGTGTTTAAACTAGGGAACCAAGATTCTCCTTTTAAATCCACCTTAAAAAGAGAATCTGGGGTCCCCAGTTAAAACAAAATTTAAAGTGATGCTACTTTGGGGTGAATTATCCACCACCCTCAAACAGCATCATTTTCAATATTTAAACTGGGGACCTCAGATTCTCCCTTTAAATCCATACCAAAGGGGGTGGATTTAAAAGGAGACTCTGCGGAAATTTGAGGGTGTCTGCTGTCAGAGTTAAGCTAGTGGCACCAAATGTTCAGGGTATCTTTAGGAGACCCTCCTGATGATACCGCCCAGGTTTGGTGAAGTTTGGTTCATGGAGGCCAAAGTTATGGACCCTCAAATGTGTAGCCCCTGTCTCCTATTAGCTACCATTGGAAACAATGGGAGATGGGGCACCCCCTTTGGGTGTCCATAGCTTCGGACCCCTAGACCAAACTTCACAAAACCTGGGTGGTATCAGTAGGAGACTCTCATACTGATACCACCCAGGTTTGGAGAAGTTTGGTTCATGGGGGCCAAACTTATGGACCCTCAAATGTGTAGCCTCCATCTCCTGTTAACTTCCATTGGAAACAATAGCGGATGGGGACACCCCCATAACTTTGGACCTCCAGAACCAAACCTCACCAAACTTGGGTGGTATCATCAGGAGAGTCTCCCAACAAATCCCTGAAATGTTGGTGCTGCTAGCTTAAAAACTGCGTCCCCTGCAGGCCAAAAATTGAAAAAAACACTTTAAAAATACAAAAACCCACAAACAGGGGGTGGAGCTTCGGACATGTAATGAGGGGGTTGAGCCTGAGAAACCCCCCCTTACCTACGTCCTTGCGAGCTTTACTGCTTGTGTACATATAATGAGATACTTGACTCCTGTTACAGTTACATCATCAAAAAATGCATTTTATGTATTAACACATGCTATTGGGTAATTCCTGTAGAAGTAGTTGTGCTAGCTGAATGCTGCTCTTATTCATTTCATGGATTTGAACCAGGCGCACTAGGCAAACATTATAATCTAGTTTCATTATAATGTATTATACAATATTGTTTAACATCAGTATTGAGTTCATTAAGTATTATAAATGGTATCTTATGATTTCTGTTAAGATTATTAAGATAATCACTATTTAGTGCTCATAATTACATTATCATTTATTATTCATAACTGTTGTGATCATTTATAGTTCACTGCCTACTATATCATTGTTTAATATATTATATGTTTATATTATTTTTTCCTTGTCTTGAGATGAATTGCAATTGTTTTTGGGATCTGGTTTTTAATTTATTTTCTTTATTTTCTTTCTTATTCTGTTTTGTTTAGATTTATTAAATTTTTAAATTTTAAAATGGAAAATTAACAAGCAGTGGTTATTCCTTCTTTTTGCTGTCACCTAACTTGTTACTTTCTTTTCCACCCCATCATACATATTAGGAATAACAATATGCATATTGCAAGACTGCTTAATGCTAGGGGTCTTGTACCTAGTTATGTCAAATAAGTTATTTCAGGTGCACATTGAACACTGTTATGCTGTCCTTGTACAGAGATCTGATGACAGAGCTGTTGCCACTTAGCACATCATGTGCCTATTAAATGTACAGGAAGTATTATACTGAATTCTGTGATGCAGCCATGACAGAAACCAGGAGGTCAGTGCTGGCAGAGTGCTATGCCACAGTCAGGGCACTGAATTGATTAATGGGTAACAAAAGCTTTATGTAGAAACTAATGAACTGGTTAGGAAAGAGAATAATAAACCTAACTTCCTTCCTATCTGTAAGAGAGACTGTTCTAGAAGAAAAGCCTAACAGTAGCATTTGGCAGACAGACAAGGAAAAGCCCATTCAGAAAGAAAATTCTCTACAGTACTCTGAAGTTTTGTTTTGTTTTATATTTTTATTTTCTCAAAATAATTATACAGAAGAAGATAGTAAACAGAAAAACAAGAAAAATAACACAAGAAATAACAAACAGAAAAATACCTAACTATAAAATTAAAACACAACTAAATATTCTAACAAATTAATATATAAACATAACATCACTTTGGCTGATTCCGCATGGGCAAAAAACAGTGGTGTGAAAACGGTGTGAAAATGGTATAAACCCTTTTACACCGTTTTAAACCCTTTTACACCATTTTCATACTGTTTTCACACCGCTGTTTTTCGCCCATGCGGAATGAGCCTTTGAGAGAGAGCCTTGTGTCTTCTTTTATCCCATCTAGCATTCTATTCTTAGATGATTTCATTAACACCCATATATATATAACTTATAACTTTAACTATTAACGTATTTACATTATTGATTCAGCCTCATACTAAATAAAATGCTTCCCATTTCTCATCAAACTCAGATTTTGACTTTCTGTTTACAGTTTGTCAGTTTTGCCCTTGTAGCAAATTCTCTAACTTTATCCTCCCAACCTTCCATATTTGGGCAACTCTCAGTCTTTCAGCTAAATGCTATTAATGCTGTGGCAGCTGTTAACATATACAAACATAATTCTTTAAATTACTATTAAAAGGTTACCAGAAAGAGAAAATAGCAATCCAAAAGCATGGGTGTTGTAGGCAGGTGATCGCTGTGGATTCACCAAATAATAAATGGCATATTTATATAACAAGTGTTATGTAGCTTTGTGGGGGGGATGAGGTACAATCTAAATAATCCAGTTAGATTTATTAGGGGGAGGAGCTTTTGGTCTGAAGCTATTTCAAGTCACCTGGATTTGGGCCTCACAATGTACCTGATGGGAGATATAGGAACAGTGTTGAAGTTCTGGAGCTGGTCAGAGGAAGAGATGCAGTGTTGGGAAATAACCACTATTAAATACCCTTTGGGATTTACAGAGTGTACTGTTGCTTTGGGGAACCTGATGCTGTATTAAGTGCACCGCATATCTGTGTGCCTTATTGCTTCTCTCTGCTCTGTTAGTCTACAGAATAAGATATTGTTGTTTTTTTTAAAAATCACTTCACTTCCATCTCTTAATAAGGGAAAACCAGGTAAAGCTTCCCCTTGAACTCCATCACTCAGGGAAGCACTACACATAGCATTGTATTTTCCCTCACCTAATAAGAGTATTAAATTCTTCTTTTAGATCTCTTGACTAAATAAAACAACTTTAACGAAAATAGAGTGCTAAAAGTAATGCATTTGAGAAGAAATCTATTGCACAAAAATAACTGTTTCCAGACCTGCTTTTTCCACGGCTTTACTACACACCAAAATAATTGACTATATTTTTAGCAGCCTATATTTTACAAAATAAGAACTGAACAGCAGGTCTTTGTTGCAGACTCAAGTTCACTGTGGAAGGAGGTAATGATTTAAAGCTTCACAAATTTATAGATAGCTAAAAGACAACCTAGGGCCAGCTTGCTGGGTAACATACCAAAACAGGCATAGCAATCTAATATGGCTAATATTTCCTACCTAGCATACACTTTGATAGGAGAACCTAACATTTTCACTCTGGGTTGGTTCAGAAGGTTTTCTGCAGCTCACATTGAGATATACTGTCTATATCTGTAACTTTGTCATATTTAGTAGTTAATTTATTTTCATTTGTTATTAATTTGTTTTATTTCCTTTATTTGTTATGAAAGAAATATTGTGGTTCCTTGATTCCATGTGCATTTAAAACAGAAAATCCTGAATGGCAAAACTAAAAAACTAAACAAACAGTATATCTCAGACAAAAATATTAAAGTAACATTGTTTTTAAATGATGCAATAGGAAATATTACAGTGTCTACAATATAGCTGAATATTAAAATACAAACATTATTTCAGTAAATTTGTATCTGAATATTCAGAGATTGAATTTTTATGTATAGTATCCACCCAAATCACAAACATCCAGATGATTACAAGTCTAAGGGCACTTTCGCACATGCAGAATAATGCACTTTCAATCAACTTTGCAGCTGGATTTTATTGTGCGAAATAGCAAAATCCACTTGCAAACAATTGTGGAAGTGCATTGAAAGTGCATTATTCTGCTTGTGAAAAAAGTGTGTAAAGAGCCCCATCCAAAGAGGGGGATCCACTCTTGGGAGCGGCCACTGCCACGCTAGCAGATTCACCCTCCTTGGGGCACTTACCCTGGCGGAGTGACAATCCTGTTGGCATTCAGATGCTGCCCCCTCCCGCAGTACTGGAACACTGCATCCCAGGGCCCCTGCCACAACTGACATAGTGTGAGCAGGCCAGAGGCATGGTCAAGGGAGGAGCTTACCTTAGTTGGTTTCCTCCAGGCCTTTGCCGATGATACACTGGCAGGTCACATATTGGACTTAAACCGTCCTTTTGGTCCTCATTGCAGCCTGCTGAAGTTTCTTGGTGGTGGGGAGCCTCTATGGGAGTTGTAAAACAGCACTGTCATGGTGCTGCAGCCCATTGCCTCCCATTTGAATGGGACTGCCCAGCACTCTCATTTAAAACTATGTATTTAAAGTGGAAAGACTGTCAAATATTTTAGTGGGAATGCTCTTACTCCAAGGTCTCCTGATGAGTTTGCCTGCATCTTGATTGGCAACAGAATTGTTCATTGTATTGTGTAAAGAGAGTATACAGTACATGTTGTATTATGTGCTCCATATGATTTCCTTCCTGAAAACCCATATCTTACGGCTATTAAAGCTGTGTACTTCATTCATAGAATCAAATACTGAACTAGAATGTGGTGTAGTGGTAAGAGTAGGTGAACTCTAATCTAGAGAACCGGGTTTGATTCTCCATTCCACCACATGAGTGACAGACGCTAATCCGGGGAACCAGCTTTGTTTTCCCACTCTTCGACATGAAGCCGGCTGTGTGATCTTGGGCCAGTCACAGTTCTCTTAGAACTCTCTCAGCCCCATCTACCTCACAAGGTGTCTGCTGTGGGGAGGGGAAGGGAAGGAGTTTGTAAGCTGCTTTGAGACTCCTTATAGAGGCGAAAAGTGGGGTATAAATCCAAACTGTTCTTCTTTATTGTCATCTATTTGCGGAATAATATCCCCTGATTAGCTAAATTTCTGGGATTCATAACAAGTAAAACACTTCAGGAAAAAAGGCTCTTGAAAAGTCTATGGATGTCCCAGACTTCACAACTGCTGTGTGCACACTGGTGATTGCTTAAAAATGAGATAGGGTCCTTGGAAGTTAGGAAGTGAAGGTAGCCAGAGAGACAATGTAATTTGTAGTGCAGTTGTTAAGAGAGTCTATCCAGCATCTGGAAAGCCATATTAGAGTCTCCACTCACGGAAGTTTGCTGAGTGACCTTGGGCCAGTCACACCCTCTCAACCTAACCTACATCACACGTTTGTCCTAGGGATAAAATAGAAGAAAATTATGTAGGCTGCTTTGGATCCTCACTAGGAAGAAAGACAGAGTATAAATGGATTGAATAAATAACTGAAGAAAACAGAGTAGGACCAATATCAGATTATTAAGAGATATTTTTGTTTTACCCCAGCCTTTCCAAATAAGTCAGGCTCAGAATGGTTTCCCCCACCCCAAAAAAAATTCATACAATTAACATCCCCAAATGCAATTAAAACCCCAATTTATAGAACTAGATGGTGCTTTTAACACAACAGGGGAACCAGCCAAAAAGGGAAGTCACTGAAGCATATTGAGGGAAAATGTAGCCCAGTGCAAAATCTGAGTTTTCCAGGCCCCCCCCCCCATATGGGCGGCTGCCTTCCCCAACCATGATCATACAATTTTTTTTGCACCAGGTCTTGATATCAGTGTCTGGACCCGAGGGGAAGGAGGAGGGGCGTGGGAGCGATTTTCTGCCCTCCCCCACATAACTAACTGTGGAGCAGCAGTGGCGTAGGAGGAGCAGCGTCTGAGGAGCAGCAGTGGTGTAGGAGGTTAAGAGCTCGTGTATCTAATCTGGAGGAACCGGGTTTGATTCCCAGCTCTGCTGCCTGAGCTGTGGAGGTTTCTCTGGGAAATTCAGATTAGCCTATACACTCCCACACACGCCAGCTGGGTGACCTTGGGCTCATCACAGCTTCTCAGAGCTCTCTCAGCTCTCTCAGCCCCACCTACCTCACAAGGTGTTTGTTGTGAGGGGGGAAGGGCAAGGAGATTGTAAGCCCCTTTGAGTCTCCTACAGGAGAGAAAGGGGGGATATAAATCCAAACTCTTCTTCTTCTTCTTCTTCTTCTTCTTCTTCTTCTTCTTCTTCTTCTTCTTCTTCTTCTTCTTCTTCTTCTTCTTCTTCTTCTTAACTGGTCACAGCCCGGGAACATTTGACCTCCTATGTTCCCCTGGGGGGTACAGCCCTGGGAAGTCATATGGGGAAAGAGCACAGTTTTAAGATGTGGCAGTCTCCATGGTCAAGATAATACTTTTACCAGCCAAGATGATAATGGCAGTAAATAGTTTGCTGCTTTATAAAGATCAGGTGAACTTGTTGACAGGCGACAGGACTGTAGCATTTTCCCTGTTGCATTGTAAATCTGCTTCTGAATTTCTTAGGCAGTGTCTTGGAGCAATACCAGCCAGGGAAGACTTATTACGTTCTGTACTTATCAACACCTGTACCAATCAGGGAAAACTATTACTTTCTGTACTTATCAACCACCTCTCTTATTTCACCAGCTGACTAACTGACTGCTTGGAATCTGAATATTTAACTGGCCAAGTCACAACAAAATACTGTGGATATGCAGGCACATTTAAATAGTGCAAATCATTGTCTTGTTTAAAATAACAAAAAAACAACAACAACAACCCAGGATTGACCCAATAGACATCAGGTTAGTGAGTAACGGATTATGACATGAATAAATTGCACAGTAGGAGGCTGAGCAGAATATAGCACAAGATAGCTTCCAAGCTCTGACACAAGCAAATACGGTTGCTATTAGTAACAAGTTAAATCTTTACAATTTGTAGCTACCAAATTCAAAGTCTCCTATTACACTAGGGAGAAAGGTATTTTCAGTTGTTGACACTTAAAACGTACTGGTAACAATGTTAAGGTTGCTTCAAGTCTTTGAATGGAAAAATGACAGACAATTATTTTAATTGTTGCTGCACATCAGTGCTTCTGAAACAAATTGGGAGAATGGCACTAAGGCAGCATGTGAAACTGAAAACAAACCCTTGTGGAAGTACGTTTTTGCTCAGCCCAACATGTTATAACTATAAGGCACTGGAGTGTAATTTAAATTGATGGGGTTTTATTATAATATGGCCAGAAATACATTTTTGTATGTGTTTTATACAGTAAGCCACCCTGAGCTCATCTTTGGATGGGAAAGGACGAGGTATAATAAAATAAATATATAAAATCAATAAATCATCTGGGTATGTGACTATTGTCTAGAATAACAAACTAAGTAGCCTTTCCTGATGATCAACTAGCAAGAAGACTGGTGCCTTGTAGAAAAAGTTGACAGTAGCTTCTAAATATCTTGACAATGAAGTCCACTGAGTATTTTCATACTTTCTTGTGACTTTCCCTCAGCATTCCTAATTCAGCCAGTAATAGACACACTCTGAAAGGGAAAATGTGTTTGTGAGAAGGAACAGGAGATATATGCATTCTGCACTCCTTCCAAACTGAATAAATGTTAATTTCACAATGTAAGTGTTTCCATGGGGAGATTTTAACTCCCTATCTGTATCAGGAACTAAATCCTACAGTGTGAGTCAGAATCATTATCATACCATGTGTCTCATTGCCTGCACCAATACCTATCCTTGACGTGGATTCTGAGCAGCAAACTTACTGCATGTTTTGCTTCATAATTTAACCAGAGAATGGGGAAGCTACTACTGGGGCATGGTATCTGGCAAAAGGTCACATCTCCATGTATGTTTCAGTTTACCCTAATTGCACCCTGGCGTTATTGGGGTTGACATGGTTTGCTTTCTGTCATAAAAAGAGCTGTGGCTGCAATGCTAAACTTGCTTACCCCTGAGTATATATCTGGTTTGGACTGTAGTGCATATACTTAAGACAAATTACGCACTTGTCACTGCTACATTTGATCAGTTTTCACAGCATTCAAGAATGGCAAGATCCTGCTGGTATTAATTGATCTGCTAATATATATTGAAAGATGAAGGGAACGTTCACATTTCATTACTAATCATGTCTAATTGTCAGCCCTTAATGCTAAAATCAAAAGCTTTTAAATTCTAACTCAAGCTGCTTCTTTGGGGGGGTTAGTGTTTGTTTGTTGTCCTATGGGCCAGAAGTTCTGGACACTGAATGAACAATTTCATGGCTTGAAGCTAAGGCCCAACTTCCTGAGTTATTCGGGATTGTGTATGCTTGCAGTACACCCTAGAGCTCTTTTAATTTACAGACAGCAGATTAGAGCACTGATTGACAGATAGCATCAAGCTTCCCAATTGCTCTGCCAAGTATAAATAAATCTGACCTTCTGTCCTTAGTTGGTCAATACAGAGGAATCTTGTCTTTCAGGGGTTTTGGAATTGCATACCTTACTTTGGGCAAGTCTACACACAGCCTTAGCCTATGGCTAGTCTACATTCAGTTCTACATCATGTACCCAAGGGAAAAGGGATTAATCATGCTAATTTTGACAACGTTTCTCCAGCTACTTCAGCAATGGACATAAATGTTTGTGGTGCAGTGTAGACATAAAGAAACCCAAGATTGCATGTGCAAGTCTGAGAGCCAGTTGCTTGAAAATGAACTAGTTTTGTCTGTTATGATTAGTGACTAGTGTATAGCTGTAGGGAACTCTTTAAAAGTCAGATTTGGAGAAGAATTATATGCCAGTTTAAAAACCTGAGTCATATTCTTTAATCTTGGAAATAAAGCTTGTCATATTAGAAAGTCAATCCAATAGACATTTCCATTGGTTTCAGCGGAATGCAGATTCCAGCCTGTTTCTGTTCTTCAGTGCTATGTAACTGTGAAATCTCATCTTTCAAAGGATTTCAGATCCTCTGAAGATGCCAGCCACAGATGCAGGCGAAACGTCGGGAGAGAATGCTGCTAGAACACAGCCATATAGCCCAGAAACCACACAGCACCCCAGTGATTCCGGCTGTGGAAGCCTT